>NC_064568.1:57489696-58158295 GCF_937001465.1 Orcinus orca | reverse complement strand
CCTATCTATCTGTGTGACGAACAAAACAGTAACTTAGCTTGGAGCCAGTCCTCCTATATTTTTGGCTTACTCACCGACGATTGCTGAGGGATGAGCACTTAGCAGGGACTGAAAGGCCACGTTTGCCTCACGGGGGGCGGGGATATGACTTGTCTTCACAAGGCAATTGTGCAATGAAGAAAAGATAGGCCACTACACTGTTCATCAGGTAACCTTGAGGCCGCATGTCGTCATTCCAGTGTGCCAAATAAACTTCGCATCACGGTTCAGTTTCCAAGGCGAGGGCACAGCGTCTTATGCTGCAGTTTCTGACTCCCTACTGGACGTTCAGCTGACCACCTAGACCCTTTCGTGAGTCAACTTTGTGATACACTTTGTGATACGGGGTCGTGATTGTGGTGAAAGGATTAGCAAGTCATGGGTTAGTGAGGCCGGTGTGTACAATGTATCTCCAGAGTACCTGGCTTTCAAGGGAGAGCCTGAAATTTTTCAGGCTACACTGAAAGTCCAGTGGCCGCCTGGGGTAAATTGCATCACGTGCGAGTGCCCTGAAGGCGGGGTCGAATCACTGTATGTTTTGTGTGCTCTGGGTTCGGCAGAAAAGCAGACACGTTTTGCATGAAGGAATGAACAGAACGCTGATAGCTGGCTGTTTTTAAGCTATCCCAACCTAGGTGTTTCTCTGACGAAGCCCTTCACTGCCCATGATTCGGCATCTAGCTGCTGCCAGCGGTGCATTGCTCACAACTCCCTGAAGACACAGGAGGCCCTTTTAGTCCGTTTCGGATCCTAGTACAGCCCCGCGACTCAAGAGAGGACCTGATATGCTTCCTAGGGTTCGAGAAACCCAGGGACTAAGGCTGCATGGGGTCTGTCGCATGCCTACCTGGTTCATGAGAAAACCTGAACATTAGCTTAAGGCCAGAGGCCCCGTGTGGTTCTCCCCTTCCCTGAGGACAACTGAAGTAGGAGCACTTACCGAGGAACGGCAACATCCAATCTCCTTCCAGGAAACTCACTTGTCATCACAAAGGCAACTGTGCAACAACAATTGTTTCCCAGGGAGAACTGAGCCCGCAGCTCTCTAAATCCCAATGAGGAAAATAAAGTTTCCCTTCAAGCCTTAGTTTCAAAATGGACCGCAGAGCATTCACCCTGTTGTATCCGTCACTCCGTGGCACGTCCAAGGTGCGCATAGCACGGAGATACTACATTCGTTTCAACTTGCCGCATCCTAGCATTTTAACAAAAGACGCCCTTCACAGCCCTTCTTTCAGCCTATAGTTGCCCTCAACTGAGCTTCGTTCACAAGGCCCAGAAAGGACGGGCAGTCCTTCGTTTACATCTTGGATCCTAGTGCAGACCCCCATGTCCTAAGACACCAGAAACGATTCCTAGATTTAAAGCACCGCTTTGACTAACGCTGCCGTGAGCCTGTGGCCCGCCTATGTCTGTGACGAGAGAAGTAAGTAGAACGTTGGACTGAGGCGAGTCGTCCAGGGTTGTGGGCGTACTCACGAACAATTATGGAGGGATGAGGACGTGGCAGGAATTGAAAGCCAAGTGCTCTTTCGTGGAAGCTAACTAGTCCTCCCAAACACGACTGTGCAGCAAAGAGAAGATGGGCAACAACAGTGTTTACCAGGTAACCCTGAGGCCGCAAACTCTCTACTTTGCAATGAGGAAAATCAACTTCCCAGGAAGACTCAATTCCCAGCAGGACAAAGCAGCATATTACCAAGTCGCATCGGACTCTCTCTTGTACATCCCGTGGACACAGTGGCTCGTGACACTAGTAACCATTGCCATGCTGGGAGTCCTTACTGTGGTGTAAGGATATCAAGGTGAGGGCTTATTTAGGCCTAGGTGACGGTACTTCTCTAGACTATCTAGCAGTTCTGGAAAACCCTGTAGGTTTTGAAGCCGGACTTAAAGTGTAGTTGCCGCTTGAGGTAGACAGACGTCGTGGAGCAGCTCCCAGGAGCAGTGGTAGGCTAATTGTATTTTCTACTGCAGCTCAGGGTTCCTCCAGAGCGCAGACACCCTTTGCATGAAGGAAGGCATGGAACGTTGATAACTGGGTTGCTTTCAAGCTATCGCAATCCAGGTGTCTAAACAACGAAGCCCTTCACTGCCCATCAGTTGGCATCTAGCTGTTCCTGACGGTAGATGGCTCAAGGCTCCCCGAAGACACAGGCAGTCCTTTCTCAGTACGTTTTGGAACCTAGCGCTGACAAGTGAGTCCAAAAGAGAGCTGATATGCTTCCTAGAGTTCAAGAACCACAGGGACTAAGGCTCTATGCAATCTGTTGTTTCGCTAAGTCTGTCATGAGAACACCTGGACGTTAGCTTGAGGCTAGAGGCCCCATGTGGTGGGCCCATTCCCTGAAGACTACTGAAGGATGACCACGTACCAAGGGATGGCAACCTCCAAGTTTCTTGCCTAGAAACTCACGTCATCACCAGGGCAATTGTGTTACGAAGAGAAGCTGTGCAGCAACAGTGTTTCTTGGGGAGAATTGAGCCCGCGGCTCTGTAAATCCCAATGAGGAAAATAAAGTTTCACTCGCAGCCTTACTTTCAAAAGGGACCACACAGAGCATTCACCCTGCTGTGTCTTTCTCTAGTTTGTACTCCCAAGGTGCGTTAGAAGGGAGATACTTGAGTTGTTTCACTTACCACATGCTAGATGTTTAGCAAAAGAAGGCCTTTACTGCCCTTCTTTTGGCATATGGTTGTCCTCAGCCGAACAGTTCTCTCAGCTCCTAGAAGCGATGGGCGGTCCCTTGTGTACATCTTGGATGCCAGTGCAGACCTGTTAGTCCTAAGACACCAGAAATGCTTCCTACACTTAAAGCACCGCTTTGACAAACGCTGCCTGGAACCTGTTGCCTGCCTATCTATCTGTGTGACGAACAAAACAGTAACTTAGCTTGGAGCCAGTCCTCCTATATTTTTGGCTTACTCACCGACGATTGCTGAGGGATGAGCACTTAGCAGGGACTGAAAGGCCACGTTTGCCTCACGGGGGGCGGGGATATGACTTGTCCTCACAAGGCAATTGTGCAATGAAGAAAAGATAGGCCACTACACTGTTCATCAGGTAACCTTGAGGCCGCATGTCGTCATTCCAGTGTGCCAAATAAACTTCCCATCACGGTTCAGTTTCCAAGGCGAGGGCACAGCGTCTTATGCTGCAGTTTCTGACTCCCTACTGGACGTTCAGCTGACCACCTAGACCCTTTCGTGAGTAAACTTTGTGATACACTTTGTGATACGGGGTCGTGATTGTGGTGAAAGGATTAGCAAGTCATGGGTTAGTGAGGCCGGTGTGTACAATGTATCTCCAGAGTACCTGGCTTTCAAGGGAGAGCCTGAAATTTTTCAGGCTACACTGAAAGTCCAGTGGCCGCCTGGGGTAAATTGCATCACGTGCGAGTGCCCTGAAGGCGGGGTCGAATCACTGTATGTTTTGTGTGCTCTGGGTTCGGCAGAAAAGCAGACACGTTTTGCATGAAGGAATGAACAGAACGCTGATAGTTGGCTGTTTCTAAGCTATCCCAACCTAGGTGTTTCTCTGACGAAGCCCTTCACTGCCCATGATTCGGCATCTAGCTGCTGCCAGCGGTGCATTGCTCACAACTCCCTGAAGACACAGGAGGCCCTTTTAGTCCGTTTCGGATCCTAGTACAGCCCCGCGACTCAAGAGAGGACCTGATATGCTTCCTAGGGTTCGAGAAAGCCAGGGACTAAGGCTGCATGGGGTCTGTCGCATGCCTACCTGGTTCATGAGAAAACCTGAACATTAGCTTAAGGCCAGAGGCCCCGTGTGGTTCTCCCCTTCCCTGAGGACAACTGAAGTAGGAGCACTTACCGAGGAACGGCAACATCCAATCTCCTTCCAGGAAACTCACTTGTCATCACAAAGGCAACTGTGCAACAACAATTGTTTCCCAGGGAGAACTGAGCCCGCAGCTCTCTAAATCCCAATGAGGAAAATAAAGTTTCCCTTCAAGCCTTAGTTTCAAAATGGACCGCAGAGCATTCACCCTGTTGTATCCGTCACTCCATGGCACGTCCAAGGTGCGCATAGCACGGAGATACTACATTCGTTTCAACTTGCCGCATCCTAGCATTTTAACAAAAGACGCCCTTCACAGCCCTTCTTTCAGCCTATAGTTGCCCTCAACTGAGCTTCGCTCACAAGGCCCAGAAAGGACGGGCAGTCCGTCGTTTACATCTTGGATCCTAGTGCAGACCCCCGTGTCCTAAGACACCAGAAACGCTTCCTAGATTTAAAGCACCGCTTTGACTAACGCTGCCGTGAGCCTGTGGCCCGCCTATGTCTGTGACGAGAGAAGTAAGTAGAACGTTGGACTGAGGCGAGTCGTCCAGGGTTGTGGGCGTACTCACGAACAATTATGGGGGGAGGAGGACGTGGCAGGAATTGAAAGCCAAGTGCTCTTTCGTGGAAGCTAACTAGTCCTCCCAAACACGACTTTGCAGCAAAGAGAAGATGGGCAACAACAGTGTTTACCAGGTAACCCTGAGGCCGCAAACTCTCTACTTTGCAATGAGGAAAATCAACTTCCCAGAAAGACTCAATTCCCAGCAGGACAAAGCAGCATATTACCAAGTCGCATCGGACTCTCTCTTGTACATCCCGTGGACACAGTGGCTCGTGACACTAGTAACCATTGCCATGCTGGGAGTCCTTACTGTGGTGTAAGGATATCAAGGGGAGGGCTTAGTTAGGCCTAGGTGACGGTACTTCTCTAGACTATCTACCAGTTCTGGAAAACCCTGTAGGTTTTGAAGCCGGACTTAAAGTGTAGTTGCCGCTTGAGGTAGACAGACGTCGTGGAGCAGCTCCCAGGAGCAGTGGTAGGCTAATTGTATTTTCTACTGCAGCTCAGGGTTCCTCCAGAGCGCAGACACCCTTTGCATGAAGGAAGGCATGGAACGTTGATAACTGGGTTGCTTTCAAGCTATCACAATCCAGGTGTCTAAACAACGAAGCCCTTCACTGCCCATCAGTTGGCATCTAGCTGTTCCCGACGGTAGATGGCTCAAGGCTCCCCGAAGACACAGGCAGTCCTTTCTCAGTACGTTTTGGAACCTAGCGCTGACAAGTGAGTCCAAAAGAGAGCTGATATGCTTCCTAGAGTTCAAGAACCACAGGGACTAAGGCTCTATGCAATCTGTTGTTTCGCTAAGTCTGTCATGAGAACACCTGGACGTTAGCTTGAGGCTAGAGGCCCCATGTGGTGGGCCCATTCCCTGAAGACTACTGAAGGATGACCACCTACCAAGGGATGGCAACCTCCAAGTTTCTTGCCTAGAAACTCACGTCATCACCAGGGCAATTGTGTTATGCAGAGAAGCTGTGCAGCAACAGTGTTTCTTGGGGAGAATTGAGCCCGCGGCTCTGTAAATCCCAATGAGGAAAATAAAGTTTCACTCGCAGCCTTACTTTCAAAAGGGACCACACAGAGCATTCACCCTGCTGTGTCTTTCTCTAGTTTGTACTCCCAAGGTGCGTTAGAAGGGAGATACTTGAGTTGTTTCACTTACCACATGCTAGATGTTTAGCAAAAGAAGGCCTTTACTGCCCTTCTTTTGGCATATGGTTGTCCTCAGCCGAACAGTTCTCTCAGCTCCTAGAAGCGATGGGCGGTCCCTTGTGTACATCTTGGATCCCAGTGCAGACCTGTTAGTCCTAAGACACCAGAAATGCTTCCTACACTTAAAGCACCGCTTTGACAAACGCTGCCTGGAACCTGTTGCCTGCCTATCTATCTGTGTGACGAACAAAACAGTAACTTAGCTTGGAGCCAGTCCTCCTATATTTTTGGCTTACTCACCGACGATTGCTGAGGGATGAGCACTTAGCAGGGACTGAAAGGCCACGTTTGCCTCACGGGGGGCGGGGATATGACTTGTCCTCACAAGGCAATTGTGCAATGAAGAAAAGATAGGCCACTACACTGTTCATCAGGTAACCTTGAGGCCGCATGTCGTCATTCCAGTGTGCCAAATAAACTTCCCATCACGGTTCAGTTTCCAAGGCGAGGGCACAGCGTCTTATGCTGCAGTTTCTGACTCCCTACTGGACGTTCAGCTGACCACCTAGACCCTTTCGTGAGTAAACTTTGTGATACACTTTGTGATACGGGGTCGTGATTGTGGTGAAAGGATTAGCAAGTCATGGGTTAGTGAGGCCGGTGTGTACAATGTATCTCCAGAGTACCTGGCTTTCAAGGGAGAGCCTGAAATTTTTCAGGCTACACTGAAAGTCCAGTGGCCGCCTGGGGTAAATTGCATCACGTGCGAGTGCCCTGAAGGCGGGGTCGAATCACTGTATGTTTTGTGTGCTCTGGGTTCGGCAGAAAAGCAGACACGTTTTGCATGAAGGAATGAACAGAACGCTGATAGTTGGCTGTTTCTAAGCTATCCCAACCTAGGTGTTTCTCTGACGAAGCCCTTCACTGCCCATGATTCGGCATCTAGCTGCTGCCAGCGGTGCATTGCTCACAACTCCCTGAAGACACAGGAGGCCCTTTTAGTCCGTTTCGGATCCTAGTACAGCCCCGCGACTCAAGAGAGGACCTGATATGCTTCCTAGGGTTCGAGAAAGCCAGGGACTAAGGCTGCATGGGGTCTGTCGCATGCCTACCTGGTTCATGAGAAAACCTGAACATTAGCTTAAGGCCAGAGGCCCCGTGTGGTTCTCCCCTTCCCTGAGGACAACTGAAGTAGGAGCACTTACCGAGGAACGGCAACATCCAATCTCCTTCCAGGAAACTCACTTGTCATCACAAAGGCAACTGTGCAACAACAATTGTTTCCCAGGGAGAACTGAGCCCGCAGCTCTCTAAATCCCAATGAGGAAAATAAAGTTTCCCTTCAAGCCTTAGTTTCAAAATGGACCGCAGAGCATTCACCCTGTTGTATCCGTCACTCCATGGCACGTCCAAGGTGCGCATAGCACGGAGATACTACATTCGTTTCAACTTGCCGCATCCTAGCATTTTAACAAAAGACGCCCTTCACAGCCCTTCTTTCAGCCTATAGTTGCCCTCAACTGAGCTTCGCTCACAAGGCCCAGAAAGGACGGGCAGTCCGTCGTTTACATCTTGGATCCTAGTGCAGACCCCCGTGTCCTAAGACACCAGAAACGCTTCCTAGATTTAAAGCACCGCTTTGACTAACGCTGCCGTGAGCCTGTGGCCCGCCTATGTCTGTGACGAGAGAAGTAAGTAGAACGTTGGACTGAGGCGAGTCGTCCAGGGTTGTGGGCGTACTCACGAACAATTATGGGGGGAGGAGGACGTGGCAGGAATTGAAAGCCAAGTGCTCTTTCGTGGAAGCTAACTAGTCCTCCCAAACACGACTTTGCAGCAAAGAGAAGATGGGCAACAACAGTGTTTACCAGGTAACCCTGAGGCCGCAAACTCTCTACTTTGCAATGAGGAAAATCAACTTCCCAGAAAGACTCAATTCCCAGCAGGACAAAGCAGCATATTACCAAGTCGCATCGGACTCTCTCTTGTACATCCCGTGGACACAGTGGCTCGTGACACTAGTAACCATTGCCATGCTGGGAGTCCTTACTGTGGTGTAAGGATATCAAGGGGAGGGCTTAGTTAGGCCTAGGTGACGGTACTTCTCTAGACTATCTACCAGTTCTGGAAAACCCTGTAGGTTTTGAAGCCGGACTTAAAGTGTAGTTGCCGCTTGAGGTAGACAGACGTCGTGGAGCAGCTCCCAGGAGCAGTGGTAGGCTAATTGTATTTTCTACTGCAGCTCAGGGTTCCTCCAGAGCGCAGACACCCTTTGCATGAAGGAAGGCATGGAACGTTGATAACTGGGTTGCTTTCAAGCTATCACAATCCAGGTGTCTAAACAACGAAGCCCTTCACTGCCCATCAGTTGGCATCTAGCTGTTCCCGACGGTAGATGGCTCAAGGCTCCCCGAAGACACAGGCAGTCCTTTCTCAGTACGTTTTGGAACCTAGCGCTGACAAGTGAGTCCAAAAGAGAGCTGATATGCTTCCTAGAGTTCAAGAACCACAGGGACTAAGGCTCTATGCAATCTGTTGTTTCGCTAAGTCTGTCATGAGAACACCTGGACGTTAGCTTGAGGCTAGAGGCCCCATGTGGTGGGCCCATTCCCTGAAGACTACTGAAGGATGACCACCTACCAAGGGATGGCAACCTCCAAGTTTCTTGCCTAGAAACTCACGTCATCACCAGGGCAATTGTGTTATGCAGAGAAGCTGTGCAGCAACAGTGTTTCTTGGGGAGAATTGAGCCCGCGGCTCTGTAAATCCCAATGAGGAAAATAAAGTTTCACTCGCAGCCTTACTTTCAAAAGGGACCACACAGAGCATTCACCCTGCTGTGTCTTTCTCTAGTTTGTACTCCCAAGGTGCGTTAGAAGGGAGATACTTGAGTTGTTTCACTTACCACATGCTAGATGTTTAGCAAAAGAAGGCCTTTACTGCCCTTCTTTTGGCATATGGTTGTCCTCAGCCGAACAGTTCTCTCAGCTCCTAGAAGCGATGGGCGGTCCCTTGTGTACATCTTGGATCCCAGTGCAGACCTGTTAGTCCTAAGACACCAGAAATGCTTCCTACACTTAAAGCACCGCTTTGACAAACGCTGCCTGGAACCTGTTGCCTGCCTATCTATCTGTGTGACGAACAAAACAGTAACTTAGCTTGGAGCCAGTCCTCCTATATTTTTGGCTTACTCACCGACGATTGCTGAGGGATGAGCACTTAGCAGGGACTGAAAGGCCACGTTTGCCTCACGGGGGGCGGGGATATGACTTGTCCTCACAAGGCAATTGTGCAATGAAGAAAAGATAGGCCACTACACTGTTCATCAGGTAACCTTGAGGCCGCATGTCGTCATTCCAGTGTGCCAAATAAACTTCGCATCACGGTTCAGTTTCCAAGGCGAGGGCACAGCGTCTTATGCTGCAGTTTCTGACTCCCTACTGGACGTTCAGCTGACCACCTAGACCCTTTCGTGAGTCAACTTTGTGATACACTTTGTGATACGGGGTCGTGATTGTGGTGAAAGGATTAGCAAGTCATGGGTTAGTGAGGCCGGTGTGTACAATGTATCTCCAGAGTACCTGGCTTTCAAGGGAGAGCCTGAAATTTTTCAGGCTACACTGAAAGTCCAGTGGCCGCCTGGGGTAAATTGCATCACGTGCGAGTGCCCTGAAGGCGGGGTCGAATCACTGTATGTTTTGTGTGCTCTGGGTTCGGCAGAAAAGCAGACACGTTTTGCATGAAGGAATGAACAGAACGCTGATAGCTGGCTGTTTCTAAGCTATCCCAACCTAGGTGTTTCTCTGACGAAGCCCTTCACTGCCCATGATTCGGCATCTAGCTGCTGCCAGCGGTGCATTGCTCACAACTCCCTGAAGACACAGGAGGCCCTTTTAGTCCGTTTCGGATCCTAGTACAGCCCCGCGACTCAAGAGAGGACCTGATATGCTTCCTAGGGTTCGAGAAACCCAGGGACTAAGGCTGCATGGGGTCTGTCGCATGCCTACCTCGTTCATGAGAAAACCTGAACATTAGCTTAAGGCCAGAGGCCCCGTGTGGTTCTCCCCTTCCCTGAGGACAACTGAAGTAGGAGCACTTACCGAGGAACGGCAATATCCAATCTCCTTCCAGGAAACTCACTTGTCATCACAAAGGCAACTGTGCAACAACAATTGTTTCCCAGGGAGAACTGAGCCCGCAGCTCTCTAAATCCCAATGAGGAAAATAAAGTTTCCCTTCAAGCCTTAGTTTCAAAATGGACCGCATAGCATTCACCCTGTTGTATCCGTCACTCCATGGCACGTCCAAGGTGCGCATAGCACGGAGATACTACATTCGTTTCAACTTGCCGCATCCTAGCATTTTAACAAAAGACGCCCTTCACAGCCCTTCTTTCAGCCTATAGTTGCCTCAACTGAGCATTGCTCACAAGGCCCAGAAAGGACGGGCAGTCCGTCGTTTACATCTTGGATCCTAGTGCAGACCCCCGTGTCCTAAGACACCAGAAACGCTTCCTAGATTTAAAGCACCGCTTTGACTAACGCTGCCGTGAGCCTGTGGTCCGCCTATGTCTGTGACGAGAGAAGTAAGTAGAACGTTGGACTGAGGCGAGTCGTCCAGGGTTGTGGGCGTACTCACGAACAATTATGGAGGGATGAGGACGTGGCAGGAATTGAAAGCCAAGTGCTCTTTCGTGGAAGCTAACTAGTCCTCCCAAACACGACTGTGCAGCAAAGAGAAGATGGGCAACAACAGTGTTTACCAGGTAACCCTGAGGCCGCAAACTCTCTACTTTGCAATGAGGAAAATCAACTTCCCAGGAAGACTCAATTCCCAGCAGGACAAAGCAGCATATTACCAAGTCGCATCGGACTCTCTCTTGTACATCCCGTGGACACAGTGGCTCGTGACACTAGTAACCATTGCCATGCTGGGAGTCCTTACTGTGGTGTAAGGATATCAAGGTGAGGGCTTAGTTAGGCCTAGGTGACGGTACTTCTCTAGACTATCTACCAGTTCTGGAAAACCCTGTAGGTTTTGAAGCCGGACTTAAAGTGTAGTTGCCGCTTGAGGTAGACAGACGTCGTGGAGCAGCTCCCAGGAGCAGTGGTAGGCTAATTGTATTTTCTACTGCAGCTCAGGGTTCCTCCAGAGCGCAGACACCCTTTGCATGAAGGAAGGCATGGAATGTTGATAACTGGGTTGCTTTCAAGCTATCGCAATCCAGGTGTCTAAACAACGAAGCCCTTCACTGCCCATCAGTTGGCATCTAGCTGTTCCCGACGGTAGATGGCTCAAGGCTCCCCGAAGACACAGGCAGTCCTTTCTCAGTACGTTTTGGAACCTAGCGCTGACAAGTGAGTCCAAAAGAGAGCTGATATGCTTCCTAGAGTTCAAGAACCACAGGGACTAAGGCTCTATGCAATCTGTTGTTTCGCTAAGTCTGTCATGAGAACACCTGGACGTTAGCTTGAGGCTAGAGGCCCCATGTGGTGGGCCCATTCCCTGAAGACTACTGAAGGATGACCACCTACCAAGGGATGGCAACCTCCAAGTTTCTTGCCTAGAAACTCACGTCATCACCAGGGCAATTGTGTTACGAAGAGAAGCTGTGCAGCAACAGTGTTTCTTGGGGAGAATTGAGCCCGCGGCTCTGTAAATCCCAATGAGGAAAATAAAGTTTCACTCGCAGCCTTACTTTCAAAAGGGACCACACAGAGCATTCACCCTGCTGTGTCTTTCTCTAGTTTGTACTCCCAAGGTGCGTTAGAAGGGAGATACTTGAGTTGTTTCACTTACCACATGCTAGATGTTTAGCAAAAGAAGGCCTTTACTGCCCTTCTTTTGGCATATGGTTGTCCTCAGCCGAACAGTTCTCTCAGCTCCTAGAAGCGATGGGCGGTCCCTTGTGTACATCTTGGATCCCAGTGCAGACCTGTTAGTCCTAAGACACCAGAAATGCTTCCTACACTTAAAGCACCGCTTTGACAAACGCTGCCTGGAACCTGTTGCCTGCCTATCTATCTGTGTGACGAACAAAACAGTAACTTAGCTTGGAGCCAGTCCTCCTATATTTTTGGCTTACTCACCGACGATTGCTGAGGGATGAGCACTTAGCAGGGACTGAAAGGCCACGTTTGCCTCACGGGGGGCGGGGATATGACTTGTCCTCACAAGGCAATTGTGCAATGAAGAAAAGATAGGCCACTACACTGTTCATCAGGTAACATTGAGGCCGCATGTCGTCATTCCAGTGTGCCAAATAAACTTCCCATCACGGTTCAGTTTCCAAGGCGAGGGCACAGCGTCTTATGCTGCAGTTTCTGACTCCCTACTGGACGTTCAGCTGACCACCTAGACCCTTTCGTGAGTAAACTTTGTGATACACTTTGTGATACGGGGTCGTGATTGTGGTGAAAGGATTAGCAAGTCATGGGTTAGTGAGGCCGGTGTGTACAATGTATCTCCAGAATACCTGGCTTTCAAGGGAGAGCCTGAAATTTTTCAGGCTACACTGAAAGTCCAGTGGCCGCCTGGGGTAAATTGCATCACGTGCGAGTGCCCTGAAGGCGGGGTCGAATCACTGTATGTTTTGTGTGCTCTGGGTTCGGCAGAAAAGCAGACACGTTTTGCATGAAGGAATGAACAGAACGCTGATAGCTGGCTGTTTCTAAGCTATCCCAACCTAGGTGTTTCTCTGACGAAGCCCTTCACTGCCCATGATTCGGCATCTAGCTGCTGCCAGCGGTGCATTGCTCACAACTCCCTGAAGACACAGGAGGCCCTTTTAGTCCGTTTCGGATCCTAGTACAGCCCCGCGACTCAAGAGAGGGCCTGATATGCTTCCTAGGGTTCGAGAAACCCAGGGACTAAGGCTGCATGGGGTCTGTCGCATGCCTACCTGGTTCATGAGAAAACCTGAACATTAGCTTAAGGCCAGAGGCCCCGTGTGGTTCTCCCCTTCCCTGAGGACAACTGAAGTAGGAGCACTTACCGAGGAACGGCAACATCCAATCTCCTTCCAGGAAACTCACTTGTCATCACAAAGGCAACTGTGCAACAACAATTATTTCCCAGGGAGAACTGAGCCCGCAGCTCTCTAAATCCCAATGAGGAAAATAAAGTTTCCCTTCAAGCCTTAGTTTCAAAATGGACCGCAGAGCATTCACCCTGTTGTATCCGTCACTCCATGGCACGTCCAAGGTGCGCATAGCACGGAGATACTACATTCGTTTCAACTTGCCGCATCCTAGCATTTTAACAAAAGACGCCCTTCACAGCCCTTCTTTCAGCCTATAGTTGCCCTCAACTGAGCTTCGCTCACAAGGCCCAGAAAGGACGGGCAGTCCGTCGTTTATATCTTGGATCCTAGTGCAGACACCCGTGTCCTAAGACACCAGAAACGCTTCCTAGATTTAAAGCACCGCTTTGACAAAGGCTACCGTGAGCTTGCGGCCCGCCTATGTCTGTGATGAGAGAAGTAGAACGTGGCTTGAGGCGAGTCGTCCGGGGTTGTGGGCGTATTCACGAGTGATTTTTGAGGGAGGAGGACGTGGCAGGAATTAAAAGCCAAGTGCTCTTTCGTGGAAGCTAACTAGTCCTCCCAAACACGACTGTGCAGCAAAGAGAAGATGGGCAACAACAGTGTTTACCAGGTAACCCTGAGGCCGCAAACTCTCTACTTTGCAATGAGGAAAATCAACTTCCCAGGAAGACTCAATTCCCAGCAGGACAAAGCAGCATATTACCAAGTCGCATCGGACTCTCTCTTGTACATCCCGTGGACACAGTGGCTCGTGACACTAGTAACCATTGCCATGCTGGGAGTCCTTACTGTGGTGTAAGGATATCAAGGTGAGGGCTTAGTTAGGCCTAGGTGACGGTACTTCTCTAGACTATCTACCAGTTCTGGAAAACCCCTGTAGGTTTTGAAGCCGGACTTAAAGTGTAGTTGCCGCTTGAGGTAGACAGACGTCGTGGAGCAGCTCCCAGGAGCAGTGGTAGGCTAATTGTATTTTCTACTGCAGCTCAGGGTTCCTCCAGAGCGCAGACACCCTTTGCATGAAGGAAGGCATGGAACGTTGATAACTGGGTTGCTTTCAAGCTATCGCAATCCAGGTGTCTAAACAACGAAGCCCTTCACTGCCCATCAGTTGGCATCTAGCTGTTCCCGACGGTAGATGGCTCAAGGCTCCCCGAAGACACAGGCAGTCCTTTCTCAGTACGTTTTGGAACCTAGCGCTGACAAGTGAGTCCAAAAGAGAGCTGATATGCTTCCTAGAGTTCAAGAACCACAGGGACTAAGGCTCTATGCAATCTGTTGTTTCGCTAAGTCTGTCATGAGAACACCTGGACGTTAGCTTGAGGCTAGAGGCCCCATGTGGTGGGCCCATTCCCTGAAGACTACTGAAGGATGACCACCTACCAAGGGATGGCAACCTCCAAGTTTCTTGCCTAGAAACTCACGTCATCACCAGGGCAATTGTGTTACGAAGAGAAGCTGTGCAGCAACAGTGTTTCTTGGGGAAAATTGAGCCCGCGGCTCTGTAAATCCCAATGAGGAAAATAAAGTTTCACTCGCAGCCTTACTTTCAAAAGGGACCACACAGAGCATTCACCCTGCTGTGTCTTTCTCTAGTTTGTACTCCCAAGGTGCGTTAGAAGGGAGATACTTGAGTTGTTTCACTTACCACATGCTAGATGTTTAGCAAAAGAAGGCCTTTACTGCCCTTCTTTTGGCATATGGTTGTCCTCAGCCGAACAGTTCTCTCAGCTCCTAGAAGCGATGGGCGGTCCCTTGTGTACATCTTGGATCCCAGTGCAGACCTCTTAGTCCTAAGACACCAGAAATGCTTCCTACACTTAAAGCACCGCTTTGACAAACGCTGCCTGGAACCTGTTGCCTGCCTATCTATCTGTGTGACGAACAAAACAGTAACTTAGCTTGGAGCCAGTCCTCCTATATTTTTGGCTTACTCACCGACGATTGCTGAGGGATGAGCACTTAGCAGGGACTGAAAGGCCACGTTTGCCTCACGGGGGGCGGGGATATGACTTGTCCTCACAAGGCAATTGTGCAATGAAGAAAAGATAGGCCACTACACTGTTCATCAGGTAACCTTGAGGCCGCATGTCGTCATTCCAGTGTGCCAAATAAACTTCCCATCACGGTTCAGTTTCCAAGGCGAGGGCACAGCGTCTTATGCTGCAGTTTCTGACTCCCTACTGGACGTTCAGCTGACCACCTAGACCCTTTCGTGAGTAAACTTTGTGATACACTTTGTGATACGGGGTGGTGATTGTGGTGAAAGGATTAGCAAGTCATGGGTTAGTGAGGCCGGTGTGTACAATGTATCTCCAGAATACCTGGCTTTCAAGGGAGAGCCTGAAATTTTTCAGGCTACACTGAAAGTCCAGTGGCCGCCTGGGGTAAATTGCATCACGTGCGAGTGCCCTGAAGGCGGGGTCGAATCACTGTATGTTTTGTGTGCTCTGGGTTCGGCAGAAAAGCAGACACGTTTTGCATGAAGGAATGAACAGAACGCTGATAGCTGGCTGTTTCTAAGCTATCCCAACCTAGGTGTTTCTCTGACGAAGCCCTTCGCTGCCCATGATTCGGCATCTAGCTGCTGCCAGCGGTGCATTGCTCACAACTCCCTGAAGACACAGGAGGCCCTTTTAGTCCGTTTCAGATCCTAGTACAGCCCCGCGACTCAAGAGAGGACCTGATATGCTTCCTAGGGTTCGAGAAACCCAGGGACTAAGGCTGCATGGGGTCTGTCGCATGCCTACCTGGTTCATGAGAAAACCTGAACATTAGCTTAAGGCCAGAGGCCCCGTGTGGTTCTCCCCTTCCCTGAGGACAACTGAAGTAGGAGCACTTACCGAGGAACGGCAACATCCAATCTCCTTCCAGGAAACTCACTTGTCATCACAAAGGCAACTGTGCAACAACAATTGTTTCCCAGGGAGAACTGAGCCCGCAGCTCTCTAAATCCCAATGAGGAAAATAAAGTTTCCCTTCAAGCCTTAGTTTCAAAATGGACCGCAGAGCATTCACCCTTTTGTATCCGTCACTCCATGGCACGTCCAAGGTGCGCATAGCACGGAGATACTACATTCGTTTCAACTTGCCGCATCCTAGCATTTTAACAAAAGACGCCCTTCACAGCCCTTCTTTCAGCCTATAGTTGCCCTCAACTGAGCTTCGCTCACAAGGCCCAGAAAGGACGGGCAGTCTGTCGTTTACATCTTGGATCCTAGTGCAGATCCCCGTGTCCTTAGACACCAGAAACGCTTCCTAGATTTAAAGCACCGCTTTGACTAACGCTGCCGTGAGCCTGTGGCCCGCCTATGTCTGTGACGAGAGAAGTAAGTAGAACGTTGGACTGAGGCGAGTCGTCCAGGGTTGTGGGCATACTCACGAACAATTATGGAGGGATGAGGACGTGGCAGGAATTGAAAGCCAAGTGCTCTTTCGTGGAAGATAACTAGTCCTCCCAAAGACGACTGTGCAGCAAAGAGAAGATGGGCAACAACAGTGTTTACCAGGTAACCCTGAGGCCGCAAACTCTCTACTTTGCAATGAGGAAAATCAACTTCCCAGGAAGACTCAATTCCCAGCAGGACAAAGCAGCATATTACCAAGTCGCATCGGACTCTCTCTTGTACATCCCGTGGACACAGTGGCTCGTGACACTAGTAACCATTGCCATGCTGGGAGTCCTTACTGTGGTGTAAGGATATCAAGGGGAGGGCTTAGTTAGGCCTAGGTGACGGTACTTCTCTAGACTATCTACCAGTTCTGGAAAACCCTGTAGGTTTTGAAGCCGGACTTAAAGTGTAGTTGCCGCTTGAGGTAGACAGACGTCATGGAGCAGCTCCTAGGAGCAGTGGTAGGCTAATTGTATTTTCTACTGCAGCTCAGGGTTCCTCCAGAGCGCAGACACCCTTTGCATGAAGGAAGGCATGGAACGTTGATAACTGGGTTGCTTTCAAGCTATCACAATCCAGGTGTCTAAACAACGAAGCCCTTCACTGCCCATCAGTTGGCATCTAGCTGTTCCCGACGGTAGATGGCTCAAGGCTCCCCGAAGACACAGGCAGTCCTTTCTCAGTACGTTTTGGAACCTAGCGCTGACAAGTGAGTCCAAAAGAGAGCTGATATGCTTCCTAGAGTTCAAGAACCACAGGGACTAAGGCTCTATGCAATCTGTTGTTTCGCTAAGTCTGTCATGAGAACACCTGGACGTTAGCTTGAGGTTAGAGGCCCCATGTGGTGGGCCCATTCCCTGAAGACTACTGAAGGATGACCACCTACCAAGGGATGGCAACCTCCAAGTTTCTTGCCTAGAAACTCACGTCATCACCAAGGCAATTGTGTTACGAAGAGAAGCTGTGCAGCAACAGTGTTTCTTGGGGAGAATTGAGCCCGCGGCTCTGTAAATCCCAATGAGGAAAATAAAGTTTCACTCGCAGCCTTACTTTCAAAAGGGACCACACAGAGCATTCACCCTGCTGTGTCTTTCTCTAGTTTGTACTCCCAAGGTGCGTTAGAAGGGAGATACTTGAGTTGTTTCACTTACCACATGCTAGATGTTTAGCAAAAGAAGGCCTTTACTGCCCTTCTTTTGGCATATGGTTGTCCTCAGCCGAACAGTTCTCTCAGCTCCTAGAAGCGATGGGCGGTCCCTTGTGTACATCTTGGATCCCAGTGCAGACCTGTTAGTCCTAAGACACCAGAAATGCTTCCTACACTTAAAGCACCGCTTTGACAAACGCTGCCTGGAACCTGTTGCCTGCCTATCTATCTGTGTGACGAACAAAACAGTAACTTAGCATGGAGCCAGTCCTCCTATATTTTTGGCTTACTCACCGACGATTGCTGAGGGATGAGCACTTAGCAGGGAGTGAAAGGCCACGTTTGCCTCACGGGGGGCGGGGATATGACTTGTCCTCACAAGGCAATTGTGCAATGAAGAAAAGATAGGCCACTACACTGTTCATCAGGTAACCTTGAGGCCGCATGTCGTCATTCCAGTGTGCCAAATAAACTTCCCATCACGGTTCAGTTTCCAAGGCGAGGGCACAGCGTCTTATGCTGCAGTTTCTGACTCCCTACTGGACGTTCAGCTGACCACCTAGACCCTTTCGTGAGTAAACTTTGTGATACACTTTGTGATACGGGGTCGTGATTGTGGTGAAAGGATTAGCAAGTCATGGGTTAGTGAGGCCGGTGTGTACAACGTATCTCCAGAATACCTGGCTTTCAAGGGAGAGCCTGAAATTTTTCAGGCTACACTGAAAGTCCAGTGGCCGCCTGGGGTAAATTGCATCACGTGCGAGTGCCCTGAAGGCGGGGTCGAATCACTGTATGTTTTGTGTGCTCTGGGTTCGGCAGAAAAGCAGACACATTTTGCATGAAGGAATGAACAGAACGCTGATAGCTGGCTGTTTCTAAGCTATCCCAACCTAGGTGTTTCTCTGACGAAGCCCTTCGCTGCCCATGATTCGGCATCTAGCTGCTGCCAGCGGTGCATTGCTCACAACTCCCTGAAGACACAGGAGGCCCTTTTAGTCCATTTCGGATCCTAGTACAGCTCCGCGACTCAAGAGAGGACCTGATATGCTTCCTAGGGTTCGAGAAACCCAGGGACTAAGGCTGCATGGGGTCTGTCGCATGCCTACCTTGTTCATGAGAAAACCTGAACATTAGCTTAAGGCCAGAGGCCCCGTGTGGTTCTCCCCTTCCCTGAGGACAACTGAAGTAGGAGCACTTACCGAGGAACGGCAACATCCAATCTCCTTCCAGGAAACTCACTTGTCATCACAAAGGCAACTGTGCAACAACAATTGTTTCCCAGGGAGAACTGAGCCCGCAGCTCTCTAAATCCCAATGAGGAAAATAAAGTTTCCCTTCAAGCCTTAGTTTCAAAATGGACCGCATAGCATTCACCCTGTTGTATCCGTCACTCCATGGCACGTCCAAGGTGCGCATAGCACGGAGATACTACATTCGTTTCAACTTGCCACATCCTAGCATTTTAACAAAAGACGCCCTTCACAGCCCTTCTTTCAGCCTATAGTTGCCCTCAACTGAGCATTGCTCACAAGGCCCAGAAAGGACGGGCAGTCCGTCGTTTACATCTTGGATCCTAGTGCAGAACCCCGTGTCCTAAGACACCAGAAACGCTTCCTAGATTTAAAGCACCGCTTTGACAAAGGCTGCCGTGAGCTTGCGGCCCGCCTATGTCTGTGATGAGAGAAGTAGAACGTTGGCTTGAGGCGAGTCATACGGGGTTGTGGGCGTACTCACGAATGATTTTTGAGGGAGGAGGACGTGGCAGGTATTGAAAGCCAAGTGCTCTTTCGTGGAAGATAACTAGTCCTCCCAAACACGACTGTGCAGCAAAGAGAAGATGGGCAACAACAGTGTTTACCAGGTAACCCTGAGGCCGCAAACTCTCTACTTTGCAATGAGGAAAATCAACTTCCCAGGAAGACTCAATTCCCAGCAGGACAAAGCAGCATATTACCAAGTCGCATCGGACTCTCTCTTGTACATCCCGTGGACACAGTGGCTCGTGACACTAGTAACCATTGCCATGCTGGGAGTCCTTACTGTGGTGTAAGGATATCAAGGAGAGGGCTTAGTTAGGCCTAGGTGACGGTACTTCTCTAGACTATCTACCAGTTCTGGAAAACCCTGTAGGTTTTGAAGCCGGACTTAAAGTGTAGTTGCCGCTTGAGGTAGACAGACGTCGTGGAGCAGCTCCCAGGAGCAGTGGTAGGCTAATTGTATTTTCTACTGCAGCTCAGGGTTCCTCCAGAGCGCAGACACCCTTTGCATGAAGGAAGGCATGGAACGTTGATAACTGGGTTGCTTTCAAGCTATCGCAATCCAGGTGTCTAAACAACGAAGCCCTTCACTGCCCATCAGTTGGCATCTAGCTGTTCCCGATGGTAGATGGCTCAAGGCTCCCCGAAGACACAGGCAGTCCTTTCTCAGTACGTTTTGGAACCTAGCGCTGACAAGTGAGTCCAAAAGAGAGCTGATATGCTTCCTAGAGTTCAAGAACCACAGGGACTAAGGCTCTATGCAATCGGTTGTTTCGCTAAGTCTGTCATGAGAACACCTGGACGTTAGCTTGAGGCTAGAGGCCCCATGTGGTGGGCCCATTCCCTGAAGACTACTGAAGGATGACCACCTACCAAGGGATGGCAACCTCCAAGTTTCTTGCCTAGAAACTCACGTCATCACGAGGGCAATTGTGTTACGAAGAGAAGCTGTGCAGCAACAGTGTTTCTTGGGGAGAATTGAGCCCGCGGCTCTGTAAATCCCAATGAGGAAAATAAAGTTTCACTCGCAGCCTTACTTTCAAAAGGGACCACACAGAGCATTCACCCTGCTGTGTCTTTCTCTAGTTTGTACTCCCAAGGTGCGTTAGAAGGGAGATACTTGAGTTGTTTCACTTACCACATGCTAGATGTTTAGCAAAAGAAGGCCTTTACTGCCCTTCTTTTGGCATATGGTTGTCCTCAGCCGAACAGTTCTCTCAGCTCCTAGAAGCGATGGGCGGTCCCTTGTGTACATCTTGGATCCCAGTGCAGACCTGTTAGTCCTAAGACACCAGAAATGCTTCCTACACTTAAAGCACCGCTTTGACAAACGCTGCCTGGAACCTGTTGCCTGCCTATCTATCTGTGTGATGAACAAAACAGTAACTTAGCTTGGAGCCAGTCCTCCTATATGTTTGGCTTACTCACTGACGATTGCTGAGGGATGAGCACTTAGCAGGGACTGAAAGGCCACGTTTGCCTCATGGGGGGCGGGGATATGACTTGTCCTCACAAGGCAATTGTGCAATGAAGAAAAGATAGGCCACTACACTGTTCATCAGGTAACCTTGAGGCCGCATGTCGTCATTCCAGTGTGCCAAATAAACTTCCCATCACGGTTCAGTTTCCAAGGCGAGGGCACAGCGTCTTATGCTGCAGTTTCTGACTCCCTACTGGACGTTCAGCTGACCACCTAGACCCTTTCGTGAGTAAACTTTGTGATACACTTTGTGATACGGGGTCGTGATTGTGGTGAAAGGATTAGCAAGTCATGGGTTAGTGAGGCCGGTGTGTACAATGTATCTCCAGAGTACCTGGCTTTCAAGGGAGAGCCTGAAATTTTTCAGGCTACACTGAAAGTCCAGTGGCCGCCTGGGGTAAATTGCATCACGTGCGAGTTCCCTGAAGGCGGGGTCGAATCACTGTATGTTTTGTGTGCTCTGGGTTCGGCAGAAAAGCAGACACGTTTTGCATGAAGGAATGAACAGAACGCTGATAGCTGGCTGTTTCTAAGCTATCCCAACCTAGGTGTTTCTCTGACGAAGCCCTTCACTGCCCATGATTCGGCATCTAGCTGCTGCCAGCGGTGCATTGCTCACAACTCCCTGAAGACACAGGAGGTCCTTTTAGTCCGTTTCGGATCCTAGTACAGCCCTGCGACTCAAGAGAGGACCTGATATGCTTCCTAGGGTTCGAGAAACCCAGGGACTAAGGCTGCATGGGGTCTGTCGCATGCCTACCTGGTTCATGAGAAAACCTGAACATTAGCTTAAGGCCAGAGGCCCCGTGTGGTTCTCCCCTTCCCTGAGGACAACTGAAGTAGGAGCACTTACCGAGGAACGGCAACATCCAATCTCCTTCCAGGAAACTCACTTGTCATCACAAAGGCAACTGTGCAACAACAATTGTTTCCCAGGGAGAACTGAGCCCACAGCTCTCTAAATCCCAATGAGGAAAATAAAGTTTCCCTTCAAGCCTTAGTTTCTCAATGGACCACAGAGCATTCACCCTGTGCTTTCCATCTCTCCATGGCAAGTCCAAGGTGCGCATAGCGCGGAGATACTACAGTCATTTCAACTTGCCGCATCCTAGCATTTTAACAAAAGACGCCCTTCACAGCCCTTCTTTCAGCCTATAGTTGCCCTCAACTGAGCATTGCTCACAAGGCCCAGAAAGGACGGGCAGTCCATCGTTTATATCTTGGATCCTAGTGCAGACCCCCGTGTCCTAAGACACCAGAAACGCTTCCTAGATTTAAAGCACTGCTTTGACAAAGGCTGCCGTGAGCTTGCGGCCCGCCTATGTCTGTGATGAGAGAAGTAGAACGTTGGCTTGAGGCGAGTCATCCGGGGTTGTGGGCGTACTCACGAATGATTTTTGAGGGAGGAGGACGTGGCAGGAATTGAAAGCCAAGTGCTCTTTCCTGGAAGATAACTAGTCCTCCCAAAGACGACTGTGCAGCAAAGAGAAGATGGGCAACAACAGTGTTTACCAGGTAACCCTGAGGCCGCAAACTCTCTACTTTGCAATGAGGAAAATCAACTTCCCAGGAAGACTCAATTCCCAGCAGGACAAAGCAGCATATTACCAAGTCGCATCGGACTCTCTCTTGTACATCCCGTGGACACAGTGGCTCGTGACACTAGTAACCATTGCCATGCCATTGCCTTACTGTGTGTAAGGATATCAAGGTGAGGGCTTAGTTAGGCCTAGGTGACGGTACTTCTCTAGACTATCTACCAGTTCTGGAAAACCCCTGTAGGTTTTGAATCCGGACTTAAAGTGTAGTTGCCGCTTGAGGTAGACAGACGTCGTGGAGCAGCTCCCAGGAGCAGTGGTAGGCTAATTGTATTTTCTACTGCAGCTCAGGGTTCCTCCAGAGCGCAGACACCCTTTGCATGAAGGAAGGCATGGAACTTGATAACTGGGTTGCTTTCAAGCTATCGCAATCCAGGTGTCTAAACAACGAAGCCCTTCACTGCCCATCAGTTGGCATCTAGCTGTTCCCGACGGTAGATGGCTCAAGGCTCCCCGAAGACACAGGCAGTCCTTTCTCAGTACGTTTTGGAACCTAGCACTGACAAGTGAGTCCAAAAGAGAGCTGATATGCTTCCTAGAGTTCAAGAACCACAGGGACTAAGGCTCTATGCAATCGGTTGTTTCGCTAAGTCTGTCATGAGAACACCTGGACGTTAGCTTGAGGCTAGAGGCCCCATGTGGTGGGCCCATTCCCTGAAGACTACTGAAGGATGACCACCTACCAAGGGATGGCAACCTCCAAGTTTCTTGCCTAGAAACTCACGTCATCACCAGGGCAATTGTGTTACGAAGAGAAGCTGTGCAGCAACAGTGTTTCTTGGGGAGAATTGAGCCCGCGGCTCTGTAAATCCCAATGAGGAAAATAAAGTTTCACTCGCAGCCTTACTTTCAAAAGGGACCACACAGAGCATTCACCCTGCTGTGTCTTTCTCTAGTTTGTACTCCCAAGGTGCGTTAGAAGGGAGATACTTGAGTTGTTTCACTTACCACATGCTAGATGTTTAGCAAAAGAAGGCCTTTACTGCCCTTCTTTTGGCATATGGTTGTCCTCAGCCGAACAGTTCTCTCAGCTCCTAGAAGCGATGGGCGGTCCCTTGTGTACATCTTGGATCCCAGTGCAGACCTGTTAGTCCTAAGACACCAGAAATGCTTCCTACACTTAAAGCACCGCTTTGACAAACGCTGCCTGGAACCTGTTGCCTGCCTATCTATCTGTGTGACGAACAAAACAGTAACTTAGCTTGGAGCCAGTCCTCCTATATGTTTGGCTTACTCACCGACGATTGCTGAGGGATGAGCACTTAGCAGGGACTGAAAGGCCACGTTTGCCTCACGGGGGGCGGGGATATGACTTGTCCTCACAAGGCAATTGTGCAATGAAGAAAAGATAGGCCACTACACTGTTCATCAGGTAACCTTGAGGCCGCATGTCGTCATTCCAGTGTGCCAAATAAACTTCCCATCACGGTTCAGTTTCCAAGGCGAGGGCACAGCGTCTTATGCTGCAGTTTCTGACTCCCTACTGGACGTTCAGCTGACCACCTAGACCCTTTCGTGAGTAAACTTTGTGATACACTTTGTGATACGGGGTCGTGATTGTGGTGAAAGGATTAGCAAGTCATGGGTTAGTGAGGCCGGTGTGTACAATGTATCTCCAGAGTACCTGGCTTTCAAGGGAGAGCCTGAAATTTTTCAGGCTACACTGAAAGTCCAGTGGCCGCCTGGGGTAAATTGCATCACGTGCGAGTTCCCTGAAGGCGGGGTCGAATCACTGTATGTTTTGTGTGCTCTGGGTTCGGCAGAAAAGCAGACACGTTTTGTATGAAGGAATGAACAGAACGCTGATAGCTGGCTGTTTCTAAGCTATCCCAACCTAGGTGTTTCTCTGACGAAGCCCTTCACTGCCCATGATTCGGCATCTAGCTGCTGCCAGCGGTGCATTGCTCACAACTCCCTGAAGACACAGGAGGCCCTTTTAGTCCGTTTCGGATCCTAGTACAGCCCCGCGACTCAAGAGAGGACCTGATATGCTTCCTAGGGTTCGAGAAACCCAGGGACTAAGGCTGCATGGGGTCTGTCGCATGCCTACCTGGTTCATGAGAAAACCTGAACATTAGCTTAAGGCCAGAGGCCCCGTGTGGTTCTCCCCTTCCCTGAGGACAACTGAAGTAGGAGCACTTACCGAGGAACGGCAACATCCAATCTCCTTCCAGGAAACTCACTTGTCATCACAAAGGCAACTGTGCAACAACAATTGTTTCCCAGGGAGAACTGAGCCCACAGCTCTCTAAATCCCAATGAGGAAAATAAAGTTTCCCTTCAAGCCTTAGTTTCAAAATGGACCGCAGAGCATTCACCCTGTTGTATCCGTCACTCCATGGCACGTCCAAGGTGCGCATAGCACGGAGATACTACATTCGTTTCAACTTGCCGCATCCTAGCATTTTAACAAAAGACGCCCTTCACAGCCCTTCTTTCAGCCTATAGTTGCCCTCAACTGAGCTTCGCTCACAAGGCCCAGAAAGGACGGGCAGTCCGTCGTTTACATCTTGGATCCTAGTGCAGACCCCCGTGTCCTAAGACACCAGAAACGCTTCCTAGATTTAAAGCACCGCTTTGACAAAGGCTGCCGTGAGCCTGCGGCCCGCCTATGTCTGTGACGAGAGAAGTAAGTAGAACGTTGGACTGAGGCGAGTCGTCCAGGGTTGTGGGCGTACTCATGAACAATTATGGAGGGATGAGGACGTGGCAGGAATTGAAAGCCAAGTGCTCTTTCGTGGAAGATAACTAGTCCTCCCAAAGACGACTGTGCAGCAAAGAGAAGATGGGCAACAACAGTGTTTACCAGGTAACCCTGAGGCCGCAAACTCTCTACTTTGCAGTGAGGAAAATCAACTTCCCAGGAAGACTCAATTCCCAGCAGGACAAAGCAGCATATTACCAAGTCGCATCGGAGTCTCTCTTGTACATCCCGTGGACACAGTGGCTCGTGACACTAGTAACCATTGCCATGCTGGGAGTCCTTACTGTGGTGTAAGGATATCAAGGTGAGGGCTTAGTTAGGCCTAGGTGACGGTACTTCTCTAGACTATCTACCAGTTCTGGAAAACCCTGTAGGTTTTGAAGCCAGACTTAAAGTGTAGTTGCTGCTTGAGGTAGACAGACATCGTGGAGCAGCTCCCAGGAGCAGTGGTAGGCTAATTGTATTTTCTACTGCAGCTCAGGGTTCCTCCAGAGCGCAGACACCCTTTGCATGAAGGAAGGCATGGAACGTTGATAACTGGGTTGCTTTCAAGCTATCGCAATCCAGGTGTCTAAACAACGAAGCCCTTCACTGCCCATCAGTTGGCATCTAGCTGTTCCCGACGGTAGATGGCTCAAGGCTCCCCGAAGACACAGGCAGTCCTTTCTCAGTACGTTTTGGAACCTAGCGCTGACAAGTGAGTCCAAAAGAGAGCTGATATGCTTCCTAGAGTTCAAGAACCACAGGGACTAAGGCTCTATGCAATCTGTTGTTTCGCTAAGTCTGTCATGAGAACACCTGGACGTTAGCTTGAGGCTAGAGGCCCCATGTGGTGGGCCCATTCCCTGAAGACTACTGAAGGATGACCACCTACCAAGGGATGGCAACCTCCAAGTTTCTTGCCTAGAAACTCACGTCATCACCAGGGCAATTGTGTTACGAAGAGAAGCTGTGCAGCAACAGTGTTTCTTGGGGAGAATTGAGCCCGCGGCTCTGTAAATCCCAATGAGGAAAATAAAGTTTCACTCGCAGCCTTACTTTCAAAAGGGACCACACAGAGCATTCACCCTGCTGTGTCTTTCTCTAGTTTGTACTCCCAAGGTGCGTTAGAAGGGAGATACTTGAGTTGTTTCACTTACCACATGCTAGATGTTTAGCAAAAGAAGGCCTTTACTGCCCTTCTTTTGGCATATGGTTGTCCTCAGCCGAACAGTTCTCTCAGCTCCTAGAAGCGATGGGCGGTCCCTTGTGTACATCTTGGATCCCAGTGCAGACCTGTTAGTCCTAAGACACCAGAAATGCTTCCTACACTTAAAGCACCGCTTTGACAAATGCTGCCTGGAACCTGTTGCCTGCCTATCTATCTGTGTGACGAACAAAACAGTAACTTAGCTTGGAGCCAGTCCTCCTATATGTTTGGCTTACTCACCGACGATTGCTGAGGGATGAGCACTTAGCAGGGACTGAAAGGCCACGTTTGCCTCACGGGGGGCGGGGATATGACTTGTCCTCACAAGGCAATTGTGCAATGAAGAAAAGATAGGCCACTACACTGTTCATCAGGTAACCTTGAGGCCGCATGTCGTCATTCCAGTGTGCCAAATAAACTTCCCATCATGGTTCAGTTTCCAAGGCGAGGGCACAGCGTCTTATGCTGCAGTTTCTGACTCCCTACTGGACGTTCAGCTGACCACCTAGACCCTTTCGTGAGTAAACTTTGTGATACACTTTGTGATACGGGGTCGTGATTGTGGTGAAAGGATTAGCAAGTCATGGGTTAGTGAGGCCGGTGTGTACAATGTATCTCCAGAGTACCTGGCTTTCAAGGGAGAGCCTGAAATTTTTCAGGCTACACTGAAAGTCCAGTGGCCGCCTGGGGTAAATTGCATCACGTGCGAGTGCCCTGAAGGCGGGGTCGAATCACTGTATGTTTTGTGTGCTCTGGGTTCGGCAGAAAAGCAGACACGTTTTGCATGAAGGAATGAACAGAACGCTGATAGCTGGCTGTTTCTAAGCTATCCCAACCTAGGTGTTTCTCTGACGAAGCCCTTCACTGCCCATGATTCGGCATCTAGCTGCTGCCAGCGGTGCATTGCTCACAACTCCCTGAAGACACAGGAGGCCCTTTTAGTCCGTTTCGGATCCTAGTACAGCCCCGCGACTCAAGAGAGGACCTGATATGCTTCCTAGGGTTCGAGAAACCCAGGGACTAAGGCTGCATGGGGTCTGTCGCATGCCTACCTTGTTCATGAGAAAACCTGAACATTAGCTTAAGGCCAGAGGCCCCGTGTGGTTCTCCCCTTCCCTGAGGACAACTGAAGTAGGAGCACTTACCGAGGAACGGCAACATCCAATCTCCTTCCAGGAAACTCACTTGTCATCACAAAGGCAACTGTGCAACAACAATTGTTTCCCAGGGAGAACTGAGCCCACAGCTCTCTAAATCCCAATGAGGAAAATAAAGTTTCCCTTCAAGCCTTAGTTTCAAAATGGACCGCAGAGCATTCACCCTGTTGTATCCGTCACTCCATGGCACGTCCAGGGTGCGCATAGCACGGAGATACTACATTCGTTTCAACTTGCCGCATCCTAGCATTTTAACAAAAGACGCCCTTCACAGCCCTTCTTTCAGCCTATAGTTGCCCTCAACTGAGCTTCGCTCACAAGGCCCAGAAAGGACGGGCAGTCCGTCGTTTACATCTTGGATCCTAGTGCAGACCCCCGTGTCCTAAGACACCAGAAATGCTTCCTAGATTTAAAGCACCGCTTTGACAAATGCTGCTGTGAGCCTGCGGCCCGCCTATGTCTGTGACGAGAGAAGTAAGTAGAACGTTGGACTGAGGCGAGTCGTCCAGGGTTGTGGGCGTACTCACGAACAATTATGGAGGGATGAGGACGTGGCAGGAATTGAAAGCCAAGTGCTCTTTCGTGGAAGATAACTAGTCCTCCCAAAGACGACTGTGCAGCAAAGAGAAGATGGGCAACAACAGTGTTTACCAGGTAACCCTGAGGCCGCAAACTCTCTACTTTGCAATGAGGAAAATCAACTTCCCAGGAAGACTCAATTCCCAGCAGGACAAAGCAGCATATTACCAAGTCGCATCGGAGTCTCTCTTGTACATCCCGTGGACACAGTGGCTCGTGACACTAGTAACCATTGCCATGCTGGGAGTCCTTACTGTGGTGTAAGGATATCAAGGTGAGGGCTTAGTTAGGCTTAGGTGACGGTACTTCTCTAGACTATCTACCAGTTCTGGAAAACCCTGTAGGTTTTGAAGCCGGACTTAAAGTGTAGTTGCTGCTTGAGGTAGACAGACATCGTGGAGCAGCTCCCAGGAGCAGTGGTAGGCTAATTGTATTTTCTACTGCAGCTCAGGGTTCCTCCAGAGCGCAGACACCCTTTGCATGAAGGAAGGCATGGAACGTTGATAACTGGGTTGCTTTCAAGCTATCGCAATCCAGGTGTCTAAACAACGAAGCCCTTCACTGCCCATCAGTTGGCATCTAGCTGTTCCCGACGGTAGATGGCTCAAGGCTCCCCGAAGACACAGGCAGTCCTTTCTCAGTACGTTTTGGAACCTAGCGCTGACAAGTGAGTCCAAAAGAGAGCTGATATGCTTCCTAGAGTTCAAGAACCACAGGGACTAAGGCTCTATGCAATCTGTTGTTTCGCTAAGTCTGTCATGAGAACACCTGGACGTTAGCTTGAGGCTAGAGGCCCCATGTGGTGGGCCCATTCCCTGAAGACTACTGAAGGATGACCACCTACCAAGGGATGGCAACCTCCAAGTTTCTTGCCTAGAAACTCACGTCATCACCAGGGCAATTGTGTTACGAAGAGAAGCTGTGCAGCAACAGTGTTTCTTGGGGAGAATTGAGCCCGCGGCTCTGTAAATCCCAATGAGGAAAATAAAGTTTCACTCGCAGCCTTACTTTCAAAAGGGACCACACAGAGCATTCACCCTGCTGTGTCTTTCTCTAGTTTGTACTCCCAAGGTGCGTTAGAAGGGAGATACTTGAGTTGTTTCACTTACCACATGCTAGATGTTTAGCAAAAGAAGGCCTTTACTGCCCTTCTTTTGGCATATGGTTGTCCTCAGCCGAACAGTTCTCTCAGCTCCTAGAAGCGATGGGCGGTCCCTTGTGTACATCTTGGATCCCAGTGCAGACCTGTTAGTCCTAAGACACCAGAAATGCTTCCTACACTTAAAGCACCGCTTTGACAAACGCTGCCTGGAACCTGTTGCCTGCCTATCTATCTGTGTGACGAACAAAACAGTAACTTAGCTTGGAGCCAGTCCTCCTATATTTTTGGCTTACTCACCGACGATTGCTGAGGGATGAGCACTTAGCAGGGACTGAAAGGCCACGTTTGCCTCACGGGGGGCGGGGATATGACTTGTCCTCACAAGGCAATTGTGCAATGAAGAAAAGATAGGCCACTACACTGTTCATCAGGTAACCTTGAGGCCGCATGTCGTCATTCCAGTGTGCCAAATAAACTTCCCATCACGGTTCAGTTTCCAAGGCGAGGGCACAGCGTCTTATGCTGCAGTTTCTGACTCCCTACTGGACGTTCAGCTGACCACCTAGACCCTTTCGTGAGTAAACTTTGTGATACACTTTGTGATACGGGGTCGTGATTGTGGTGAAAGGATTTAGCAAGTCATGGGTTAGTGAGGCCGGTGTGTACAATGTATCTCCAGAATACCTGGCTTTCAAGGGAGAGCCTGAAATTTTTCAGGCTACACTGAAAGTCCAGTGGCCGCCTGGGGTAAATTGCATCACGTGCGAGTGCCCTGAAGGCAGGGTCGAATCACTGTATGTTTTGTGTGCTCTGGGTTCGGCAGCAAAGCAGACACGTTTTGCATGAAGGAATGAACAGAACGCTGATAGCTGGCTGTTTCTAAGCTATCCCAACCTAGGTGTTTCTCTGACGAAGCCCTTCACTGCCCATGATTCGGCATCTAGCTGCTGCCAGCGGTGCATTGCTCACAACTCCCTGAAGACACAGGAGGCCCTTTTAGTCCGTTTCGGATTCTAGTACAGCCCAGCGACTCAAGAGAGGACCTGATATGCTTCCTAGGGTTCGAGAAACCCAGGGACTAAGGCTGCATGGGGTCTGTCGCATGCCTACCTCATTCATGAGAAAACCTGAACATTAGCTTAAGGCCAGAGGCCCCGTGTGGTTCTCCCCTTCCCTGAGGACAACTGAAGTAGGAGCACTTACCGAGGAACGGCAACATCCAATCTCCTTCCAGGAAACTCACTTGTCATCACAAAGGCTACTGTGCAACAACAATTGTTTCCCAGGGAGAACTGAGCCCACAGCTCTCTAAATCCCAATGAGGAAAATAAAGTTTCCCTTCAAGCCTTAGTTTCAAAATGGACCGCATAGCATTCACCCTGTTGTATCCGTCACTCCATGGCACGTCCAAGGTGCGCATAGCACGGAGATACTACATTCGTTTCAACTTGCCGCATCCTAGCATTTTAACAAAAGACGCCCTTCACAGCCCTTCTTTCAGCCTATAGTTGCCCTCAACTGAGCATTGCTCACAAGGCCCAGAAAGGACGGGCAGTCCTTCGTTTACATCTTGGATCCTAGTGCAGACCCCCGTGTCCTAAGACACCAGAAACGCTTCCTAGATTTAAAGCACCGCTTTGACTAACGCTGCCGTGAGCCTGTGGCCCGCCTATGTCTGTGACGAGAGAAGGAAGTAGAACGTTGGACTGAGGTGAGTCGTCCAGGGTTGTGGGCGTACTCACGAACAATTATGGAGGGATGAGGACGTGGCAGGAATTGAAAGCCAAGTGCTCTTTCGTGGAAGCTAACTAGTCCTCGCAAACACGACTGTGCAGCAAAGAGAAGATGGGCAACAACAGTGTTTACCAGGTAAACCTGAGGCCGCAAACTCTCTACTTTGCAATGAGGAAAATCAACTTCCCAGGAAGACTCAATTCCCAGCAGGACAAAGCAGCATATTACCAAGTCGCATCGGACTCTCTCTTGTACATCCCGTGGACACAGTGGCTCGTGACACTAGTAACCATTGCCATGCTGGGAGTCCTTACTGTGGTGTAAGGATATCAAGGGGAGGGATTAGTTAGGCCTAGGTGACGGTACTTCTCTAGACTATCTAGCAGTTCTGGAAAACCCTGTAGGTTTTGAAGCCGGACTTAAAGTGTAGTTGCCGCTTGAGGTAGACAGACGTCGTGGAGCAGCTCCCAGGAGCAGTGGTAGGCTAATTGTATTTTCTACTGCAGCTCAGGGTTCCTCCAGAGCGCAGACACCCTTTGCATGAAGGAAGGCATGGAACGTTGATAACTGGGTTGCTTTCAAGCTATCGCAATCCAGGTGTCTAAACAACGAAGCCCTTCACTGCCCATCAGTTGGCATCTAGCTGTTCCCGACGGTAGATGGCTCAAGGCTCCCCGAAGACACAGGCAGTCCTTTCTCAGTACGTTTTGGAACCTAGCGCTGACAAGTGAGTCCAAAAGAGAGCTGATATGCTTCCTAGAGTTCAAGAACCACAGGGACTAAGGCTCTATGCAATCGGTTGTTTCTCTAAGTCTGTCATGAGAACACCTGGACGTTAGCTTGAGGCTAGAGGCCCCATGTGGTGGGCCCATTCCCTGAAGACTACTGAAGGATGACCACCTACCAAGGGATGGCAACCTCCAAGTTTCTTGCCTAGAAACTCACGTCATCACCAGGGCAATTGTGTTACGAAGAGAAGCTGTGCAGCAACAGTGTTTCTTGGGGAGAATTGAGCCCGCGGCTCTGTAAATCCCAATGAGGAAAATAAAGTTTCACTCGCAGCCTTACTTTCAAAAGGGACCACACAGAGCATTCACCCTGCTGTGTCTTTCTCTAGTTTGTACTCCCAAGGTGCGTTAGAAGGGAGATACTTGAGTTGTTTCACTTACCACATGCTAGATGTTTAGCAAAAGAAGGCCTTTACTGCCCTTCTTTTGGCATATGGTTGTCCTCAGCCGAACAGTTCTCTCAGCTCCTAGAAGCGATGGGCGGTCCCTTGTGTACATCTTGGATCCCAGTGCAGACCTGTTAGTCCTAAGACACCAGAAATGCTTCCTACACTTAAAGCACCGCTTTGACAAACGCTGCCTGGAACCTGTTGCCTGCCTATCTATCTGTGTGACGAACAAAACAGTAACTTAGCTTGGAGCCAGTCCTCCTATATTTTTGGCTTACTCACCGACGATTGCTGAGGGATGAGCACTTAGCAGGGACTGAAAGGCCACGTTTGCCTCACGGGGGACGGGGATATGACTTGTCCTCACAAGGCAATTGTGCAATGAAGAAAAGATAGGCCACTACACTGTTCATCAGGTAACCTTGAGGCCGCGTGTCGTCATTCCAGTGTGCCAAATAAACTTCCCATCACGGTTCAGTTTCCAAGGCGAGGGCACAGCGTCTTATGCTGCAGTTTCTGACTCCCTACTGGACGTTCAGCTGACCACCTAGACCCTTTCGTGAGTAAACTTTGTGATACACTTTGTGATACGGGGTCGTGATTGTGGTGAAAGGATTAGCAAGTCATGGGTTAGTGAGGCCGGTGTGTACAATGTATCTCCAGAGTACCTGGCTTTCAAGGGAGAGCCTGAAATTTTTCAGGCTACACTGAAAGTCCAGTGGCCGCCTGGGGTAAATTGCATCACGTGCGAGTGCCCTGAAGGCGGGGTCGAATCACTGTATGTTTTGTGTGCTCTGGGTTCGGCAGAAAAGCAGACACGTTTTGCATGAAGGAATGAACAGAACGCTGATAGCTGGCTGTTTCTAAGCTATCCCAACCTAGGTGTTTCTCTGACGAAGCCCTTCACTGCCCATGATTCGGCATCTAGCTGCTGCCAGCGGTGCATTGCTCACAACTCCCTGAAGACACAGGAGGCCCTTTTAGTCCGTTTCGGATCCTAGTACAGCCCCGCGACTCAAGAGAGGACCTGATATGCTTCCTAGGGTTCGAGAAACCCAGGGACTAAGGCTGCATGGGGTCTGTCGCATGCCTACCTGGTTCATGAGAAAACCTGAACATTAGCTTAAGGCCAGAGGCCCCGTGTGGTTCTCCCCTTCCCTGAGGACAACTGAAGTAGGAGCACTTACCGAGGAACGGCAACATCCAATCTCCTTCCAGGAAACTCACTTGTCATCACAAAGGCAACTGTGCAACAACAATTGTTTCCCAGGGAGAACTGAGCCCGCAGCTCTCTAAATCCCAATGAGGAAAATAAAGTTTCCCTTCAAGCCTTAGTTTCAAAATGGACCGCAGAGCATTCACCCTGTGCTTTCCGTCTCTCCATGGCAAGTCCAAGGTGCGCATAGCACGGAGATACTACAGTCATTTCAACTTGCCGCATCCTAGCATTTTAACAAAAGACGCCCTTCACAGCCCTTCTTTCAGCCTATAGTTGCCCTCAACTGAGCATTGCTCACAAGGCCCAGAAAGGTCGGGCAGTCCGTCGTTTATATCTTGGATCCTAGTGCAGACACCCGTGTCCTAAGACACCAGAAACGCTTCCTAGATTTAAAGCACCGCTTTGACAAAGGCTGCCGTGAGCTTGCGGCCCGCCTATGTCTGTGATGAGAGAAGTAGAACGTTGGCTTGAGGCGAGTCATCCGGGGTTGTGGGCGTACTCACGAATGATTTTTGAGGGAGGAGGACGTGGCAGGAATTGAAAGCCAAGTGCTCTTTCGTGGAAGATAACTAGTCCTCCCAAACACGACAGTGCAGCAAAGAGAAGATGGGCAACAACAGTGTTTACCAGGTAACCCTGAGGCCGCAAACTCTCTACTTTGCAATGAGGAAAATCAACTTCCCAGGAAGACTCAATTCCCAGCAGGACAAAGCAGCATATTACCAAGTCGCATCGGACTCTCTCTTGTACATCCCGTGGACACAGTGGCTCGTGACACTAGTAACCATTGCCATGCTGGGAGTCCTTACTGTGGTGTAAGGATATCAAGGGGAGGGATTAGTTAGGCCTAGGTGACGGTACTTCTCTAGACTATCTAGCAGTTCTGGAAAACCCTGTAGGTTTTGAAGCCGGACTTAAAGTGTAGTTGCCGCTTGAGGTAGACAGACGTCGTGGAGCAGCTCCCAGGAGCAGTGGTAGGCTAATTGTATTTTCTACTGCAGCTCAGGGTTCCTCCAGAGCGCAGACACCCTTTGCATGAAGGAAGGCATGGAACGTTGATAACTGGGTTGCTTTCAAGCTATCGCAATCCAGGTGTCTAAACAACGAAGCCCTTCACTGCCCATCAGTTGGCATCTAGCTGTTCCCGACGGTAGATGGCTCAAGGCTCCCCGAAGACACAGGCAGTCCTTTCTCAGTACGTTTTGGAACCTAGCGCTGACAAGTGAGTCCAAAAGAGAGCTGATATGCTTCCTAGAGTTCAAGAACCACAGGGACTAAGGCTCTATGCAATCGGTTGTTTCTCTAAGTCTGTCATGAGAACACCTGGACGTTAGCTTGAGGCTAGAGGCCCCATGTGGTGGGCCCATTCCCTGAAGACTACTGAAGGATGACCACCTACCAAGGGATGGCAACCTCCAAGTTTCTTGCCTAGAAACTCACGTCATCACCAGGGCAATTGTGTTACGAAGAGAAGCTGTGCAGCAACAGTGTTTCTTGGGGAGAATTGAGCCCGCGGCTCTGTAAATCCCAATGAGGAAAATAAAGTTTCACTCGCAGCCTTACTTTCAAAAGGGACCACACAGAGCATTCACCCTGCTGTGTCTTTCTCTAGTTTGTACTCCCAAGGTGCGTTAGAAGGGAGATACTTGAGTTGTTTCACTTACCACATGCTAGATGTTTAGCAAAAGAAGGCCTTTACTGCCCTTCTTTTGGCATATGGTTGTCCTCAGCCGAACAGTTCTCTCAGCTCCTAGAAGCGATGGGCGGTCCCTTGTGTACATCTTGGATCCCAGTGCAGACCTGTTAGTCCTAAGACACCAGAAATGCTTCCTACACTTAAAGCACCGCTTTGACAAACGCTGCCTGGAACCTGTTGCCTGCCTATCTATCTGTGTGACGAACAAAACAGTAACTTAGCTTGGAGCCAGTCCTCCTATATTTTTGGCTTACTCACCGACGATTGCTGAGGGATGAGCACTTAGCAGGGACTGAAAGGCCACGTTTGCCTCACGGGGGACGGGGATATGACTTGTCCTCACAAGGCAATTGTGCAATGAAGAAAAGATAGGCCACTACACTGTTCATCAGGTAACCTTGAGGCCGCATGTCGTCATTCCAGTGTGCCAAATAAACTTCCCATCACGGTTCAGTTTCCAAGGCGAGGGCACAGCGTCTTATGCTGCAGTTTCTGACTCCCTACTGGACGTTCAGCTGACCACCTAGACCCTTTCGTGAGTAAACTTTGTGATACACTTTGTGATACGGGGTCGTGATTGTGGTGAAAGGATTAGCAAGTCATGGGTTAGTGAGGCCGGTGTGTACAATGTATCTCCAGAGTACCTGGCTTTCAAGGGAGAGCCTGAAATTTTTCAGGCTACACTGAAAGTCCAGTGGCCGCCTGGGGTAAATTGCATCACGTGCGAGTGCCCTGAAGGCGGGGTCGAATCACTGTATGTTTTGTGTGCTCTGGGTTCGGCAGAAAAGCAGACACGTTTTGCATGAAGGAATGAACAGAACGCTGATAGCTGGCTGTTTCTAAGCTATCCCAACCTAGGTGTTTCTCTGACGAAGCCCTTCACTGCCCATGATTCGGCATCTAGCTGCTGCCAGCGGTGCATTGCTCACAACTCCCTGAAGACACAGGAGGCCCTTTTAGTCCGTTTCGGATCCTAGTACAGCCCCGCGACTCAAGAGAGGACCTGATATGCTTCCTAGGGTTCGAGAAACCCAGGGACTAAGGCTGCATGGGGTCTGTCGCATGCCTACCTGGTTCATGAGAAAACCTGAACATTAGCTTAAGGCCAGAGGCCCCGTGTGGTTCTCCCCTTCCCTGAGGACAACTGAAGTAGGAGCACTTACCGAGGAACGGCAACATCCAATCTCCTTCCAGGAAACTCACTTGTCATCACAAAGGCAACTGTGCAACAACAATTGTTTCCCAGGGTGAACTGAGCCCGCAGCTCTCTAAATCCCAATGAGGAAAATAAAGTTTCCCTTCAAGCCTTAGTTTCAAAATGGACCGCAGAGCATTCACCCTGTTGTATCCGTCACTCCATGGCACGTCCAAGGTGCGCATAGCACGGAGATACTACATTCGTTTCAACTTGCCGCATCCTAGCATTTTAACAAAAGACGCCCTTCACAGCCCTTCTTTCAGCCTATAGTTGCCCTCAACTGAGCTTCGCTCACAAGGCCCAGAAAGGACGGGCAGTCCGTCGTTTACATCTTGGATCCTAGTGCAGACCCCCGTGTCCTAAGACACCAGAAACGCTTCCTAGATTTAAAGCACCGCTTTGACTAACGCTGCCATGAGCCTGTGGCCCGCCTATGTCTGTGACGAGAGAAGTAAGTAGAACGTTGGACTGAGGTGAGTCGTCCAGGGTTGTGGGCATACTCACGAACAATTATGGAGGGATGAGGACGTGGCAGGAATTGAAAGCCAAGTGCTCTTTCGTGGAAGCTAACTAGTCGTCCCAAACACGACTGTGCAGCAAAGAGAAGATGGGCAACAACAGTGTTTACCAGGTAACCCTGAGGCCGCAAACTCTCTACTTTGCAATGAGGAAAATCAACTTCCCAGGAAGACTCAATTCCCAGCAGGACAAAGCAGCATATTACCAAGTCGCATCGGACTCTCTCTTGTACATCCCGTGGACACAGTGGATCGTGACACTAGTAACCATTGCCATGCTGGGAGTCCTTACTGTGGTGTAAGGATATCAAGGGGAGGGCTTAGTTAGGCCTAGGTGATGGTACTTCTCTAGACTATCTACCAGTTCTGGAAAACCCCTGTAGGTTTTGAAGCCGGACTTAAAGTGTAGTTGCCGCTTGAGGTAGACAGACGTCGTGGAGCAGCTCCCAGGAGCAGTGGTAGGCTAATTGTATTTTCCAGTGCAGCTCAGGGTTCCTCCAGAGCGCAGACACCCTTTGCATGAAGGAAGGCATGGAACGTTGATAACTGGGTTGCTTTCAAGCTATCGCAATCCAGGTGTCTAAACAACGAAGCCCTTCACTGCCCATCAGTTGGCATCTAGCTTTTCCCGACGGTAGATGGCTCAAGGCTCCCCGAAGACACAGGCAGTCCTTTCTCAGTACGTTTTGGAACCTAGCGCTGACAAGTGAGTCCAAAAGAGAGCTGATATGCTTCCTAGAGTTCAAGAACCACAGGGACTAAGGCTCTATGCAATCGGTTGTTTCGCTAAGTCTGTCATGAGAACACCTGGACGTTAGCTTGAGGCTAGAGGCCCCATGTGGTGGGCCCATTCCCTGAAGACTACTGAAGGATGACCACCTACCAAGGGATGGCAACCTCCAAGTTTCTTGCCTAGAAACTCACGTCATCACCAGGGCAATTGTGTTACGAAGAGAAGCTGTGCAGCAACAGTGTTTCTTGGGGAGAATTGAGCCCGCGGCTCTGTAAATCCCAATGAGGAAAATAAAGTTTCACTCGCAGCCTTACTTTCAAAAGGGACCACACAGAGCATTCACCCTGCTGTGTCTTTCTCTAGTTTGTACTCCCAAGGTGCGTTAGAAGGGAGATACTTGAGTTGTTTCACTTACCACATGCTAGATGTTTAGCAAAAGAAGGCCTTTACTGCCCTTCTTTTGGCATATGGTTGTCCTCAGCCGAACAGTTCTCTCAGCTCCTAGAAGCGATGGGCGGTCCCTTGTGTACATCTTGGATCCCAGTGCAGACCTGTTAGTCCTAAGACACCAGAAATGCTTCCTACACTTAAAGCACCGCTTTGACAAACGCTGCCTGGAACCTGTTGCCTGCCTATCTATCTGTGTGACGAACAAAACAGTAACTTAGCTTGGAGCCAGTCCTCCTATATTTTTGGCTTACTCACCGACGATTGCTGAGGGATGAGCACTTAGCAGGGACTGAAAGGCCACGTTTGCCTCACGGGGGGCGGGGATATGACTTGTCCTCACAAGGCAATTGTGCAATGAAGAAAAGATAGGCCACTACACTGTTCATCAGGTAACCTTGAGGCCGCATGTCGTCATTCCAGTGTGCCAAATAAACTTCCCATCACGGTTCAGTTTCCAAGGCGAGGGCACAGCGTCTTATGCTGCAGTTTCTGACTCCCTACTGGACGTTCAGCTGACCACCTAGACCCTTTCGTGAGTAAACTTTGTGATACACTTTGTGATACGGGGTCGTGATTGTGGTGAAAGGATTAGAAAGTCATGGGTTAGTGAGGCCGGTGTGTACAATGTATCTCCAGAGTACCTGGCTTTCAAGGGAGAGCCTGAAATTTTTCAAGCTACACTGAAAGTCCAGTGGCCGCCTGGGGTAAATTGCATCACGTGCGAGTGCCCTGAAGGCGAGGTCGAATCACTGTATGTTTTGTGTGCTCTGGGTTCGGCAGAAAACCAGACACGTTTTGCATGAAGGAATGAACAGAACGCTGATAGCTGGCTGTTTCTAAGCTATCCCAACCTAGGTGTTTCTCTGACGAAGCCCTTCACTGCCCATGATTCGGCATCTAGCTGCTGCCAGCGGTGCATTGCTCACAACTCCCTGAAGACACAGGAGGCCCTTTTAGTCCGTTTCGGATCCTAGTACAGCCCCGCGACTCAAGAGAGGGCCTGATATGCTTCCTAGGGTTCAAGAAACCCAGGGACTAAGGCTGCATGGGGTCTGTCGCATGCCTACCTGGTTCATGAGAAAACCTGAACATTAGCTTAAGGCCAGAGGCCCCGTGTGGTTCTCCCCTTCCCTGAGTACAACTGAAGTAGGAGCACTTACCGAGGAATGGCAACATCCAATCTCCTTCCAGGAAACTCACTTGTCATCACAAAGGCAACTGTGCAACAACAATTGTTTCCCAGGGAGAACTGAGCCCGCAGCTCTCTAAATCCCAATGAGGAAAATAAAGTTTCCCTTCAAGCCTTAGTTTCAAAATGGACCGCAGAGCATTCACCCTGTTGTATCCGTCACTCCATGGCACGTCCAAGGTGCGCATAGCACGGAGATACTACATTCGTTTCAACTTGCCGCATCCTAGCATTTTAACAAAAGACGCCCTTCACAGCCCTTCTTTCAGCTTATAGTTGCCCTCAACTGAGCTTCGCTCACAAGGCCCAGAAAGGACGGGCAGTCCGTCGTTTACATCTTGGATCCTAGTGCAGACCCCCGAGTCCTAAGACACCAGAAACGCTTCCTAGATTTAAAGCACCGCTTTGACTAACGCTGCCCTGAGCCTGTGGCCCGCCTATGTCTGTGACGAGAGAAGTAAGTAGAACGTTGGACTGAGGCGAGTCGTCCAGGGTTGTGGGCGTACTCACGAACAATTATGGGGGGAGGAGGACGTGGCAGGAATTGAAAGCCAAGTGCTCTTTCGTGGAAGCTAACTAGTCCTCCCAAACACGACTGTGCAGCAAAGAGAAGATGGGCAACAACAGTGTTTACCAGGTAACCCTGAGGCCGCAAACTCTCTACTTTGCAATGAGGAAAATCAACTTCCCAGGAAGACTCAATTCCCAGCAGGACAAAGCAGAATATTACCAAGTCGCATCGGACTCTCTCTTGTACATCCCGTGGACACAGTGGCTCGTGACACTAGTAACCATTGCCATGCTGGGAGTCCTTACTGTGGTGTAAGTATATCAAGGGGAGGGCTTAGTTAGGCCTAGGTGACGGTACTTCTCTAGACTATCTACCAGTTCTGGAAAACCCTGTAGGTTTTGAAGCCGGACTTAAAGTGTAGTTGCCGCTTGAGGTAGACAGACGTCGTGGAGCAGCTCCCAGGAGCAGTGGTAGGCTAATTGTATCTTCTACTGCAGCTCAGGGTTCCTCCAGAGCGCAGACACCCTTTGCATGAAGGAAGGCATGGAACGTTGATAACTGGGTTGCTTTCAAGCTATCGCAATCCAGGTGTCTAAACAACGAAGCCCTTCACTGCCCATCAGTTGGCATCTAGCTGTTCCCGACGGTAGATGGCTCAAGGCTCCCCGAAGACACAGGCAGTCCTTTCTCAGTACGTTTTGGAACCTAGCGCTGACAAGTGAGTCCAAAAGAGAGCTGATATGCTTCCTAGAGTTCAAGAACCACAGGGACTAAGGCTCTATGCAATCTGTTGTTTCGCTAAGTCTGTCATGAGAACACCTGGACGTTAGCTTGAGGCTAGAGGCCCCATGTGGTGGGCCCATTCCCTGAAGACTACTGAAGGATGACCACCTACCAAGGGATGGCAACCTCCAAGTTTCTTGCCTAGAAACTCACGTCATCACCAGGGCAATTGTGTTACGAAGAGAAGCTGTGCAGCAACAGTGTTTCTTGGGGAGAATTGAGCCCGCGGCTCTGTAAATCCCAATGAGGAAAATAAAGTTTCACTCGCAGCCTTACTTTCAAAAGGGACCACACAGAGCATTCACCCTGCTGTGTCTTTCTCTAGTTTGTACTCCCAAGGTGCGTTAGAAGGGAGATACTTGAGTTGTTTCACTTACCACATGCTAGATGTTTAGCAAAAGAAGGCCTTTACTGCCCTTCTTTTGGCATATGGTTGTCCTCAGCCGAACAGTTCTCTCAGCTCCTAGAAGCGATGGGCGGTCCCTTGTGTACATCTTGGATCCCAGTGCAGACCTGTTAGTCCTAAGACACCAGAAATGCTTCCTACACTTAAAGCACCGCTTTGACAAACGCTGCCTGGAACCTGTTGCCTGCCTATCTATCTGTGTGACGAACAAAACAGTAACTTAGCTTGGAGCCAGTCCTCCTATATTTTTGGCTTACTCACCAACGATTGCTGAGGGATGAGCACTTAGCAGGGACTGAAAGGCCACGTTTGCCTCACGGGGGGCGGGGATATGACTTGTCCTCACAAGGCAATTGTGCAATGAAGAAAAGATAGGCCACTACACTGTTCATCAGGTAACCTTGAGGCCGCATGTCGTCATTCCAGTGTGCCAAATAAACTTCCCATCACGGTTCAGTTTCCAAGGCGAGGGCACAGCGTCTTATGCTGCAGTTTCTGACTCCCTACTGGACGTTCAGCTGACCACCTAGACCCTTTCGTGAGTAAACTTTGTGATACACTTTGTGATACGGGGTCGTGATTGTGGTGAAAGGATTAGCAAGTCATGGGTTAGTGAGGCCGGTGTGTACAATGTATCTCCAGAGTACCTGGCTTTCAAGGGAGAGCCTGAAATTTTTCAGGCTACACTGAAAGTCCAGTGGCCGCCTGGGGTAAATTGCATCACGTGCGAGTGCCCTGAAGGCGGGGTCGAATCACTGTATGTTTTGTGTGCTCTGGGTTCGGCAGAAAAGCAGACACGTTTTGCATGAAGGAATGAACAGAACGCTGATAGCTGGCTGTTTCTAAGCTATCCCAACCTAGGTGTTTCTCTGACGAAGCCCTTCACTGCCCATGATTCGGCATCTAGCTGCTGCCAGCGGTGCATTGCTCACAACTCCCTGAAGACACAGGAGGCCCTTTTAGTCCGTTTCGGATCCTAGTACAGCCCCGCGACTCAAGAGAGGACCTGATATGCTTCCTAGGGTTCGAGAAACCCAGGGACTAAGGCTGCATGGGGTCTGTCGCATGCCTACCTGGTTCATGAGAAAACCTGAACATTAGCTTAAGGCCAGAGGCCCCGTGTGGTTCTCCCCTTCCCTGAGGACAACTGAAGTAGGAGCACTTACCGAGGAACGGCAACATCCAATCTCCTTCCAGGAAACTCACTTGTCATCACAAAGGCAACTGTGCAACAACAATTGTTTCCCAGGGAGAACTGAGCCCGCAGCTCTCTAAATCCCAATGAGGAAAATAAAGTTTCCCTTCAAGCCTTAGTTTCAAAATGGACCGCAGAGCATTCACCCTGTTGTATCCGTCACTCCATGGCACGTCCAAGGTGCGCATAGCACGGAGATACTACATTCGTTTCAACTTGCCGCATCCTAGCATTTTAACAAAAGACGCCCTTCACAGCCCTTCTTTCAGCCTATAGTTGCCCTCAACTGAGCTTCGCTCACAAGGCCCAGAAAGGACGGGCAGTCCGTCGTTTACATCTTGGATCCTAGTGCAGACCCCCGTGTCCTAAGACACCAGAAACGCTTCCTAGATTTAAAGCACCGCTTTGACTAACGCTGCCGTGAGCCTGTGGCCCGCCTATGTCTGTGACGAGAGAAGTAAGTAGAACGTTGGACTGAGGTGAGTCGTCCAGGGTTGTGGGCGTACTCACGAACAATTATGGAGGGATGAGGACGTGGCAGGAATTGAAAGCCAAGTGCTCTTTCATGGAAGCTAACTAGTCGTCCCAAACACGACTGTGCAGCAAAGAGAAGATGGGCAACAACAGTGTTTACCAGGTAACCCTGAGGCCGCAAACTCTCTACTTTGCAATGAGGAAAATCAACTTCCCAGGAAGACTCAATTCCCAGCAGGACAAAGCAGCATATTACCAAGTCGCATCGGACTCTCTCTTGTACATCCCGTGGACACAGTGGATCGTGACACTAGTAACCATTGCCATGCTGGGAGTCCTTACTGTGGTGTAAGGATATCAAGGGGAGGGCTTAGTTAGGCCTAGGTGATGGTACTTCTCTAGACTATCTACCAGTTCTGGAAAACCCCTGTAGGTTTTGAAGCCGGACTTAAAGTGTAGTTGCCGCTTGAGGTAGACAGACGTCGTGGAGCAGCTCCCAGGAGCAGTGGTAGGCTAATTGTATTTTCCAGTGCAGCTCAGGGTTCCTCCAGAGCGCAGACACCCTTTGCATGAAGGAAGGCATGGAACGTTGATAACTGGGTTGCTTTCAAGCTATCGCAATCCAGGTGTCTAAACAACGAAGCCCTTCACTGCCCATCAGTTGGCATCTAGCTTTTCCCGACGGTAGATGGCTCAAGGCTCCCCGAAGACACAGGCAGTCCTTTCTCAGTACGTTTTGGAACCTAGCGCTGACAAGTGAGTCCAAAAGAGAGCTGATATGCTTCCTAGAGTTCAAGAACCACAGGGACTAAGGCTCTATGCAATCGGTTGTTTCGCTAAGTCTGTCATGAGAACACCTGGACGTTAGCTTGAGGCTAGAGGCCCCATGTGGTGGGCCCATTCCCTGAAGACTACTGAAGGATGACCACCTACCAAGGGATGGCAACCTCCAAGTTTCTTGCCTAGAAACTCACGTCATCACCAGGGCAATTGTGTTACGAAGAGAAGCTGTGCAGCAACAGTGTTTCTTGGGGAGAATTGAGCCCGCGGCTCTGTAAATCCCAATGAGGAAAATAAAGTTTCACTCGCAGCCTTACTTTCAAAAGGGACCACACAGAGCATTCACCCTGCTGTGTCTTTCTCTAGTTTGTACTCCCAAGGTGCGTTAGAAGGGAGATACTTGAGTTGTTTCACTTACCACATGCTAGATGTTTAGCAAAAGAAGGCCTTTACTGCCCTTCTTTTGGCATATGGTTGTCCTCAGCCGAACAGTTCTCTCAGCTCCTAGAAGCGATGGGCGGTCCCTTGTGTACATCTTGGATCCCAGTGCAGACCTGTTAGTCCTAAGACACCAGAAATGCTTCCTACACTTAAAGCACCGCTTTGACAAACGCTGCCTGGAACCTGTTGCCTGCCTATCTATCTGTGTGACGAACAAAACAGTAACTTAGCTTGGAGCCAGTCCTCCTATATTTTTGGCTTACTCACCGACGATTGCTGAGGGATGAGCACTTAGCAGGGACTGAAAGGCCACGTTTGCCTCACGGGGGGCGGGGATATGACTTGTCCTCACAAGGCAATTGTGCAATGAAGAAAAGATAGGCCACTACACTGTTCATCAGGTAACCTTGAGGCCGCATGTCGTCATTCCAGTGTGCCAAATAAACTTCCCATCACGGTTCAGTTTCCAAGGCGAGGGCACAGCGTCTTATGCTGCAGTTTCTGACTCCCTACTGGACGTTCAGCTGACCACCTAGACCCTTTCGTGAGTAAACTTTGTGATACACTTTGTGATACGGGGTCGTGATTGTGGTGAAAGGATTAGAAAGTCATGGGTTAGTGAGGCCGGTGTGTACAATGTATCTCCAGAGTACCTGGCTTTCAAGGGAGAGCCTGAAATTTTTCAGGCTACACTGAAAGTCCAGTGGCCGCCTGGGGTAAATTGCATCACGTGCGAGTGCCCTGAAGGCGGGGTCGAATCACTGTATGTTTTGTGTGCTCTGGGTTCGGCAGAAAACCAGACACGTTTTGCATGAAGGAATGAACAGAACGCTGATAGCTGGCTGTTTCTAAGCTATCCCAACCTAGGTGTTTCTCTGACGAAGCCCTTCACTGCCCATGATTCGGCATCTAGCTGCTGCCAGCGGTGCATTGCTCACAACTCCCTGAAGACACAGGAGGCCCTTTTAGTCCGTTTCGGATCCTAGTACAGCCCCGCGACTCAAGAGAGGGCCTGATATGCTTCCTAGGGTTCAAGAAACCCAGGGACTAAGGCTGCATGGGGTCTGTCGCATGCCTACCTGGTTCATGAGAAAACCTGAACATTAGCTTAAGGCCAGAGGCCCCGTGTGGTTCTCCCCTTCCCTGAGTACAACTGAAGTAGGAGCACTTACCGAAGAATGGCAACATCCAATCTCCTTCCAGGAAACTCACTTGTCATCACAAAGGCAACTGTGCAACAACAATTGTTTCCCAGGGAGAACTGAGCCCGCAGCTCTCTAAATCCCAATGAGGAAAATAAAGTTTCCCTTCAAGCCTTAGTTTCAAAATGGACCGCAGAGCATTCACCCTGTTGTATCCGTCACTCCATGGCACGTCCAAGGTGCGCATAGCACGGAGATACTACATTCGTTTCAACTTGCCGCATCCTAGCATTTTAACAAAAGACGCCCTTCACAGCCCTTCTTTCAGCCTATAGTTGCCCTCAACTGAGCTTCGCTCACAAGGCCCAGAAAGGACGGGCAGTCCGTCGTTTACATCTTGGATCCTAGTGCAGACCCCCGAGTCCTAAGACACCAGAAACGCTTCCTAGATTTAAAGCACCGCTTTGACTAACGCTGCCGTGAGCCTGTGGCCCGCCTATGTCTGTGACGAGAGAAGTAAGTAGAACGTTGGACTGAGGCGAGTCGTCCAGGGTTGTGGGCGTACTCACGAACAATTATGGGGGGAGGAGGACGTGGCAGGAATTGAAAGCCAAGTGCTCTTTCGTGGAAGCTAACTAGTCCTCCCAAACACGACTGTGCAGCAAAGAGAAGATGGGCAACAACAGTGTTTACCAGGTAACCCTGAGGCCGCAAACTCTCTACTTTGCAATGAGGAAAATCAACTTCCCAGGAAGACTCAATTCCCAGCAGGACAAAGCAGAATATTACCAAGTCGCATCGGACTCTCTCTTGTACATCCCGTGGACACAGTGGCTCGTGACACTAGTCACCATTGCCATGCTGGGAGTCCTTACTGTGGTGTAAGTATATCAAGGGGAGGGCTTAGTTAGGCCTAGGTGACGGTACTTCTCTAGACTATCTACCAGTTCTGGAAAACCCTGTAGGTTTTGAAGCCGGACTTAAAGTGTAGTTGCCGCTTGAGGTAGACAGACGTCGTGGAGCAGCTCCCAGGAGCAGTGGTAGGCTAATTGTATCTTCTACTGCAGCTCAGGGTTCCTCCAGAGCGCAGACACCCTTTGCATGAAGGAAGGCATGGAACGTTGATAACTGGGTTGCTTTCAAGCTATCGCAATCCAGGTGTCTAAACAACGAAGCCCTTCACTGCCCATCAGTTGGCATCTAGCTGTTCCCGACGGTAGATGGCTCAAGGCTCCCCGAAGACACAGGCAGTCCTTTCTCAGTACGTTTTGGAACCTAGCGCTGACAAGTGAGTCCAAAAGAGAGCTGATATGCTTCCTAGAGTTCAAGAACCACAGGGACTAAGGCTCTATGCAATCTGTTGTTTCGCTAAGTCTGTCATGAGAACACCTGGACGTTAGCTTGAGGCTAGAGGCCCCATGTGGTGGGCCCATTCCCTGAAGACTACTGAAGGATGACCACCTACCAAGGGATGGCAACCTCCAAGTTTCTTGCCTAGAAACTCACGTCATCACCAGGGCAATTGTGTTACGAAGAGAAGCTGTGCAGCAACAGTGTTTCTTGGGGAGAATTGAGCCCGCGGCTCTGTAAATCCCAATGAGGAAAATAAAGTTTCACTCGCAGCCTTACTTTCAAAAGGGACCACACAGAGCATTCACCCTGCTGTGTCTTTCTCTAGTTTGTACTCCCAAGGTGCGTTAGAAGGGAGATACTTGAGTTGTTTCACTTACCACATGCTAGATGTTTAGCAAAAGAAGGCCTTTACTGCCCTTCTTTTGGCATATGGTTGTCCTCAGCCGAACAGTTCTCTCAGCTCCTAGAAGCGATGGGCGGTCCCTTGTGTACATCTTGGATCCCAGTGCAGACCTGTTAGTCCTAAGACACCAGAAATGCTTCCTACACTTAAAGCACCGCTTTGACAAACGCTGCCTGGAACCTGTTGCCTGCCTATCTATCTGTGTGACGAACAAAACAGTAACTTAGCTTGGAGCCAGTCCTCCTATATTTTTGGCTTACTCACCAACGATTGCTGAGGGATGAGCACTTAGCAGGGACTGAAAGGCCACGTTTGCCTCACGGGGGGCGGGGATATGACTTGTCCTCACAAGGCAATTGTGCAATGAAGAAAAGATAGGCCACTACACTGTTCATCAGGTAACCTTGAGGCCGCATGTCGTCATTCCAGTGTGCCAAATAAACTTCCCATCACGGTTCAGTTTCCAAGGCGAGGGCACAGCGTCTTATGCTGCAGTTTCTGACTCCCTACTGGACGTTCAGCTGACCACCTAGACCCTTTCGTGAGTAAACTTTGTGATACACTTTGTGATACGGGGTCGTGATTGTGGTGAAAGGATTAGCAAGTCATGGGTTAGTGAGGCCGGTGTGTACAATGTATCTCCAGAGTACCTGGCTTTCAAGGGAGAGCCTGAAATTTTTCAGGCTACACTGAAAGTCCAGTGGCCGCCTGGGGTAAATTGCATCACGTGCGAGTGCCCTGAAGGCGGGGTCGAATCACTGTATGTTTTGTGTGCTCTGGGTTCGGCAGAAAAGCAGACACGTTTTGCATGAAGGAATGAACAGAACGCTGATAGCTGGCTGTTTCTAAGCTATCCCAACCTAGGTGTTTCTCTGACGAAGCCCTTCACTGCCCATGATTCGGCATCTAGCTGCTGCCAGCGGTGCATTGCTCACAACTCCCTGAAGACACAGGAGGCCCTTTTAGTCCGTTTCGGATCCTAGTACAGCCCCGCGACTCAAGAGAGGGCCTGATATGCTTCCTAGGGTTCGAGAAACCCAGGGACTAAGGCTGCATGGGGTCTGTCGCATGCCTACCTCGTTCATGAGAAAACCTGAACATTAGCTTAAGGCCAGAGGCCCCGTGTGGTTCTCCCCTTCCCTGAGGACAACTGAAGTAGGAGCACTTACCGAGGAACGGCAACATCCAATCTCCTTCCAGGAAACTCACTTGTCATCACAAAGGCAACTGTGCAACAACAATTGTTTCCCAGGGAGAACTGAGCCCGCAGCTCTCTAAATCCCAATGAGGAAAATAAAGTTTCCCTTCAAGCCTTAGTTTCAAAATGGACCACAGAGCATTCACCCTGTTGTATCCGTCACTCCATGGCACGTCCAAGGTGCGCATAGCACGGAGATACTACATTCGTTTCAACTTGCCGCATCCTAGCATTTTAACAAAAGACGCCCTTCACAGCCCTTCTTTCAGCCTATAGTTGCCCTCAACTGAGCTTCGCTCACAAGGCCCAGAAAGGACGGGCAGTCCGTCGTTTATATCTTGGATCCTAGTGCAGACCCCCGTGTACTAAGACACCAGAAACGCTTCCTAGATTTAAAGCACCGCTTTGACAAAGGCTGCCGTGAGCTTGCGGCCCGCCTATGTCTGTGATGAGAGAAGTAGAACGTGGCTTGAGGCGAGTCGTCCGGGGTTGTGGGCGTATTCACGAGTGATTTTTGAGGGAGGAGGACGTGGCAGGAATTAAAAGCCAAGTGCTCTTTCGTGGAAGATAACTAGTCCTCCCAAAGACGACTGTGCAACAAAGAGAAGATGGGCAACAACAGTGTTTACCAGGTAACCCTGAGGCCGCAAACTCTCTACTTTGCAATGAGGAAAATCAACTTCCCAGGAAGACTCAATTCCCAGCAGGACAAAGCAGCATATTACCAAGTCGCATCGGACTCTCTCTTGTACATCCCGTGGACACAGTGGCTCGTGACACTAGTAACCATTGCCATGCTGGGAGTCCTTACTGTGGTGTAAGGATATCAAGGGGAGGGCTTAGTTAGGCCTAGGTGACGGTACTTCTCTAGACTATCTACCAGTTCTGGAAAACCCTGTAGGTTTTGAAGCCGGACTTAAAGTGTAGTTGCCGCTTGAGGTAGACAGACGTCGTGGAGCAGCTCCCAGGAGCAGTGGTAGGCTAATTGTATTTTCTACTGCAGCTCAGGGTTCATCCAGAGCGCAGACACCCTTTGCATGAAGGAAGGCATGGAACGTTGATAACTGGGTTGCTTTCAAGCTATCACAATCCAGGTGTCTAAACAACGAAGCCCTTCACTGCCCATCAGTTGGCATCTAGCTGTTCCCGACGGTAGATGGCTCAAGGCTCCCCGAAGACACAGGCAGTCCTTTCTCAGTACGTTTTGGAACCTAGCGCTGACAAGTGAGTCCAAAAGAGAGCTGATATGCTTCCTAGAGTTCAAGAACCACAGGGACTAAGGCTCTATGCAATCGGTTGTTTCGCTAAGTCTGTCATGAGAACACCTGGACGTTAGCTTGAGGCTAGAGGCCCCATGTGGTGGGCCCATTCCCTGAAGACTACTGAAGGATGACCACGTACCAAGGGATGGCAACCTCCAAGTTTCTTGCCTAGAAACTCACGTCATCACCAGGGCAATTGTGTTATGAAGAGAAGCTGTGCAGCAACAGTGTTTCTTGGGGAGAATTGAGCCCGCGGCTCTGTAAATCCCAATGAGGAAAATAAAGTTTCACTCGCAGCCTTACTTTCAAAAGGGACCACACAGAGCATTCACCCTGCTGTGTCTTTCTCTAGTTTGTACTCCCAAGGTGCGTTAGAAGGGAGATACTTGAGTTGTTTCACTTACCACATGCTAGATGTTTAGCAAAAGAAGGCCTTTACTGCCCTTCTTTTGGCATATGGTTGTCCTCAGCCGAACAGTTCTCTCAGCTCCTAGAAGCGATGGGCGGTCCCTTGTGTACATCTTGGATCCCAGTGCAGACCTGTTAGTCCTAAGACACCAGAAATGCTTCCTACACTTAAAGCACCGCTTTGACAAACGCTGCCTGGAACCTGTTGCCTGCCTATCTATCTGTGTGACGAACAAAACAGTAACTTAGCTTGGAGCCAGTCCTCCTATATTTTTGGCTTACTCACCGACGATTGCTGAGGGATGAGCACTTAGCAGGGACTGAAAGGCCACGTTTGCCTCACGGGGGGCGGGGATATGACTTGTCCTCACAAGGCAATTGTGCAATGAAGAAAAGATAGGCCACTACACTGTTCATCAGGTAACCTTGAGGCCGCATGTCGTCATTCCAGTGTGCCAAATAAACTTCCCATCACGGTTCAGTTTCCAAGGCGAGGGCACAGCGTCTTATGCTGCAGTTTCTGACTCCCTACTGGACGTTCAGCTGACCACCTAGACCCTTTCGTGAGTAAACTTTGTGATACACTTTGTGATACGGGGTCGTGATTGTGGTGAAAGGATTAGCAAGTCATGGGTTAGTGAGGCCGGTGTGTACAATGTATCTCCAGAGTACCTGGCTTTCAAGGGAGAGCCTGAAATTTTTCAGGCTACACTGAAAGTCCAGTGGCCGCCTGGGGTAAATTGCATCACGTGCGAGTGCCCTGAAGGCGGGGTCGAATCACTGTATGTTTTGTGTGCTCTGGGTTCGGCAGAAAAGCAGACACGTTTTGCATGAAGGAATGAACAGAACGCTGATAGCTGGCTGTTTCTAAGCTATCCCAACCTAGGTGTTTCTCTGACGAAGCCCTTCACTGCCCATGATTCGGCATCTAGCTGCTGCCAGCGGTGCATTGCTCACAACTCCCTGAAGACACAGGAGGCCCTTTTAGTCCGTTTCGGATCCTAGTACAGCCCCGCGACTCAAGAGAGGACCTGATATGCTTCCTAGGGTTCGAGAAACCCAGGGACTAAGGCTGCATGGGGTCTGTCGCATGCCTACCTCGTTCATGAGAAAACCTGAACATTAGCTTAAGGCCAGAGGCCCCGTGTGGTTCTCCCCTTCCCTGAGGACAACTGAAGTAGGAGCACTTACCGAGGAACGGCAACATCCAATCTCCTTCCAGGAAACTCACTTGTCATCACAAAGGCAACTGTGCAACAACAATTGTTTCCCAGGGAGAACTGAGCCCGCAGCTCTCTAAATCCCAATGAGGAAAATAAAGTTTCCCTTCAAGCCTTAGTTTCAAAATGGACCGCAGAGCATTCACCCTGTGCTTTCCGTCTCTCCATGGCAAGTCCAAGGTGCGCATAGCACGGAGATACTACAGTCATTTCAACTTGCCGCATCCTAGCATTTTAACAAAAGACGCCCTTCACAGCCCTTCTTTCAGCCTATAGTTGCCCTCAACTGAGCATTGCTCACAAGGCCCAGAAAGGTCGGGCAGTCCGTCGTTTATATCTTGGATCCTAGTGCAGACACCCGTGTCCTAAGACACCAGAAACGCTTCCTAGATTTAAAGCACCGCTTTGACAAAGGCTGCCGTGAGCTTGCGGCCCGCCTATGTCTGTGATGAGAGAAGTAGAACGTTGGCTTGAGGCGAGTCATCCGGGGTTGTGGGCGTACTCACGAATGATTTTTGAGGGAGGAGGACGTGGCAGGAATTGAAAGCCAAGTGCTCTTTCGTGGAAGATAACTAGTCCTCCCAAACACGACAGTGCAGCAAAGAGAAGATGGGCAACAACAGTGTTTACCAGGTAACCCTGAGGCCGCAAACTCTCTACTTTGCAATGAGGAAAATCAACTTCCCAGGAAGACTCAATTCCCAGCAGGACAAAGCAGCATATTACCAAGTCGCATCGGACTCTCTCTTGTACATCCCGTGGACACAGTGGCTCGTGACACTAGTAACCATTGCCATGCTGGGAGTCCTTACTGTGGTGTAAGGATATCAAGGGGAGGGATTAGTTAGGCCTAGGTGACGGTACTTCTCTAGACTATCTAGCAGTTCTGGAAAACCCTGTAGGTTTTGAAGCCGGACTTAAAGTGTAGTTGCCGCTTGAGGTAGACAGACGTCGTGGAGCAGCTCCCAGGAGCAGTGGTAGGCTAATTGTATTTTCTACTGCAGCTCAGGGTTCCTCCAGAGCGCAGACACCCTTTGCATGAAGGAAGGCATGGAACGTTGATAACTGGGTTGCTTTCAAGCTATCGCAATCCAGGTGTCTAAACAACGAAGCCCTTCACTGCCCATCAGTTGGCATCTAGCTGTTCCCGACGGTAGATGGCTCAAGGCTCCCCGAAGACACAGGCAGTCCTTTCTCAGTACGTTTTGGAACCTAGCGCTGACAAGTGAGTCCAAAAGAGAGCTGATATGCTTCCTAGAGTTCAAGAACCACAGGGACTAAGGCTCTATGCAATCGGTTGTTTCTCTAAGTCTGTCATGAGAACACCTGGACGTTAGCTTGAGGCTAGAGGCCCCATGTGGTGGGCCCATTCCCTGAAGACTACTGAAGGATGACCACCTACCAAGGGATGGCAACCTCCAAGTTTCTTGCCTAGAAACTCACGTCATCACCAGGGCAATTGTGTTACGAAGAGAAGCTGTGCAGCAACAGTGTTTCTTGGGGAGAATTGAGCCCGCGGCTCTGTAAATCCCAATGAGGAAAATAAAGTTTCACTCGCAGCCTTACTTTCAAAAGGGACCACACAGAGCATTCACCCTGCTGTGTCTTTCTCTAGTTTGTACTCCCAAGGTGCGTTAGAAGGGAGATACTTGAGTTGTTTCACTTACCACATGCTAGATGTTTAGCAAAAGAAGGCCTTTACTGCCCTTCTTTTGGCATATGGTTGTCCTCAGCCGAACAGTTCTCTCAGCTCCTAGAAGCGATGGGCGGTCCCTTGTGTACATCTTGGATCCCAGTGCAGACCTGTTAGTCCTAAGACACCAGAAATGCTTCCTACACTTAAAGCACCGCTTTGACAAACGCTGCCTGGAACCTGTTGCCTGCCTATCTATCTGTGTGACGAACAAAACAGTAACTTAGCTTGGAGCCAGTCCTCCTATATTTTTGGCTTACTCACCGACGATTGCTGAGGGATGAGCACTTAGCAGGGACTGAAAGGCCACGTTTGCCTCACGGGGGACGGGGATATGACTTGTCCTCACAAGGCAATTGTGCAATGAAGAAAAGATAGGCCACTACACTGTTCATCAGGTAACCTTGAGGCCGCATGTCGTCATTCCAGTGTGCCAAATAAACTTCCCATCACGGTTCAGTTTCCAAGGCGAGGGCACAGCGTCTTATGCTGCAGTTTCTGACTCCCTACTGGACGTTCAGCTGACCACCTAGACCCTTTCGTGAGTAAACTTTGTGATACACTTTGTGATACGGGGTCGTGATTGTGGTGAAAGGATTAGCAAGTCATGGGTTAGTGAGGCCGGTGTGTACAATGTATCTCCAGAGTACCTGGCTTTCAAGGGAGAGCCTGAAATTTTTCAGGCTACACTGAAAGTCCAGTGGCCGCCTGGGGTAAATTGCATCACGTGCGAGTGCCCTGAAGGCGGGGTCGAATCACTGTATGTTTTGTGTGCTCTGGGTTCGGCAGAAAAGCAGACACGTTTTGCATGAAGGAATGAACAGAACGCTGATAGCTGGCTGTTTCTAAGCTATCCCAACCTAGGTGTTTCTCTGACGAAGCCCTTCACTGCCCATGATTCGGCATCTAGCTGCTGCCAGCGGTGCATTGCTCACAACTCCCTGAAGACACAGGAGGCCCTTTTAGTCCGTTTCGGATCCTAGTACAGCCCCGCGACTCAAGAGAGGACCTGATATGCTTCCTAGGGTTCGAGAAACCCAGGGACTAAGGCTGCATGGGGTCTGTTGCATGCCTACCTGGTTCATGAGAAAACCTGAACATTAGCTTAAGGCCAGAGGCCCCGTGTGGTTCTCCCCTTCCCTGAGGACAACTGAAGTAGGAGCACTTACCGAGGAACGGCAACATCCAATCTCCTTCCAGGAAACTCACTTGTCATCACAAAGGCAACTGTGCAACAACAATTGTTTCCCAGGGTGAACTGAGCCCGCAGCTCTCTAAATCCCAATGAGGAAAATAAAGTTTCCCTTCAAGCCTTAGTTTCAAAATGGACCGCAGAGCATTCACCCTGTTGTATCCGTCACTCCATGGCACGTCCAAGGTGCGCATAGCACGGAGATACTACATTCGTTTCAACTTGCCGCATCCTAGCATTTTAACAAAAGACGCCCTTCACAGCCCTTCTTTCAGCCTATATTTGCCCTCAACTGAGCTTCGCTCACAAGGCCCAGAAAGGACGGGCAGTCCGTCGTTTACATCTTGGATCCTAGTGCAGACCCCCGTGTCCTAAGACACCAGAAACGCTTCCTAGATTTAAAGCACCGCTTTGACTAACGCTGCCGTGAGCCTGTGGCCCGCCTATGTCTGTGACGAGAGAAGTAAGTAGAACGTTGGACTGAGGTGAGTCGTCCAGGGTTGTGGGCGTACTCACGAACAATTATGGAGGGATGAGGACGTGGCAGGAATTGAAAGCCAAGTGCTCTTTCGTGGAAGCTAACTAGTCGTCCCAAACACGACTGTGCAGCAAAGAGAAGATGGGCAACAACAGTGTTTACCAGGTAACCCTGAGGCCGCAAACTCTCTACTTTGCAATGAGGAAAATCAACTTCCCAGGAAGACTCAATTCCCAGCAGGACAAAGCAGCATATTACCAAGTCGCATCGGACTCTCTCTTGTACATCCCATGGACACAGTGGATCGTGACACTAGTAACCATTGCCATGCTGGGAGTCCTTACTGTGGTGTAAGGATATCAAGGGGAGGGCTTAGTTAGGCCTAGGTGATGGTACTTCTCTAGACTATCTACCAGTTCTGGAAAACCCCTGTAGGTTTTGAAGCCGGACTTAAAGTGTAGTTGCCGCTTGAGGTAGACAGACGTCGTGGAGCAGCTCCCAGGAGCAGTGGTAGGCTAATTGTATTTTCCAGTGCAGCTCAGGGTTCCTCCAGAGCGCAGACACCCTTTGCATGAAGGAAGGCATGGAACGTTGATAACTGGGTTGCTTTCAAGCTATCGCAATCCAGGTGTCTAAACAACGAAGCCCTTCACTGCCCATCAGTTGGCATCTAGCTTTTCCCGACGGTAGATGGCTCAAGGCTCCCCGAAGACACAGGCAGTCCTTTCTCAGTACGTTTTGGAACCTAGCGCTGACAAGTGAGTCCAAAAGAGAGCTGATATGCTTCCTAGAGTTCAAGAACCACAGGGACTAAGGCTCTATGCAATCGGTTGTTTCGCTAAGTCTGTCATGAGAACACCTGGACGTTAGCTTGAGGCTAGAGGCCCCATGTGGTGGGCCCATTCCCTGAAGACTACTGAAGGATGACCACCTACCAAGGGATGGCAACCTCCAAGTTTCTTGCCTAGAAACTCACGTCATCACCAGGGCAATTGTGTTACGAAGAGAAGCTGTGCAGCAACAGTGTTTCTTGGGGAGAATTGAGCCCGCGGCTCTGTAAATCCCAATGAGGAAAATAAAGTTTCACTCGCAGCCTTACTTTCAAAAGGGACCACACAGAGCATTCACCCTGCTGTGTCTTTCTCTAGTTTGTACTCCCAAGGTGCGTTAGAAGGGAGATACTTGAGTTGTTTCACTTACCACATGCTAGATGTTTAGCAAAAGAAGGCCTTTACTGCCCTTCTTTTGGCATATGGTTGTCCTCAGCCGAACAGTTCTCTCAGCTCCTAGAAGCGATGGGCGGTCCCTTGTGTACATCTTGGATCCCAGTGCAGACCTGTTAGTCCTAAGACACCAGAAATGCTTCCTACACTTAAAGCACCGCTTTGACAAACGCTGCCTGGAACCTGTTGCCTGCCTATCTATCTGTGTGACGAACAAAACAGTAACTTAGCTTGGAGCCAGTCCTCCTATATTTTTGGCTTACTCACCGACGATTGCTGAGGGATGAGCACTTAGCAGGGACTGAAAGGCCACGTTTGCCTCACGGGGGGCGGGGATATGACTTGTCCTCACAAGGCAATTGTGCAATGAAGAAAAGATAGGCCACTACACTGTTCATCAGGTAACCTTGAGGCCGCATGTCGTCATTCCAGTGTGCCAAATAAACTTCCCATCACGGTTCAGTTTCCAAGGCGAGGGCACAGCGTCTTATGCTGCAGTTTCTGACTCCCTACTGGACGTTCAGCTGACCACCTAGACCCTTTCGTGAGTAAACTTTGTGATACACTTTGTGATACGGGGTCGTGATTGTGGTGAAAGGATTAGAAAGTCATGGGTTAGTGAGGCCGGTGTGTACAATGTATCTCCAGAGTACCTGGCTTTCAAGGGAGAGCCTGAAATTTTTCAGGCTACACTGAAAGTCCAGTGGCCGCCTGGGGTAAATTGCATCACGTGCGAGTGCCCTGAATGCGGGGTCGAATCACTGTATGTTTTGTGTGCTCTGGGTTCGGCAGAAAACCAGACACGTTTTGCATGAAGGAATGAACAGAACGCTGATAGCTGGCTGTTTCTAAGCTATCCCAACCTAGGTGTTTCTCTGACGAAGCCCTTCACTGCCCATGATTCGGCATCTAGCTGCTGCCAGCGGTGCATTGCTCACAACTCCCTGAAGACACAGGAGGCCCTTTTAGTCCGTTTCGGATCCTAGTACAGCCCCGCGACTCAAGAGAGGGCCTGATATGCTTCCTAGGGTTCAAGAAACCCAGGGACTAAGGCTGCATGGGGTCTGTCGCATGCCTACCTGGTTCATGAGAAAACCTGAACATTAGCTTAAGGCCAGAGGCCCCGTGTGGTTCTCCCCTTCCCTGAGTACAACTGAAGTAGGAGCACTTACCGAGGAATGGCAACATCCAATCTCCTTCCAGGAAACTCACTTCTCATCACAAAGGCAACTGTGCAACAACAATTGTTTCCCAGGGAGAACTGAGCCCGCAGCTCTCTAAATCCCAATGAGGAAAATAAAGTTTCCCTTCAAGCCTTAGTTTCAAAATGGACCGCAGAGCATTCACCCTCTTGTATCCGTCACTCCATGGCACGTCCAAGGTGCGCATAGCACGGAGATACTACATTCGTTTCAACTTGCCGCATCCTAGCATTTTAACAAAAGACGCCCTTCACAGCCCTTCTTTCAGCCTATAGTTGCCCTCAACTGAGCTTCGCTCACAAGGCCCAGAAAGGACGGGCAGTCCGTCGTTTACATCTTGGATCCTAGTGCAGACCCCCGAGTCCTAAGACACCAGAAACGCTTCCTAGATTTAAAGCACCGCTTTGACTAACGCTGCCCTGAGCCTGTGGCCCGCCTATGTCTGTGACGAGAGAAGTAAGTAGAACGTTGGACTGAGGCGAGTCGTCCAGGGTTGTGGGCGTACTCACGAACAATTATGGGGGGAGGAGGACGTGGCAGGAATTGAAAGCCAAGTGCTCTTTCGTGGAAGCTAACTAGTCCTCCCAAACACGACTGTGCAGCAAAGAGAAGATGGGCAACAACAGTGTTTACCAGGTAACCCTGAGGCCGCAAACTCTCTACTTTGCAATGAGGAAAATCAACTTCCCAGGAAGACTCAATTCCCAGCAGGACAAAGCAGAATATTACCAAGTCGCATCGGACTCTCTCTTGTACATCCCATGGACACAGTGGCTCGTGACACTAGTAACCATTGCCATGCTGGGAGTCCTTACTGTGGTGTAAGTATATCAAGGGGAGGGCTTAGTTAGGCCTAGGTGACGGTACTTCTCTAGACTATCTACCAGTTCTGGAAAACCCTGTAGGTTTTGAAGCCGGACTTAAAGTGTAGTTGCCGCTTGAGGTAGACAGACGTCGTGGAGCAGCTCCCAGGAGCAGTGGTAGGCTAATTGTATTTTCTACTGCAGCTCAGGGTTCCTCCAGAGCGCAGACACCCTTTGCATGAAGGAAGGCATGGAACGTTGATAACTGGGTTGCTTTCAAGCTATCGCAATCCAGGTGTCTAAACAACGAAGCCCTTCACTGCCCATCAGTTGGCATCTAGCTGTTCCCGACGGTAGATGGCTCAAGGCTCCCCGAAGACACAGGCAGTCCTTTCTCAGTACGTTTTGGAACCTAGCGCTGACAAGTGAGTCCAAAAGAGAGCTGATATGCTTCCTAGAGTTCAAGAACCACAGGGACTAAGTCTCTATGCAATCTGTTGTTTCGCTAAGTCTGTCATGAGAACACCTGGACGTTAGCTTGAGGCTAGAGGCCCCATGTGGTGGGCCCATTCCCTGAAGACTACTGAAGGATGACCACCTACCAAGGGATGGCAACCTCCAAGTTTCTTGCCTAGAAACTCACGTCATCACCAGGGCAATTGTGTTACGAAGAGAAGCTGTGCAGCAACAGTGTTTCTTGGGGAGAATTGAGCCCGCGGCTCTGTAAATCCCAATGAGGAAAATAAAGTTTCACTCGCAGCCTTACTTTCAAAAGGGACCACACAGAGCATTCACCCTGCTGTGTCTTTCTCTAGTTTGTACTCCCAAGGTGCGTTAGAAGGGAGATACTTGAGTTGTTTCACTTACCACATGCTAGATGTTTAGCAAAAGAAGGCCTTTACTGCCCTTCTTTTGGCATATGGTTGTCCTCAGCCGAACAGTTCTCTCAGCTCCTAGAAGCGATGGGCGGTCCCTTGTGTACATCTTGGATCCCAGTGCAGACCTGTTAGTCCTAAGACACCAGAAATGCTTCCTACACTTAAAGCACCGCTTTGACAAACGCTGCCTGGAACCTGTTGCCTGCCTATCTATCTGTGTGACGAACAAAACAGTAACTTAGCTTGGAGCCAGTCCTCCTATATTTTTGGCTTACTCACCAACGATTGCTGAGGGATGAGCACTTAGCAGGGACTGAAAGGCCACGTTTGCCTCACGGGGGGCGGGGATATGACTTGTCCTCACAAGGCAATTGTGCAATGAAGAAAAGATAGGCCACTACACTGTTCATCAGGTAACCTTGAGGCCGCATGTCGTCATTCCAGTGTGCCAAATAAACTTCCCATCACGGTTCAGTTTCCAAGGCGAGGGCACAGCGTCTTATGCTGCAGTTTCTGACTCCCTACTGGACGTTCAGCTGACCACCTAGACCCTTTCGTGAGTAAACTTTGTGATACACTTTGTGATACGGGGTCGTGATTGTGGTGAAAGGATTAGCAAGTCATGGGTTAGTGAGGCCGGTGTGTACAATGTATCTCCAGAGTACCTGGCTTTCAAGGGAGAGCCTGAAATTTTTCAGGCTACACTGAAAGTCCAGTGGCCGCCTGGGGTAAATTGCATCACGTGCGAGTGCCCTGAAGGCGGGGTCGAATCACTGTATGTTTTGTGTGCTCTGGGTTCGGCAGAAAAGCAGACACGTTTTGCATGAAGGAATGAACAGAACGCTGATAGCTGGCTGTTTCTAAGCTATCCCAACCTAGGTGTTTCTCTGACGAAGCCCTTCACTGCCCATGATTCGGCATCTAGCTGCTGCCAGCGGTGCATTGCTCACAACTCCCTGAAGACACAGGAGGCCCTTTTAGTCCGTTTCGGATCCTAGTACAGCCCCGCGACTCAAGAGAGGGCCTGATATGCTTCCTAGGGTTCGAGAAACCCAGGGACTAAGGCTGCATGGGGTCTGTCGCATGCCTACCTCGTTCATGAGAAAACCTGAACATTAGCTTAAGGCCAGAGGCCCCGTGTGGTTCTCCCCTTCCCTGAGGACAACTGAAGTAGGAGCACTTACCGAGGAACGGCAACATCCAATCTCCTTCCAGGAAACTCACTTGTCATCACAAAGGCAACTGTGCAACAACAATTGTTTCCCAGGGAGAACTGAGCCCGCAGCTCTCTAAATCCCAATGAGGAAAATAAAGTTTCCCTTCAAGCCTTAGTTTCAAAATGGACCACAGAGCATTCACCCTGTTGTATCCGTCACTCCATGGCACGTCCAAGGTGCGCATAGCACGGAGATACTACATTCGTTTCAACTTGCCGCATCCTAGCATTTTAACAAAAGACGCCCTTCACAGCCCTTCTTTCAGCCTATAGTTGCCCTCAACTGAGCTTCGCTCACAAGGCCCAGAAAGGACGGGCAGTCCGTCGTTTATATCTTGGATCCTAGTGCAGACCCCCGTGTACTAAGACACCAGAAACGCTTCCTAGATTTAAAGCACCGCTTTGACAAAGGCTGCCGTGAGCTTGCGGCCCGCCTATGTCTGTGATGAGAGAAGTAGAACGTGGCTTGAGGCGAGTCGTCCGGGGTTGTGGGCGTATTCACGAGTGATTTTTGAGGGAGGAGGACGTGGCAGGAATTAAAAGCCAAGTGCTCTTTCGTGGAAGATAACTAGTCCTCCCAAAGACGACTGTGCAACAAAGAGAAGATGGGCAACAACAGTGTTTACCAGGTAACCCTGAGGCCGCAAACTCTCTACTTTGCAATGAGGAAAATCAACTTCCCAGGAAGACTCAATTCCCAGCAGGACAAAGCAGCATATTACCAAGTCGCATCGGACTCTCTCTTGTACATCCCGTGGACACAGTGGCTCGTGACACTAGTAACCATTGCCATGCTGGGAGTCCTTACTGTGGTGTAAGGATATCAAGGGGAGGGCTTAGTTAGGCCTAGGTGACGGTACTTCTCTAGACTATCTACCAGTTCTGGAAAACCCTGTAGGTTTTGAAGCCGGACTTAAAGTGTAGTTGCCGCTTGAGGTAGACAGACGTCGTGGAGCAGCTCCCAGGAGCAGTGGTAGGCTAATTGTATTTTCTACTGCAGCTCAGGGTTCATCCAGAGCGCAGACACCCTTTGCATGAAGGAAGGCATGGAACGTTGATAACTGGGTTGCTTTCAAGCTATCACAATCCAGGTGTCTAAACAACGAAGCCCTTCACTGCCCATCAGATGGCATCTAGCTGTTCCCGACGGTAGATGGCTCAAGGCTCCCCGAAGACACAGGCAGTCCTTTCTCAGTACGTTTTGGAACCTAGCGCTGACAAGTGAGTCCAAAAGAGAGCTGATATGTTTCCTAGAGTTCAAGAACCACAGGGACTAAGGCTCTATGCAATCGGTTGTTTCGCTAAGTCTGTCATGAGAACACCTGGACGTTAGCTTGAGGCTAGAGGCCCCATGTGGTGGGCCCATTCCCTGAAGACTACTGAAGGATGACCACCTACCAAGGGATGGCAACCTCCAAGTTTCTTGCCTAGAAACTCACGTCATCACCAGGGCAATTGTGTTATGAAGAGAAGCTGTGCAGCAACAGTGTTTCTTGGGGAGAATTGAGCCCGCGGCTCTGTAAATCCCAATGAGGAAAATAAAGTTTCACTCGCAGCCTTACTTTCAAAAGGGACCACACAGAGCATTCACCCTGCTGTGTCTTTCTCTAGTTTGTACTCCCAAGGTGCGTTAGAAGGGAGATACTTGAGTTGTTTCACTTACCACATGCTAGATGTTTAGCAAAAGAAGGCCTTTACTGCCCTTCTTTTGGCATATGGTTGTCCTCAGCCGAACAGTTCTCTCAGCTCCTAGAAGCGATGGGCGGTCCCTTGTGTACATCTTGGATCCCAGTGCAGACCTGTTAGTCCTAAGACACCAGAAATGCTTCCTACACTTAAAGCACCGCTTTGACAAACGCTGCCTGGAACCTGTTGCCTGCCTATCTATCTGTGTGACGAACAAAACAGTAACTTAGCTTGGAGCCAGTCCTCCTATATTTTTGGCTTACTCACCGACGATTGCTGAGGGATGAGCACTTAGCAGGGACTGAAAGGCCACGTTTGCCTCACGGGGGGCGGGGATATGACTTGTCCTCACAAGGCAATTGTGCAATGAAGAAAAGATAGGCCACTACACTGTTCATCAGGTAACCTTGAGGCCGCATGTCGTCATTCCAGTGTGCCAAATAAACTTCCCATCACGGTTCAGTTTCCAAGGCGAGGGCACAGCGTCTTATGCTGCAGTTTCTGACTCCCTACTGGACGTTCAGCTGACCACCTAGACCCTTTCGTGAGTAAACTTTGTGATACACTTTGTGATACGGGGTCGTGATTGTGGTGAAAGGATTAGCAAGTCATGGGTTAGTGAGGCCGGTGTGTACAATGTATCTCCAGAGTACCTGGCTTTCAAGGGAGAGCCTGAAATTTTTCAGGCTACACTGAAAGTCCAGTGGCCGCCTGGGGTAAATTGCATCACGTGCGAGTGCCCTGAAGGCGGGGTCGAATCACTGTATGTTTTGTGTGCTCTGGGTTCGGCAGAAAAGCAGACACGTTTTGCATGAAGGAATGAACAGAACGCTGATAGCTGGCTGTTTCTAAGCTATCCCAACCTAGGTGTTTCTCTGACGAAGCCCTTCACTGCCCATGATTCGGCATCTAGCTGCTGCCAGCGGTGCATTGCTCACAACTCCCTGAAGACACAGGAGGCCCTTTTAGTCCGTTTCGGATCCTAGTACAGCCCCGCGACTCAAGAGAGGACCTGATATGCTTCCTAGGGTTCGAGAAACCCAGGGACTAAGGCTGCATGGGGTCTGTCGCATGCCTACCTCGTTCATGAGAAAACCTGAACATTAGCTTAAGGCCAGAGGCCCCGTGTGGTTCTCCCCTTCCCTGAGGACAACTGAAGTAGGAGCACTTACCGAGGAACGGCAACATCCAATCTCCTTCCAGGAAACTCACTTGTCATCACAAAGGCAACTGTGCAACAACAATTGTTTCCCAGGGAGAACTGAGCCCGCAGCTCTCTAAATCCCAATGAGGAAAATAAAGTTTCCCTTCAAGCCTTAGTTTCAAAATGGACCGCAGAGCATTCACCCTGTTGTATCCGTCACTCCATGGCACGTCCAAGGTGCGCATAGCACGGAGATACTACATTCGTTTCAACTTGCCGCATCCTAGCATTTTAACAAAAGACGCCCTTCACAGCCCTTCTTTCAGCCTATAGTTGCCCTCAACTGAGCTTCGTTCACAAGGCCCAGAAAGGACGGGCAGTCCGTCGTTTACATCTTGGATCCTAGTGCAGACCCCCGTGTCCTAAGACACCAGAAACGATTCCTAGATTTAAAGCACCGCTTTGACTAACGCTGCCGTCAGCCTGTGGCCCGCCTATGTCTGTGACGAGAGAAGTAAGTAGAACGTTGGACTGAGGCGAGTCGTCCAGGGTTGTGGGCGTACTCACGAACAATTATGGAGGGATGAGGACGTGGCAGGAATTGAAAGCCAAGTGCTCTTTCGTGGAAGCTAACTAGTCCTCCCAAACACGACTGTGCAGCAAAGAGAAGATGGGCAACAACAGTGTTTACCAGGTAACCCTGAGGCCGCAAACTCTCTACTTTGCAATGAGGAAAATCAACTTCCCAGGAAGACTCAATTCCCAGCAGGACAAAGCCGCATATTACCAAGTCGCATCGGACTCTCTCTTGTACATCCCGTGGACACAGTGGCTCGTGACACTAGTAACCATTGCCATGCTGGGAGTCCTTACTGTGGTGTAAGGATATCAAGGGGAGGGCTTAGTTAGGCCTAGGTGACGGTACTTCTCTAGACTATCTACCAGTTCTGGAAAACCCTGTAGGTTTTGAAGCCGGACTTAAAGTGTAGTTGCCGCTTGAGGTAGACAGACGTCGTGGAGCAGCTCCCAGGAGCAGTGGTAGGCTAATTGTATTTTCCAGTGCAGCTCAGGGTTCCTCCAGAGCGCAGACACCCTTTGCATGAAGGAAGGCATGGAACGTTGATAACTGGGTTGCTTTCAAGCTATCGCAATCCAGGTGTCTAAACAACGAAGCCCTTCACTGCCCATCAGTTGGCATCTAGCTGTTCCCGACGGTAGATGGCTCAAGGCTCCCCGAAGACACAGGCAGTCCTTTCTCAGTACGTTTTGGAACCTAGCGCTGACAAGTGAGTCCAAAAGAGAGCTGATATGCTTCCTAGAGTTCAAGAACCACAGGGACTAAGTCTCTATGCAATCTGTTGTTTCGCTAAGTCTGTCATGAGAACACCTGGACGTTAGCTTGAGGCTAGAGGCCCCATGTGGTGGGCCCATTCCCTGAAGACTACTGAAGGATGACCACCTACCAAGGGATGGCAACCTCCAAGTTTCTTGCCTAGAAACTCACGTCATCACCAGGGCAATTGTGTTACGAAGAGAAGCTGTGCAGCAACAGTGTTTCTTGGGGAGAATTGAGCCCGCGGCTCTGTAAATCCCAATGAGGAAAATAAAGTTTCACTCGCAGCCTTACTTTCAAAAGGGACCACACAGAGCATTCACCCTGCTGTGTCTTTCTCTAGTTTGTACTCCCAAGGTGCGTTAGAAGGGAGATACTTGAGTTGTTTCACTTACCACATGCTAGATGTTTAGCAAAAGAAGGCCTTTACTGCCCTTCTTTTGGCATATGGTTGTCCTCAGCCGAACAGTTCTCTCAGCTCCTAGAAGCGATGGGCGGTCCCTTGTGTACATCTTGGATCCCAGTGCAGACCTGTTAGTCCTAAGACACCAGAAATGCTTCCTACACTTAAAGCACCGCTTTGACAAACGCTGCCTGGAACCTGTTGCCTGCCTATCTATCTGTGTGACAAACAAAACAGTAACTTAGCTTGGAGCCAGTCCTCCTATATTTTTGGCTTACTCACCGACGATTGCTGAGGGATGAGCACTTAGCAGGGACTGAAAGGCCACGTTTGCCTCACGGGGGGCGGGGATATGACTTGTCCTCACAAGGCAATTGTGCAATGAAGAAAAGATAGGCCACTACACTGTTCATCAGGTAACCTTGAGGCCGCATGTCGTCATTCCAGTGTGCCAAATAAACTTCCCATCACGGTTCAGTTTCCAAGGCGAGGGCACAGCGTCTTATGCTGCAGTTTCTGACTCCCTACTGGACGTTCAGCTGACCACCTAGACCCTTTCGTGAGTAAACTTTGTGATACACTTTGTGATACGGGGTCGTGATTGTGGTGAAAGGATTAGCAAGTCATGGGTTAGTGAGGCCGGTGTGTACAATGTATCTCCAGAGTACCTGGCTTTCAAGGGAGAGCCTGAAATTTTTCAGGCTACACTGAAAGTCCAGTGGCCGCCTGGGGTAAATTGCATCACGTGCGAGTGCCCTGAAGGCGGGGTCGAATCACTGTATGTTTTGTGTGCTCTGGGTTCGGCAGAAAAGCAGACACGTTTTGCATGAAGGAATGAACAGAACGCTGATAGCTGGCTGTTTCTAAGCTATCCCAACCTAGGTGTTTCTCTGACGAAGCCCTTCACTGCCCATGATTCGGCATCTAGCTGCTGCCAGCGGTGCATTGCTCACAACTCCCTGAAGACACAGGAGGCCCTTTTAGTCCGATTCGGATCCTAGTACAGCCCCGCGACTCAAGAGAGGACCTGATATGCTTCCTAGGGTTCGAGAAACCCAGGGACTAAGGCTGCATGGGGTCTGTCGCATGCCTACCTGGTTCATGAGAAAACCTGAACATTAGCTTAAGGCCAGAGGCCCCGTGTGGTTCTCCCCTTCCCTGAGGACAACTGAAGTAGGAGCACTTACCGAGGAACGGCAACATCCAATCTCCTTCCAGGAAACTCACTTGTCATCACAAAGGCAACTGTGCAACAACAATTGTTTCCCAGGGAGAACTGAGCCCGCAGCTCTCTAAATCCCAATGAGGAAAATAAAGTTTCCCTTCAAGCCTTAGTTTCAAAATGGACCGCAGAGCATTCACCCTGTTGTATCCGTCACTCATTGGCACGTCCAAGGTTCGCATAGCACGGAGATACTACATTCGTTTCAACTTGCCGCATCCTAGCATTTTAACAAAAGACGCCCTTCACAGCCCTTCTTTCAGCCTATAGTTGCCCTCAACTGAGCTTCGCTCACAAGGCCCAGAAAGGACGGGCAGTCCGTCGTTTACATCTTGGATCCTAGTGCAGACCCCCGTGTCCTAAGACACCAGAAACGCTTCCTAGATTTAAAACACCGCTTTGACTAACGCTGCCGTGAGCCTGCGGCCCGCCTATGTCTGTGACGAGAGAACTAAGTAGAACATTGGACAGAGGCGAGTCGTCCAGGGTTGTGGGCGGACTCACGAACAATTATGGAGGGATGAGGACGTGGCAGGAATTGAAAGCCAAGTGCTCTTTCGTGGAAGATAACTAGTCCTCCCAAAGACGACTGTGCAGCAAAGAGAAGATGGGCAACAACAGTGTTTACCAGGTAACCCTGAGGCCGCAAACTCTCTACTTTGCAATGAGGAAAATCAACTTCCCAGGAAGACTCAATTCCCAGCAGGACAAAGCAGCATATTACCAAGTCGCATCGGACTCTCTCTTGTACATCCCGTGGACACAGTGGCTCGTGACACTAGTAACCATTGCCATGCTGGGAGTCCTTACTGTGGTGTAAGGATATCAAGGTGAGGGCTTAGTTAGGCCTAGGTGACGGTACTTCTCTAGACTATCTACCAGTTCTTGAAAACCCCTGTAGGTTTTGAAGCCGGACTTAAAGTGTAGTTGCCGCTTGAGGTAGACAGACGTCGTGGAGCAGCTCCCAGGAGCAGTGGTAGGCTAATTGTATTTTCCAGTGCAGCTCAGGGTTCCTCCAGAGCGCAGACACCCTTTGCATGAAGGAAGGCATGGAACGTTGATAACTGGGTTGCTTTCAAGCTATCGCAATCCAGGTGTCTAAACAACGAAGCCCTTCACTGCCCATCAGTTGGCATCTAGCTGTTCCCGACGGTAGATGGCTCAAGGCTCCCCGAAGACACAGGCAGTCCTTTCTCAGTACGTTTTGGAACCTAGCGCTGACAAGTGAGTCCAAAAGAGAGCTGATATGCTTCCTAGAGTTCAAGAACCACAGGGACTAAGTCTCTATGCAATCTGTTGTTTCGCTAAGTCTGTCATGAGAACACCTGGACGTTAGCTTGAGGCTAGAGGCCCCATGTGGTGGGCCCATTCCCTGAAGACTACTGAAGGATGACCACCTACCAAGGGATGGCAACCTCCAAGTTTCTTGCCTAGAAACTCACGTCATCACCAGGGCAATTGTGTTACGAAGAGAAGCTGTGCAGCAACAGTGTTTCTTGGGGAGAATTGAGCCCGCGGCTCTGTAAATCCCAATGAGGAAAATAAAGTTTCACTCGCAGCCTTACTTTCAAAAGGGACCACACAGAGCATTCACCCTGCTGTGTCTTTCTCTAGTTTGTACTCCCAAGGTGCGTTAGAAGGGAGATACTTGAGTTGTTTCACTTACCACATGCTAGATGTTTAGCAAAAGAAGGCCTTTACTGCCCTTCTTTTGGCATATGGTTGTCCTCAGCCGAACAGTTCTCTCAGCTCCTAGAAGCGATGGGCGGTCCCTTGTGTACATCTTGGATCCCAGTGCAGACCTGTTAGTCCTAAGACACCAGAAATGCTTCCTACACTTAAAGCACCGCTTTGACAAACGCTGCCTGGAACCTGTTGCCTGCCTATCTATCTGTGTGACAAACAAAACAGTAACTTAGCTTGGAGCCAGTCCTCCTATATTTTTGGCTTACTCACCGACGATTGCTGAGGGATGAGCACTTAGCAGGGACTGAAAGGCCACGTTTGCCTCACGGGGGGCGGGGATATGACTTGTCCTCACAAGGCAATTGTGCAATGAAGAAAAGATAGGCCACTACACTGTTCATCAGGTAACCTTGAGGCCGCATGTCGTCATTCCAGTGTGCCAAATAAACTTCCCATCACGGTTCAGTTTCCAAGGCGAGGGCACAGCGTCTTATGCTGCAGTTTCTGACTCCCTACTGGACGTTCAGCTGACCACCTAGACCCTTTCGTGAGTAAACTTTGTGATACACTTTGTGATACGGGGTCGTGATTGTGGTGAAAGGATTAGCAAGTCATGGGTTAGTGAGGCCGGTGTGTACAATGTATCTCCAGAGTACCTGGCTTTCAAGGGAGAGCCTGAAATTTTTCAGGCTACACTGAAAGTCCAGTGGCCGCCTGGGGTAAATTGCATCACGTGCGAGTGCCCTGAAGGCGGGGTCGAATCACTGTATGTTTTGTGTGCTCTGGGTTCGGCAGAAAAGCAGACACGTTTTGCATGAAGGAATGAACAGAACGCTGATAGCTGGCTGTTTCTAAGCTATCCCAACCTAGGTGTTTCTCTGACGAAGCCCTTCACTGCCCATGATTCGGCATCTAGCTGCTGCCAGCGGTGCATTGCTCACAACTCCCTGAAGACACAGGAGGCCCTTTTAGTCCGATTCGGATCCTAGTACAGCCCCGCGACTCAAGAGAGGACCTGATATGCTTCCTAGGGTTCGAGAAACCCAGGGACTAAGGCTGCATGGGGTCTGTCGGATGCCTACCTGGTTCATGAGAAAACCTGAACATTAGCTTAAGGCCAGAGGCCCCGTGTGGTTCTCCCCTTCCCTGAGGACAACTGAAGTAGGAGCACTTACCGAGGAACGGCAACATCCAATCTCCTTCCAGGAAACTCACTTGTCATCACAAAGGCAACTGTGCAACAACAATTGTTTCCCAGGGAGAACTGAGCCCGCAGCTCTCTAAATCCCAATGAGGAAAATAAAGTTTCCCTTCAAGCCTTAGTTTCAAAATGGACCGCAGAGCATTCACCCTGTTGTATCCGTCACTCATTGGCACGTCCAAGGTTCGCATAGCACGGAGATACTACATTCGTTTCAACTTGCCGCATCCTAGCATTTTAACAAAAGACGCCCTTCACAGCCCTTCTTTCAGCCTATAGTTGCCCTCAACTGAGCTTCGCTCACAAGGCCCAGAAAGGACGGGCAGTCCGTCGTTTACATCTTGGATCCTAGTGCAGACCCCCGTGTCCTAAGACACCAGAAACGCTTCCTAGATTTAAAACACCGCTTTGACTAACGCTGCCGTGAGCCTGCGGCCCGCCTATGTCTGTGACGAGAGAACTAAGTAGAACATTGGACAGAGGCGAGTCGTCCAGGGTTGTGGGCGGACTCACGAACAATTATGGAGGGATGAGGACGTGGCAGGAATTGAAAGCCAAGTGCTCTTTCGTGGAAGATAACTAGTCCTCCCAAAGACGACTGTGCAGCAAAGAGAAGATGGGCAACAACAGTGTTTACCAGGTAACCCTGAGGCCGCAAACTCTCTACTTTGCAATGAGGAAAATCAACTTCCCAGGAAGACTCAATTCCCAGCAGGACAAAGCAGCATATTACCAAGTCGCATCGGACTCTCTCTTGTACATCCCGTGGACACAGTGGCTCGTGACACTAGTAACCATTGCCATGCTGGGAGTCCTTACTGTGGTGTAAGGATATCAAGGTGAGGGCTTAGTTAGGCCTAGGTGACGGTACTTCTCTAGACTATCTACCAGTTCTGGAAAACCCCTGTAGGTTTTGAAGCCGGACTTAAAGTGTAGTTGCCGCTTGAGGTAGACAGACGTCGTGGAGCAGCTCCCAGGAGCAGTGGTAGGCTAATTGTATTTTCTACTGCAGCTCAGGGTTCCTCCAGAGCGCAGACACCCTTTGCATGAAGGAAGGCATGGAACGTTGATAACTGGGTTGCTTTCAAGCTATCGCAATCCAGGTGTCTAAACAACGAAGCCCTTCACTGCCCATCAGTTGGCATCTAGCTGTTCCCGACGGTAGATGGCTCAAGGCTCCCCGAAGACACAGGCAGTCCTTTCTCAGTACGTTTTGGAACCTAGCGCTGACAAGTGAGTCCAAAAGAGAGCTGATATGCTTCCTAGAGTTCAAGAACCACAGGGACTAAGTCTCTATGCAATCTGTTGTTTCGCTAAGTCTGTCATGAGAACACCTGGACGTTAGCTTGAGGCTAGAGGCCCCATGTGGTGGGCCCATTCCCTGAAGACTACTGAAGGATGACCACCTACCAAGGGATGGCAACCTCCAAGTTTCTTGCCTAGAAACTCACGTCATCACCAGGGCAATTGTGTTACGAAGAGAAGCTGTGCAGCAACAGTGTTTCTTGGGGAGAATTGAGCCCGCGGCTCTGTAAATCCCAATGAGGAAAATAAAGTTTCACTCGCAGCCTTACTTTCAAAAGGGACCACACAGAGCATTCACCCTGCTGTGTCTTTCTCTAGTTTGTACTCCCAAGGTGCGTTAGAAGGGAGATACTTGAGTTGTTTCACTTACCACATGCTAGATGTTTAGCAAAAGAAGGCCTTTACTGCCCTTCTTTTGGCATATGGTTGTCCTCAGCCGAACAGTTCTCTCAGCTCCTAGAAGCGATGGGCGGTCCCTCGTGTACATCTTGGATCCCAGTGCAGACCTGTTAGTCCTAAGACACCAGAAATGCTTCCTACACTTAAAGCACCGCTTTGACAAACGCTGCCTGGAACCTGTTGCCTGCCTATCTATCTGTGTGACGAACAAAACAGTAACTTAGCTTGGAGCCAGTCCTCCTATATTTTTGGCTTACTCACCAACGATTGCTGAGGGATGAGCACTTAGCAGGGACTGAAAGGCCACGTTTGCCTCACGGGGGGCGGGGATATGACTTGTCCTCACAAGGCAATTGTGCAATGAAGAAAAGATAGGCCACTACACTGTTCATCAGGTAACCTTGAGGCCGCATGTCGTCATTCCAGTGTGCCAAATAAACTTCCCATCACGGTTCAGTTTCCAAGGCGAGGGCACAGCGTCTTATGCTGCAGTTTCTGACTCCCTACTGGACGTTCAGCTGACCACCTAGACCCTTTCGTGAGTAAACTTTGTGATACACTTTGTGATACGGGGTCGTGATTGTGGTGAAAGGATTAGCAAGTCATGGGTTAGTGAGGCCGGTGTGTACAATGTATCTCCAGAGTACCTGGCTTTCAAGGGAGAGCCTGAAATTTTTCAGGCTACACTGAAAGTCCAGTGGCCGCCTGGGGTAAATTGCATCACGTGCGAGTGCCCTGAAGGCGGGGTCGAATCACTGTATGTTTTGTGTGCTCTGGGTTCGGCAGAAAAGCAGACACGTTTTGCATGAAGGAATGAACAGAACGCTGATAGCTGGCTGTTTCTAAGCTATCCCAACCTAGGTGTTTCTCTGACGAAGCCCTTCACTGCCCATGATTCGGCATCTAGCTGCTGCCAGCGGTGCATTGCTCACAACTCCCTGAAGACACAGGAGGCCCTTTTAGTCCGTTTCGGATCCTAGTACAGCCCCGCGACTCAAGAGAGGGCCTGATATGCTTCCTAGGGTTCGAGAAACCCAGGGACTAAGGCTGCATGGGGTCTGTCGCATGCCTACCTCGTTCATGAGAATACCTGAACATTAGCTTAAGGCCAGAGGCCCCGTGTGGTTCTCCCCTTCCCTGAGGACAACTGAAGTAGGAGCACTTACCGAGGAACGGCAACATCCAATCTCCTTCCAGGAAACTCACTTGTCATCACAAAGGCAACTGTGCAACAACAATTGTTTCCCAGGGAGAACTGAGCCCGCAGCTCTCTAAATCCCAATGAGGAAAATAAAGTTTCCCTTCAAGCCTTAGTTTCAAAATGGACCACAGAGCATTCACCCTGTTGTATCCGTCACTCCATGGCACGTCCAAGGTGCGCATAGCACGGAGATACTACATTCGTTTCAACTTGCCGCATCCTAGCATTTTAACAAAAGACGCCCTTCACAGCCCTTCTTTCAGCCTATAGTTGCCCTCAACTGAGCTTCGCTCACAAGGCCCAGAAAGGACGGGCAGTCCGTCGTTTATATCTTGGATCCTAGTGCAGACCCCCGTGTACTAAGACACCAGAAACGCTTCCTAGATTTAAAACACCGCTTTGACAAAGGCTGCCGTGAGCTTGCGGCCCGCCTATGTCTGTGATGAGAGAAGTAGAACGTGGCTTGAGGCGAGTCGTCCGGGGTTGTGGGCGTATTCACGAGTGATTTTTGAGGGAGGAGGACGTGGCAGGAATTAAAAGCCAAGTGCTCTTTCGTGGAAGATAACTAGTCCTCCCAAAGACGACTGTGCAACAAAGAGAAGATGGGCAACAACAGTGTTTACCAGGTAACCCTGAGGCCGCAAACTCTCTACTTTGCAATGAGGAAAATCAACTTCCCAGGAAGACTCAATTCCCAGCAGGACAAAGCAGCATATTACCAAGTCGCATCGGACTCTCTCTTGTACATCCCGTGGACACAGTGGCTCGTGACACTAGTAACCATTGCCATGCTGGGAGTCCTTACTGTGGTGTAAGGATATCAAGGGGAGGGCTTAGTTAGGCCTAGGTGACGGTACTTCTCTAGACTATCTACCAGTTCTGGAAAACCCTGTAGGTTTTGAAGCCGGACTTAAAGTGTAGTTGCCGCTTGAGGTAGACAGACGTCGTGGAGCAGCTCCCAGGAGCAGTGGTAGGCTAATTGTATTTTCTACTGCAGCTCAGGGTTCATCCAGAGCGCAGACACCCTTTGCATGAAGGAAGGCATGGAACGTTGATAACTGGGTTGCTTTCAAGCTATCACAATCCAGGTGTCTAAACAACGAAGCCCTTCACTGCCCATCAGTTGGCATCTAGCTGTTCCCGACGGTAGATGGCTCAAGGCTCCCCGAAGACACAGGCAGTCCTTTCTCAGTACGTTTTGGAACCTAGCGCTGACAAGTGAGTCCAAAAGAGAGCTGATATGCTTCCTAGAGTTCAAGAACCACAGGGACTAAGGCTCTATGCAATCGGTTGTTTCGCTAAGTCTGTCATGAGAACACCTGGACGTTAGCTTGAGGCTAGAGGCCCCATGTGGTGGGCCCATTCCCTGAAGACTACTGAAGGATGACCACGTACCAAGGGATGGCAACCTCCAAGTTTCTTGCCTAGAAACTCACGTCATCACCAGGGCAATTGTGTTATGAAGAGAAGCTGTGCAGCAACAGTGTTTCTTGGGGAGAATTGAGCCCGCGGCTCTGTAAATCCCAATGAGGAAAATAAAGTTTCACTCGCAGCCTTACTTTCAAAAGGGACCACACAGAGCATTCACCCTGCTGTGTCTTTCTCTAGTTTGTACTCCCAAGGTGCGTTAGAAGGGAGATACTTGAGTTGTTTCACTTACCACATGCTAGATGTTTAGCAAAAGAAGGCCTTTACTGCCCTTCTTTTGGCATATGGTTGTCCTCAGCCGAACAGTTCTCTCAGCTCCTAGAAGCGATGGGCGGTCCCTTGTGTACATCTTGGATCCCAGTGCAGACCTGTTAGTCCTAAGACACCAGAAATGCTTCCTACACTTAAAGCACCGCTTTGACAAACGCTGCCTGGAACCTGTTGCCTGCCTATCTATCTGTGTGACGAACAAAACAGTAACTTAGCTTGGAGCCAGTCCTCCTATATTTTTGGCTTACTCACCGACGATTGCTGAGGGATGAGCACTTAGCAGGGACTGAAAGGCCACGTTTGCCTCACGGGGGGCGGGGATATGACTTGTCCTCACAAGGCAATTGTGCAATGAAGAAAAGATAGGCCACTACACTGTTCATCAGGTAACCTTGAGGCCGCATGTCGTCATTCCAGTGTGCCAAATAAACTTCCCATCACGGTTCAGTTTCCAAGGCGAGGGCACAGCGTCTTATGCTGCAGTTTCTGACTCCCTACTGGACGTTCAGCTGACCACCTAGACCCTTTCGTGAGTAAACTTTGTGATACACTTTGTGATACGGGGTCGTGATTGTGGTGAAAGGATTAGCAAGTCATGGGTTAGTGAGGCCGGTGTGTACAATGTATCTCCAGAGTACCTGGCTTTCAAGGGAGAGCCTGAAATTTTTCAGGCTACACTGAAAGTCCAGTGGCCGCCTGGGGTAAATTGCATCACGTGCGAGTGCCCTGAAGGTGGGGTCGAATCACTGTATGTTTTGTGTGCTCTGGGTTCGGCAGAAAAGCAGACACGTTTTGCATGAAGGAATGAACAGAACGCTGATAGCTGGCTGTTTCTAAGCTATCCCAACCTAGGTGTTTCTCTGACGAAGCCCTTCACTGCCCATGATTCGGCATCTAGCTGCTGCCAGCGGTGCATTGCTCACAACTCCCTGAAGACACAGGAGGCCCTTTTAGTCCGTTTCGGATCCTAGTACAGCCCCGCGACTCAAGAGAGGACCTGATATGCTTCCTAGGGTTCGAGAAACCCAGGGACTAAGGCTGCATGGGGTCTGTCGCATGCCTACCTCGTTCATGAGAAAACCTGAACATTAGCTTAAGGCCAGAGGCCCCGTGTGGTTCTCCCCTTCCCTGAGGACAACTGAAGTAGGAGCACTTACCGAGGAACGGCAACATCCAATCTCCTTCCAGGAAACTCACTTGTCATCACAAAGGCAACTGTGCAACAACACTGTTTCCCAGGGAGAACTGAGCCCGCAGCTCTCTAAATCCCAATGAGGAAAATAAAGTTTCCCTTCAAGCCTTAGTTTCAAAATGGACCGCAGCTCATTCACCCTGTTTTATCCGTCACTCCATGGCACGTCCAAGGTGCGCATAGCACGGAGATACTACATTCGTTTCAACTTGCCGCATCCTAGCATTTTAACAAAAGACGCCCTTCACAGCCCTTCTTTCAGCCTATAGTTGCCCTCAACTGAGCTTCGTTCACAAGGCCCAGAAAGGACGGGCAGTCCGTCGTTTACATCTTGGATCCTAGTGCAGACCCCCGTGTCCTAAGACACCAGAAACGATTCCTAGATTTAAAGCACCGCTTTGACTAACGCTGCCGTCAGCCTGTGGCCCGCCTATGTCTGTGACGAGAGAAGTAAGTAGAACGTTGGACTGAGGCGAGTCGTCCAGGGTTGTGGGCGTACTCACGAACAATTATGGAGGGATGAGGACGTGGCAGGAATTGAAAGCCAAGTGCTCTTTCGTGGAAGCTAACTAGTCCTCCCAAACACGACTGTGCAGCAAAGAGAAGATGGGCAACAACAGTGTTTACCAGGTAACCCTGAGGCCGCAAACTCTCTACTTTGCAATGAGGAAAATCAACTTCCCAGGAAGACTCAATTCCCAGCAGGACAAAGCCGCATATTACCAAGTCGCATCGGACTCTCTCTTGTACATCCCGTGGACACAGTGGCTCGTGACACTAGTAACCATTGCCATGCTGGGAGTCCTTACTGTGGTGTAAGGATATCAAGGGGAGGGCTTAGTTAGGCCTAGGTGACGGTACTTCTCTAGACTATCTACCAGTTCTGGAAAACCCTGTAGGTTTTGAAGCCGGACTTAAAGTGTAGTTGCCGCTTGAGGTAGACAGACGTCGTGGAGCAGCTCCCAGGAGCAGTGGTAGGCTAATTGTATTTTCCAGTGCAGCTCAGGGTTCCTCCAGAGCGCAGACACCCTTTGCATGAAGGAAGGCATGGAACGTTGATAACTGGGTTGCTTTCAAGCTATCGCAATCCAGGTGTCTAAACAACGAAGCCCTTCACTGCCCATCAGTTGGCATCTAGCTGTTCCCGACGGTAGATGGCTCAAGGCTCCCCGAAGACACAGGCAGTCCTTTCTCAGTACGTTTTGGAACCTAGCGCTGACAAGTGAGTCCAAAAGAGAGCTGATATGCTTCCTAGAGTTCAAGAACCACAGGGACTAAGGCTCTATGCAATCTGTTGTTTCGCTAAGTCTGTCATGAGAACACCTGGACGTTAGCTTGAGGCTAGAGGCCCCATGTGGTGGGCCCATTCCCTGAAGACTACTGAAGGATGACCACCTACCAAGGGATGGCAACCTCCAAGTTTCTTGCCTAGAAACTCACGTCATCACCAGGGCAATTGTGTTACGAAGAGAAGCTGTGCAGCAACAGTGTTTCTTGGGGAGAATTGAGCCCGCGGCTCTGTAAATCCCAATGAGGAAAATAAAGTTTCACTCGCAGCCTTACTTTCAAAAGGGACCACACAGAGCATTCACCCTGCTGTGTCTTTCTCTAGTTTGTACTCCCAAGGTGCGTTAGAAGGGAGATACTTGAGTTGTTTCACTTACCACATGCTAGATGTTTAGCAAAAGAAGGCCTTTACTGCCCTTCTTTTGGCATATGGTTGTCCTCAGCCGAACAGTTCTCTCAGCTCCTAGAAGCGATGGGCGGTCCCTTGTGTACATCTTGGATCCCAGTGCAGACCTGTTAGTCCTAAGACACCAGAAATGCTTCCTACACTTAAAGCACCGCTTTGACAAACGCTGCCTGGAACCTGTTGCCTGCCTATCTATCTGTGTGACAAACAAAACAGTAACTTAGCTTGGAGCCAGTCCTCCTATATTTTTGGCTTACTCACCGACGATTGCTGAGGGATGAGCACTTAGCAGGGACTGAAAGGCCACGTTTGCCTCACGGGGGGCGGGGATATGACTTGTCCTCACAAGGCAATTGTGCAATGAAGAAAAGATAGGCCACTACACTGTTCATCAGGTAACCTTGAGGCCGCATGTCGTCATTCCAGTGTGCCAAATAAACTTCCCATCACGGTTCAGTTTCCAAGGCGAGGGCACAGCGTCTTATGCTGCAGTTTCTGACTCCCTACTGGACGTTCAGCTGACCACCTAGACCCTTTCGTGAGTAAACTTTGTGATACACTTTGTGATACGGGGTCGTGATTGTGGTGAAAGGATTAGCAAGTCATGGGTTAGTGAGGCCGGTGTGTACAATGTATCTCCAGAGTACCTGGCTTTCAAGGGAGAGCCTGAAATTTTTCAGGCTACACTGAAAGTCCAGTGGCCGCCTGGGGTAAATTGCATCACGTGCGAGTGCCCTGAAGGCGGGGTCGAATCACTGTATGTTTTGTGTGCTCTGGGTTCGGCAGAAAAGCAGACACGTTTTGCATGAAGGAATGAACAGAACGCTGATAGCTGGCTGTTTCTAAGCTATCCCAACCTAGGTGTTTCTCTGACGAAGCCCTTCACTGCCCATGATTCGGCATCTAGCTGCTGCCAGCGGTGCATTGCTCACAACTCCCTGAAGACACAGGAGGCCCTTTTAGTCCGATTCGGATCCTAGTACAGCCCCGCGACTCAAGAGAGGACCTGATATGCTTCCTAGGGTTCGAGAAACCCAGGGACTAAGGCTGCATGGGGTCTGTCGGATGCCTACCTGGTTCATGAGAAAACCTGAACATTAGCTTAAGGCCAGAGGCCCCGTGTGGTTCTCCCCTTCCCTGAGGACAACTGAAGTAGGAGCACTTACCGAGGAACGGCAACATCCAATCTCCTTCCAGGAAACTCACTTGTCATCACAAAGGCAACTGTGCAACAACAATTGTTTCCCAGGGAGAACTGAGCCCGCAGCTCTCTAAATCCCAATGAGGAAAATAAAGTTTCCCTTCAAGCCTTAGTTTCAAAATGGACCGCAGAGCATTCACCCTGTTGTATCCGTCACTCATTGGCACGTCCAAGGTTCGCATAGCACGGAGATACTACATTCGTTTCAACTTGCCGCATCCTAGCATTTTAACAAAAGACGCCCTTCACAGCCCTTCTTTCAGCCTATAGTTGCCCTCAACTGAGCTTCGCTCACAAGGCCCAGAAAGGACGGGCAGTCCGTCGTTTACATCTTGGATCCTAGTGCAGACCCCCGTGTCCTAAGACACCAGAAACGCTTCCTAGATTTAAAACACCGCTTTGACAAACGCTGCCGTGAGCCTGCGGCCCGCCTATGTCTGTGACGAGAGAACTAAGTAGAACATTGGACAGAGGCGAGTCGTCCAGGGTTGTGGGCGGACTCACGAACAATTATGGAGGGATGAGGACGTGGCAGGAATTGAAAGCCAAGTGCTCTTTCGTGGAAGATAACTAGTCCTCCCAAAGACGACTGTGCAGCAAAGAGAAGATGGGCAACAACAGTGTTTACCAGGTAACCCTGAGGCCGCAAACTCTCTACTTTGCAATGAGGAAAATCAACTTCCCAGGAAGACTCAATTCCCAGCAGGACAAAGCAGCATATTACCAAGTCGCATCGGACTCTCTCTTGTACATCCCGTGGACACAGTGGCTCGTGACACTAGTAACCATTGCCATGCTGGGAGTCCTTACTGTGGTGTAAGGATATCAAGGTGAGGGCTTAGTTAGGCCTAGGTGACGGTACTTCTCTAGACTATCTACCAGTTCTGGAAAACCCCTGTAGGTTTTGAAGCCGGACTTAAAGTGTAGTTGCCGCTTGAGGTAGACAGACGTCGTGGAGCAGCTCCCAGGAGCAGTGGTAGGCTAATTGTATTTTCTACTGCAGCTCAGGGTTCCTCCAGAGCGCAGACACCCTTTGCATGAAGGAAGGCATGGAACGTTGATAACTGGGTTGCTTTCAAGCTATCGCAATCCAGGTGTCTAAACAACGAAGCCCTTCACTGCCCATCAGTTGGCATCTAGCTGTTCCCGACGGTAGATGGCTCAAGGCTCCCCGAAGACACAGGCAGCCCTTTCTCAGTACGTTTTGGAACCTAGCGCTGACAAGTGAGTCCAAAAGAGAGCTGATATGCTTCCTAGAGTTCAAGAACCACAGGGACTAAGGCTCTATGCAATCTGTTGTTTCGCTAAGTCTGTCATGAGAACACCTGGACGTTAGCTTGAGGCTAGAGGCCCCATGTGGTGGGCCCATTCCCTGAAGACTACTGAAGGATGACCACCTACCAAGGGATGGCAACCTCCAAGTTTCTTGCCTAGAAACTCACGTCATCACCAGGGCAATTGTGTTACGAAGAGAAGCTGTGCAGCAACAGTGTTTCTTGGGGAGAATTGAGCCCGCGGCTCTGTAAATCCCAATGAGGAAAATAAAGTTTCACTCGCAGCCTTACTTTCAAAAGGGACCACACAGAGCATTCACCCTGCTGTGTCTTTCTCTAGTTTGTACTCCCAAGGTGCGTTAGAAGGGAGATACTTGAGTTGTTTCACTTACCACATGCTAGATGTTTAGCAAAAGAAGGCCTTTACTGCCCTTCTTTTGGCATATGGTTGTCCTCAGCCGAACAGTTCTCTCAGCTCCTAGAAGCGATGGGCGGTCCCTTGTGTACATCTTGGATCCCAGTGCAGACCTGTTAGTCCTAAGACACCAGAAATGCTTCCTACACTTAAAGCACCGCTTTGACAAACGCTGCCTGGAACCTGTTGCCTGCCTATCTATCTGTGTGACGAACAAAACAGTAACTTAGCTTGGAGCCAGTCCTCCTATATGTTTGGCTTACTCACCGACGATTGCTGAGGGATGAGCACTTAGCAGGGACTGAAAGGCCACGTTTGCCTCACGGGGGGCGGGGATATGACTTGTCCTCACAAGGCAATTGTGCAATGAAGAAAAGATAGGCCACTACACTGTTCATCAGGTAACCTTGAGGCCGCATGTCGTCATTCCAGTGTGCCAAATAAACTTCCCATCACGGTTCAGTTTCCAAGGCGAGGGCACAGCATCTTATGCTGCAGTTTCTGACTCCCTACTGGACGTTCAGCTGACCACCTAGACCCTTTCGTGAGTCAACTTTGTGATACACTTTGTGATACGGGGTCGTGATTGTGGTGAAAGGATTAGCAAGTCATGGGTTAGTGAGGTCGGTGTGTACAATGTATCTCCAGAATACCTGGCTTTCTAGCGAGAGCCTGAAATTTTTCAGGCTACACTGAAAGTCCAGTGGCCGCCTGGGGTAAATTCCATCACGTGCGAGTTCCCTGAAGGCGGGGTCGAATCACTGTATGTTTTGTGTGCTCTGGGTTCGGCAGAAAAGCAGACACGTTTTGCATGAAGGAATGAACAGAACGCTGATAGCTGGCTGTTTCTAAGCTATCCCAACCTAGGTGTTTCTCTGACGAAGCCCTTCACTGCCCATGATTCGGCATCTAGCTGCTGCCAGCAGTGCATTGCTCACAACTCCCTGAAGACACAGGAGGCCCTTTTAGTCCGTTTTGGATCCTAGTACAGCCCAGCGACTCAAGAGAGGACCTGATATGCTTCCTAGGGTTCGAGAAACCCAGGGACTAAGGCTGCATGGGGTCTGTCGCATGCCTACCTGGTTCATGAGAAAACCTGAACATTAGCTTAAGGCCAGAGGCCCCGTGTGGTTCTCCCCTTCCCTGAGGACAACTGAAGTAGGAGCACTTACCGAGGAACGGCAACATCCAATCTCCTTCCAGGAAACTCACTTGTCATCACAAAGGCAACTGTGCAACAACAATTGTTTCCCAGGGAGAACTGAGCCCGCAGCTCTCTAAATCCCAATGAGGAAAATAAAGTTTCCCTTCAAGCCTTAGTTTCAAAATGGACCGCAGAGCATTCACCCTGTTGTATCCGTCACTCCATGGCACGTCCAAGGTGCGCATAGCACGGAGATACTACATTCGTTTCAACTTGCCGCATCCTAGCATTTTAACAAAAGACGCCCTTCACAGCCCTTCTTTCAGCCTATAGTTGCCCTCAACTGAGCTTCGCTCACAAGGCCCAGAAAGGACGGGCAGTCCGTCGTTTACATCTTGGATCCTAGTGCAGACCCCCGTGTCCTAAGACACCAGAAACGCTTCCTAGATTTAAAGCACCGCTTTGACAAAGGCTGCCGTGAGCCTGCGGCCCGCCTATGTCTGTGACGAGAGAAGTAAGTAGAACGTTGGACTGAGGCGAGTCGTTCAGGGTTGTGGGCCTACTCACGAACAATTATGGAGGGATGAGGACGTGGCAGGAATTGAAAGCCAAGTGCTCTTTCGTGGAAGATAACTAGTCCTCCCAAAGACGACTGTGCAGCAAAGAGAAGATGGGCAACAACAGTGTTTACCAGGTAACCCTGAGGCCGCAAACTCTCTACTTTGCAATGAGGAAAATCAACTTCCCAGGAAGACTCAATTCCCAGCAGGACAAAGCAGCATATTACCACGTCGCATCGGACTCTCTCTTGTACATCCCGTGGACACAGTGGCTCGTGACACTAGTAACCATTGCCATGCTGGGAGTCCTTACTGTGGTGTAAGGATATCAAGGGGAGGGCTTAGTTAGGCCTAGGTGACGGTACTTCTCTAGACTATCTACCAGTTCTGGAAAACCCTGTAGGTTTTGAAGCCGGACTTAAAGTGTAGTTGCCGCTTGAGGTAGACAGACGTCGTGGAGCAGCTCCCAGGAGCAGTGGTAGGCTAATTGTATTTTCTACTGCAGCTCAGGGTTCCTCCAGAGCGCAGACACCCTTTGCATGAAGGAAGGCATGGAACGTTGATAACTGGGTTGCTTTCAAGCTATCGCAATCCAGGTGTCTAAACAACGAAGCCCTTCACTGCCCATCAGTTGGCATCTAGCTGTTCCCGACGGTAGATGGCTCAAGGCTCCCCGAAGAAACAGGCAGTCCTTTCTCAGTACGTTTTGGAACCTAGCGCTGACAAGTGAGTCCAAAAGAGAGCTGATATGCTTCCTAGAGTTCAAGAACCACAGGGACTAAGTCTCTATGCAATCGGTTGTTTCGCTAAGTCTGTCATGAGAACACCTGGACGTTAGCTTGAGGCTAGAGGCCCCATGTGGTGGGCCCATTCCCTGAAGACTACTGAAGGATGACCACCTACCAAGGGATGGCAACCTCCAAGTTTCTTGCCTAGAAACTCACGTCATCACCAGGGCAATTGTGTTACGAAGAGAAGCTGTGCAGCAACAGTGTTTCTTGGGGAGAATTGAGCCCGCGGCTCTGTAAATCCCAATGAGGAAAATAAAGTTTCACTCGCAGCCTTACTTTCAAAAGGGACCACACAGAGCATTCACCCTGCTGTGTCTTTCTCTAGTTTGTACTCCCAAGGTGCGTTAGAAGGGAGATACTTGAGTTGTTTCACTTACCACATGCTAGATGTTTAGCAAAAGAAGGCCTTTACTGCCCTTCTTTTGGCATATGGTTGTCCTCAGCCGAACAGTTCTCTCAGCTCCTAGAAGCGATGGGTGGTCCCTTGTGTACATCTTGGATCCCAGTGCAGACCTGTTAGTCCTAAGACACCAGAAATGCTTCCTACACTTAAAGCACCGCTTTGACAAATGCTGCCTGGAACCTGTTGCCTGCCTATCTATCTGTGTGACGAACAAAACAGTAACTTAGCTTGGAGCCAGTCCTCCTATATTTTTGGCTTACTCACCGACGATTGCTGAGGGATGAGCACTTAGCAGGGACTGAAAGGCCACGTTTGCCTCACGGGGGGCGGGGATATGACTTGTCCTCACAAGGCAATTGTGCAATGAAGAAAAGATAGGCCACTTCACTATTCATCAGGTAACCTTGAGGCCGCATATCGTCATTCCAGTGTGCCAAATAAACTTCCCATCACGGTTCAGTTTCCAAGGCGAGGGCACAGCGTCTTATGCTGCAGTTTCTGACTCCCTACTGGACGTTCAGCTGACCACCTAGACCCTTTCGTGAGTAAACTTTGTGATACACTTTGTGATACGGGGTCGTGATTGTGGTGAAAGGATTAGCAAGTCATGGGTTAGTGAGGCCGGTGTGTACAATGTATCTCCAGAGTACCTGGCTTTCAAGGGAGAGCCTGAAATTTTTCAGGCTACACTGAAAGTCCAGTGGCCCCCTGGGGTAAATTGCATCACGTGCGAGTGCCCTGAAGGCGGGGTCGAATCACTGTATGTTTTGTGTGCTCTGGGTTCGGCAGAAAAGCAGACACGTTTTGCATGAAGGAATGAACAGAACGCTGATAGCTGGCTGTTTCTAAGCTATCCCAACCTAGGTGTTTCTCTGACGAAGCCCTTCACTGCCCATGATTCGGCATCTAGCTGCTGCCAGCGGTGCATTGCTCACAACTCCCTGAAGACACAGGAGGCCCTTTTAGTCCATTTCGGATCCTAGTACAGCCCCGCAACTCAAGAGAGGACCTGATATGCTTCCTAGGGTTCGAGAAACCCAGGGACTAAGGCTGCATGAGGTCTGTCGCATGCCTACCTGGTTCATGAGAAAACCTGAACATTAGCTTAAGGCCAGAGGCCCCGTGTGGTTCTCCCCTTCCCTGAGGACAACTGAAGTAGGAGCACTTACCGAGGAACGGCAACATCCAATCTCCTTCCAGGAAACTCACTTGTCATCACAAAGGCAACTGTGCAACAACAATTGTTTCCCAGGGAGAACTGAGCCCGCAGCTCTCTAAATCCCAATGAGGAAAATAAAGTTTCCCTTCAAGCCTTAGTTTCAAAATGGACTGCAGAGCATTCACTCTGTTGTATCCGTCACTCCATGGCACGTCCAAGGTGCGCATAGCATGGAGATACTACATTCGTTTCAACTTGCCGCATCCTAGCATTTTAACAAAAGACGCCCTTCACAGCCCTTCTTTCAGCCTATAGTTGCCCTCAACTGAGCTTCGCTCACAAGGCCCAGAAAGGACGGGCAGTCCGTCGTTTATATCTTGGATCCTAGTGCAGACTCCCGTGTCCTAAGACACCAGAAACGCTTCCTAGATTTAAAGCACCGCTTTGACAAAGGCTGCCGTGAGCTTGCGGCCCGCCTATGTCTGTGATGAGAGAAGTAGAACGTTGGCTTGAGGCGAGTCATCCGGGGTTGTGGGCGTACTCACGAATGATTTTTGAGGGAGGAGGACATGGCAGGAATTGAAAGCCAAGTGCTCTTTCGTGGAAGCTAACTAGTCCTCCCAAAGACGACTGTGCAGCAAAGAGAAGATGGGCAACAACAGTGTTTACCAGGTAACCCTGGGGCCGCAAACTCTCCACTTTGCAATGAGGAAAATCAACTTCCCAGGAAGACTCAATTCCCAGCAGGACAAAGCAGCATATTACCAAGTCGCATCGGACTCTCTCTTGTACATCCCGTGGACACAGTGGATCGTGACACTAGTCACCATTGCCATGCTGGGAGTCCTGACTGTGTTGTAAGGATATCAAGGTGTGGGCTTAGTTAGGTCTAGGTGACGGTACTTCTCTAGACTATCTACCAGTTCTGGAAAACCCTGTAGGTTTTGAAGCCGGACTTAAAGTGTAGTTGCCGCTTGAGGTAGACAGACGTCGTGGAGCAGCACCCAGGAGCAGTGGTAGGCTAATTGTATTTTCTACTGCAGCTCAGGTTCCTCCAGAGCGCAGACACCCTTTGCATGAAGGAAGGCATGGAACGTTGATAACTGGGTTGCTTTCAAGCTATCGCAATCCAGGTGTCTAAACAACGAAGCCCTTCACTGCCCATCAGTTGGCATCTAGCTGTTCCCGACGGTAGATGGCTCAAGGCTCCCCGAAGACACAGGCAGTCCTTTCTCAGTACGTTTTGGAACCTAGCGCTGACAAGTGAGTCCAAAAGAGAGCTGATATGCTTCCTAGAGTTCAAGAACCACAGGGACTAAGGCTCTATGCAATCTGTTGTTTCGCTAAGTCTGTCATGAGAACACCTGGACGTTAGCTTGAGGCTAGAGGCCCCATGTGGTGGGCCCATTCCCTGAAGACTACTGAAGGATGACCACCTACCAAGGGATGGCAACCTCCAAGTTTCTTGCCTAGAAACTCACGTCATCACCAGGGCAATTGTGTTACGAAGAGAAGCTGTGCAGCAACAGTGTTTCTTGGGGAGAATTGAGCCCGCGGCTCTGTAAATCCCAATGAGGAAAATAAAGTTTCACTCGCAGCCTTACTTTCAAAAGGGACCACACAGAGCATTCACCCTGCTGTGTCTTTCTCTAGTTTGTACTCCCAAGGTGCGTTAGAAGGGAGATACTTGAGTTGTTTCACTTACCACATGCTAGATGTTTAGCAGAAGAAAGCCTTTACTGCCCTTCTTTTGGCATATGGTTGTCCTCAGCCGAACAGTTCTCTCAGCTCCTAGAAGTGAAGGGCGGTCCCTTGTGTACATCTTGGATGCCAGTGCAGACCTGTTAGTCCTAAGACACCAGAAATGCTTCCTACACTTAAAGCACCGCTTTGACAAACGCTGCCTGGAACCTGTTGCCTGCCTATCTATCTGTGTGACGAACAAAACAGTAACTTAGCTTGGAGCCAGTCCTCCTATATTTTTGGCTTACTCACCGACGATTGCTGAGGGATGAGCACTTAGCAGGGACTGAAAGGCCACGTTTGCCTCACGGGGGGCGGGGATATGACTTGTCCTCACAAGGCAATTGTGCAATGAAGAAAAGATAGGCCACTACACTGTTCATCAGGTAACCTTGAGGCCGCGTGTCGTCATTCCAGTGTGCCAAATAAACTTCCCATCACGGTTCAGTTTCCAAGGCGAGGGCACAGCGTCTTATGCTGCAGTTTCTGACTCCCTACTGGACGTTCAGCTGACCACCTAGACCCTTTCGTGAGTAAACTTTGTGATACACTTTGTGATACGGGGTCGTGATTGTGGTGAAAGGATTAGCAAGTCATGGGTTAGTGAGGCCGGTGTGTACAATGTATCTCCAGAGTACCTGGCTTTCAAGGGAGAGCCTGAAATTTTTCAGGCTACACTGAAAGTCCAGTGGCCGCCTGGGGTAAATTGCATCACGTGCGAGTGCCCTGAAGGCGGGGTCGAATCACTGTATGTTTTGTGTGCTCTGGGTTCGGCAGAAAAGCAGACACGTTTTGCATGAAGGAATGAACAGAACGCTGATAGCTGGCTGTTTCTAAGCTATCCCAACCTAGGTGTTTCTCTGACGAAGCCCTTCACTGCCCATGACTCGGCATCTAGCTGCTGCCAGCGGTGCATTGCTCACAACTCCCTGAAGACACAGGAGGCCCTTTTAGTCCGTTTCGGATCCTAGTACAGCCCCGTGACTCAAGAGAGGTCCTGATATGCTTCCTAGGGTTCGAGAAACCCAGGGACTAAGGCTGCATGGGGTCTGTCGCATGCCTACCTCGTTCATGAGAAAACCTGAACATTAGCTTAAGGCCAGAGGCCCCGTGTGGTTCTCCCCTTCCCTGAGGACAACTGAAGTAGGAGCACTTACCGAGGAACGGCAACATCCAATCTCCTTCCAGGAAACTCACTTGTCATCACAAAGGCAACTGTGCAACAACACTGTTTCCCAGGGAGAACTGAGCCCGCAGCTCTCTAAATCCCAATGAGGAAAATAAAGTTTCCCTTCAAGCCTTAGTTTCAAAATGGACCACAGAGCATTCACCCTGTTGTATCCGTCACTCCATGGCACGTCCAAGGTGCGCATAGCACGGAGATACTACATTCGTTTCAACTTGCCGCATCCTAGCATTTTAACAAAAGACGCCCTTCACAGCCCTTCTTTCAGCCTATAGTTGCCCTCAACTGAGCTTCGCTCACAAGGCCCAGAAAGGACGGGCAGTCCGTCGTTTACATCTTGGATCCTAGTGCAGACCCCCGTGTCCTAAGACACCAGAAACGCTTCCTAGATTTAAAGCACCGCTTTGACTAATGCTGCCGTGAGCCTGCGGCCCGCCTATGTCTGTGACGAGAGAAGTAAGTAGAACGTTGGACTGAGGCGAGTCGTTCAGGGTTGTGGGCGGACTCACGAACAATTATGGAGGGATGAGGACGTGGCAGGAATTGAAAGCCAAGTGCTCTTTCGTGGAAGCTAACTAGTCCTCCCAAACACGACTGTGCAGCAAAGAGAAGATGGGCAACAACAGTGTTTACCAGGTAACCCTGAGGCCGCAAACTCTCTACTTTGCAATGAGGAAAATCAACTTCCCAGGAAGACTCAATTCCCAGCAGGACAAAGCAGCATATTACCAAGTCGCATCGGACTCTCTCTTGTACATCCCGTGGACACAGTGGCTCGTGACACTAGTAACCATTGCCATGCTGGGAGTCCTTACTGTCGTGTAAGGATATCAAGGGGAGGGCTTAGTTAGGCCTAGGTGACAGTACTTCTCTAGACTATCTACCAGTTCTGGAAAACCCTGTAGGTTTTGAAGCCGGACTTAAAGTGTAGTTGCCGCTTGAGGTAGACAGACGTCGTGGAGCAGCTCCCAGGAGCAGTGGTAGGCTAATTGTATTTTCTACTGCAGCTCAGGGTTCCTCCAGAGTGCAGACACCCTTTGCATGAAGGAAGGCATGGAACGTTGATAACTGGGTTGCTTTCAAGCTATCGCAATCCAGGTGTCTAAACAACGAAGCCCTTCACTGCCCATCAGTTGACATCTAGCTGTTCCCGATGGTAGATGGCTCAAGGCTCCCCGAAGACACAGGCAGTCCTTTCTCAGTACGTTTTGGAACCTAGCGCTGACAAGTGAGTCCAAAAGAGAGCTGATATGCTTCCTAGAGTTCAAGAACCACAGGGACTAAGGCTCTATGCAATCTGTTGTTTCGCTAAGTCTGTCATGAGAACACCTGGACGTTAGCTTGAGGCTAGAGGCCCCATGTGGTGGGCCCATTCCCTGAAGACTACTGAAGGATGACCACCTACCAAGGGATGGCAACCTCCAAGTTTCTTGCCTAGAAACTCACGTCATCACCAGGGCAATTGTGTTACGAAGAGAAGCTGTGCAGCAACAGTGTTTCTTGGGGAGAATTGAGCCCGCGGCTCTGTAAATCCCAATGAGGAAAATAAAGTTTCACTCGCAGCCTTACTTTCAAAAGGGACCACAGAGAGCATTCACCCTGCTGTGTCTTTCTCTAGTTTGTACTCCCAAGGTGCGTTAGAAGGGAGATACTTGAGTTGTTTCACTTACCACATGCTAGATGTTTAGCAAAAGAAGGCCTTTACTGCCCTTCTTTTGGCATATGGTTGTCCTCAGCCGAACAGTTCTCTCAGCTCCTAGAAGCGATGGGCGGTCCCTTGTGTACATCTTGGATCCCAGTGCAGACCTGTTAGTCCTAAGACACCAGAAATGCTTCCTACACTTAAAGCACCGCTTTGACAAACGCTGCCTGGAACCTGTTGCCTGCCTATCTATCTGTGTGACGAACAAAACAGTAACTTAGCTTGGAGCCAGTCCTCCTATATTTTTGGCTTACTCACCGACGATTGCTGAGGGATGAGCACTTAGCAGGGACTGAAAGGCCACGTTTGCCTCACGGGGGGCGGGGATATGACTTGTCCTCACAAGGCAATTGTGCAATGAAGAAAAGATAGGCCACTACACTGTTCATCAGGTAACCTTGAGGCCGCATGTCGTCATTCCAGTGTGCCAAATAAACTTCCCATCACGGTTCAGTTTCCAAGGCGAGGGCACAGCGTCTTATGCTGCAGTTTCTGACTCCCTACTGGACGTTCAGCTGACCACCTAGACCCTTTCGTGAGTAAACTTTGTGATACACTTTGTGATACGGGGTCGTTATTGTGGTGAAAGGATTAGCAAGTCATGGGTTAGTGAGGCCGGTGTGTACAATGTATCTCCAGAGTACCTGGCTTTCAAGGGAGAGCCTGAAATTTTTCAGGCTACACTGAAAGTCCAGTGGCCGCCTGGGGTAAATTGCATCACGTGCGAGTGCCCTGAAGGCGGGGTCGAATCACTGTATGTTTTGTGTGCTCTGGGTTCGGCAGAAAAGCAGACACGTTTTGCATGAAGGAATGAACAGAACGCTGATAGCTGGCTGTTTCTAAGCTATCCCAACCTAGGTGTTTCTCTGACGAAGCCCTTCACTGCCCATGATTCGGCATCTAGCTGCTGCCAGCGGTGCATTGCTCACAACTCCCTGAAGACACAGGAGGCCCTTTTAGTCCGTTTCGGATCCTAGTACAGCCCCGCGACTCAAGAGAGGACCTGATATGCTTCCTAGGGTTCGAGAAACCCAGGGACTAAGGCTGCATGGGGTCTGTCGCATGCCTACCTCGTTCATGAGAAAACCTGAACATTAGCTTAAGGCCAGAGGCCCCGTGTGGTTCTCCCCTTCCCTGAGGACAACTGAAGTAGGAGCACTTACCGAGGAACGGCAACATCCAATCTCCTTCCAGGAAACTCACTTGTCATCACAAAGGCAACTGTGCAACAACACTGTTTCCCAGGGAGAACTGAGCCCGCAGCTCTCTAAATCCCAATGAGGAAAATAAAGTATCCCTTCAAGCCTTAGTTTCAAAATGGACCGCAGAGCATTCACCCTGTTGTATCCGTCACTCCATGGCACGTCCAAGGTGCGCATAGCACGGAGATACTACATTCGTTTCAACTTGCCGCATCCTAGCATTTTAACAAAAGACGCCCTTCACAGCCCTTCTTTCAGCCTATAGTTGCCCTCAACTGAGCTTCGCTCACAAGGCCCAGAAAGGACGGGCAGTCCGTTGTTTACATCTTGGATCCTAGTGCAGACCCCCGTGTCCTAAGACACCAGAAACGCTTCCTAGATTTAAAGCACCGCTTTGACTAACGCTGCCGTGAGCCTGTGGCCCGCCTATGTCTGTGACGAGAGAAGTAAGTAGAACGTTGGACTGAGGCGAGTCGTTCAGGGTTGTGGGCGGACTCACAAACAATTATGGAGGGATGAGGACGTGGCAGGAATTGAAAGCCAAGTGCTCTTTCGTGGAAGCTAACTAGTCCTCCCAAACACGACTGTGCAGCAAAGAGAAGATGGGCAACAACAGTGTTTACCAGGTAACCCTGAGGCTGCAAACTCTCTACTTTGCAATGAGGAAAATCAACTTCCCAGGAAGACTCAATTCCCAGCAGGACAAAGCAGCATATTACCAAGTCGCATCGGACTCTCTCTTGTACATCCCGTGGACACAGTGGCTCGTGACACTAGTAACCATTGCCATGCTGGGAGTCCTTACTGTGGTGTAAGGATATCAAGGGGAGGGCTTAGTTAGGCCTAGGTGACGGTACTTCTCTAGACTATCTACCAGTTCTGGAAAACCCCTGTAGGTTTTGAAGCCGGACTTAAAGTGTAGTTGCCGCTTGAGGTAGACAGACGTCGTGGAGCAGCTCCCAGGAGCAGTGGTAGGCTAATTGTATTTTCTACTGCAGCTCAGGGTTCCTCCAGAGCGCAGACACCCTTTGCATGAAGGAAGGCATGGAACGTTGATAACTGGGTTGCTTTCAAGCTATCGCAATCCAGGTGTCTAAACAACGAAGCCCTTCACTGCCCATCAGTTGGCATCTAGCTGTTCCCGACGGTAGATGGCTCAAGGCTCCCCGAAGACACAGGCAGTCCTTTCTCAGTACGTTTTGGAACCTAGCGCTGACAAGTGAGTCCAAAAGAGAGCTGATATGCTTCCTAGAGTTCAAGAACCACAGGGACTAAGGCTCTATGCAATCGGTTGTTTCGCTAAGTCTGTCATGAGAACACCTGGACGTTAGCTTGAGGCTAGAGGCCCCATGTGGTGGGCCCATTCCCTGAAGACTACTGAAGGATGACCACCTACCAAGGGATGGCAACCTCCAAGTTTCTTGCCTAGAAACTCACGTCATCACCAGGGCAATTGTGTTACGAAGAGAAGCTGTGCAGCAACAGTGTTTCTTGGGGAGAATTGAGCCCGCGGCTCTGTAAATCCCAATGAGGAAAATAAAGTTTCACTCGCAGCCTTACTTTCAAAAGGGACCACACAGAGCATTCACCCTGCTGTGTCTTTCTCTAGTTTGTACTCCCAAGGTGCGTTAGAAGGGAGATACTTGAGTTGTTTCACTTACCACATGCTAGATGTTTAGCAAAAGAAGGCCTTTACTGCCCTTCTTTTGGCATATGGTTGTCCTCAGCCGAACAGTTCTCTCAGCTCCTAGAAGCGATGGGCAGTCCCTTGTGTACATCTTGGATCCCAGTGCAGACCTGTTAGTCCTAAGACACCAGAAATGCTTCCTACACTTAAAGCACCGCTTTGACAAACGCTGCCTGGAACCTGTTGCCTGCCTATCTATCTGTGTGACGAACAAAACAGTAACTTAGCTTGGAGCCAGTCCTCCTATATGTTTGGCTTACTCACCGACCATTGCTGAGGGATGAGCACTTAGCAGGGACTGAAAGGCCACGTTTGCCTCACGGGGGGCGGGGATATGACTTGTCCTCACAAGGCAATTGTGCAATGAAGAAAAGATAGGCCACTACACTGTTCATCAGGTAACCTTGAGGCCGCATGTCGTCATTCCAGTGTGCCAAATAAACTTCCCATCACGGTTCAGTTTCCAAGGCGAGGGCACAGCGTCTTATGCTGCAGTTTCTGACTCCCTACTGGACGTTCAGCTGACCACCTAGACCCTTTCGTGAGTCAACTTTGTGATACACTTTGTGATACGGGGTCGTGATTGTGGTGAAAGGATTAGCAAGTCATGGGTTAGTGAGGCCGGTGTGTACAATGTATCTCCAGAGTACCTGGCTTTCAAGGGAGAGCCTGAAATTTTTCAGGCTACACTGAAAGTCCAGTGGCCGCCTGGGGTAAATTGCATCACGTGCGAGTGCCCTGAAGGCGGGGTCGAATCACTGTATGTTTTGTGTGCTCTGGGTTCGGCAGAAAAGCAGACACGTTTTGCATGAAGGAATGAACAGAACGCTGATAGCTGGCTGTTTCTAAGCTATCCCAACCTAGGTGTTTCTCTGACGAAGCCCTTCACTGCCCATGATTCGGCATCTAGCTGCTGCCAGCGGTGCATTGCTCACAACTCCCTGAAGACACAGGAGGCCCTTTTAGTCCGTTTCGGATCCTAGTACAGCCCCGCGACTCAAGAGAGGACCTGATATGCTTCCTAGGGTTCGAGAAACCCAGGGACTAAGGCTGCATGGGGTCTGTCGCATGCCTACCTCGTTCATGAGAAAACCTGAACATTAGCTTAAGGCCAGAGGCCCCGTGTGGTTCTCCCCTTCCCTGAGGACAACTGAAGTAGGAGCACTTACCGAGGAACGGCAACATCCAATCTCCTTCCAGGAAACTCACTTGTCATCACAAAGGCAACTGTGCAACAACAATTGTTTCCCAGGGAGAACTGAGCCCGCAGCTCTCTAAATCCCAATGAGGAAAATAAAGTTTCCCTTCAAGCCTTAGTTTCAAAATGGACCGCAGAGCATTCACCCTGTTGTATCCGTCACTCCATGGCACGTCCAAGGTGCGCATAGCACGGAGATACTACATTCGTTTCAACTTGCCGCATCCTAGCATTTTAACAAAAGACGCCCTTCACAGCCCTTCTTTCAGCCTATAGTTGCCCTCAACTGAGCTTCGCTCACAAGGCCCAGAAAGGACGGGCAGTCCGTCGTTTACATCTTGGATCCTAGTGCAGACCCCCGTGTCCTAAGACACCAGAAACGCTTCCTAGATTTAAAGCACCGCTTTGACTAACGCTGCCGTGAGCCTGCGGCCCGCCTATGTCTGTGACGAGAGAAGTAAGTAGAACGTTGGACTGAGGCGAGTCGTCCAGGGTTGTGGGCGGACTCACGAACAATTATGGAGGGATGAGGACGTGGCAGGAATTGAAAGCCAAGTGCTCTTTCGTGGAAGCTAACTAGTCCTCCCAAAGACGACTGTGCAGCAAAGAGAAGATGGGCAACAACAGTGTTTACCAGGTAACCCTGAGGCCGCAAACTCTCTACTTTGCAATGAGGAAAATCAACTTCCCAGGAAGACTCAATTCCCAGCAGGACAAAGCAGCATATTACCAAGTCGCATCGGACTCTCTCTTGTACATCCCGTGGACACAGTGGCTCGTGACACTAGTAACCATTGCCATGCTGGGAGTCCTTACTGTGGTGTAAGGATATCAAGGGGAGGGCTTAGTTAGGCCTAGGTGACGGTACTTCTCTAGACTATCTACCAGTTCTGGAAAACCCCTGTAGGTTTTGAAGCTGGACTTAAAGTGTAGTTGCCGCTTGAGGTAGACAGACGTCGTGGAGCAGCTCCCAGGAGCAGTGGTAGGCTAATTGTATTTTCTACTGCAGCTCAGGGTTCCTCCAGAGCGCAGACACCCTTTGCATGAAGGAAGGCATGGAACGTTGATAACTGGGTTGCTTTCAAGCTATCGCAATCCAGGTGTCTAAACAACGAAGCCCTTCACTGCCCATCAGTTGGCATCTAGCTGTTCCCGACGGTAGATGGCTCAAGGCTCCCCGAAGACACAGGCAGTCCTTTCTCAGTACGTTTTGGAACCTAGCGCTGACAAGTGAGTCCAAAAGAGAGCTGATATGCTTCCTAGAGTTCAAGAACCACAGGGACTAAGGCTCTATGCAATCGGTTGTTTCGCTAAGTCTGTCATGAGAACACCTGGACGTTAGCTTGAGGCTAGAGGCCCCATGTGGTGGGCCCATTCCCTGAAGACTACTGAAGGATGACCACCTACCAAGGGATGGCAACCTCCAAGTTTCTTGCCTAGAAACTCACGTCATCACCAGGGCAATTGTGTTACGAAGAGAAGCTGTGCAGCAACAGTGTTTCTTGGGGAGAATTGAGCCCGCGGCTCTGTAAATCCCAATGAGGAAAATAAAGTTTCACTCGCAGCCTTACTTGCAAAAGGGACCACACAGAGCATTCACCCTGCTGTGTCTTTCTCTAGTTTGTACTCCCAAGGTGCGTTAGAAGGGAGATACTTGAGTTGTTTCACTTACCACATGCTAGATGTTTAGCAAAAGAAGGCCTTTACTGCCCTTCTTTTGGCATATGGTTGTCCTCAGCCGAACAGTTCTCTCAGCTCCTAGAAGCGATGGGCGGTCCCTTGTGTACATCTTGGATCCCAGTGCAGACCTGTTAGTCCTAAGACACCAGAAATGCTTCCTACACTTAAAGCACCGCTTTGACAAACGCTGCCTGGAACCTGTTGCCTGCCTATCTATCTGTGTGACGAACAAAACAGTAACTTAGCTTGGAGCCAGTCCTCCTATATGTTTGGCTTACTCACCGACCATTGCTGAGGGATGAGCACTTAGCAGGGACTGAAAGGCCACGTTTGCCTCACGGGGGGCGGGGATATGACTTGTCCTCACAAGGCAATTGTGCAATGAAGAAAAGATAGGCCACTACACTGTTCATCAGGTAACCTTGAGGCCGCATGTCGTCATTCCAGTGTGCCAAATAAACTTCCCATCACGGTTCAGTTTCCAAGGCGAGGGCACAGCGTCTTATGCTGCAGTTTCTGACTCCCTACTGGACGTTCAGCTGACCACCTAGACCCTTTCGTGAGTCAACTTTGTGATACACTTTGTGATACGGGGTCGTGATTGTGGTGAAAGGATTAGCAAGTCATGGGTTAGTGAGGCCGGTGTGTACAATGTATCTCCAGAATACCTGGCTTTCAAGGGAGAGCCTGAAATTTTTCAGGCTACACTGAAAGTCCAGTGGCCGCCTGGGGTAAATTGCATCACGTGCGAGTGCCCTGAAGGCGGGGTCGAATCACTGTATGTTTTGTGTGCTCTGGGTTCGGCAGAAAAGCAGACACGTTTTGCATGAAGGAATGAACAGAACGCTGATAGCTGGCTGTTTCTAAGCTATCCCAACCTAGGTGTTTCTCTGACGAAGCCCTTCACTGCCCATGATTGCGGCATCTAGCTGCTGCCAGCGGTGCATTGCTCACAACTCCCTGAAGACACAGGAGGCCCTTTTAGTCCGTTTCGGATCCTAGTACAGCCCCGCGACTCAAGAGAGGACCTGATATGCTTCCTAGGGTTCGAGAAACCCAGGGACTAAGGCTGCATGGGGTCTGTCGCATGCCTACCTGGTTCATGAGAAAACCTGAACATTAGCTTAAGGCCAGAGGCCCCGTGTGGTTCTCCCCTTCCCTGAGGACAACTGAAGTAGGAGCACTTACCGAGGAACGGCAACATCCAATCTCCTTCCAGGAAACTCACTTGTCATCACAAAGGCAACTGTGCAACAACACTGTTTCCCAGGGAGAACTGAGCCCGCAGCTCTCTAAATCCCAATGAGGAAAATAAAGTATCCCTTCAAGCCTTAGTTTCAAAATGGACCGCAGAGCATTCACCCTGTTGTATCCGTCACTCCATGGCACGTCCAAGGTGCGCATAGCACGGAGATACTACATTCGTTTCAACTTGCCGCATCCTAGCATTTTAACAAAAGACGCCCTTCACAGCCCTTCTTTCAGCCTATAGTTGCCCTCAACTGAGCTTCGCTCACAAGGCCCAGAAAGGACGGGCAGTCCGTCGTTTACATCTTGGATCCTAGTGCAGACCCCCGTGTCCTAAGACACCAGAAACGCTTCCTAGATTTAAAGCACCGCTTTGACTAACGCTGCCGTGAGCCTGCGGCCCGCCTATGTCTGTGACGAGAGAAGTAAGTAGAACGTTGGACTGAGGCGAGTCGTCCAGGGTTGTGGGCGGACTCACGAACAATTATGGAGGGATGAGGACGTGGCAGGAATTGAAAGCCAAGTGCTCTTTCGTGGAAGCTAACTAGTCCTCCCAAACACGACTGTGCAGCAAAGAGAAGATGGGCAACAACAGTGTTTACCAGGTAACCCTGAGGCCGCAAACTCTCTACTTTGCAATGAGGAAAATCAACTTCCCAGGAAGACTCAATTCCCAGCAGGACAAAGCAGCATATTACCAAGTCGCATCGGACTCTCTCTTGTACATCCCGTGGACACAGTGGCTCGTGACACTAGTAACCATTGCCATGCTGGGAGTCCTTACTGTGGTGTAAGGATATCAAGGGGAGGGCTTAGTTAGGCCTAGGTGACGGTACTTCTCTAGACTATCTACCAGTTCTGGAAAACCCTGTAGGTTTTGAAGCCGGACTTAAAGTGTAGTTGCCGCTTGAGGTAGACAGACGTCGTGGAGCAGCTCCCAGGAGCAGTGGTAGGCTAATTGTATTTTCTACTGCAGCTCAGGGTTCCTCCAGAGCACAGACACCCTTTGCATGAAGGAAGGCATGGAACGTTGATAACTGGGTTGCTTTCAAGCTATCGCAATCCAGGTGTCTAAACAACGAAGCCCTTCACTGCCCATCAGTTGGCATCTAGCTGTTCCCGACGGTAGATGGCTCAAGGCTCCCCGAAGACACAGGCAGTCCTTTCTCAGTACGTTTTGGAACCTAGCGCTGACAAGTGAGTCCAAAAGAGAGCTGATATGCTTCCTAGAGTTCAAGAACCACAGGGACTAAGGCTCTATGCAATCTGTTGTTTCGCTAAGTCTGTCATGAGAACACCTGGACGTTAGCTTGAGGCTAGAGGCCCCATGTGGTGGGCCCATTCCCTGAAGACTACTGAAGGATGACCACCTACCAAGGGATGGCAACCTCCAAGTTTCTTGCCTAGAAACTCACGTCATCACCAGGGCAATTGTGTTACGAAGAGAAGCTGTGCAGCAACAGTGTTTCTTGGGGAGAATTGAGCCCACGGCTCTGTAAATCCCAATGAGGAAAATAAAGTTTCACTCGCAGCCTTACTTTCAAAAGGGACCACACAGAGCATTCACCCTGCTGTGTCTTTCTCTAGTTTGTACTCCCAAGGTGCGTTAGAAGGGAGATACTTGAGTTGTTTCACTTACCACATGCTAGATGTTTAGCAAAAGAAGGCCTTTACTGCCCTTCTTTTGGCATATGGTTGTCCTCAGCCGAACAGTTCTCTCAGCTCCTAGAAGCGATGGGCGGTCCCTCGTGTACATCTTGGATCCCAGTGCAGACCTGTTAGTCCTAAGACACCAGAAATGCTTCCTACACTTAAAGCACCGCTTTGACAAACGCTGCCTGGAACCTGTTGCCTGCCTATCTATCTGTGTGACGAACAAAACAGTAACTTAGCTTGGAGCCAGTCCTCCTATATTTTTGGCTTACTCACCGACGATTGCTGAGGGATGAGCACTTAGCAGGGACTGAAAGGCCACGTTTGCCTCACGGGGGGCGGGGATATGACTTGTCCTCACAAGGCAATTGTGCAATGAAGAAAAGATAGGCCACTACACTGTTCATCAGGTAACCTTGAGGCCGCATGACGTCATTCCAGTGTGCCAAATAAACTTCCCATCACGGTTCAGTTTCCAAGGCGAGGGCACAGCGTCTTATGCTGCAGTTTCTGACTCCCTACTGGACGTTCAGCTGACCACCTAGACCCTTTCGTGAGTAAACTTTGTGATACACTTTGTGATACGGGGTCGTGATTGTGGTGAAAGGATTAGCAAGTCATGGGTTAGTGAGGCCGGTGTGTACAATGTATCTCCAGAGTACCTGGCTTTCAAGGGAGAGCCTGAAATTTTTCAGGCTACACTGAAAGTCCAGTGGCCGCCTGGGGTAAATTCCATCACGTGCGAGTGCCCTGAAGGCGGGGTCGAATCACTGTATGTTTTGTGTGCTCTGGGTTCGGCAGAAAAGCAGACACGTTTTGCATGAAGGAATGAACAGAACGCTGATAGCTGGCTGTTTCTAAGCTATCCCAACCTAGGTGTTTCTCTGACGAAGCCCTTCACTGCCCATGATTCGGCATCTAGCTGCTGCCAGCGGTGCATTGCTCACAACTCCCTGAAGACACAGGAGGCCCTTTTAGTCCGTTTCGGATCCTAGTACAGCCCCGCGACTCAAGAGAGGACCTGATATGCTTCCTAGGGTTCGAGAAACCCAGGGACTAAGGCTGCATGGGGTCTGTCGCATGCCTACCTGGTTCATGAGAAAACCTGAACATTAGCTTAAGGCCAGAGGCCCCGTGTGGTTCTCCCCTTCCCTGAGGACAACTGAAGTAGGAGCACTTACCGAGGAACGGCAACATCCAATCTCCTTCCAGGAAACTCACTTGTCATCACAAAGGCAACTGTGCAACAACACTGTTTCCCAGGGAGAACTGAGCCCGCAGCTCTCTAAATCCCAATGAGGAAAATAAAGTATCCCTTCAAGCCTTAGTTTCAAAATGGACCGCAGAGCATTCACCCTGTTGTATCCGTCACTCCATGGCACGTCCAAGGTGCGCATAGCACGGAGATACTACATTCGTTTCAACTTGCCGCATCCTAGCATTTTAACAAAAGACGCCCTTCACAGCCCTTCTTTCAGCCTATAGTTGCCCTCAACTGAGCTTCGCTCACAAGGCCCAGAAAGGATGGGCAGTCCGTCGTTTACATCTTGGATCCTAGTGCAGACCCCCGTGTCCTAAGACACCAGAAACGCTTCCTAGATTTAAAGCACCGCTTTGACTAACGCTGCCGTGAGCCTGCGGCCCGCCTATGTCTGTGACGAGAGAAGTAAGTAGAACGTTGGACTGAGGCGAGTCGTCCAGGGTTGTGGGCGGACTCACGAACAATTATGGAGGGATGAGGACGTGGCAGGAATTGAAAGCCAAGTGCTCTTTCGTGGAAGCTAACTAGTCCTCCCAAAGACGACTGTGCAGCAAAGAGAAGATGGGCAACAACAGTGTTTACCAGGTAACCCTGAGGCCGCAAACTCTCTACTTTGCAATGAGGAAAATCAACTTCCCAGGAAGACTCAATTCCCAGCAGGACAAAGCAGCATATTACCAAGTCGCATCGGACTCTCTCTTGTACATCCCGTGGACACAGTGGCTCGTGACACTAGTAACCATTGCCATGCTGGGAGTCCTTACTGTGGTGTAAGGATATCAAGGGGAGGGCTTAGTTAGGCCTAGGTGACGGTACTTCTCTAGACTATCTACCAGTTCTGGAAAACCCTGTAGGTTTTGAAGCCGGACTTAAAGTGTAGTTGCCGCTTGAGGTAGACAGACGTCGTGGAGCAGCTCCCAGGAGCAGTGGTAGGCTAATTGTATTTTCTACTGCAGCTCAGGGTTCCTCCAGAGCACAGACACCCTTTGCATGAAGGAAGGCATGGAACGTTGATAACTGGGTTGCTTTCAAGCTATCGCAATCCAGTTGTCTAAACAACGAAGCCCTTCACTGCCCATCAGTTGGCATCTAGCTGTTCCCGACGGTAGATGGCTCAAGGCTCCCCGAAGACACAGGCAGTCCTTTCTCAGTACGTTTTGGAACCTAGCGCTGACAAGTGAGTCCAAAAGAGAGCTGATATGCTTCCTAGAGTTCAAGAACCACAGGGACTAAGGCTCTATGCAATCTGTTGTTTCGCTAAGTCTGTCATGAGAACACCTGGACGTTAGCTTGAGGCTAGAGGCCCCATGTGGTGGGCCCATTCCCTGAAGACTACTGAAGGATGACCACCTACCAAGGGATGGCAACCTCCAAGTTTCTTGCCTAGAAACTCACGTCATCACCAGGGCAATTGTGTTACGAAGAGAAGCTGTGCAGCAACAGTGTTTCTTGGGGAGAATTGAGCCCGCGGCTCTGTAAATCCCAATGAGGAAAATAAAGTTTCACTCGCAGCCTTACTTTCAAAAGGGACCACACAGAGCATTCACCCTGCTGTGTCTTTCTCTAGTTTGTACTCCCAAGGTGCGTTAGAAGGGAGATACTTGAGTTGTTTCACTTACCACATGCTAGATGTTTAGCAAAAGAAGGCCTTTACTGCCCTTCTTTTGGCATATGGTTGTCCTCAGCCGAACAGTTCTCTCAGCTCCTAGAAGCGACGGGCGGTCCCTCGTGTACATCTTGGATCCCAGTGCAGACCTGTTAGTCCTAAGACACCAGAAATGCTTCCTACACTTAAAGCACCGCTTTGACAAACGCTGCCTGGAACCTGTTGCCTGCCTATCTATCTGTGTGACGAACAAAACAGTAACTTAGCTTGGAGCCAGTCCTCCTATATTTTTGGCTTACTCACCGACGATTGCTGAGGGATGAGCACTTAGCAGGGACTGAAAGGCCACGTTTGCCTCACGGGGGGCGGGGATATGACTTGTCCTCACAAGGCAATTGTGCAATGAAGAAAAGATAGGCCACTACACTGTTCATCAGGTAACCTTGAGGCCGCATGACGTCATTCCAGTGTGCCAAATAAACTTCCCATCACGGTTCAGTTTCCAAGGCGAGGGCACAGCGTCTTATGCTGCAGTTTCTGACTCCCTACTGGACGTTCAGCTGACCACCTAGACCCTTTCGTGAGTAAACTTTGTGATACACTTTGTGATACGGGGTCGTGATTGTGGTGAAAGGATTAGCAAGTCATGGGTTAGTGAGGCCGGTGTGTACAATGTATCTCCAGAGTACCTGGCTTTCAAGGGAGAGCCTGAAATTTTTCAGGCTACACTGAAAGTCCAGTGGCCGCCTGGGGTAAATTCCATCACGTGCGAGTGCCCTGAAGGCGGGGTCGAATCACTGTATGTTTTGTGTGCTCTGGGTTCGGCAGAAAAGCAGACACGTTTTGCATGAAGGAATGAACAGAACGCTGATAGCTGGCTGTTTCTAAGCTATCCCAACCTAGGTGTTTCTCTGACGAAGCCCTTCACTGCCCATGATTCGGCATCTAGCTGCTGCCAGCGGTGCATTGCTCACAACTCCCTGAAGACACAGGAGGCCCTTTTAGTCCGTTTCGGATCCTAGTACAGCCCCGCGACTCAAGAGAGGACCTGATATGCTTCCTAGGGTTCGAGAAACCCAGGGACTAAGGCTGCATGGGGTCTGTCGCATGCCTACCTGGTTCATGAGAAAACCTGAACATTAGCTTAAGGCCAGAGGCCCCGTGTGGTTCTCCCCTTCCCTGAGGACAACTGAAGTAGGAGCACTTACCGAGGAACGGCAACATCCAATCTCCTTCCAGGAAACTCACTTGTCATCACAAAGGCAACTGTGCAACAACACTGTTTCCCAGGGAGAACTGAGCCCGCAGCTCTCTAAATCCCAATGAGGAAAATAAAGTATCCCTTCAAGCCTTAGTTTCAAAATGGACCGCAGAGCATTCACCCTGTTGTATCCGTCACTCCATGGCACGTCCAAGGTGCGCATAGCACGGAGATACTACATTCGTTTCAACTTGCCGCATCCTAGCATTTTAACAAAAGACGCCCTTCACAGCCCTTCTTTCAGCCTATAGTTGCCCTCAACTGAGCTTCGCTCACAAGGCCCAGAAAGGACGGGCAGTCCGTCGTTTACATCTTGGATCCTAGTGCAGACCCCCGTGTCCTAAGACACCAGAAACGCTTCCTAGATTTAAAGCACCGCTTTGACTAACGCTGCCGTGAGCCTGCGGCCCGCCTATGTCTGTGACGAGAGAAGTAAGTAGAACGTTGGACTGAGGCGAGTCGTCCAGGGTTGTGGGCGGACTCACGAACAATTATGGAGGGATGAGGACGTGGCAGGAATTGAAAGCCAAGTGCTCTTTCGTGGAAGCTAACTAGTCCTCCCAAAGACGACTGTGCAGCAAAGAGAAGATGGGCAACAACAGTGTTTACCAGGTAACCCTGAGGCCGCAAACTCTCTACTTTGCAATGAGGAAAATCAACTTCCCAGGAAGACTCAATTCCCAGCAGGACAAAGCAGCATATTACCAAGTCGCATCGGACTCTCTCTTGTACATCCCGTGGACACAGTGGCTCGTGACACTAGTAACCATTGCCATGCTGGGAGTCCTTACTGTGGTGTAAGGATATCAAGGGGAGGGCTTAGTTAGGCCTAGGTGACGGTACTTCTCTAGACTATCTAGCAGTTCTGGAAAACCCTGTAGGTTTTGAAGCCGGACTTAAAGTGTAGTTGCCGCTTGAGGTAGACAGACGTCGTGGAGCAGCTCCCAGGAGCAGTGGTAGGCTAATTGTATTTTCTACTGCAGCTCAGGGTTCCTCCAGAGCGCAGACACCCTTTGCATGAAGGAAGGCATGGAACGTTGATAACTGGGTTGCTTTCAAGCTATCGCAATCCAGGTGTCTAAACAACGAAGCCCTTCACTGCCCATCAGTTGGCATCTAGCTGTTCCCGACGGTAGATGGCTCAAGGCTCCCCGAAGACACAGGCAGTCCTTTCTCAGTACGTTTTGGAACCTAGCGCTGACAAGTGAGTCCAAAAGAGAGCTGATATGCTTCCTAGAGTTCAAGAACCACAGGGACTAAGGCTCTATGCAATCTGTTGTTTCGCTAAGTCTGTCATGAGAACACCTGGACGTTAGCTTGAGGCTAGAGGCCCCATGTGGTGGGCCCATTCCCTGAAGACTACTGAAGGATGACCACCTACCAAGGGATGGCAACCTCCAAGTTTCTTGCCTAGAAACTCACGTCATCACCAGGGCAATTGTGTTACGAAGAGAAGCTGTGCAGCAACAGTGTTTCTTGGGGAGAATTGAGCCCGCGGCTCTGTAAATCCCAATGAGGAAAATAAAGTTTCACTCGCAGCCTTACTTTCAAAAGGGACCACACAGAGCATTCACCCTGCTGTGTCTTTCTCTAGTTTGTACTCCCAAGGTGCGTTAGAAGGGAGATACTTGAGTTGTTTCACTTACCACATGCTAGATGTTTAGCAAAAGAAGGCCTTTACTGCCCTTCTTTTGGCATATGGTTGTCCTCAGCCGAACAGTTCTCTCAGCTCCTAGAAGCGACGGGCGGTCCCTCGTGTACATCTTGGATCCCAGTGCAGACCTGTTAGTCCTAAGACACCAGAAATGCTTCCTACACTTAAAGCACCGCTTTGACAAACGCTGCCTGGAACCTGTTGCCTGCCTATCTATCTGTGTGACGAACAAAACAGTAACTTAGCTTGGAGCCAGTCCTCCTATATTTTTGGCTTACTCACCGACGATTGCTGAGGGATGAGCACTTAGCAGGGACTGAAAGGCCACGTTTGCCTCACGGGGGGCGGGGATATGACTTGTCCTCACAAGGCAATTGTGCAATGAAGAAAAGATAGGCCACTACACTGTTCATCAGGTAACCTTGAGGCCGCATGACGTCATTCCAGTGTGCCAAATAAACTTCCCATCACGGTTCAGTTTCCAAGGCGAGGGCACAGCGTCTTATGCTGCAGTTTCTGACTCCCTACTGGACGTTCAGCTGACCACCTAGACCCTTTCGTGAGTAAACTTTGTGATACACTTTGTGATACGGGGTCGTGATTGTGGTGAAAGGATTAGCAAGTCATGGGTTAGTGAGGCCGGTGTGTACAATGTATCTCCAGAGTACCTGGCTTTCAAGGGAGAGCCTGAAATTTTTCAGGCTACACTGAAAGTCCAGTGGCCGCCTGGGGTAAATTCCATCACGTGCGAGTGCCCTGAAGGCGGGGTCGAATCACTGTATGTTTTGTGTGCTCTGGGTTCGGCAGAAAAGCAGACACGTTTTGCATGAAGGAATGAACAGAACGCTGATAGCTGGCTGTTTCTAAGCTATCCCAACCTAGGTGTTTCTCTGACGAAGCCCTTCACTGCCCATGATTCGGCATCTAGCTGCTGCCAGCGGTGCATTGCTCACAACTCCCTGAAGACACAGGAGGCCCTTTTAGTCCGTTTCGGATCCTAGTACAGCCCCGCGACTCAAGAGAGGACCTGATATGCTTCCTAGGGTTCGAGAAACCCAGGGACTAAGGCTGCATGGGGTCTGTCGCATGCCTACCTGGTTCATGAGAAAACCTGAACATTAGCTTAAGGCCAGAGGCCCCGTGTGGTTCTCCCCTTCCCTGAGGACAACTGAAGTAGGAGCACTTACCGAGGAACGGCAACATCCAATCTCCTTCCAGGAAACTCACTTGTCATCACAAAGGCAACTGTGCAACAACACTGTTTCCCAGGGAGAACTGAGCCCGCAGCTCTCTAAATCCCAATGAGGAAAATAAAGTATCCCTTCAAGCCTTAGTTTCAAAATGGACCGCAGAGCATTCACCCTGTTGTATCCGTCACTCCATGGCACGTCCAAGGTGCGCATAGCACGGAGATACTACATTCGTTTCAACTTGCCGCATCCTAGCATTTTAACAAAAGACGCCCTTCACAGCCCTTCTTTCAGCCTATAGTTGCCCTCAACTGAGCTTCGCTCACAAGGCCCAGAAAGGACGGGCAGTCCGTCGTTTACATCTTGGATCCTAGTGCAGACCCCCGTGTCCTAAGACACCAGAAACGCTTCCTAGATTTAAAGCACCGCTTTGACTAACGCTGCCGTGAGCCTGCGGCCCGCCTATGTCTGTGACGAGAGAAGTAAGTAGAACGTTGGACTGAGGCGAGTCGTCCAGGGTTGTGGGCGGACTCACGAACAATTATGGAGGGATGAGGACGTGGCAGGAATTGAAAGCCAAGTGCTCTTTCGTGGAAGCTAACTAGTCCTCCCAAAGACGACTGTGCAGCAAAGAGAAGATGGGCAACAACAGTGTTTACCAGGTAACCCTGAGGCCGCAAACTCTCTACTTTGCAATGAGGAAAATCAACTTCCCAGGAAGACTCAATTCCCAGCAGGACAAAGCAGCATATTACCAAGTCGCATCGGACTCTCTCTTGTACATCCCGTGGACACAGTGGCTCGTGACACTAGTAACCATTGCCATGCTGGGAGTCCTTACTGTGGTGTAAGGATATCAAGGGGAGGGCTTAGTTAGGCCTAGGTGACGGTACTTCTCTAGACTATCTAGCAGTTCTGGAAAACCCTGTAGGTTTTGAAGCCGGACTTAAAGTGTAGTTGCCGCTTGAGGTAGACAGACGTCGTGGAGCAGCTCCCAGGAGCAGTGGTAGGCTAATTGTATTTTCTACTGCAGCTCAGGGTTCCTCCAGAGCGCAGACACCCTTTGCATGAAGGAAGGCATGGAACGTTGATAACTGGGTTGCTTTCAAGCTATCGCAATCCAGGTGTCTAAACAACGAAGCCCTTCACTGCCCATCAGTTGGCATCTAGCTGTTCCCGACGGTAGATGGCTCAAGGCTCCCCGAAGACACAGGCAGTCCTTTCTCAGTACGTTTTGGAACCTAGCGCTGACAAGTGAGTCCAAAAGAGAGCTGATATGCTTCCTAGAGTTCAAGAACCACAGGGACTAAGGCTCTATGCAATCTGTTGTTTCGCTAAGTCTGTCATGAGAACACCTGGACGTTAGCTTGAGGCTAGAGGCCCCATGTGGTGGGCCCATTCCCTGAAGACTACTGAAGGATGACCACCTACCAAGGGATGGCAACCTCCAAGTTTCTTGCCTAGAAACTCACGTCATCACCAGGGCAATTGTGTTACGAAGAGAAGCTGTGCAGCAACAGTGTTTCTTGGGGAGAATTGAGCCCGCGGCTCTGTAAATCCCAATGAGGAAAATAAAGTTTCACTCGCAGCCTTACTTTCAAAAGGGACCACACAGAGCATTCACCCTGCTGTGTCTTTCTCTAGTTTGTACTCCCAAGGTGCGTTAGAAGGGAGATACTTGAGTTGTTTCACTTACCACATGCTAGATGTTTAGCAAAAGAAGGCCTTTACTGCCCTTCTTTTGGCATATGGTTGTCCTCAGCCGAACAGTTCTCTCAGCTCCTAGAAGCGACGGGCGGTCCCTCGTGTACATCTTGGATCCCAGTGCAGACCTGTTAGTCCTAAGACACCAGAAATGCTTCCTACACTTAAAGCACCGCTTTGACAAACGCTGCCTGGAACCTGTTGCCTGCCTATCTATCTGTGTGACGAACAAAACAGTAACTTAGCTTGGAGCCAGTCCTCCTATATTTTTGGCTTACTCACCGACGATTGCTGAGGGATGAGCACTTAGCAGGGACTGAAAGGCCACGTTTGCCTCACGGGGAGCGGGGATATGACTTGTCCTCACAAGGCAATTGTGCAATGAAGAAAAGATAGGCCACTACACTGTTCATCAGGTAACCTTGAGGCCGCATGTCGTCATTCCAGTGTGCCAAATAAACTTCCCATCACGGTTCAGTTTCCAAGGCGAGGGCACAGCGTCTTATGCTGCAGTTTCTGACTCCCTACTGGACGTTCAGCTGACCACCTAGACCCTTTCGTGAGTAAACTTTGTGATACACTTTGTGATACGGGGTCGTGATTGTGGTGAAAGGATTAGCAAGTCATGGGTTAGTGAGGCCGGTGTGTACAATGTATCTCCAGAGTACCTGGCTTTCAAGGGAGAGCCTGAAATTTTTCAGGCTACACTGAAAGTCCAGTGGCCGCCTGGGGTAAATTGCATCACGTGCGAGTGTCCTGAAGGCGGGGTCGAATCACTGTATGTTTTGTGTGCTCTGGGTTCGGCAGAAAAGCAGACACGTTTTGCATGAAGGAATGAACAGAACGCTGATAGCTGGCTGTTTCTAAGCTATCCCAACCTAGGTGTTTCTCTGACGAAGCCCTTCACTGCCCATGATTCGGCATCTAGCTGCTGCCAGCGGTGCATTGCTCACAACTCCCTGAAGACACAGGAGGCCCTTTTAGTCCGTTTCGGATCCTAGTACAGCCCCGCGACTCAAGAGAGGACCTGATATGCTTCCTAGGGTTCGAGAAACCCAGGGACTAAGGCTGCATGGGGTCTGTCGCATGCCTACCTCGTTCATGAGAAAACCTGAACATTAGCTTAAGGCCAGAGGCCCCGTGTGGTTCTCCCCTTCCCTGAGGACAACTGAAGTAGGAGCACTTACCGAGGAACGGCAACATCCAATCTCCTTCCAGGAAACTCACTTGTCATCACAAAGGCAACTGTGCAACAACACTGTTTCCCAGGGAGAACTGAGCCCGCAGCTCTCTAAATCCCAATGAGGAAAATAAAGTATCCCTTCAAGCCTTAGTTTCAAAATGGACCGCAGAGCATTCACCCTGTTGTATCCGTCACTCCATGGCACGTCCAAGGTGCGCATAGCACGGAGATACTACATTCGTTTCAACTTGCCGCATCCTAGCATTTTAACAAAAGACGCCCTTCACAGCCCTTCTTTCAGCCTATAGTTGCCCTCAACTGAGCTTCGCTCACAAGGCCCAGAAAGGACGGGCAGTCCGTCGTTTACATCTTGGATCCTAGTGCAGACCCCCGTGTCCTAAGACACCAGAAACGATTCCTAGATTTAAAGCACCGCTTTGACTAACGCTGCCGTGAGCCTGCGGCCCGCCTATGTCTGTGACGAGAGAAGTAAGTAGAACGTTGGACTGAGGCGAGTCGTCCAGGGTTGTGGGCGGACTCACGAACAATTATGGAGGGATGAGGACGTGGCAGGAATTGAAAGCCAAGTGATCTTTCGTGGAAGCTAACTAGTCCTCCCAAACACGACTGTGCAGCAAAGAGAAGATGGGCAACAACAGTGTTTACCAGGTAACCCTGAGGCCGCAAACTCTCTACTTTGCAATGAGGAAAATCAACTTCCCAGGAAGACTCAATTCCCAGCAGGACAAAGCAGCATATTACCAAGTCGCATCGGACTCTCTCTTGTACATCCCGTGGACACAGTGGCTCGTGACACTAGTAACCATTGCCATGCTGGGAGTCCTTACTGTGGTGTAAGGATATCAAGGGGAGGGCTTAGTTAGGCCTAGGTGACGGTACTTCTCTAGACTATCTACCAGTTCTGGAAAACCCTGTAGGTTTTGAAGCCGGACTTAAAGTGTAGTTGCCGCTTGAGGTAGACAGACGTCGTGGAGCAGCTCCCAGGAGCAGTGGTAGGCTAATTGTATTTTCTACTGCAGCTCAGGGTTCCTCCAGAGCGCAGACACCCTTTGCATGAAGGAAGGCATGGAACGTTGATAACTGGGTTGCTTTCAAGCTATCGCAATCCAGGTGTCTAAACAACGAAGCCCTTCACTGCCCATCAGTTGGCATCTAGCTGTTCCCGACGGTAGATGGCTCAAGGCTCCCCGAAGACACAGGCAGTCCTTTCTCAGTACGTTTTGGAACCTAGCGCTGACAAGTGAGTCCAAAAGAGAGCTGATATGCTTCCTAGAGTTCAAGAACCACAGGGACTAAGGCTCTATGCAATCGGTTGTTTCGCTAAGTCTGTCATGAGAACACCTGGACGTTAGCTTGAGGCTAGAGGCCCCATGTGGTGGGCCCATTCCCTGAAGACTACTGAAGGATGACCACCTACCAAGGGATGGCAACCTCCAAGTTTCTTGCCTAGAAACTCACGTCATCACCAGGGCAATTGTGTTACGAAGAGAAGCTGTGCAGCAACAGTGTTTCTTGGGGAGAATTGAGCCCGCGGCTCTGTAAATCCCAATGAGGAAAATAAAGTTTCACTCGCAGCCTTACTTTCAAAAGGGACCACACAGAGCATTCACCCTGCTGTGTCTTTCTCTAGTTTGTACTCCCAAGGTGCGTTAGAAGGGAGATACTTGAGTTGTTTCACTTACCACATGCTAGATGTTTAGCAAAAGAAGGCCTTTACTGCCCTTCTTTTGGCATATGGTTGTCCTCAGCCGAACAGTTCTCTCAGCTCCTAGAAGCGACGGGCGGTCCCTCGTGTACATCTTGGATCCCAGTGCAGACCTGTTAGTCCTAAGACACCAGAAATGCTTCCTACACTTAAAGCACCGCTTTGACAAACGCTGCCTGGAACCTGTTGCCTGCCTATCTATCTGTGTGACGAACAAAACAGTAACTTAGCTTGGAGCCAGTCCTCCTATATTTTTGGCTTACTCACCGACGATTGCTGAGGGATGAGCACTTAGCAGGGACTGAAAGGCCACGTTTGCCTAACGGGGGGCGGGGATATGACTTGTCCTCACAAGGCAATTGTGCAATGAAGAAAAGATAGGCCACTACACTGTTCATCAGGTAACCTTGAGGCCGCATGTCGTCATTCCAGTGTGCCAAATAAACTTCCCATCACGGTTCAGTTTCCAAGGCGAGGGCACAGCGTCTTATGCTGCAGTTTCTGACTCCCTACTGGACGTTCAGCTGACCACCTAGACCCTTTCGTGAGTAAACTTTGTGATACACTTTGTGATACGGGGTCGTGATTGTGGTGAAAGGATTAGCAAGTCATGGGTTAGTGAGGCCGGTGTGTACAATGTATCTCCAGAGTACCTGGCTTTCAAGGGAGAGCCTGAAATTTTTCAGGCTACACTGAAAGTTCAGTGGCCGCCTGGGGTAAATTCCATCACGTGCGAGTGCCCTGAAGGTGGGGTCGAATTACTGTATGTTTTGTGTGCTCTGGGTTCGGCAGAAAAGCAGACACGTTTTGCATGAAGGAATGAACAGAACGCTGATAGCTGGCTGTTTCTAAGCTATCCCAACCTAGGAGTTTCTCTGACGAAGCCCTTCACTGCCCATGATTCGGCATCTAGCTGCTGCCAGCGGTGCATTGCTCACAACTCCCTGAAGACACAGGAGGCCCTTTTAGTCCGTTTCGGATCCTAGTACAGCCCCGCGACTCAAGAGAGGACCTGATATGCTTCCTACGGTTCGAGAAACCCAGGGACTAAGGCTGCATGGGGTCTGTCGCATGCCTACCTGGTTCATGAGAAAACCTGAACATTAGCTTAAGGCCAGAGGCCCCGTGTGGTTCTCCCCTTCCCTGAGGACAACTGAAGTAGGAGCACTTACCGAGGAACGGCAACATCCAATCTCCTTCCAGGAAACTCACTTGTCATCACAAAGGCAACTGTGCAACAACACTGTTTCCCAGGGAGAACTGAGCCCGCAGCTCTCTAAATCCCAATGAGGAAAATAAAGTATCCCTTCAAGCCTTAGTTTCAAAATGGACTGCAGAGCATTCACCCTGTTTTATCCGTCACTCCATGGCACGTCCAAGGTGCGCATAGCATGGAGATACTACATTCGTTTCAACTTGCCGCATCCTAGCATTTTAACAAAAGACGCCCTTCACAGCCCTTCTTTCAGCCTATAGTTGCCCTCAACTGAGCTTCGCTCACAAGGCCCAGAAAGGACGGGCAGTCCGTCGTTTACATCTTGGATCCTAGTGCAGACCCCCGTGTCCTAAGACACCAGAAACGATTCCTAGATTTAAAGCACCGCTTTGACTAACGCTGCCGTGAGCCTGCGGCCCGCCTATGTCTGTGACGAGAGAAGTAAGTAGAACGTTGGACTGAGGCGAGTCGTCCAGGGTTGTGGGCGGACTCACGAACAATTATGGAGGGATGAGGACGTGGCAGGAATTGAAAGCCAAGTGCTCTTTCGTGGAAGCTAACTAGTCCTCCCAAAGACGACTGTGCAGCAAAGAGAAGATGGGCAACAACAGTGTTTACCAGGTAACCCTGAGGCCGCAAACTCTCTACTTTGCAATGAGGAAAATCAACTTCCCAGGAAGACTCAATTCCCAGCAGGACAAAGCAGCATATTACCAAGTCGCATCGGACTCTCTCTTGTACATCCCGTGGACACAGTGGCTCGTGACACTAGTAACCATTGCCATGCTGGGAGTCCTTACTGTGGTGTAAGGATATCAAGGGGAGGGCTTAGTTAGGCCTAGGTGACGGTACTTCTCTAGACTATCTACCAGTTCTGGAAAACCCTGTAGGTTTTGAAGCCGGACTTAAAGTGTAGTTGCCGCTTGAGGTAGACAGACGTCGTGGAGCAGCTCCCAGGAGCAGTGGTAGGCTAATTGTATTTTCTACTGCAGCTCAGGGTTCCTCCAGAGCGCAGACACCCTTTGCATGAAGGAAGGCATGGAACGTTGATAACTGGGTTGCTTTCAAGCTATCGCAATCCAGGTGTCTAAACAACGAAGCCCTTCACTGCCCATCAGTTGGCATCTAGCTGTTCCCGACGGTAGATGGCTCAAGGCTCCCCGAAGACACAGGCAGTCCTTTCTCAGTACGTTTTGGAACCTAGCGCTGACAAGTGAGTCCAAAAGAGAGCTGATATGCTTCCTAGAGTTCAAGAACCACAGGGACTAAGGCTCTATGCAATCTGTTGTTTCGCTAAGTCTGTCATGAGAACACCTGGACGTTAGCTTGAGGCTAGAGGCCCCATGTGGTGGGCCCATTCCCTGAAGACTACTGAAGGATGACCACCTACCAAGGGATGGCAACCTCCAAGTTTCTTGCCTAGAAACTCACGTCATCACCAGGGCAATTGTGTTACGAAGAGAAGCTGTGCAGCAACAGTGTTTCTTGGGGAGAATTGAGCCCGCGGCTCTGTAAATCCCAATGAGGAAAATAAAGTTTCACTCGCAGCCTTACTTTCAAAAGGGACCACACAGAGCATTCACCCTGCTGTGTCTTTCTCTAGTTTGTACTCCCAAGGTGCGTTAGAAGGGAGATACTTGAGTTGTTTCACTTACCACATGCTAGATGTTTAGCAAAAGAAGGCCTTTACTGCCCTTCTTTTGGCATATGGTTGTCCTCAGCCGAACAGTTCTCTCAGCTCCTAGAAGCGATGGGCGGTCCCTTGTGTACATCTTGGATCCCAGTGCAGACCTGTTAGTCCTAAGACACCAGAAATGCTTCCTACACTTAAAGCACCGCTTTGACAAACGCTGCCTGGAACCTGTTGCCTGCCTATCTATCTGTGTGACGAACAAAACAGTAACTTAGCTTGGAGCCAGTCCTCCTATATTTTTGGCTTACTCACCGACGATTGCTGAGGGATGAGCACTTAGCAGGGACTGAAAGGCCACGTTTGCCTCACGGGGGGCGGGGATATGACTTGTCCTCACAAGGCAATTGTGCAATGAAGAAAAGATAGGCCACTACACTGTTCATCAGGTAACCTTGAGGCCGCATGTCGTCATTCCAGTGTGCCAAATAAACTTCCCATCACGGTTCAGTTTCCAAGGCGAGGGCACAGCGTCTTATGCTGCAGTTTCTGACTCCCTACTGGACGTTCAGCTGACCACCTAGACCCTTTCGTGAGTAAACTTTGTGATACACTTTGTGTAACGGGGTCGTGATGGTGGTGAAAGGATTTAGCAAGTCATGGGTTAGTGAGGCCGGTGTGTACAATGTATCTCCAGAGTACCTGGCTTTCAAGGGAGAGCCTGAAATTTTTCAGGCTACACTGAAAGTCCAGTGGCCGCCTGGGGTAAATTGCATCACGTGCGAGTGTCCTGAAGGCGGGGTCGAATCACTGTATGTTTTGTGTGCTCTGGGTTCGGCAGAAAAGCAGACACGTTTTGCATGAAGGAATGAACAGAACGCTGATAGCTGGCTGTTTCTAAGCTATCCCAACCTAGGTGTTTCTCTGACGAAGCCCTTCACTGCCCATGATTCGGCATCTAGCTGCTGCCAGCGGTGCATTGCTCACAACTCCCTGAAGACACAGGAGGCCCTTTTAGTCCGTTTCGGATCCTAGTACAGCCCCGCGACTCAAGAGAGGACCTGATATGCTTCCTAGGGTTCGAGAAACCCAGGGACTAAGGCTGCATGGGGTCTGTCGCATGCCTACCTCATTCATGAGAAAACCTGAACATTAGCTTAAGGCCAGAGGCCCCGTGTGGTTCTCCCCTTCCCTGAGGACAACTGAAGTAGGAGCACTTACCGAGGAACGGCAACATCCAATCTCCTTCCAGGAAACTCACTTGTCATCACAAAGGCAACTGTGCAACAACAATTGTTTCCCAGGGAGAACTGAGCCCACAGCTCTCTAAATCCCAATGAGGAAAATAAAGTTTCCCTTCAAGCCTTAGTTTCAAAATGGACCGCAGAGCATTCACCCTGTTGTATCCGTCACTCCATGGCACGTCCAAGGTGCGCATAGCACGGAGATACTACATTCGTTTCAACTTGCCGCATCCTAGCATTTTAACAAAAGACGCCCTTCACAGCCCTTCTTTCAGCCTATAGTTGCCCTCAACTGAGCTTCGCTCACAAGGCCCAGAAAGGACGGGCAGTCCGTCGTTTACATCTTGGATCCTAGTGCAGACCCCCGTGTCCTAAGACACCAGAAACACTTCCTAGATTTAAAGCACCGCTTTGACAAAGGCTGCCGTGTGCCTGCGGCCCGCCTATGTCTGTGACGAGAGAAGTAAGTAGAACGTTGGACTGAGGCGAGTCGTCCAGGGTTGTGGGCGTACTCACGAACAATTATGGAGGGATGAGGACGTGGCAGGAATTGAAAGCCAAGTGCTCTTTCGTGGAAGCTAACTAGTCCTCCCAAAGACGACTGTGCAGCAAAGAGAAGATGGGCAACAACAGTGTTTACCAGGTAACCCTGAGGCCGCAAACTCTCTACTTTGCAATGAGGAAAATCAACTTCCCAGGAAGACTCAATTCCCAGCAGGACAAAGCAGCATATTACCAAGTCGCATCGGACTCTCTCTTGTACATCCCGTGGACACAGTGGCTCGTGACACTAGTAACCATTGCCATGCTGGGAGTCCTTACTGTGGTGTAAGGATATCAAGGTGAGGGCTTAGTTAGGCCTAGGTGACGGTACTTCTCTAGACTATCTACCAGTTCTGGAAAACCCTGTAGGTTTTGAAGCCGGACTTAAAGTGTAGTTGCCGCTTGAGGTAGACAGACGTCGTGGAGCAGCTCCCAGGAGCAGTGGTAGGCTAATTGTATTTTCTACTGCAGCTCAGGGTTCCTCCAGAGCGCAGACACCCTTTGCATGAAGGAAGGCATGGAACGTTGATAACTGGGTTGCTTTCAAGCTATCGCAATCCAGGTGTCTAAACAACGAAGCCCTTCACTGCCCATCAGTTGGCATCTAGCTGTTCCCGACGGTAGATGGCTCAAGGCTCCCCGAAGACACAGGCAGTCCTTTCTCAGTATGTTTTGGAACCTAGCACTGACAAGTGAGTCCAAAAGAGAGCTGATATGCTTCCTAGAGTTCAAGAACCACAGGGACTAAGGCTCTATGCAATCTGTTGTTTCGCTAAGTCTGTCATGAGAACACCTGGACGTTAGCTTGAGGCTAGAGGCCCCATGTGGTGGGCCCATTCCCTGAAGACTACTGAAGGATGACCACCTACCAAGGGATGGCAACCTCCAAGTTTCTTGCCTAGAAACTCACGTCATCACGAGGGCAATTGTGTTACGAAGAGAAGCTGTGCAGCAACAGTGTTTCTTGGGGAGAATTGAGCCCGCGGCTCTGTAAATCCCAATGAGGAAAATAAAGTTTCACTCGCAGCCTTACTTTCAAAAGGGACCACACAGAGCATTCACCCTGCTGTGTCTTTCTCTAGTTTGTACTCCCAAGGTGCGTTAGAAGGGAGATACTTGAGTTGTTTCACTTACCACATGCTAGATGTTTAGCAAAAGAAGGCCTTTACTGCCCTTCTTTTGGCATATGGTTGTCCTCAGCCGAACAGTTCTCTCAGCTCCTAGAAGCGATGGGTGGTCCCTTGTGTACATCTTGGATCCCAGTGCAGACCTGTTAGTCCTAAGACACCAGAAATGCTTCCTACACTTAAAGCACCGCTTTGACAAACGCTGCCTGGAACCTGTTGCCTGCCTATCTATCTGTGTGACGAACAAAACAGTAACTTAGCTTGGAGCCAGTCCTCCTATATTTTTGGCTTACTCACCGACGATTGCTGAGGGATGAGCACTTAGCAGGGACTGAAAGGCCACGTTTGCCTAACGGGGGGCGGGGATATGACTTGTCCTCACAAGGCAATTGTGCAATGAAGAAAAGATAGGCCACTACACTGTTCATCAGGTAACCTTGAGGCCGCATGTCGTCATTCCAGTGTGCCAAATAAACTTCCCATCACGGTTCAGTTTCCAAGGCGAGGGCACAGCGTCTTATGCTGCAGTTTCTGACTCCCTACTGGACGTTCAGCTGACCACCTAGACCCTTTCGTGAGTCAACTTTGTGATACACTTTGTGATACGGGGTCGTGATTGTGGTGAAAGGATTAGCAAGTCATGGGTTAGTGAGGCCGGTGTGTACAATGTATCTCCAGAGTACCTGGCTTTCAAGGGAGAGCCTGAAATTTTTCAGGCTACACTGAAAGTCCAGTGGCCGCCTGGGGTAAATTGCATCACGTTCGAGTGCACTGAAGGCGGGGTCGTATCACTGTATGTTTTGTGTGCTCTGGGTTCGGCAGAAAAGCAGACACGTTTTGCATGAAGGAATGAACAGAACGCTGATAGCTGGCTGTTTCTAAGCTATCCCAACCTAGGTGTTTCTCTGACGAAGCCCTTCACTGCCCATGATTCGGCATCTAGCTGCTGCCAGCGGTGCATTGCTCACAACTCCCTGAAGACACAGGAGGCCCTTTTAGTCCGTTTCGGATCCTAGTACAGCCCCGCGACTCAAGAGAGGACCTGATATGCTTCCTAGGGTTCGAGAAACCCAGGGACTAAGGCTGCATGGGGTCTGTCGCATGCCTACCTCGTTCATGAGAAAACCTGAACATTAGCTTAAGGCCAGAGGCCCCGTGTGGTTCTCCCCTTCCCTGAGGACAACTGAAGTAGGAGCACTTACCGAGGAACGGCAACATCCAATCTCCTTCCAGGAAACTCACTTGTCATCACAAAGGCAACTGTGCAACAACAATTGTTTCCCAGGGAGAACTGAGCCCACAGCTCTCTAAATCCCAATGAGGAAAATAAAGTTTCCCTTCAAGCCTTAGTTTCTAAATGGACCGCAGAGCATTCACCCTGTGCTTTCCGTCTCTCCATGGCAAGTCCAAGGTGCCCATAGCACGGAGATACTACAGTCATTTCAACTTGCCGCATCCTAGCATTTATCAAAGGACGCCCTTCACAGCCCTTCTTTCAGCCTATAGTTGCCCTCAACTGAGCTTCGCTCACAAGGCCCAGAAAGGATGGGCAGTCCGTCGTTTACATCTTGGATCCTAGTGCAGACCCCCGTGTCCTAAGACACCAGAAACGCTTCCTAGATTTAAAGCACCGCTTTGACAAAGGCTGCCGTGAGCTTGCGGCCCGCCTATGTCTGTGATGAGAGAAGTAGAACGTTGGCTTGAGACGAGTCGTCCGGGGTTGTGGGCGTACTCACGAATGATTTTTGAGGGATGAGGACGTGGCAGGAATTGAAAGCCAAGTGCTCTTTCGTGGAAGATAACTAGTCCTCCCAAAGACGACTGTGCAGCAAAGAGAAGATGGGCAACAACAGTGTTTACCAGGTAACCCTGAGGCCGCAAACTCTCTACTTTGCAATGAGGAAAATCAACTTCCCAGGAAGACTCAATTCCCAGCAGGACAAAGCAGCATATTACCAAGTCGCATCGGACTCTCTCTTGTACATCCCGTGGACACAGTGGCTCGTGACACTAGTTACCATTGCCATGCTGGGAGTCCTTACTGTGGTGTAAGGATATCAAGGGGAGGGCTTAGTTAGGCCTAGGTGACGGTACTTCTCTAGACTATCTACCAGTTCTGGAAAACCCTGTAGGTTTTGAAGCCGGACTTAAAGTGTAGTTGCCGCTTGAGGTAGACAGACGTCGTGGAGCAGCTCCCAGGAGCAGTGGTAGGCTAATTGTATTTTCTACTGCAGCTCAGGGTTCCTCCAGAGCGCAGACACCCTTTGCATGAAGGAAGGCATGGAACGTTGATAACTGGGTTGCTTTCAAGCTATCGCAATCCAGGTGTCTAAACAACGAAGCCCTTCACTGCCCATCAGTTGGCATCTAGCTGTTCCCGACGGTAGATGGCTCAAGGCTCCCCGAAGACACAGGCAGTCCTTTCTCAGTACGTTTTGGAACCTAGCGCTGACAAGTGAGTCCAAAAGAGAGCTGATATGCTTCCTAGAGTTCAAGAACCACAGGGACTAAGGCTCTATGCAATCGGTTGTTTCGCTAAGTCTGTCATGAGAACACCTGGACGTTAGCTTGAGGCTAGAGGCCCCATGTGGTGGGCCCATTCCCTGAAGACTACTGAAGGATGACCACCTACCAAGGGATGGCAACCTCCAAGTTTCTTGCCTAGAAACTCACGTCATCACCAGGGCAATTGTGTTACGAAGAGAAGCTGTGCAGCAACAGTGTTTCTTGGGGAGAATTGAGCCCGCGGCTCTGTAAATCCCAATGAGGAAAATAAAGTTTCACTCGCAGCCTTACTTTCAAAAGGGACCACACAGAGCATTCACCCTGCTGTGTCTTTCTCTAGTTTGTACTCCCAAGGTGCGTTAGAAGGGAGATACTTGAGTTGTTTCACTTACCACATGCTAGATGTTTAGCAAAAGAAGGCCTTTACTGCCCTTCTTTTGGCATATGGTTGTCCTCAGCCGAACAGTTCTCTCAGCTCCTAGAAGCGATGGGCGGTCCCTTGTGTACATCTTGGATCCCAGTGCAGACCTGTTAGTCCTAAGACACCAGAAATGCTTCCTACACTTAAAGCACCGCTTTGACAAACGCTGCCTGGAACCTGTTGCCTGCCTATCTATCTGTGTGACGAACAAAACAGTAACTTAGCTTGGAGCCAGTCCTCCTATATTTTTGGCTTACTCACCGACGATTGCTGAGGGATGAGCACTTAGCAGGGACTGAAAGGCCACGTTTGCCTCACGGGGGGCGGGGATATGACTTGTCCTCACAAGGCAATTGTGCAATGAAGAAAAGATAGGCCACTACACTGTTCATCAGGTAACCTTGAGGCCGCATGTCGTCATTCCAGTGTGCCAAATAAACTTCCCATCACGGTTCAGTTTCCAAGGCGAGGGCACAGCGTCTTATGCTGCAGTTTCTGACTCCCTACTGGACGTTCAGCTGACCACCTAGACCCTTTCGTGAGTAAAATTTGTGATACACTTTGTGATACGGGGTCGTGATTGTGGTGAAAGGATTTAGCAAGTCATGGGTTAGTGAGGCCGGTGTGTACAATGTATCTCCAGAATACCTGGCTTTCAAGGGAGAGCCTGAAATTTTTCAGGCTACACTGAAAGTCCAGTGGCCGCCTGGGGTAAATTGCATCACGTGCGAGTGCCCTGAAGGCGGGGTCGAATCACTGTATGTTTTGTGTGCTCTGGGTTCGGCAGAAAAGCAGACACGTTTTGCATGAAGGAATGAACAGAACGCTGATAGCTGGCTGTTTCTAAGCTATCCCAACCTAGGTGTTTCTCTGACGAAGCCCTTCACTGCCCATGATTCGGCATCTAGCTGCTGCCAGCGGTGCATTGCTCACAACTCCCTGAAGACATAGGAGGCCCTTTTAGTCCGTTTCGGATCCTAGTACAGCCCCGCGACTCAAGAGAGGACCTGATATGCTTCCTAGGGTTCGAGAAACCCAGGGACTAAGGCTGCATGGGGTCTGTCGCATGCCTACCTGGTTCATGAGAAAACCTGAACATTAGCTTAAGGCCAGAGGCCCCGTGTGGTTCTCCCCTTCCCTGAGGACAACTGAAGTAGGAGCACTTACCGAGGAACGGCAACATCCAATCTCCTTCCAGGAAACTCACTTGTCATCACAAAGGCAACTGTGCAACAACAATTGTTTCCCAGGGAGAACTGAGCCCGCAGCTCTCTAAATCCCAATGAGGAAAATAAAGTTTCCCTTCAAGCCTTAGTTTCAAAATGGACCGCAGAGCATTCACCCTGTTGTATCCGTCACTCCATGGCACGTCCAAGGTGCGCATAGCACGGAGATACTACATTCGTTTCAACTTGCCGCATCCTAGCATTTTAACAAAAGACGCCCTTCACAGCCCTTCTTTCAGCCTATAGTTGCCCTCAACTGAGCTTCGCTCACAAGGCCCAGAAAGGACGGGCAGTCCGTCGTTTACATCTTGGATCCTAGTGCAGACCCCCGTGTCCTAAGACACCAGAAACGCTTCCTAGATTTAAAGCACCGCTTTGACAAAGGCTGCCGTGAGCCTGCGGCCCGCCTATGTCTGTGACGAGAGAAGTAAGTAGAACGTTGGACTGAGGCGAGTCGTCCAGGGTTGTGGGCGTACTCACGAACAATTATGGAGGGATGAGGACGTGGCAGGAATTGAAAGCCAAGTGCTCTTTCGTGGAAGCTAACTAGTCCTCCCAAAGACGACTGTGCAGCAAAGAGAAGATGGGCAACAACAGTGTTTACCAGGTAACCCTGAGGCCGCAAACTCTCTACTTTGCAATGAGGAAAATCAACTTCCCAGGAAGACTCAATTCCCAGCAGGACAAAGCAGCATATTACCAAGTCGCATCGGACTCTCTCTTGTACATCCCGTGGACACAGTGGCTCGTGACACTAGTAACCATTGCCATGCTGGGAGTCCTTACTGTGGTGTAAGGATATCAAGGTGAGGGCTTAGTTAGGCCTAGGTGACGGTACTTCTCTAGACTATCTACCAGTTCTGGAAAACCCTGTAGGTTTTGAAGCCGGACTTAAAGTGTAGTTGCCGCTTGAGGTAGACAGACGTCGTGGAGCAGCTCCCAGGAGCAGTGGTAGGCTAATTGTATTTTCTACTGCAGCTCAGGGTTCCTCCAGAGCGCAGACACCCTTTGCATGAAGGAAGGCATGGAACGTTGATAACTGGGTTGCTTTCAAGCTATCGCAATCCAGGTGTCTAAACAACGAAGCCCTTCACTGCCCATCAGTTGGCATCTAGCTGTTCCCGACGGTAGATGGCTCAAGGCTCCCCGAAGACACAGGCAGTCCTTTCTCAGTACGTTTTGGAACCTAGCGCTGACAAGTGAGTCCAAAAGAGAGCTGATATGCTTCCTAGAGTTCAAGAACCACAGGGACTAAGGCTCTATGCAATCTGTTGTTTCGCTAAGTCTGTCATGAGAACACCTGGACGTTAGCTTGAGGCTAGAGGCCCCATGTGGTGGGCCCATTCCCTGAAGACTACTGAAGGATGACCACCTACCAAGGGATGGCAACCTCCAAGTTTCTTGCCTAGAAACTCACGTCATCACGAGGGCAATTGTGTTACGAAGAGAAGCTGTGCAGCAACAGTGTTTCTTGGGGAGAATTGAGCCCGCGGCTCTGTAAATCCCAATGAGGAAAATAAAGTTTCACTCGCAGCCTTACTTTCAAAAGGGACCACACAGAGCATTCACCCTGCTGTGTCTTTCTCTAGTTTGTACTCCCAAGGTGCGTTAGAAGGGAGATACTTGAGTTGTTTCACTTACCACATGCTAGATGTTTAGCAAAAGAAGGCCTTTACTGCCCTTCTTTTGGCATATGGTTGTCCTCAGCCGAACAGTTCTCTCAGCTCCTAGAAGCGATGGGCGGTCCCTTGTGTACATCTTGGATCCCAGTGCAGACCTGTTAGTCCTAAGACACCAGAAATGCTTCCTACACTTAAAGCACCGCTTTGACAAACGCTGCCTGGAACCTGTTGCCTGCCTATCTATCTGTGTGACGAACAAAACAGTAACTTAGCTTGGAGCCAGTCCTCCTATATTTTTGGCTTACTCACCGACGATTGCTGAGGGATGAGCACTTAGCAGGGACTGAAAGGCCACGTTTGCCTCACGGGGGGCGGGGATATGACTTGTCCTCACAAGGCAATTGTGCAATGAAGAAAAGATAGGCCACTACACTGTTCATCAGGTAACCTTGAGGCCGCATGTCGTCATTCCAGTGTGCCAAATAAACTTCCCATCACGGTTCAGTTTCCAAGGCGAGGGCACAGCGTCTTATGCTGCAGTTTCTGACTCCCTACTGGACGTTCAGCTGACCACCTAGACCCTTTCGTGAGTCAACTTTGTGATACACTTTGTGATACGGGGTCGTTATTGTGGTGAAAGGATTAGCAAGTCATGGGTTAGTGAGGCCGGTGTGTACAATGTATCTCCAGAGTACCTGGCTTTCAAGGGAGAGCCTGAAATTTTTCAGGCTACACTGAAAGTCCAGTGGCCGCCTGGGGTAAATTGCATCACGTGCGAGTGCCCTGAAGGCGGGGTCGAATCACTGTATGTTTTGTGTGCTCTGGGTTCGGCAGAAAAGCAGACACGTTTTGCATGAAGGAATGAACAGAACGCTGATAGCTGGCTGTTTCTAAGCTATCCCAACCTAGGTGTTTCTCTGACGAAGCCCTTCACTGCCCATGATTCGGCATCTAGCTGCTGCCAGCGGTGCATTGCTCACAACTCCCTGAAGACACAGGAGGCCCTTTTAGTCCGTTTCGGATCCTAGTACAGCCCCGCGACTCAAGAGAGGACCTGATATGCTTCCTAGGGTTCGAGAAACCCAGGGACTAAGGCTGCATGGGGTCTGTCGCATGCCTACCTGGTTCATGAGAAAACCTGAACATTAGCTTAAGGCCAGAGGCCCCGTGTGGTTCTCCCCTTCCCTGAGGACAACTGAAGTAGGAGCACTTACCGAGGAACGGCAACATCCAGTCTCCTTCCAGGAAACTCACTTGTCATCACAAAGGCAACTGTGCAACAACAATTGTTTCCCAGGGAGAACTGAGCCCACAGCTCTCTAAATCCCAATGAGGAAAATAAAGTTTCCCTTCAAGCCTTAGTTTCTAAATGGACCGCAGAGCATTCACCCTGTGCTTTCCGTCTCTCCATGGCAAGTCCAAGGTGCCCATAGCACGGAGATACTACAGTCATTTCAACTTGCCGCATACTAGCATTTATCAAAGGACGCCCTTCACAGCCCTTCTTTCAGCCTATAGTTGCCCTCAACTGAGCTTCGCTCACAAGGCCCAGAAAGGATGGGCAGTCCGTCGTTTACATCTTGGATCCTAGTGCAGACCCCCGTGTCCTAAGACACCAGAAACGCTTCCTAGATTTAAAGCACCGCTTTGACAAAGGCTGCCGTGAGCTTGCGGCCCGCCTATGTCTGTGATGAGAGAAGTAGAACGTTGGCTTGAGACGAGTCGTCCGGGGTTGTGGGCGTACTCACGAATGATTTTTGAGGGATGAGGACGTGGCAGGAATTGAAAGCCAAGTGCTCTTTCGTGGAAGATAACTAGTCCTCCCAAAGACGACTGTGCAGCAAAGAGAAGATGGGCAACAACAGTGTTTACCAGGTAACCCTGAGGCCGCAAACTCTCTACTTTGCAATGAGGAAAATCAACTTCCCAGGAAGACTCAATTCCCAGCAGGACAAAGCAGCATATTACCAAGTCGCATCGGACTCTCTCTTGTACATCCCGTGGACACAGTGGCTCGTGACACTAGTAACCATTGCCATGCTGGGAGTCCTTACTGTGGTGTAAGGATATCAAGGGGAGGGCTTAGTTAGGCCTAGGTGATGGTACTTCTCTAGACTATCTACCAGTTCTGGAAAACCCTGTAGGTTTTGAAGCCGGACTTAAAGTGTAGTTGCCGCTTGAGGTAGACAGACGTCGTGGAGCAGCTCCCAGGAGCAGTGGTAGGCTAATTGTATTTTCTACTGCAGCTCAGGGTTCCTCCAGAGCGCAGACACCCTTTGCATGAAGGAAGGCATGGAACGTTGATAACTGTGTTGCTTTCAAGCTATCGCAATCCAGGTGTCTAAACAACGAAGCCCTTCACTGCCCATCAGTTGGCATCTAGCTGTTCCCGACGGTAGATGGCTCAAGGCTCCCCGAAGACACAGGCAGTCCTTTCTCAGTACGTTTTGGAACCTAGCGCTGACAAGTGAGTCCAAAAGAGAGCTGATATGCTTCCTAGAGTTCAAGAACCACAGGGACTAAGGCTCTATGCAATCTGTTGTTTCGCTAAGTCTGTCATGAGAACACCTGGACGTTAGCTTGAGGCTAGAGGCCCCATGTGGTGGGCCCATTCCCTGAAGACTACTGAAGGATGACCACCTACCAAGGGATGGCAACCTCCAAGTTTCTTGCCTAGAAACTCACGTCATCACCAGGGCAATTGTGTTACGAAGAGAAGCTGTGCAGCAACAGTGTTTCTTGGGGAGAATTGAGCCCGCGGCTCTGTAAATCCCAATGAGGAAAATAAAGTTTCACTCGCAGCCTTACTTTCAAAAGGGACCACACAGAGCATTCACCCTGCTGTGTCTTTCTCTAGTTTGTACTCCCAAGGTGCGTTAGAAGGGAGATACTTGAGTTGTTTCACTTACCACATGCTAGATGTTTAGCAAAAGAAGGCCTTTACTGCCCTTCTTTTGGCATATGGTTGTCCTCAGCCGAACAGTTCTCTCAGCTCCTAGAAGCGATGGGCGGTCCCTTGTGTACATCTTGGATCCCAGTGCAGACCTGTTAGTCCTAAGACACCAGAAATGCTTCCTACACTTAAAGCACCGCTTTGACAAACGCTGCCTGGAACCTGTTGCCTGCCTATCTATCTGTGTGACGAACAAAACAGTAACTTAGCTTGGAGCCAGTCCTCCTATATGTTTGGCTTACTCACCGACGATTGCTGAGGGATGAGCACTTAGCAGGGACTGAAAGGCCACGTTTGCCTCACGGGGGGCGGGGATATGACTTGTCCTCACAAGGCAATTGTGCAATGAAGAAAAGATAGGCCACTACACTGTTCATCAGGTAACCTTGAGGCTGCATGTCGTCATTCCAGTGTGCCAAATAAACTTCCCATCACGGTTCAGTTTCCAAGGCGAGGGCACAGCGTCTTATGCTGCAGTTTCTGACTCCCTACTGGACGTTCAGCTGACCACCTAGACCCTTTCGTGAGTAAAATTTGTGATACACTTTGTGATACGGGGTCGTGATTGTGGTGAAAGGATTTAGCAAGTCATGGGTTAGTGAGGCCGGTGTGTACAATGTATCTCCAGAATACCTGGCTTTCAAGGGAGAGCCTGAAATTTTTCAGGCTACACTGAAAGTCCAGTGGCCGCCTGGGGTAAATTGCATCACGTGCGAGTGCCCTGAAGGCGGGGTCGAATCACTGTATGTTTTGTGTGCTCTGGGTTCGGCAGAAAAGCAGACACGTTTTGCATGAAGGAATGAACAGAACGCTGATAGCTGGCTGTTTCTAAGCTATCCCAACCTAGGTGTTTCTCTGACGAAGCCCTTCACTGCCCATGATTCGGCATCTAGCTGCTGCCAGCGGTGCATTGCTCACAACTCCCTGAAGACACAGGAGGCCCTTTTAGTCCGTTTCGGATCCTAGTACAGCCCCGCGACTCAAGAGAGGACCTGATATGCTTCCTAGGGTTCGAGAAACCCAGGGACTAAGGCTGCATGGGGTCTGTCGCATGCCTACCTCGTTCATGAGAAAACCTGAACATTAGCTTAAGGCCAGAGGCCCCGTGTGGTTCTCCCCTTCCCTGAGGACAACTGAAGTAGGAGCACTTACCGAGGAACGGCAACATCCAATCTCCTTCCAGGAAACTCACTTGTCATCACAAAGGCAACTGTGCAACAACAATTGTTTCCCAGGGAGAACTGAGCCCACAGCTCTCTAAATCCCAATGAGGAAAATAAAGTTTCCCTTCAAGCCTTAGTTTCTAAATGGACCGCAGAGCATTCACCCTGTGCTTTCCGTCTCTCCATGGCAAGTCCAAGGTGCCCATAGCACGGAGATACTACAGTCATTTCAACTTGCCGCATCCTAGCATTTATCAAAGGACGCCCTTCACAGCCCTTCTTTCAGCCTATAGTTGCCCTCAACTGAGCTTCGCTCACAAGGCCCAGAAAGGATGGGCAGTCCGTCGTTTACATCTTGGATCCTAGTGCAGACCCCCGTGTCCTAAGACACCAGAAACGCTTCCTAGATTTAAAGCACCGCTTTGACAAAGGCTGCCGTGAGCTTGCGGCCCGCCTATGTCTGTGATGAGAGAAGTAGAACGTTGGCTTGAGACGAGTCGTCCGGGGTTGTGGGCGTACTCACGAATGATTTTTGAGGGATGAGGACGTGGCAGGAATTGAAAGCCAAGTGCTCTTTCGTGGAAGATAACTAGTCCTCCCAAAGACGACTGTGCAGCAAAGAGAAGATGGGCAACAACAGTGTTTACCAGGTAACCCTGAGGCCGCAAACTCTCTACTTTGCAATGAGGAAAATCAACTTCCCAGGAAGACTCAATTCCCAGCAGGACAAAGCAGCATATTACCAAGTCGCATCGGACTCTCTCTTGTACATCCCGTGGACACAGTGGCTCGTGACACTAGTTACCATTGCCATGCTGGGAGTCCTTACTGTGGTGTAAGGATATCAAGGGGAGGGCTTAGTTAGGCCTAGGTGACGGTACTTCTCTAGACTATCTACCAGTTCTGGAAAACCCTGTAGGTTTTGAAGCCGGACTTAAAGTGTAGTTGCCGCTTGAGGTAGACAGACGTCATGGAGCAGCTCCCAGGAGCAGTGGTAGGCTAATTGTATTTTCTACTGCAGCTCAGGGTTCCTCCAGAGCGCAGACACCCTTTGCATGAAGGAAGGCATGGAACGTTGATAACTGGGTTGCTTTCAAGCTATCGCAATCCAGGTGTCTAAACAACGAAGCCCTTCACTGCCCATCAGTTGGCATCTAGCTGTTCCCGACGGTAGATGGCTCAAGGCTCCCCGAAGACACAGGCAGTCCTTTCTCAGTACGTTTTGGAACCTAGCGCTGACAAGTGAGTCCAAAAGAGAGCTGATATGCTTCCTAGAGTTCAAGAACCACAGGGACTAAGGCTCTATGCAATCTGTTGTTTCGCTAAGTCTGTCATGAGAACACCTGGACGTTAGCTTGAGGCTAGAGGCCCCATGTGGTGGGCCCATTCCCTGAAGACTACTGAAGGATGACCACCTACCAAGGGATGGCAACCTCCAAGTTTCTTGCCTAGAAACTCACGTCATCACCAGGGCAATTGTGTTACGAAGAGAAGCTGTGCAGCAACAGTGTTTCTTGGGGAGAATTGAGCCCGCGGCTCTGTAAATCCCAATGAGGAAAATAAAGTTTCACTCGCAGCCTTACTTTCAAAAGGGACCACACAGAGCATTCACCCTGCTGTGTCTTTCTCTAGTTTGTACTCCCAAGGTGCGTTAGAAGGGAGATACTTGAGTTGTTTCACTTACCACATGCTAGATGTTTAGCAAAAGAAGGCCTTTACTGCCCTTCTTTTGGCATATGGTTGTCCTCAGCCGAACAGTTCTCTCAGCTCCTAGAAGCGATGGGCGGTCCCTTGTGTACATCTTGGATCCCAGTGCAGACCTGTTAGTCCTAAGACACCAGAAATGCTTCCTACACTTAAAGCACCGCTTTGACAAACGCTGCCTGGAACCTGTTGCCTGCCTATCTATCTGTGTGACGAACAAAACAGTAACTTAGCTTGGAGCCAGTCCTCCTATATGTTTGGCTTACTCACCGACGATTGCTGAGGGATGAGCACTTAGCAGGGACTGAAAGGCCACGTTTGCCTCACGGGGGGCGGGGATATGACTTGTCCTCACAAGGCAATTGTGCAATGAAGAAAAGATAGGCCACTACACTGTTCATCAGGTAACCTTGAGGCCGCATGTCGTCATTCCAGTGTGCCAAATAAACTTCCCATCACGGTTCAGTTTCCAAGGCGAGGGCACAGCGTCTTATGCTGCAGTTTCTGACTCCCTACTGGACGTTCAGCTGACCACCTAGACCCTTTCGTGAGTAAAATTTGTGATACACTTTGTGATACGGGGTCGTGATTGTGGTGAAAGGATTTAGCAAGTCATGGGTTAGTGAGGCCGGTGTGTACAATGTATCTCCAGAATACCTGGCTTTCAAGGGAGAGCCTGAAATTTTTCAGGCTACACTGAAAGTCCAGTGGCCGCCTGGGGTAAATTGCATCACGTGCGAGTGCCCTGAAGGCGGGGTCGAATCACTGTATGTTTTGTGTGCTCTGGGTTCGGCAGAAAAGCAGACACGTTTTGCATGAAGGAATGAACAGAACGCTGATAGCTGGCTGTTTCTAAGCTATCCCAACCTAGGTGTTTCTGTGATGAAGCCCTTCACTGCCCATGATTCGGCATCTAGCTGCTGCCAGCGGTGCATTGCTCACAACTCCCTGAAGACACAGGAGGCCCTTTTAGTCCGTTTCGGATCCTAGTACAGCCCCGCGACTCAAGAGAGGACCTGATATGCTTCCTAGGGTTCGAGAAACCCAGGGACTAAGGCTGCATGGGGTCTGTCGCATGCCTACCTGGTTCATGAGAAAACCTGAACATTAGCTTAAGGCCAGAGGCCCCGTGTGGTTCTCCCCTTCCCTGAGGACAACTGAAGTAGGAGCACTTACCGAGGAACGGCAACATCCAATCTCCTTCCAGGAAACTCACTTGTCATCACAAAGGCAACTGTGCAACAACAATTGTTTCCCAGGGAGAACTGAGCCCGCAGCTCTCTAAATCCCAATGAGGAAAATAAAGTTTCCCTTCAAGCCTTAGTTTCAAAATGGACCGCAGAGCATTCACCCTGTTGTATCCGTCACTCCATGGCACGTCCAAGGTGCGCATAGCACGGAGATACTACATTCGTTTCAACTTGCCGCATCCTAGCATTTTAACAAAAGACGCCCTTCACAGCCCTTCTTTCAGCCTATAGTTGCCCTCAACTGAGCTTCGCTCACAAGGCCCAGAAAGGACGGGCAGTCCGTCGTTTATATCTTGGATCCTAGTGCAGACCCCCGTGTCCTAAGAAACCAGAAACGCTTCCTAGATTTAAAGCACCGCTTTGACAAAGGCTGCCGTGAGCTTGCGGCCCGCCTATGTCTGTGATGAGAGAAGTAGAACGTTGGCTTGAGACGAGTCGTCCGGGGTTGTGGGCGTACTCACGAATGATTTTTGAGGGATGAGGACGTGGCAGGAATTGAAAGCCAAGTGCTCTTTCGTGGAAGATAACTAGTCCTCCCAAAGACGACTGTGCAGCAAAGAGAAGATGGGCACCAACAGTGTTTACCAGGTAACCCTGAGGCCGCAAACTCTCTACTTTGCAATGAGGAAAATCAACTTCCCAGGAAGACTCAATTCCCAGCAGGACAAAGCAGCATATTACCAAGTCGCATCGGACTCTCTCTTGTACATCCCGTGGACACAGTGGCTCGTGACACTAGTCACCATTGCCATGCTGGGAGTCCTTACTGTGGTGTAAGGATATCAAGGTGAGGGCTTAGTTAGGCCTAGGTGACGGTACTTCTCTAGACTATCTACCAGTTCTGGAAAACCCTGTAGGTTTTGAAGCCGGACTTAAAGTGTAGTTGCCGCTTGAGGTAGACAGACGTCGTGGAGCAGCTCCCAGGAGCAGTGGTAGGCTAATTGTATTTTCTACTGCAGCTCAGGGTTCCTCCAGAGCGCAGACACCCTTTGCATGAAGGAAGGCATGGAACGTTGATAACTGGGTTGCTTTCAAGCTATCGCAATCCAGGTGTCTAAACAACGAAGCCCTTCACTGCCCATCAGTTGGCATCTAGCTGTTCCCGACGGTAGATGGCTCAAGGCTCCCCGAAGACACAGGCAGTCCTTTCTCAGTACGTTTTGGAACCTAGCGCTGACAAGTGAGTCCAAAAGAGAGCTGATATGCTTCCTAGAGTTCAAGAACCACAGGGACTAAGGCTCTATGCAATCTGTTGTTTCGCTAAGTCTGTCATGAGAACACCTGGATGTTAGCTTGAGGCTAGAGGCCCCATGTGGTGGGCCCATTCCCTGAAGACTACTGAAGGATGACCACCTACCAAGGGATGGCAACCTCCAAGTTTCTTGCCTAGAAACTCACGTCATCACCAGGGCAATTGTGTTACGAAGAGAAGCTGTGCAGCAACAGTGTTTCTTGGGGAGAATTGAGCCCGCGGCTCTGTAAATCCCAATGAGGAAAATAAAGTTTCACTCGCAGCCTTACTTTCAAAAGGGACCACACAGAGCATTCACCCTGCTGTGTCTTTCTCTAGTTTGTACTCCCAAGGTGCGTTAGAAGGGAGATATTTGAGTTGTTTCACTTACCACATGCTAGATGTTTAGCAAAAGAAGGCCTTTACTGCCCTTCTTTTGGCATATGGTTGTCCTCAGCCGAACAGTTCTCTCAGCTCCTAGAAGCGATGGGCGGTCCCTTGTGTACATCTTGGATCCCAGTGCAGACCTGTTAGTCGTAAGACACCAGAAATGCTTCCTACACTTAAAGCACCGCTTTGACAAACGCTGCCTGGAACCTGTTGCCTGCCTATCTATCTGTGTGACGAACAAAACAGTAACTTAGCTTGGAGCCAGTCCTCCTATATGTTTGGCTTACTCACCAACGATTGCTGAGGGATGAGCACTTAGCAGGGACTGAAAGGCCACGTTTGCCTCACGGGGGGCGGGGATATGACTTGTCCTCACAAGGCTATTGTGCAATGAAGAAAAGATAGGCCACTACACTGTTCATCAGGTAACCTTGAGGCCGCATGTCGTCATTCCAGTGTGCCAAATAAACTTCCCATCACGGTTCAGTTTCCAAGGCGAGGGCACAGCGTCTTATGCTGCAGTTTCTGACTCCCTACTGGACGTTCAGCTGACCACCTAGACCCTTTCGTGAGTAAAATTTGTGATACACTTTGTGATACGGGGTCGTGATTGTGGTGAAAGGATTTAGCAAGTCATGGGTTAGTGAGGCCGGTGTGTACAATGTATCTCCAGAATACCTGTCTTTCAAGGGAGAGCCTGAAATTTTTCAGGCTACACTGAAAGTCCAGTGGCCGCCTGGGGTAAATTGCATCACGTGCGAGTGCCCTGAAGGCGGGGTCGAATCACTGTATGTTTTGTGTGCTCTGGGTTCGGCAGAAAAGCAGACACGTTTTGCATGAAGGAATGAACAGAACGCTGATAGCTGGCTGTTTCTAAGCTATCCCAACCTAGGTGTTTCTCTGACGAAGCCCTTCACTGCCCATGATTCGGCATCTAGCTGCTGCCAGCGGTGCATTGCTCACAACTCCCTGAAGACACAGGAGGCCCTTTTAGTCCGTTTCGTATCCTAGTACAGCCCCGCGACTCAAGAGAGGACCTGATATGCTTCCTAGGGTTCGAGAAACCCAGGGACTAAGGCTGCATGGGGTCTGTCGCATGCCTACCTGGTTCATGAGAAAACCTGAACATTAGCTTAAGGCCAGAGGCCCCGTGTGGTTCTCCCCTTCCCTGAGGACAACTGAAGTAGGAGCACTTACCGAGGAATGGCAACATCCAATCTCCTTCCAGGAAACTCACTTGTCATCACAAAGGCAACTGTGCAACAACAATTGTTTCCCAGGGAGAACTGAGCCCGCAGCTCTCTAAATCCCAATGAGGAAAATAAAGTTTCCCTTCAAGCCTTAGTTTCAAAATGGACCGCAGAGCATTCACCCTGTTGTATCCGTCACTCCATGGCACGTCCAAGGTGCGCATAGCACGGAGATACTACATTCGTTTCAACTTGCCGCATCCTAGCATTTTAACAAAAGACGCCCTTCACAGCCCTTCTTTCAGCCTATAGTTGCCCTCAACTGAGCTTCGCTCACAAGGCCCAGAAAGGACGGGCAGTCCGTCGTTTACATGTTGGATCCTAGTGCAGACCCCCGTGTCCTAAGACACCAGAAACGCTTCCTAGATTTAAAGCACCGCTTTGACTAACGCTGCCGTGAGCCTGCGGCCCGCCTATGTCTGTGACGAGAGAAGTAAGTAGAACGTTGGACTGAGGCGAGTCGTCCAGGGTTGTGGGCGGACTCACGAACAATTATGGAGGGATGAGGACGTGGCAGGAATTGAAAGCCAAGTGCTCTTTCGTGGAAGATAACTAGTCCTCCCAAAGACGACTGTGCAGCAAAGAGAAGATGGGCAACAACAGTGTTTACCAGGTAACCCTGAGGTCGCAAACTCTCTACTTTGCAATGAGGAAAATCAACTTCCCAGGAAGACTCAATTCCCAGCAGGACAAAGCAGCATATTACCAAGTCGCATCGGACTCTCTCTTGTACATCCCGTGGACACAGTGGCTCGTGACCCTAGTCACCATTGCCATGCTGGGAGTCCTGACTGTGGTGTAAGGATATCAAGGGGAGGGCTTAGTTAGGCCTAGGTGACGGTACTTCTCTAGACTATCTACCAGTTCTGGAAAACCCTGTAGGTTTTGAAGCCGGACTTAAAGTGTAGTTGCCGCTTGAGGTAGACAGACGTCGTGGAGCAGCTCCCAGGAGCAGTGGTAGGCTAATTGTATTTTCTACTGCAGCTCAGGGTTCCTCCAGAGTGCAGACACCCTTTGCATGAAGGAAGGCATGGAACGTTGATAACTGGGTTGCTTTCAAGCTATCGCAATCCAGGTGTCTAAACAACGAAGCCCTTCACTGCCCATCAGTTGGCATCTAGCTGTTCCCGACGGTAGATGGCTCAAGGCTCCCCGAAGACACAGGCAGTCCTTTCTCAGTACGTTTTGGAACCTAGCGCTGACAAGTGAGTCCAAAAGAGAGCTGATATGCTTCCTAGAGTTCAAGAACCACAGGGACTAAGGCTCTATGCAATCTGTTGTTTCGCTAAGTCTGTCATGAGAACACCTGGACGTTAGCTTGAGGCTAGAGGCCCCATGTGGTGGGCCCATTCCCTGAAGACTACTGAAGGATGACCACCTACCAAGGGATGGCAACCTCCAAGTTTCTTGCCTAGAAACTCACGTCATCACCAGGGCAATTGTGTTACGAAGAGAAGCTGTGCAGCAACAGTGTTTCTTGGGGAGAATTGAGCCCGCGGCTCTGTAAATCCCAATGAGGAAAATAAAGTTTCACTCGCAGCCTTACTTTCAAAAGGGACCACACAGAGCATTCACCCTGCTGTGTCTTTCTCTAGTTTGTACTCCCAAGGTGCGTTAGAAGGGAGATACTTGAGTTGTTTCACTTACCACATGCTAGATGTTTAGCAAAAGAAGGCCTTTACTGCCCTTCTTTTGGCATATGGTTGTCCTCAGCCGAACAGTTCTCTCAGCTCCTAGAAGCGACGGGCGGTCCCTTGTGTACATCTTGGATCCCAGTGCAGACCTGTTAGTCCTAAGACACCAGAAATGCTTCCTACACTTAAAGCACCGCTTTGACAAACGCTGCCTGGAACCTGTTGCCTGCCTATCTATCTGTGTGACGAACAAAACAGTAACTTAGCTTGGAGCCAGTCCTCCTATATTTTTGGCTTACTCACCGACGATTGCTGAGGGATGAGCACTTAGCAGGGACTGAAAGGTCACGTTTGCCTCATGGGGGGCGGGGATATGACTTGTCCTCACAAGGCAATTGTGCAATGAAGAAAAGATAGGCCACTACACTGTTCATCAGGTAACCTTGAGGCCGCATGTCGTCATTCCAGTGTGCCAAATAAACTTCCCATCACGGTTCAGTTTCCAAGGCGAGGGCACAGCGTCTTATGCTGCAGTTTCTGGCTCCCTACTGGACGTTCAGCTGACCACCTAGTCCCTTTAGTGAGTAAACTTTGTGATACGCTTTGTGATACGGGGTCGTGATTGTGGTGAAAGGATTTAGCAAGTCATGGGTTAGTGAGGCCGGTGTGTACAATGTATCTCCAGAATACCTGGCTTTCAAGGGAGAGCCTGAAATTTTTCAGGCTACACTGAAAGTCCAGTGGCCGCCTGGGGTAAATTGCATCACGTGCGAGTGCCCTGAAGGTGGGGTCGAATCACTGTATGTTTTGTGTGCTCTGGGTTCGGCAGAAAAGCAGACACGTTTTGCATGAAGGAATGAACAGAACGCTGATAGCTGGCTGTTTCTAAGCTATCCCAACCTAGGTGTTTCTCTGACGAAGCCCTTCACTGCCCATGATTCGGCATCTAGCTGCTGCCAGCGGTGCATTGCTCAAAACTCCCTGAAGACACAGGAGGCCCTTTTAGTCCGTTTCGGATCCTAGTACAGCCCCGCGACTCAAGAGAGGACCTGATATGCTTCCTAGGGTTCGAGAAACCCAGGGACTAAGGCTGCATGGGGTCTGTCGCATGCCTACCTGGTTCATGAGAAAACCTGAACATTAGCTTAAGGCCAGAGGCCCCGTGTGGTTCTCCCCTTCCCTGAGGACAACTGAAGTAGGAGCACTTACCGAGGAACGGCAACATCCAATCTCCTTCCAGGAAACTCACTTGTCATCACAAAGGCAACTGTGCAACAACAATTGTTTCCCAGGGAGAACTGAGCCCACAGCTCTCTAAATCCCAATGAGGAAAATAAAGTTTCCCTTCAAGCCTTAGTTTCTAAATGGACCACAGAGCATTCACCCTGTGCTTTCCGTCTCTCCATGGCAAGTCCAAGGTGCGCATAGCACGGAGATACTACAGTCATTTCAACTTGCCGCATCCTAGCATTTTAACAAAAGACGCCCTTCACAGCCCTTCTTTCAGCCTATAGTTGCCCTCAACTGAGCTTCGCTCACAAGGCCCAGAAAGGACGGGCAGTCCGTCGTTTACATGTTGGATCCTAGTGCAGACCCCCGTGTCCTAAGACACCAGAAACGCTTCCTAGATTTAAAGCACCGCTTTGACTAACGCTGCCGTGAGCCTGCGGCCCGCCTATGTCTGTGACGAGAGAAGTAAGTAGAACGTTGGACTGAGGCGAGTCGTCCAGGGTTGTGGGCGGACTCACGAACAATTATGGAGGGATGAGGACGTGGCAGGAATTGAAAGCCAAGTGCTCTTTCGTGGAAGATAACTAGTCCTCCCAAAGACGACTGTGCAGCAAAGAGAAGATGGGCAACAACAGTGTTTACCAGGTAACCCTGAGGCCGCAAACTCTCTACTTTGCAATGAGGAAAATCAACTTCCCAGGAAGACTCAATTCCCAGCAGGACAAAGCAGCATATTACCAAGTCGCATCGGACTCTCTCTTGTACATCCCGTGGACACAGTGGCTCGTGACACTAGTAACCATTGCCATGCTGGGAGTCCTTACTGTGGTGTAAGGATATCAAGGGGAGGGCTTAGTTAGGCCTAGGTGACGGTACTTCTCTAGACTATCTACCAGTTCTGGAAAACCCTGTAGGTTTTGAAGCCGGACTTAAAGTGTAGTTGCCGCTTGAGGTAGACAGACGTCGTGGAGCAGCTCCCAGGAGCAGTGGTAGGCTAATTGTATTTTCTACTGCAGCTCAGGGTTCCTCCAGAGCGCAGACACCCTTTGCATGAAGGAAGGCATGGAACGTTGATAACTGGGTTGCTTTCAAGCTATCGCAATCCAGGTGTCTAAACAACGAAGCCCTTCACTGCCCATCACTTGGCATCTAGCTGTTCCCGACGGTAGATGGCTCAAGGCTCCCCGAAGACACAGGCAGTCCTTTCTCAGTACGTTTTGGAACCTAGCACTGACAAGTGAGTCCAAGAGAGAGCTGATATGCTTCCTAGAGTTCAAGAACCACAGGGACTAAGGCTCTATGCAATCTGTTGTTTCGCTAAGTCTGTCATGAGAACACCTGGACGTTAGCTTGAGGCTAGAGGCCCCATGTGGTGGGCCCATTCCCTGAAGACTACTGAAGGATGACCACCTACCAAGGGATGGCAACCTCCAAGTTTCTTGCCTAGAAACTCACGTCATCACCAGGGCAATTGTGTTACGAAGAGAAGCTGTGCAGCAACAGTGTTTCTTGGGGAGAATTGAGCCCGCGGCTCTGTAAATCCCAATGAGGAAAATAAAGTTTCACTCGCAGCCTTACTTTCAAAAGGGACCACACAGAGCATTCACCCTGCTGTGTCTTTCTCTAGTTTGTACTCCCAAGGTGCGTTAGAAGGGAGATACTTGAGTTGTTTCACTTACCACATGCTAGATGTTTAGCAAAAGAAGGCCTTTACTGCCCTTCTTTTGGCATATGGTTGTCCTCAGCCGAACAGTTCTCTCAGCTCCTAGAAGCGACGGGCGGTCCCTTGTGTACATCTTGGATCCCAGTGCAGACCTGTTAGTCCTAAGACACCAGAAATGCTTCCTACACTTAAAGCACCGCTTTGACAAACGCTGCCTGGAACCTGTTGCCTGCCTATCTATCTGTGTGACGAACAAAACAGTAACTTAGCTTGGAGCCAGTCCTCCTATATGTTTGGCTTACTCACCGACGATTGCTGAGGGATGAGCACTTAGCAGGGACTGAAAGGCCACGTTTGCCTCACGGGGGGCGGGGATATGACTTGTCCTCACAAGGCAATTGTGCAATGAAGAAAAGATAGGCCACTACACTGTTCATCAGGTAACCTTGAGGCCGCATGTCGTCATTCCAGTGTGCCAAATAAACTTCCCATCACGGTTCAGTTTCCAAGGCGAGGGCACAGCATCTTATGCTGCAGTTTCTGACTCCCTACTGGACGTTCAGCTGACCACGTAGACCCTTTCGTGAGTAAAATTTGTGATACACTTTGTGATACGGGGTCGTGATTGTGGTGAAAGGATTTAGCAAGTCATGGGTTAGTGAGGCCGGTGTGTACAATGTAACTCCAGAATACCTGGCTTTCAAGGGAGTGCCTGAAATTTTTAAGGCTACACTGAAAGTCCAGTGGCCGCCTGGGGTAAATTGCATCACGTGCAAGTTCCCTGAAGGCGGGGTCGAATGACTGTATGTTTTGTGTGCTCTGGGTTCGGCAGAAAAGCAGACACGTTTTGCATGAAGGAATGAACAGAACGCTGATAGCTGGCTGTTTCTAAGCTATCCCAACCTAGGTGTTTCTCTGACGAAGCCCTTCACTGCCCATGATTCGGCATCTAGCTGCTGCCAGCAGTGCATTGCTCACAACTCCCTGAAGACACAGGAGGCCCTTTTAGTCCGTTTCGGATCCTAGTACAGCCCAGCGACTCAAGAGAGGACCTGATATGCTTCCTAGGGTTCGAGAAACCCAGGGACTAAGGCTGCATGGGGTCTGTCGCATGCCTACCTGGTTCATGAGAAAACCTGAACATCAGCTTAAGGCCAGAGGCCCCGTGTGGTTCTCCCCTTCCCTGAGGACAACTGAAGTAGGAGCACTTACCGAGGAATGGCAACATTCAATCTCCTTCCAGGAAACTCACTTGTCATCACAAAGGCAACTGTGCAACAACAATTGTTTCCCAGGGAGAACTGAGCCCGCAGCTCTCTAAATCCCAATGAGAAAAATAAAGTTTCCCTTCAAGCCTTAGTTTCAAAATGGACCGCAGAGCATTCACCCTGTTGTATCCGTCACTCCATGGCACGTCCAAGGTGCGCATAGCACGGAGATACTACATTCGTTTCAACTTGCCGCATCCTAGCATTTTAACAAAAGACGCCCTTCACAGCCCTTCTTTCAGCCTATAGTTGCCCTCAACTGAGCTTCACTCACAAGGCCCAGAAAGGACGGGCAGTCCGTCGTTTTCATCTTGGATCCTAGTGCAGACCCCCGTGTCCTAAGACACCAGAAACGATTCCTAGATTTAAAGCACCGCTTTGCAAAGGCTGCCGTGAGCCTGCGGCCTGCCTATGTCTGTGACGAGAGAAGTAAGTAGAACGTTGGACTGAGGCGAGTCGTCCAGGGTTGTGGGCAGACTCACGAACAATTATGGAGGGATGAGGACGTGGCAGGAATTGAAAGCCAAGTGCTTTTTCGTGGAAGATAACTAGTCCTCCCAAAGACGACTGTGCAGCAAAGAGAAGATGGGCAACAACAGTGTTTACCAGGTAACACTGAGGCCGCAAACTCTCTACTTTGCAATGAGGAAAATCAACTTCCCAGGAAGACTCAATTCCCAGCAGGACAAAGCAGCATATTACCAAGTCGCATCAGACTCTCTCTTGTACATCCCATGGACACAGTGGCTCGTGACACTAGTAACCATTGCCATGCTGGGAGTCCTTACTGTGGTGTAAGGATATCAAGGTGAGGGCTTAGTTAGGCCTAGGTGACGGTACTTCTCTAGACTATCTACCAGTTCTGGAAAACCCTGTAGGTTTTGAAGCCGGACTTAAAGTGTAGTTGCCGCTTGAGGTAGACAGACGTCGTGGAGCAGCTCCCAGGAGCAGTGGTAGGCTAATTGTATTTTCTACTGCAGCTCAGGGTTCCTCCAGAGCGCAGACACCCTTTGCATGAAGGAAGGCATGGAACGTTGATAACTGGGTTGCTTTCAAGCTATCGCAATCCATGTGTCTAAACAACGAAGCCCTTCACTGCCCATCAGTTGGCATCTAGCTGTTCCCGACGGTAGATGGCTCAAGGCTCCCCGAAGACACAGGCAGTCCTTTCTCAGTACGTTTTGGAACCTAGCGCTGACAAGTGAGTCCAAAAGAGAGCTGATATGCTTCCTAGAGTTCAAGAACCACAGGGACTAAGGCTCTATGCAATCTGTTGTTTCGCTAAGTCTGTCATGAGAACACCTGGACGTTAGCTTGAGGCTAGAGGCCCCATGTGGTGGGCCCATTCCCTGAAGACTACTGAAGGATGACCACCTACCAAGGGATGGCAACCTCCAAATTTCTTGCCTAGAAACTCATGTCATCACGAGGGCAATTGTGTTACGAAGAGAAGCTGTGCAGCAACAGTGTTTCTTGGGGAGAATTGAGCCCGCGGCTCTGTAAATCCCAATGAGGAAAATAAAGTTTCACTCGCAGCCTTACTTTCAAAAGGGACCACACAGAGCATTCACCCTGCTGTGTCTTTCTCTAGTTTGTACTCCCAAGGTGCGTTAGAAGGGAGATACTTGAGTTGTTTCACTTACCACATGCTAGATGTTTAGCAAAAGAAGGCCTTTACTGCCCTTCTTTTGGCATATGGTTGTCCTCAGCCGAACAGTTCTCTCAGCTCCTAGAAGCGATGGGCGGTCCCTTGTGTACATCTTGGATCCCAGTGCAGACCTGTTAGTCCTAAGACACCAGAAATGCTTCCTACACTTAAAGCACCGCTTTGACAAACGCTGCCTGGAACCTGTTGCCTGCCTATCTATCTGTGTGACAAACAAAACAGTAACTAGCTTGGAGCCAGTCCTCCTATATGTTTGGCTTACTCACCGACGATTGCTGAGGGATGAGCACCTAGCAGGGACTGAAAGGCCACGTTTGCCTCACGGGGGGTGGGGATATGACTTGTCCTCACAAAGGCAATTGTGCAATGAAGAAAAGATAGGCCACTACACTGTTCATCAGGTAACCTTGAGGCCGCATGTCGTCATTCCAGTGTGCCAAATAAACTTCCCATCACGGTTCAGTTTCCAAGGCGAGGGCACAGCGTCTTATGCTGCAGTTTCTGACTCCCTACTGGACGTTCAGCTGACCACCTTGACCCTTTCGTGAGTAAACTTTGTGATACACTTTGTGATACGGGGTCGTGATTGTGGTGAAAGGATTAGCAAGTCATGGGTTAGTGAGGCCGGTGTATACAATGTATCTCCAGAATACCTGGCTTTCAAGGGAGAGCCTGAAATTTTTCAGGCTACACTGAAAGTCCAGTGGCCGCCTGGGGTAAATTGCATCACGTGCGAGTGCCCTGAAGGCGGGGTCGAATCACTGTATGTTTTGTGTGCTCTGGGTTCGGCAGAAAAGTAGACACGTTTTGCATGAAGGAATGAACAGAACGCTGATAGCTGGCTGTTTCTAAGCTATCCCAACCTAGGTGTTTCTCTGACGAAGCCCTTCACTGCCCATGTTTCGGCATCTAGCTGCTGCCAGCGGTGCATTGCTCACAACTCCCTGAAGACACAGGAGGCCCTTTTAGTCCGTTTCGGATCCTAGTACATCCCAGCGACTCAAGAGAGGACCTGATATGCTTCCTAGGGTTCGAGAAACCCAGGGACTAAGGCTGCATGGGGTCTGTCGCATGCCTACCTGGTTCATGAGAAAACCTGAACATCAGCTTAAGGCCAGAGGCCCCGTGTGGTTCTCCCCTTCCCTGAGGACAACTGAAGTAGGAGCACTTACCGAGGAACGGCAACATCCAATCTCCTTCCAGGAAACTCACTTGTCATCACAAAGGCAACTGTGCAACAACAATTGTTTCCCAGGGAGAACTGAGCCCACAGCTCTCTAAATCCCAATGAGGAAAATAAAGTTTCCTTCAAGCCTTAGTTTCAAAATGGACCGCAGAGCATTCACCCTGTTGTATCCGTCACTCCATGGCACGTCCAAAGTGCGCATAGCACGGAGATACTACATTCGTTTCAACTTGCCGCATCCTAGCATTTTAACAAAAGACGCCCTTCACAGCCCTTCTTTCAGCCTATAGTTGCCCTCAACTGAGCTTCGCTCACAAGGCCCAGAAAGGACGGGCGGTCCGTCGTTTACATCTTGGATCCTAGTGCAGACCCCCGTGTCCTAAGACACCAGAAACGCTTCCTAGATTTAAAGCACCGCTTTGACTAACGCTGCCGTGAGCCTGCGGCCCGCCTATGTCTGTGACGAGAGAAGTAAGTAGAACGTTGGACTGAGGCGAGTCGTCCAGGGTTGTGGGCGGACTCACGAACAATTATGGAGGGATGAGGACGTGGCAGGATTGAAAGCCAAGTGCTCTTTCGTGGAAGATAACTAGTCCTCCCAAAGACGACTGTGCAGCAAAGAGAAGATGGGCAACAACAGTGTTTACCAGGTAACCCTGAGGCCGCAAACTCTCTACTTTGCAATGAGGAAAATCAACTTCCCAGGAAGACTCAATTCCCAGCAGGACAAAGCAGCATATTACCAAGTCGCATCGGACTCTCTCTTGTACATCCCGTGGACACAGTGGCTCGTGACACTAGTCACCATTGCCATGCTGGGAGTCCTTACTGTGGTGTAAGGATATCAAGGTGAGGGCTTAGTTAGGCCTAGGTGACGGTACTTCTCTAGACTATCTACCAGTTCTGGAAAACCCTGTAGGTTTTGAAGCCGGACTTAAAGTGTAGTTGCAGCTTGAGGTAGACAGACGTCGTGGAGCAGCTCCCAGGAGCAGTGGTAGGCTAATTGTATTTTCTACTGCAGCTCAGGGTTCCTCCAGAGCGCAGACACCCTTTGCATGAAGGAAGGCATGGAACGTTGATAACTGGGTTGCTTTCAAGCTATCGCAATCCAGGTGTCTAAACAACGAAGCCCTTCACTGCCCATCAGTTGGCATCTAGCTGTTCCCGACGGTAGATGGCTCAAGGCTCCCCGAAGACACAGGCAGTCCTTTCTCAGTACGTTTTGGAACCTAGCGCTGACAAGTGAGTCCAAAAGAGAGCTGATATGCTTCCTAGAGTTCAAGAACCACAGGGACTAAGGCTCTATGCAATCTGTTGTTTCGCTAAGTCTCTCATGAGAACACCTGGACGTTAGCTTAACGCTAGAGGCCCCATGTGGTGGGCCCATTCCCTGAAGACTACTGAAGGATGACCACCTACCAAGGCATGGCAAACTCCAAGTTTCTTGCCTAGAAACTCACGTCATCACGAGGGCAATTGTGTTACGAAGAGAAGCTGTGCAGCAACAGTGTTTCTTGGGGAGAATTGAGCCCGCGGCTCTGTAAATCCCAATGAGGAAAATAAAGTTTCACTCGCAGCCTTACTTTCAAAAGGGACCACACAGAGCATTCACCCTGCTGTGTCTTTCTCTAGTTTGTACTCCCAAGGTGCGTTAGAAGGGAGATACTTGAGTTGTTTCACTTACCCCATGCTAGATGTTTAGCAAAAGAAGGCCTTTACTGCCCTTCTTTCGGCATATGGTTGTCCTCAGCCGAACACTGCTCTCAGCTCCTAGAAGCGACGGGCAGTCCCTCGTGTACATCTTGGATCCCAGTGCAGACCTATTTGTCCTAAGACACCAGAAATGCTTCCTACACTTAAAGCACCGCTTTGACAAACGCTGCCTGGAACCTGTTGCCTGCCTATCTGTGTGATGAACAAAACAGTACCTTAGCTTGGGGCCAGTCCTCCTATATGTTTGGCTTACTCACCGACGATTGCTGAGGGATGAGCACCTAGCAGGGAGTGAAAGGCTACGTATGCCTCACGGGGTTGGGGGGGGCAATCACTTGTCCTCAGAAAGGCAATTCTGCAATGAAGAAAAGATAGACCACTACACTGTTCATCAGGTAACCTTGAAGTCGCGTGTCGACATTCCAGTGTGCAAAATAAACTTCCCATCACGCTTCAGTTTCCAAGGTGAGGGCACAGCGTCTTATGCTGCAGTTCCTGACTCCCTACTGGACGTTCAGCTGACCACCTAGACCCTTTCGTGAGTAAACTTTGTGATACACTTTGTGATACGGGGTCGTGATTGTGGTGAAAGGATTAGCAAGTCATGGGTTAGTGAGGCCGCTGTGTACAATGTATCTCCAGAATACCTGGCTTTCAAGGGAGAGCCTGAAATTTTTCAGGCTACACTGAAAGTCCAGTGGCCGCCTGGGGTAAATTGCATCACGTGCGAGTGCCCTGAAGGCGGGGTCGAATCACTGTATGTTTTGTGTGCTCTGGGTTCGGCAGAAAAGCAGACACGTTTTGCATGAAGGAATGAACAGAACGCTGATAGGTGGCTGTTTCTAAGCTATCCCAACCTAGGTGTTTCTCTGACGAAGCCCTTCACTGCCCATGATTCGGCATCTAGCTGCTGCCAGCGGTGCATTGCTCACAACTCCCTGAAGACACAGGAGGTCCTTTTAGTCCACTTCAGATCCTAGTACAGCCCAGCGACTCAAGAGAGGACCTGATATGCTTCCTAGGGTTCGAGAAACCCAGGGACTAAGGCTGCATGGGGTCTGTCGCATGCCTACCTGGTTCATGAGAAAACCTGAACATTAGCTTAAGGCCAGAGGCCCCGTGTGGTTCTCCCCTTCCCTGAGGACAACTGAAGTAGGAGCACTTACCGAGGAACGGCAACATCCAATCTCCTTCCAGGAAACTCACTTGTCATCACAAAGGCAACTGTGCAACAACAATTGTTTCCCAGGGAGAACTGAGCCCACAGCTCTCTAAATCCCAATGAGGAAAATAAAGTTTCCCTTGAAGCCTTAGTTTCTAAATGGACCACAGAGCATTCACCCTGTGCTTTCCATCTCTCCATGGCACGTCCAAGGTGCGCATAGCACGGAGATACTACAGTCATTTCAACTTGCCGCATCCTAGCATTTTAACAAAAGACGCCCTTCACAGCCCTTCTTTCAGCCTATAGTTGCCCTCAACTGAGCATTGCTCACAAACCCCAGAAAGGACGGGCAGTCCGTCGTTTATATCTTGGATCCTAGTGCAGACACCCGTGTCCTAAGACACCAGAAACGCTTCCTAGATTTAAAGCACCGCTTTGACAAAGGCTGCCGTGAGCTTGCGGCCCGCCTATGTCTGTGATGAGAGAAGTAGAACGTTGGCTTGAGGCGAGTCGTCCGGGGTTGTGGGCGTACTCACGAACGATTTTTGAGGGATGAGGACGTGGCAGGAATTGAAAGCCAAGTGTTCTTTCATGGAAGATAACTTGTCCTCCCAAAGACGACTGTGCAGCAAAGAGAAGATGGGCAACAACAGTGTTTACCAGGTAACCCTGAGGCCGCAAACTCTCTACTTTGCAATGAGGAAAATCAACTTCCCAGGAAGCCTCAATTTCCAGCAGGACAAAGCAGCGTATTAACAAGTCGCATCGGACTCTCTCATGTACATCCCGTGGACACAGTGGCTCGTGACACTAGTAACCATTGCCATGCTGGGAGTCCTTACTGTGGTGTAAGGATATCAAGGTGAGGGCTTAGTTAGGCCTAGGTGACGGTACTTCTCTTGACTATCTACCAGTTCGGGAAAACCCTGTAGGTTTTGAAGCCGGACTTAAAGTGTAGTTGCCGCTTGAGGTATTCAGACGTCATGGAGCATCTCCCAGGAGCAGTGGTAGGCTAATTGTATTTTCCAGTGCAGCTCAGGGTTCCTCCAGAGCGCAGACACCCTTTGCATGAAGGAAGGCATGGAACGTTGATAACTGGGTTGCTTTCAAGCTATCGCAACCCAGATGTCTGCACAACGAAGCCCTTCACTGCCCGTAGTCGGCATCTAGCTGTTCCTGACGGTAGATGGTTCACGGCTCCACGAAGACACAGGCAGTCCTTTCTCAGTACATTTCGGAATCTAGCACTGACCCGCGAATCCAAAAGAGACCTGATATGTTTCCTAGACTTCAAGAACCACAGGGACTAAGGCTCTATGCAATCTGTTGCTTCCCTAAGACTGTCAAGAGAACACCTGGACGTTAGCTTCAGGCTAGTTGCCCCATGTGGTGGCCCCATTCCTGAAGACTACTGAAGTTTGACCACCTACCAAGGGATGGCAACCTCCAAGTTTCTTGCCTAGAAACTCACGTCATCACGAGGGCAATTGTGTTACGAAGAGAAGCTGTGCAGCAGCAGTGTTTCTTGGGGAGAATTGAGCCCGCGGCTCTGTAAATCCCAATGAGGAAAATAAAGTTTCACTCGCAGCCTTACTTTCAAAAGGGACCACACAGAGCATTCACCCTGCTGTGTCTTTCTCTAGTTTGTACTCCCAAGGTGCGTTAGAAGGGAGATACTTGAGTTGTTTCACTTACCACATGCTAGATGTTAAGCAAAAGAAGGCCTTTACTGCCCTTCTTTCGGCATATGGTTGTCTCAGCCGATCAGTTCTCTCAGCTCCTAGAAGCGACGGTCAGTCCCTCGTGTACATCTTGGATCCCAGTGCAGACCTATTTGTCCTAAGACACCAGAAATGCTTCCTACACTTAAAGCACCGCTTTGACAAACGCTGCCTGGAACCTGTTGCCTGCCTATCTATCTGTGTGACGAACAAAACAGTGCCTTAGCTTGGGGCCAGTCCTCCTATATGTTTGGCTTACTCACCGACGATTGCTGAGGGATGAGCACCTAGCAGGGAGTGAAAGGCTACGTATGTCTCACGGGGTTAGGGGGGGAAATCACTTGTCCTCAGAAAGGCAATTCTGCAATGAAGAAAAGATAGGCCACTACACTGTTCATCAAGTAACCTTGAGGCCGCATGTCGTCATTCCAGTGTGCCAAATAAACTTCCCATCACGGTACAGTTTCCAAGGCGAGGGCACAGCGTCTTATGCTGCAGTTTCTGACTCCCTACTGGACGTTCAGCTGACCACCTAGACCCTTTCGTGAGTAAACTTTGTGATACACTTTGTGATACGGGGTCATGATTGTGGTGAAAGGATTAGGAAGTCATGGGTTAGTGAGGCCGGTGTGTACAATGTATCTCCAGAATACCTGGCTTTCAAGGGAGAGCCTGAAATTTTTCAGGCTACACTGAAAGTCCAGTGGCCACCTGGGGTAAATTGCATCACGTGCGAGTTCCCTGAAGTCGGGGTCGAATCACTGTATGTTTTGTGTGCTCTGGGTTCGGCAGAAAAGCAGACACGTTTTGCATGAAGGAATGAACAGAACGCTGATAGCTGGCTGTTTCTAAGCTATCCCAACCTAGGTGTTTCTCTGACGAAGCCCTTCACTGCCCATGATTCGGCATCTAGCTGCTGCCAGCGGTGCATTGCTCACAACTCCCTGAAGACACAGGAGGTCCTTTTAGTCCACTTCAGATCCTAGTACAGCCCAGCGACTCAAGAGAGGACCTGATATGCTTCCTAGGGTTCAAGAAACCCAGGGACTAAGGCTGCATGGGGTCTGTCGCATGCCTACCTGGTTCATGAGAAAACCTGAACATTAGCTTAAGGCCAGAGGCCCCGTGTGGTTCTCCCCTTCCCTGAGGACAACTGAAGTAGGAGCACTTACCGAGGAACGGCAACATCCAATCTCCTTCCAGGAAACTCACTTGTCATCACAAAGGCAACTGTGCAACAACAATTGTTTCCCAGGGAGAACTGAGCCCACAGCTCTCTAAATCCCAATGAGGAAAATAAAGTTTCCCTTCAAGCCTTAGTTTCTAAATGGACCACAGAGCATTCACCCTGTGCTTTCCACCTCTCCATGGCACGTCCAAGGTGCGCATAGCACGGAGATATTACAGTCATTTCAACTTGCCGCATCCTAGCATTTTAACAAAAGACGCCCTTCACAGCCCTTCTTTCAGCCTATAGTTGCCCTCAACTAAGCATTGCTCACAAGGCCCAGAAAGGACGGGCAGTCCGTCGTTTATATCTTGGATCCTAGTGCAGACCCCCGTGTCCTAAGACACCAGAAACGCTTCCTAGATTTAAAGCACCGCTTTGACAAAGGCTGCCGTGAGCTTGCGGCCCGCCTATGTCTGTGATGACAGAAGTAGAACGTTGGCTTGAAGCGAGTCGTCCGGGGTTGTGGGCGTACTCACGAACGATTTTTGAGGGATGAGGACGTGGCAGGAATTGAAAGCCAAGTGTTCTTTCATGGAAGATAACTTGTCCTCCCAAAGACGACTGTGCAGCAAAGAGAAGATGGGCAACAACAGTGTTTACCAGGTAACCTTGAGGCCGCAAACTCTCTACTTTGCAATGAGGAAAATCAACTTCCCAGGAAGCCTCAATTTCCAGCAGGACAAAGCAGCGTATTAACAAGTCGCATTGGACTCTCTCTTGTACATCCCATGGACACAGTGTCTCGTGACACTAGTAACCATTGCCATGCTGGGAGTCCTTACTGTGGTGTAAGGATATCAAGGTGAGTGCTTATGTAGGCCTAGGTGACGGTACTTCTCTAGACTATCTACCAGTTCTGGAAAACCCTGTAGGTTTTGAAGCCGGACTTAAAGTGTAGTTGCCGCTTGAGGTAGTCAGACGTCATGGAGCATCTCCCAGGAGTAGTGGTAGGCTAATTGTATTTTCCAGTGCAGCTCAGGGTTCCTCCAGAGCGCAGACACCCTTTGCATGAAGGAAGGCATGGAACGTTGATAACTGGGTTGCTTTCAAGCTATCGCAACCCAGATGTCTACACAACGAAGCCCTTCACTGCCCGTAGTCGGCATCTAGCTGTTCCTGACGGTAGATGGTTCACGGCTCCACGAAGACACAGGCAGTCCTTTCTCAGTACATTTCGGAATCTTGCGCTGACCCGCGAATCCAAAAGAGACCTGATATGTTTCCTAGAGTTCAAGAACCACAGGGAATAAGGCTCTATGCTATCTGTTGCTTCCCTAAGAGTGTCATGAGAACACCTGGACGTTAGCTTGAGGCTAGAGGCCCCATGTGGTGGGCCCATTCCTGAAGACTACTGAAGTTTGACCACCTACCAAGGGATGGCAACCTCCAAGTTTCTTGCCTAGAAACTCACGTCATCACCAGGGCAATTGTGTTACGAAGAGAAGCTGTGCAGCAACAGTGTTTCTTGGGGAGAATTGAGCCCGCGGCTCTGTAAATCCCGATGAGGAAAATAAAGTTTCACTCGCAGCCTTACTTTCAAAAGGGACCACACAGAGCATTCACCCAGCTGTGTCTTTCTCTAGTTTGTACTCCCAATGTGCGTTAGAAGGGAGATACTTGAGTTGATTCACTTACCACATGCTAGATGTTTAGCAAAAGAAGGCCTTTACTGCCCTTCTTTCGGCATATGGTTGTCCTCAGCTGAACACTGCTCTCAGCTCCTAGAAGCGACGGGCAGTCCCTCGTGTACATCTTGGATCCCAGTGCAGACCTGTTAGTCCTAAGACACCAGAAATGCTTCCTACACTTAAAACACCGCTTTGACAAACGCTGCCTGGAACTGTTGCCTGCCTATCTGTGTGACGAACAAAACAGCACCTTAGCTTGGGGCCAGTCCTCCTATATGTTTGGCTTACTCACCGATGATTGCTGAGGGATGAGCACCTAGCAGGGAGTGAAAGGCTATGTATGACTCACAGGGTTGGGGGGGGAAATCACTTGTCCTCAGAAAGGCAATTCTGCAATGAAGAAAAGATAGGCCACTACACTGTTCATCAGGTAACCTTGAGGCCGCGTGTCGTCATTCCAGTGTGCCAAATAAACTTCCCATCACGGTTCAGTTTCCAAGGCGAGGGCACAGCGTCTTATGCTGCAGTTTCTGACTCCCTACTGGACGTTCAGCTGACCACCTAGACCCTTTCGTGAGTCAACTTTGTGATACACTTTGTGATACGGGGTCGTGATGGTGGTGAAAGGATTAGCAAGTCATGGGTTAGTGAGGCCGGTGTGTACAATGTATCTCCAGAGTACCTGGCTTTCAAGGGAGAGCCTGAAATGTTTCAGGCTACACTGAAAGTCCAGTGGCCGCCTGGGGTAAATTGCATCACGTGCGAGTGCCCTGAAGGCGGGGTCGAATCACTGTATGTTTTGTGTGCTCTGGGTTCGGCAGAAAAGCAGACACGTTTTGCATGAAGGAATGAACAGAACGCTGATAGCTGGCTGTTTCTAAGCTATCCCAACCTAGGTGTTTCTCTGACGAAGCCCTTCGCTGCCCATGATTGCGGCATCTAGCTGCTGCCAGCGGTGCATTGCTCACAACTCCCTGAAGACACAGGAGGCCCTTTTAGTCCGTTTCGGATCCTAGTACAGCCCCGCGACTCAAGAGAGGACCTGATATGCTTCCTAGGGTTCGAGAAACCCAGGGACTAAGGCTGCATGGGGTCTGTCGCATGCCTACCTGGTTCATGAGAAAACCTGAACATTAGCTTAAGGCCAGAGGCCCCGTGTGGTTCTCCCCTTCCCTGAGGACAACTGAAGTAGGAGCACTTACCGAGGAACGGCAACATCCAATCTCCTTCCAGGAAACTCACTTGTCATCACAAAGGCAACTGTGCAACAACACTGTTTCCCAGGGAGAACTGAGCCCGCAGCTCTCTAAATCCCAATGAGGAAAATAAAGTTTCCCTTCAAGCCTTAGTTTCAAAATGGACCGCAGAGCATTCACCCTGTTGTATCCGTCACTCCATGGCACGTCCAAGGTGCGCATAGAACGGAGATACTACATTCGTTTCAACTTGCCGCATCCTAGCATTTTAACAAAAGACGCCCTTCACAGCCCTTCTTTCAGCCTATAGTTGCCCTCAACTGAGCTTCGCTCACAAGGCCCAGAAAGGACGGGCAGTCCGTCGTTTACATCTTGGATCCTAGTGCAGACCCCCGTGTCCTAAGACACCAGAAACGCTTCCTAGATTTAAAGCACCGCTTTGACAAAGGCTGCCGTGAGCTTGCGGCCCGCCTATGTCTGTGATGAGAGACGTAGAACATTGGCTTGAGGCGAGTCGTCCGGGCTTGTGGGCGTACTCACGAATGATTTTTGAGGGAGGAGGCCGTGGCAGGAATTGAAAGCCAAGTGCTCTTTCGTGGAAGATAACTAGTCCTCCCAAAGACGACTGTGCAGCAAAGAGAAGATGGGCAACAACAGTGTTTACCAGGTAACCCTGAGGCCGCAAACTCTCTACTTTGCAATGAGGAAAATCAACTTCCCAGGAAGACTCAATTCCCAGCAGGACAAAGCAGCATATTACCAAGTCGCATCGGACTCTCTCTTGTACATCCCGTGGACACAGTGGCTCGTGACAGTAGTCACCATTGCCATGCTGGGAGTCCTTACTGTGGTGTCAGGATATCAAGGGGAGGGCTTAGTTAGGCCTAGGTGACGGTACTTCTCTAGACTATCTACCAGTTCTGGAAAACCCTGTAGGTTTTGAAGCCGGACTTAAAGTGTAGTTGCCGCTTGAGGTAGACAGACGTCGTGGAGCAGCTCCCAGGAGCAGTGGTAGGCTAATTGTATTTTCTACTGCAGCTCAGGGTTCCTCCAGAGCGCAGACACCCTTTGCATGAAGGAAGGCATGGAACGTTGATAACTGGGTTGCTTTCAAGCTATCGCAATCCAGGTGTCTAAACAACGAAGCCCTTCACTGCCCATCAGTTGGCATCTAGCTGTTCCCGACGGTAGATGGCTCAAGGCTCCCCGAAGACACAGGCAGTCCTTTCTCAGTACGTTTTGGAACCTAGCGCTGACAAGTGAGTCCAAAAGAGAGCTGATATGCTTCCTAGAGTTCAAGAACCACAGGGACTAAGGCTCTATGCAATCGGTTGTTTCGCTAAGTCTGTCATGAGAACACCTGGACGTTAGCTTGAGGCTAGAGGCCCCATGTGGTGGGCCCATTCCCTGAAGACTACTGAAGGATGACCACCTACCAAGGGATGGCAACCTCCAAGTTTCTTGCCTAGAAACTCACGTCATCACCAGGGCAATTGTGTTACGAAGAGAAGCTGTGCAGCAACAGTGTTTCTTGGGGAGAATTGAGCCCGCGGCTCTGTAAATCCCAATGAGGAAAATAAAGTTTCACTCGCAGCCTTACTTTCAAAAGGGACCACACAGAGCATTCACCCTGCTGTGTCTTTCTCTAGTTTGTACTCCCAAGGTGCGTTAGAAGGGAGATACTTGAGTTGTTTCACTTACCACATGCTAGATGTTTAGCAAAAGAAGGCCTTTACTGCCCTTCTTTTGGCATATGGTTGTCCTCAGCCGAACAGTTCTCTCAGCTCCTAGAAGCGATGGGCGGTCCCTTGTGTACATCTTGGATCCCAGTGCAGACCTGTTAGTCCTAAGACACCAGAAATGCTTCCTACACTTAAAGCACCGCTTTGACAAACGCTGCCTGGAACCTGTTGCCTGCCTATCTATCTGTGTGACGAACAAAACAGTAACTTAGCTTGGAGCCAGTCCTCCTATATGTTTGGCTTACTCACCGACGATTGCTGAGGGATGAGCACTTAGCAGGGACTGAAAGGCCACGTTTGCCTCACGGGGGGCGGGGATATGACTTGTCCTCACAAGGCAATTGTGCAATGAAGAAAAGATAGGCCACTACACTGTTCATCAGGTAACCTTGAGGCCGCGTGTCGTCATTCCAGTGTGCCAAATAAACTTCCCATCACGGTTCAGTTTCCAAGGCGAGGGCACAGCGTCTTATGCTGCAGTTTCTGACTCCCTACTGGACGTTCAGCTGACCACCTAGACCCTTTCGTGAGTCAACTTTGTGATACACTTTGTGATACGGGGTCGTGATGGTGGTGAAAGGATTAGCAAGTCATGGGTTAGTGAGGCCGGTGTGTACAATGTATCTCCAGAGTACCTGGCTTTCAAGGGAGAGCCTGAAATTTTTCAGGCTACACTGAAAGTCCAGTGGCCGCCTGGGGTAAATTGCATCACGTGCGAGTGCCCTGAAGGCGGGGTCGAATCACTGTATGTTTTGTGTGCTCTGGGTTCGGCAGAAAAGCAGACACGTTTTGCATGAAGGAATGAACAGAACGCTGATAGCTGGCTGTTTCTAAGCTATCCCAACCTAGGTGTTTCTCTGACGAAGCCCTTCGCTGCCCATGATTGCGGCATCTAGCTGCTGCCAGCGGTGCATTGCTCACAACTCCCTGAAGACACAGGAGGCCCTTTTAGTCCGTTTCGGATCCTAGTACAGCCCCGCGACTCAAGAGAGGACCTGATATGCTTCCTAGGGTTCGAGAAACCCAGGGACTAAGGCTGCATGGGGTCTGTCGCATGCCTACCTGGTTCATGAGAAAACCTGAACATTAGCTTAAGGCCAGAGGCCCCGTGTGGTTCTCCCCTTCCCTGAGGACAACTGAAGTAGGAGCACTTACCGAGGAACGGCAACATCCAATCTCCTTCCAGGAAACTCACTTGTCATCACAAAGGCAACTGTGCAACAACACTGTTTCCCAGGGAGAACTGAGCCCGCAGCTCTCTAAATCCCAATGAGGAAAATAAAGTTTCCCTTCAAGCCTTAGTTTCAAAATGGACCACAGAGCATTCACCCTGTTGTATCCGTCACTCCATGGCACGTCCAAGGTGCGCATAGAACGGAGATACTACATTCGTTTCAACTTGCCGCATCCTAGCATTTTAACAAAAGACGCCCTTCACAGCCCTTCTTTCAGCCTATAGCTGCCCTCAACTGAGCTTCGCTCACAAGGCCCAGAAAGGACGGGCAGTCCGTCGTTTACATCTTGGATCCTAGTGCAGACCCCCGTGTCCTAAGACACCAGAAACGCTTCCTAGATTTAAAGCACCGCTTTGACAAAGGCTGCCGTGAGCTTGCGGCCCGCCTATGTCTGTGATGAGAGACGTAGAACGTTGGCTTGAGGCGAGTCGTCCGGGCTTGTGGGCGTACTCACGAATGATTTTTGAGGGAGGAGGCCGTGGCAGGAATTGAAAGCCAAGTGCTCTTTCGTGGAAGATAACTAGTCCTCCCAAAGACGACTGTGCAGCAAAGAGAAGATGGGCAACAACAGTGTTTACCAGGTAACCCTGAGGCCGCAAACTCTCTACTTTGCAATGAGGAAAATCAACTTCCCAGGAAGACTCAATTCCCAGCAGGACAAAGCAGCATATTACCAAGTCGCATCGGACTCTCTCTTGTACATCCCGTGGACACAGTGGCTCGTGACACTAGTCACCATTGCCATGCTGGGAGTCCTTACTGTGGTGTCAGGATATCAAGGGGAGGGCTTAGTTAGGCCTAGGTGACGGTACTTCTCTAGACTATCTACCAGTTCTGGAAAACCCTGTAGGTTTTGAAGCCGGACTTAAAGTGTAGTTGCCGCTTGAGGTAGACAGACGTCGTGGAGCAGCTCCCAGGAGCAGTGGTAGGCTAATTGTATTTTCTACTGCAGCTCAGGGTTCCTCCAGAGCGCAGACACCCTTTGCATGAAGGAAGGCATGGAACGTTGATAACTGGGTTGCTTTCAAGCTATCGCAATCCAGGTGTCTAAACAACGAAGCCCTTCACTGCCCATCAGTTGGCATCTAGCTGTTCCCGACAGTAGATGGCTCAAGGCTCCCCGAAGACACAGGCAGTCCTTTCTCAGTACGTTTTGGAACCTAGCGCTGACAAGTGAGTCCAAAAGAGAGCTGATATGCTTCCTAGAGTTCAAGAACCACAGGGACTAAGGCTCTATGCAATCGGTTGTTTCGCTAAGTCTGTCATGAGAACACCTGGACGTTAGCTTGAGGCTAGAGGCCCCATGTGGTGGGCCCATTCCCTGAAGACTACTGAAGGATGACCACCTACCAAGGGATGGCAACCTCCAAGTTTCTTGCCTAGAAACTCACGTCATCACCAGGGCAATTGTGTTACGAAGAGAAGCTGTGCAGCAACAGTGTTTCTTGGGGAGAATTGAGCCCGCGGCTCTGTAAATCCCAATGAGGAAAATAAAGTTTCACTCGCAGCCTTACTTTCAAAAGGGACCACACAGAGCATTCACCCTGCTGTGTCTTTCTCTAGTTTGTACTCCCAAGGTGCGTTAGAAGGGAGATACTTGAGTTGTTTCACTTACCACATGCTAGATGTTTAGCAAAAGAAGGCCTTTACTGCCCTTCTTTTGGCATATGGTTGTCCTCAGCCGAACAGTTCTCTCAGCTCCTAGAAGCGATGGGCGGTCCCTTGTGTACATCTTGGATCCCAGTGCAGACCTGTTAGTCCTAAGACACCAGAAATGCTTCCTACACTTAAAGCACCGCTTTGACAAACGCTGCCTGGAACCTGTTGCCTGCCTATCTATCTGTGTGACGAACAAAACAGTAACTTAGCTTGGAGCCAGTCCTCCTATATGTTTGGCTTACTCACCGACGATTGCTGAGGGATGAGCACTTAGCAGGGACTGAAAGGCCACGTTTGCCTCACGGGGGGCGGGGATATGACTTGTCCTCACAAGGCAATTGTGCAATGAAGAAAAGATAGGCCACTACACTGTTCATCAGGTAACCTTGAGGCCGCGTGTCGTCATTCCAGTGTGCCAAATAAACTTCCCATCACGGTTCAGTTTCCAAGGCGAGGGCACAGCGTCTTATGCTGCAGTTTCTGACTCCCTACTGGACGTTCAGCTGACCACCTAGACCCTTTCGTGAGTCAACTTTGTGATACACTTTGTGATACGGGGTCGTGATGGTGGTGAAAGGATTAGCAAGTCATGGGTTAGTGAGGCCGGTGTGTACAATGTATCTCCAGAGCACCTGGCTTTCAAGGGAGAGCCTGAAATTTTTCAGGCTACACTGAAAGTCCAGTGGCCGCCTGGGGTAAATTGCATCACGTGCGAGTGCCCTGAAGGCGGGGTCGAATCACTGTATGTTTTGTGTGCTCTGGGTTCGGCAGAAAAGCAAACACGTTTTGCATGAAGGAATGAACAGAACGCTGATAGCTGGCTGTTTCTAAGCTATCCCAACCTAGGTGTTTCTCTGACGAAGCCCTTCGCTGCCCATGATTGCGGCATCTAGCTGCTGCCAGCGGTGCATTGCTCACAACTCCCTGAAGACACAGGAGGCCCTTTTAGTCCGTTTCGGATCCTAGTACAGCCCCGTGACTCAAGAGAGGACCTGATATGCTTCCTAGGGTTCGAGAAACCCAGGGACTAAGGCTGCATGGGGTCTGTCGCATGCCTACCTGGTTCATGAGAAAACCTGAACATTAGCTTAAGGCCAGAGGCCCCGTGTGGTTCTCCCCTTCCCTGAGGACAACTGAAGTAGGAGCACTTACCGAGGAACGGCAACATCCAATCTCCTTCCAGGAAACTCACTTGTCATCACAAAGGCAACTGTGCAACAACACTGTTTCCCAGGGAGAACTGAGCCCGCAGCTCTCTAAATCCCAATGAGGAAAATAAAGTTTCCCTTCAAGCCTTAGTTTCAAAATGGACCGCAGAGCATTCACCCTGTTGTATCCGTCACTCCATGGCACGTCCAAGGTGCGCATAGAACGGAGATACTACATTCGTTTCAACTTGCCGCATCCTAGCATTTTAACAAAAGACGCCCTTCACAGCCCTTCTTTCAGCCTATAGCTGCCCTCAACTGAGCTTCGCTCACAAGGCCCAGAAAGGACGGGCAGTCCGTCGTTTACATCTTGGATCCTAGTGCAGACCCCCGTGTCCTAAGACACCAGAAACGCTTCCTAGATTTAAAGCACCGCTTTGACAAAGGCTGCCGTGAGCTTGCGGCCCGCCTATGTCTGTGATGAGAGACGTAGAACGTTGGCTTGAGGCGAGTCGTCCGGGCTTGTGGGCGTACTCACGAATGATTTTTGAGGGAGGAGGCCGTGGCAGGAATTGAAAGCCAAGTGCTCTTTCGTGGAAGATAACTAGTCCTCCCAAAGACGACTGTGCAGCAAAGAGAAGATGGGCAACAACAGTGTTTACCAGGTAACCCTGAGGCCGCAAACTCTCTACTTTGCAATGAGGAAAATCAACTTCCCAGGAAGACTCAATTCCCAGCAGGACAAAGCAGCATATTACCAAGTCGCATCGGACTCTCTCTTGTACATCCCGTGGACACAGTGGCTCGTGACACTAGTCACCATTGCCATGCTGGGAGTCCTTACTGTGGTGTCAGGATATCAAGGGGAGGGCTTAGTTAGGCCTAGGTGACGGTACTTCTCTAGACTATCTACCAGTTCTGGAAAACCCTGTAGGTTTTGAAGCCGGACTTAAAGTGTAGTTGCCGCTTGAGGTAGACAGACGTCGTGGAGCAGCTCCCAGGAGCAGTGGTAGGCTAATTGTATTTTCTACTGCAGCTCAGGGTTCCTCCAGAGCGCAGACACCCTTTGCATGAAGGAAGGCATGGAACGTTGATAACTGGGTTGCTTTCAAGCTATCGCAATCCAGGTGTCTAAACAACGAAGCCCTTCACTGCCCATCAGTTGGCATCTAGCTGTTCCCGACGGTAGATGGCTCAAGGCTCCCCGAAGACACAGGCAGTCCTTTCTCAGTACGTTTTGGAACCTAGCGCTGACAAGTGAGTCCAAAAGAGAGCTGATATGCTTCCTAGAGTTCAAGAACCACAGGGACTAAGGCTCTATGCAATCGGTTGTTTCGCTAAGTCTGTCATGAGAACACCTGGACGTTAGCTTGAGGCTAGAGGCCCCATGTGGTGGGCCCATTCCCTGAAGACTACTGAAGGATGACCACCTACCAAGGGATGGCAACCTCCAAGTTTCTTGCCTAGAAACTCACGTCATCACCAGGGCAATTGTGTTACGAAGAGAAGCTGTGCAGCAACAGTGTTTCTTGGGGAGAATTGAGCCCGCGGCTCTGTAAATCCCAATGAGGAAAATAAAGTTTCACTCGCAGCCTTACTTTCAAAAGGGACCACACAGAGCATTCACCCTGCTGTGTCTTTCTCTAGTTTGTACTCCCAAGGTGCGTTAGAAGGGAGATACTTGAGTTGTTTCACTTACCACATGCTAGATGTTTAGCAAAAGAAGGCCTTTACTGCCCTTCTTTTGGCATATGGTTGTCCTCAGCCGAACAGTTCTCTCAGCTCCTAGAAGCGATGGGCGGTCCCTTGTGTACATCTTGGATCCCAGTGCAGACCTGTTAGTCCTAAGACACCAGAAATGCTTCCTACACTTAAAGCACCGCTTTGACAAACGCTGCCTGGAACCTGTTGCCTGCCTATCTATCTGTGTGACGAACAAAACAGTAACTTAGCTTGGAGCCAGTCCTCCTATATGTTTGGCTTACTCACCGACGATTGCTGAGGGATGAGCACTTAGCAGGGACTGAAAGGCCACGTTTGCCTCACGGGGGGCGGGGATATGACTTGTCCTCACAAGGCAATTGTGCAATGAAGAAAAGATAGGCCACTACACTGTTCATCAGGTAACCTTGAGGCCGCGTGTCGTCATTCCAGTGTGCCAAATAAACTTCCCATCACGGTTCAGTTTCCAAGGCGAGGGCACAGCGTCTTATGCTGCAGTTTCTGACTCCCTACTGGACGTTCAGCTGACCACCTAGACCCTTTCGTGAGTCAACTTTGTGATACACTTTGTGATACGGGGTCGTGATGGTGGTGAAAGGATTAGCAAGTCATGGGTTAGTGAGGCCGGTGTGTACAATGTATCTCCAGAGTACCTGGCTTTCAAGGGAGAGCCTGAAATTTTTCAGGCTACACTGAAAGTCCAGTGGCCGCCTGGGGTAAATTGCATCACGTGCGAGTGCCCTGAAGGCGGGGTCGAATCACTGTATGTTTTGTGTGCTCTGGGTTCGGCAGAAAAGCAGACACGTTTTGCATGAAGGAATGAACAGAACGCTGATAGCTGGCTGTTTCTAAGCTATCCCAACCTAGGTGTTTCTCTGACGAAGCCCTTCGCTGCCCATGATTGCGGCATCTAGCTGCTGCCAGCGGTGCATTGCTCACAACTCCCTGAAGACACAGGAGGCCCTTTTAGTCCGTTTCGGATCCTAGTACAGCCCCGCGACTCAAGAGAGGACCTGATATGCTTCCTAGGGTTCGAGAAACCCAGGGACTAAGGCTGCATGGGGTCTGTCGCATGCCTACCTGGTTCATGAGAAAACCTGAACATTAGCTTAAGGCCAGAGGCCCCGTGTGGTTCTCCCCTTCCCTGAGGACAACTGAAGTAGGAGCACTTACCGAGGAACGGCAACATCCAATCTCCTTCCAGGAAACTCACTTGTCATCACAAAGGCAACTGTGCAACAACACTGTTTCCCAGGGAGAACTGAGCCCGCAGCTCTCTAAATCCCAATGAGGAAAATAAAGTTTCCCTTCAAGCCTTAGTTTCAAAATGGACCGCAGAGCATTCACCCTGTTGTATCCGTCACTCCATGGCACGTCCAAGGTGCGCATAGAACGGAGATACTACATTCGTTTCAACTTGCCGCATCCTAGCATTTTAACAAAAGACGCCCTTCACAGCCCTTCTTTCAGCCTATAGTTGCCCTCAACTGAGCTTCGCTCACAAGGCCCAGAAAGGACGGGCAGTCCGTCGTTTACATCTTGGATCCTAGTGCAGACCCCCGTGTCCTAAGACACCAGAAACGCTTCCTAGATTTAAAGCACCGCTTTGACAAAGGCTGCCGTGAGCTTGCGGCCCGCCTATGTCTGTGATGAGAGACGTAGAACGTTGGCTTGAGGCGAGTCGTCCGGGGTTGTGGGCGTACTCACGAATGATTTTTGAGGGAGGAGGCCATGGCAGGAATTGAAAGCCAAGTGCTCTTTCGTGGAAGATAACTAGTCCTCCCAAAGACGACTGTGCAGCAAAGAGAAGATGGGCAACAACAGTGTTTACCAGGTAACCCTGAGGCCGCAAACTCTCTACTTTGCAATGAGGAAAATCAACTTCCCAGGAAGACTCAATTCCCAGCAGGACAAAGCAGCATATTACCAAGTCGCATCGGACTCTCTCTTGTACATCCCGTGGACACAGTGGCTCGTGACACTAGTCACCATTGCCATGCTGGGAGTCCTTACTGTGGTGTCAGGATATCAAGGGGAGGGCTTAGTTAGGCCTAGGTGACGGTACTTCTCTAGACTATCTACCAGTTCTGGAAAACCCTGTAGGTTTTGAAGCCGGACTTAAAGTGTAGTTGCCGCTTGAGGTAGACAGACGTCGTGGAGCAGCTCCCAGGAGCAGTGGTAGGCTAATTGTATTTTCTACTGCAGCTCAGGGTTCCTCCAGAGCGCAGACACCCTTTGCATGAAGGAAGGCATGGAACGTTGATAACTGGGTTGCTTTCAAGCTATCGCAATCCAGGTGTCTAAACAACGAAGCCCTTCACTGCCCATCAGTTGGCATCTAGCTGTTCCCGACGGTAGATGGCTCAAGGCTCCCCGAAGACACAGGCAGTCCTTTCTCAGTACGTTTTGGAACCTAGCGCTGACAAGTGAGTCCAAAAGAGAGCTGATATGCTTCCTAGAGTTCAAGAACCACAGGGACTAAGGCTCTATGCAATCGGTTGTTTCGCTAAGTCTGTCATGAGAACACCTGGACGTTAGCTTGAGGCTAGAGGCCCCATGTGGTGGGCCCATTCCCTGAAGACTACTGAAGGATGACCACCTACCAAGGGATGGCAACCTCCAAGTTTCTTGCCTAGAAACTCACGTCATCACCAGGGCAATTGTGTTACGAAGAGAAGCTGTGCAGCAACAGTGTTTCTTGGGGAGAATTGAGCCCGCGGCTCTGTAAATCCCAATGAGGAAAATAAAGTTTCACTCGCAGCCTTACTTTCAAAAGGGACCACACAGAGCATTCACCCTGCTGTGTCTTTCTCTAGTTTGTACTCCCAAGGTGCGTTAGAAGGGAGATACTTGAGTTGTTTCACTTACCACATGCTAGATGTTTAGCAAAAGAAGGCCTTTACTGCCCTTCTTTTGGCATGTGGTTGTCCTCAGCCGAACAGTTCTCTCAGCTCCTAGAAGCGATGGGCGGTCCCTTGTGTACATCTTGGATCCCAGTGCAGACCTGTTAGTCCTAAGACACCAGAAATGCTTCCTACACTTAAAGCACCGCTTTGACAAACGCTGCCTGGAACCTGTTGCCTGCCTATCTATCTGTGTGACGAACAAAACAGTAACTTAGCTTGGAGCCAGTCCTCCTATATGTTTGGCTTACTCACCGACGATTGCTGAGGGATGAGCACTTAGCAGGGACTGAAAGGCCACGTTTGCCTCACGGGGGGCGGGGATATGACTTGTCCTCACAAGGCAATTGTGCAATGAAGAAAAGATAGGCCACTACACTGTTCATCAGGTAACCTTGAGGCCGCGTGTCGTCATTCCAGTGTGCCAAATAAACTTCCCATCACGGTTCAGTTTCCAAGGCGAGGGCACAGCGTCTTATGCTGCAGTTTCTGACTCCCTACTGGACGTTCAGCTGACCACCTAGACCCTTTCGTGAGTCAACTTTGTGATACACTTTGTGATACGGGGTCGTGATGGTGGTGAAAGGATTAGCAAGTCATGGGTTAGTGAGGCCGGTGTGTACAATGTATCTCCAGAGTACCTGGCTTTCAAGGGAGAGCCTGAAATTTTTCAGGCTACACTGAAAGTCCAGTGGCCGCCTGGGGTAAATTGCATCACGTGCGAGTGCCCTGAAGGCGGGGTCGAATCACTGTATGTTTTGTGTGCTCTGGGTTCGGCAGAAAAGCAGACACGTTTTGCATGAAGGAATGAACAGAACGCTGATAGCTGGCTGTTTCTAAGCTATCCCAACCTAGGTGTTTCTCCGACGAAGCCCTTCACTGCCCATGACTCGGCATCTAGCTGCTGCCAGCGGTGCATTGCTCACAACTCCCTGAAGACACAGGAGGCTCTTTTAGTCCGATTCGGATCCTATTGCAGACCGGCGACTCAAGAGAGACCTGATACGCTTCCTAGGATTCAAGAAACACAGGGACTAAGGCTGCATGGGGTCTGTTGCATGCCTACCTCGTTCATGAGAAAACCTGAACATTAGCTTAAGGCCAGAGGCCCCGTGTGGTTCTCCCCTTCCCTGAGGACAACCAAAGTAGGAGCACTTACCGAGGAACGGCAACATCCAATCTCCTTCCAGGAAACTCACTTGTCATCACAAAGGCAACTGTGCAACAACACTGTTTCCCAGGGAGAACTGAGCCCGCAACTCTCTAAATCCCAATGAGGAAAATAAAGTTTCCCTTCAAGCCTTAGTTTCAAAATGGACCGCAGAGCATTCACCCTGTTGTTTCCATCTCTCCATGGCACGTCCAGGGTGCGCATAGCACGGAGATACTACAGTCGTTTCAACTTGCCGCATCCTAGCATTTTAACAAAAGACGCCCTTCACAGCCCTTCTTTCGGCCTATAGTTGCCCTCAACTGAGCATTGTTCACAAGGCCCGGAAAGGACGGGCAGTCCGTCGTTTACATCTTGGATCCTAGTGCAGAACCCCGTGTCCTCAGACGCCAGAAACGCTTCCTAGATTTAAAGCACCGCTTTGACAAACGCTGCCGTGAGCCTGCGGCCCGCCTATGTCTGTGACGAGAGAAGTAAGTAGAACGTTGGACTGAGGCGAGTCGTCCAGGGTTGTGGGCGTACTCACGAACAATTATGGAGGGATGAGGACGTGGCAGGAATTGAAAGCCAAGTGCTCCTTCGTGGAAGATAACTAGTCCTCCCAAAGACGACTGTGCAGCAAAGAGAAGATGGGCAACAACAGTGTTTACCAGGTAACCCTGAGGCCGCAAACTCTCTACTTTGCAATGAGGAAAATCAACTTCCCAGGAAGACACAATTCCCAGCAGGACAAAGCAGCATATTACCAAGTCGCATCGGACTCTCTCTTGTACATCCCGTGGACACAGTGGATCGTGACCCTAGTCACCATTGCCATGCTGGGAGTCCTGACTGTGTTGTAAGGATATCAAGGTGAGGGCTTAGTTAGGCCTAGGTGACGGTACTTCTCTAGACTATCTACCAGTTCTGGAAAACCCTGTAGGTTTTGAAGCCGGACTTAAAGTGTAGTTGCCGCTTGAGGTAGACAGACGTCGTGGAGCAGCTCCCAGGAGCAGTGGTAGGCTAATTGTATTTTCTACTGCAGCTCAGGTTCCTCCAGAGCGCAGACACCCTTTGCATGAAGGAAGGTATGGAACGTTGATAACTGGGTTGCTTTCAAGCTATCGCAATCCAGGTGTCTAAACAACGAAGCCCTTCACTGCCCACCAGTCGGCACCTAGCTGTTCCCGACGGTAGATGGCTCACGGCTCTCCGAAGACACAGGCAGTCCTTTCTCACTATGTTTCGGGACCTAGCGCCGACCCGCGTGTCCAAAAGAGAGCTGATATGCTTCCTACAGTTCAAGAACCACAAGGACTAAGGCTCTATGCAATCGGTTGTTTCGCTAAGTCTGTCATGAGAACACCTGGACGTTAGCTTGAGGCTAGAGGCCCCATGTGGTGGGCCCATTCCCTGAAGACTACTGAAGGATGACCACGTACCAAGGGATGGCAACCTCCAAGTTTCTTGCCTAGAAACTCACGTCATCACCAGGGCAATTGTGTTACGAAGAGAAGCTGTGCAGCAACAGTGTTTCTTGGGGAGAATTGAGCCCGCGGCTCTGTAAATCCCAATGAGGAAAATAAAGTTTCACTCGCAGCCTTACTTTCAAAAGGGACCACACAGAGCATTCACCCTGCTGTGTCTTTCTCTAGTTTGTACTCCCAAGGTGCGTTAGAAGGGAGATACTTGAGTTGTTTCACTTACCACATGCTAGATGTTTAGCAAAAGAAGGCCTTTACTGCCCTTCTTTTGGCATATGGTTGTCCTCAGCCGAACAGTTCTCTCAGCTCCTAGAAGCGATGGGCGGTCCCTTGTGTACATCTTGGATCCCAGTGCAGACCTGTTAGTCCTAAGACACCAGAAATGCTTCCTACACTTAAAGCACCGCTTTGACAAACGCTGCCTGGAACCTGTTGCCTGCCTATCTATCTGTGTGACGAACAAAACAGTAACTTAGCTTGGAGCCAGTCCTCCTATATTTTTGGCTTACTCACCGACGATTGCTGAGGGATGAGCACTTAGCAGGGACTGAAAGGCCACGTTTGCCTCACGGGGGGCGGGGATATGACTTGTCCTCACAAGGCAATTGTGCAATGAAGAAAAGATAGGCCACTACACTGTTCATCAGGTAACCTTGAGGCCGCGTGTCGTCATTCCAGTGTGCCAAATAAACTTCCCATCACGGTTCAGTTTCCAAGGCGAGGGCACAGCGTCTTATGCTGCAGTTTCTGACTCCCTACTGGACGTTCAGCTGACCACCTAGACCCTTTCGTGAGTCAACTTTGTGATACACTTTGTGATACGGGGTCGTGATGGTGGTGAAAGGATTAGCAAGTCATGGGTTAGTGAGGCCGGTGTGTACAATGTATCTCCAGAGTACCTGGCTTTCAAGGGAGAGCCTGAAATTTTTCAGGCTATACTGAAAGTCCAGTGGCCGCCTGGGGTAAATTGCATCACGTGCGAGTGCCCTGAAGGCGGGGTCGAATCACTGTATGTTTTGTGTGCTCTGGGTTCGGCAGAAAAGCAGACACGTTTTGCATGAAGGAATGAACAGAACGCTGATAGCTGGCTGTTTCTAAGCTATCCCAACCTAGGTGTTTCTCCGACGAAGCCCTTCACTGCCCATGACTCGGCATCTAGCTGCTGCCAGCGGTGCATTGCTCACAACTCCCTGAAGACACAGGAGGCTCTTTTAGTCCGATTCGGATCCTATTGCAGACCGGCGACTCAAGAGAGACCTGATACGCTTCCTAGGATTCAAGAAACACAGGGACTAAGGCTGCATGGGGTCTGTTGCATGCCTACCTCGTTCATGAGAAAACCTGAACATTAGCTTAAGGCCAGAGGCCCCGTGTGGTTCTCCCCTTCCCTGAGGACAACCAAAGTAGGAGCACTTACCGAGGAACGGCAACATCCAATCTCCTTCCAGGAAACTCACTTGTCATCACAAAGGCAACTGTGCAACAACACTGTTTCCCAGGGAGAACTGAGCCCGCAACTCTCTAAATCCCAATGAGGAAAATAAAGTTTCCCTTCAAGCCTTAGTTTCAAAATGGACCGCAGAGCATTCACCCTGTTGTTTCCATCTCTCCATGGCACGTCCAGGGTGCGCATAGCACGGAGATACTACAGTCGTTTCAACTTGCCGCATCCTAGCATTTTAACAAAAGACGCCCTTCACAGCCCTTCTTTCGGCCTATAGTTGCCCTCAACTGAGCATTGTTCACAAGGCCCGGAAAGGACGGGCAGTCCGTCGTTTACATCTTGGATCCTAGTGCAGAACCCCGTGTCCTCAGACGCCAGAAACGCTTCCTAGATTTAAAGCACCGCTTTGACAAACGCTGCCGTGAGCCTGCGGCCCGCCTATGTCTGTGACGAGAGAAGTAAGTAGAACGTTGGACTGAGGCGAGTCGTCCAGGGTTGTGGGCGTACTCACGAACAATTATGGAGGGATGAGGACGTGGCAGGAATTGAAAGCCAAGTGCTCCTTCGTGGAAGATAACTAGTCCTCCCAAAGACGACTGTGCAACAAAGAGAAGATGGGCAACAACAGTGTTTACCAGGTAACCCTGAGGCCGCAAACTCTCTACTTTGCAATGAGGAAAATCAACTTCCCAGGAAGACTCAATTCCCAGCAGGACAAAGCAGCATATTACCAAGTCGCATCGGACTCTCTCTTGTACATCCCGTGGACACAGTGGATCGTGACCCTAGTCACCATTGCCATGCTGGGAGTCCTGACTGTGGTGTAAGGATATCAAGGTGAGGGCTTAGTTAGGCCTAGGTGACGGTACTTCTCTAGACTATCTACTAGTTCTGGAAAACCCTGTAGGTTTTGAAGCCGGACTTAAAGTGTAGTTGCCGCTTGAGGTAGACAGACGTCGTGGAGCAGCTCCCAGGAGCAGTGGTAAGCTAATTGTATTTTCTACTGCAGCTCAGGTTCCTCCAGAGCGCAGACACCCTTTGCATGAAGGAAGGCATGGAACGTTGATAACTGGGTTGCTTTCAAGCTATCGCAATCCAGGTGTCTAAACAACGAAGCGCTTCACTGCCCACCAGTCGGCACCTAGCTGTTCCCGACGGTAGATGGCTCACGGCTCTCCGAAGACACAGGCAGTCCTTTCTCACTATGTTTCGGGACCTAGCGCCAACCCGCGTGTCCAAAAGAGAGCTGATATGCTTCCTAGAGTTCAAGAACCACAGGGACTAAGGCTCTATGCAATCGGTTGTTTCGCTAAGTCTGTCATGAGAACACCTGGACGTTAGCTTGAGGCTAGAGGCCCCATGTGGTGGGCCCATTCCCTGAAGACTACTGAAGGATGACCACCTACCAAGGGATGGCAACCTCCAAGTTTCTTGCCTAGAAACTCACGTCATCACCAGGGCAATTGTGTTACGAAGAGAAGCTGTGCAGCAACAGTGTTTCTTGGGGAGAATTGAGCCCGCGGCTCTGTAAATCCCAATGAGGAAAATAAAGTTTCACTCGCAGCCTTACTTTCAAAAGGGACCACACAGAGCATTCACCCTGCTGTGTCTTTCTCTAGTTTGTACTCCCAAGGTGCGTTAGAAGGGAGATACTTGAGTTGTTTCACTTACCACATGCTAGATGTTTAGCAAAAGAAGGCCTTTACTGCCCTTCTTTTGGCATATGGTTGTCCTCAGCCGAACAGTTCTCTCAGCTCCTAGAAGCGATGGGCGGTCCCTTGTGTACATCTTGGATCCCAGTGCAGACCTGTTAGTCCTAAGACACCAGAAATGCTTCCTACACTTAAAGCACCGCTTTGACAAACGCTGCCTGGAACCTGTTGCCTGCCTATCTATCTGTGTGACGAACAAAACAGTAACTTAGCTTGGAGCCAGTCCTCCTATATTTTTGGCTTACTCACCGACGATTGCTGAGGGATGAGCACTTAGCAGGGACTGAAAGGCCACGTTTGCCTCACGGGGGGCGGGGATATGACTTGTCCTCACAAGGCAATTGTGCAATGAAGAAAAGATAGGCCACTACACTGTTCATCAGGTAACCTTGAGGCCGCGTGTCGTCATTCCAGTGTGCCAAATAAACTTCCCATCACGGTTCAGTTTCCAAGGCGAGGGCACAGCGTCTTATGCTGCAGTTTCTGACTCCCTACTGGACGTTCAGCTGATCACCTAGACCCTTTCGTGAGTCAACTTTGTGATACACTTTGTGATACGGGGTCGTGATGGTGGTGAAAGGATTAGCAAGTCATGGGTTAGTGAGGCCGGTGTGTACAATGTATCTCCAGAGTACCTGGCTTTCAAGGGAGAGCCTGAAATTTTTCAGGCTACACTGAAAGTCCAGTGGCCGCCTGGGGTAAATTGCATCACGTGCGAGTGCCCTGAAGGCGGGGTCGAATCACTGTATGTTTTGTGTGCTCTGGGTTCGGCAGAAAAGCAGACACGTTTTGCATGAAGGAATGAACAGAACGCTGATAGCTGGCTGTTTCTAAGCTATCCCAACCTAGGTGTTTCTCTGACGAAGCCCTTCGCTGCCCATGATTGCGGCATCTAGCTGCTGCCAGCGGTGCATTGCTCACAACTCCCTGAAGACACAGGAGGCCCTTTTAGTCCGTTTCGGATCCTAGTACAGCCCCGCGACTCAAGAGAGGACCTGATATGCTTCCTAGGGTTCGAGAAACCCAGGGACTAAGGCTGCATGGGGTCTGTCGCATGCCTACCTGGTTCATGAGAAAACCTGAACATTAGCTTAAGGCCAGAGGCCCCGTGTGGTTCTCCCCTTCCCTGAGGACAACTGAAGTAGGAGCACTTACCGAGGAACGGCAACATCCAATCTCCTTCCAGGAAACTCACTTGTCATCACAAAGGCAACTGTGCAACAACACTGTTTCCCAGGGAGAACTGAGCCCGCAGCTCTCTAAATCCCAATGAGGAAAATAAAGTTTCCCTTCAAGCCTTAGTTTCAAAATGGACCGCAGAGCATTCACCCTGTTGTATCCGTCACTCCATGGCACGTCCAAGGTGCGCATAGAACGGAGATACTACATTCGTTTCAACTTGCCGCATCCTAGCATTTTAACAAAAGACGCCCTTCACAGCCCTTCTTTCAGCCTATAGCTGCCCTCAACTGAGCTTCGCTCACAAGGCCCAGAAAGGACGGGCAGTCCGTCGTTTACATCTTGGATCCTAGTGCAGACCCCCGTGTCCTAAGACACCAGAAACGCTTCCTAGATTTAAAGCACCGCTTTGACAAAGGCTGCCGTGAGCTTGCGGCCCGCCTATGTCTGTGATGAGAGACGTAGAACGTTGGCTTGAGGCGAGTCGTCCGGGGTTGTGGGCGTACTCACGAATGATTTTTGAGGGAGGAGGCCGTGGCAGGAATTGAAAGCCAAGTGCTCTTTCGTGGAAGATAACTAGTCCTCCCAAAGACGACTGTGCAGCAAAGAGAAGATGGGCAACAACAGTGTTTACCAGGTAACCCTGAGGCCGCAAACTCTCTACTTTGCAATGAGGAAAATCAACTTCCCAGGAAGACTCAATTCCCAGCAGGACAAAGCAGCATATTACCAAGTCGCATCGGACTCTCTCTTGTACATCCCGTGGACACAGTGGCTCGTGACACTAGTCACCATTGCCATGCTGGGAGTCCTTACTGTGGTGTAAGGATATCAAGGGGAGGGCTTAGTTAGGCCTAGGTGACGGTACTTCTCTAGACTATCTACCAGTTCTGGAAAACCCTGTAGGTTTTGAAGCCGGACTTAAAGTGTAGTTGCCGCTTGAGGTAGACAGACGTCGTGGAGCAGCTCCCAGGAGCAGTGGTAGGCTAATTGTATTTTCTACTGCAGCTCAGGGTTCCTCCAGAGCGCAGACACCCTTTGCATGAAGGAAGGCATGGAACGTTGATAACTGGGTTGCTTTCAAGCTATCGCAATCCAGGTGTCTAAACAACGAAGCCCTTCACTGCCCATCAGTTGGCATCTAGCTGTTCCCGACGGTAGATGGCTCAAGGCTCCCCGAAGACACAGGCAGTCCTTTCTCAGTACGTTTTGGAACCTAGCGCTGACAAGTGAGTCCAAAAGAGAGCTGATATGCTTCCTAGAGTTCAAGAACCACAGGGACTAAGGCTCTATGCAATCGGTTGTTTCGCTAAGTCTGTCATGAGAACACCTGGACGTTAGCTTGAGGCTAGAGGCCCCATGTGGTGGGCCCATTCCCTGAAGACTACTGAAGGATGACCACGTACCAAGGGATGGCAACCTCCAAGTTTCTTGCCTAGAAACTCACGTCATCACCAGGGCAATTGTGTTACGAAGAGAAGCTGTGCAGCAACAGTGTTTCTTGGGGAGAATTGAGCCCGCGGCTCTGTAAATCCCAATGAGGAAAATAAAGTTTCACTCGCAGCCTTACTTTCAAAAGGGACCACACAGAGCATTCACCCTGCTGTGTCTTTCTCTAGTTTGTACTCCCAAGGTGCGTTAGAAGGGAGATACTTGAGTTGTTTCACTTACCACATGCTAGATGTTTAGCAAAAGAAGGCCTTTACTGCCCTTCTTTTGGCATATGGTTGTCCTCAGCCGAACAGTTCTCTCAGCTCCTAGAAGCGATGGGCGGTCCCTTGTGTACATCTTGGATCCCAGTGCAGACCTGTTAGTCCTAAGACACCAGAAATGCTTCCTACACTTAAAGCACCGCTTTGACAAACGCTGCCTGGAACCTGTTGCCTGCCTATCTATCTGTGTGACGAACAAAACAGTAACTTAGCTTGGAGCCAGTCCTCCTATATTTTTGGCTTACTCACCGACGATTGCTGAGGGATGAGCACTTAGCAGGGACTGAAAGGCCACGTTTGCCTCACGGGGGGCGGGGATATGACTTGTCCTCACAAGGCAATTGTGCAATGAAGAAAAGATAGGCCACTACACTGTTCATCAGGTAACCTTGAGGCCGCGTGTCGTCATTCCAGTGTGCCAAATAAACTTCCCATCACGGTTCAGTTTCCAAGGCGAGGGCACAGCGTCTTATGCTGCAGTTTCTGACTCCCTACTGGACGTTCAGCTGACCACCTAGACCCTTTCGTGAGTCAACTTTGTGATACACTTTGTGATACGGGGTCGTGATGGTGGTGAAAGGATTAGCAAGTCATGGGTTAGTGAGGCCGGTGTGTACAATGTATCTCCAGAGTACCTGGCTTTCAAGGGAGAGCCTGAAATTTTTCAGGCTACACTGAAAGTCCAGTGGCCGCCTGGGGTAAATTGCATCACGTGCGAGTGCCCTGAAGGCGGGGTCGAATCACTGTATGTTTTGTGTGCTCTGGGTTCGGCAGAAAAGCAGACACGTTTTGCATGAAGGAATGAACAGAACGCTGATAGCTGGCTGTTTCTAAGCTATCCCAACCTAGGTGTTTCTCCGACGAAGCCCTTCACTGCCCATGACTCGGCATCTAGCTGCTGCCAGCGGTGCATTGCTCACAACTCCCTGAAGACACAGGAGGCTCTTTTAGTCCGATTCGGATCCTATTGCAGACCGGCGACTCAAGAGAGACCTGATACGCTTCCTAGGATTCAAGAAACACAGGGACTAAGGCTGCATGGGGTCTGTTGCATGCCTACCTCGTTCATGAGAAAACCTGAACATTAGCTTAAGGCCAGAGGCCCCGTGTGGTTCTCCCCTTCCCTGAGGACAACCAAAGTAGGAGCACTTACCGAGGAACGGCAACATCCAATCTCCTTCCAGGAAACTCACTTGTCATCACAAAGGCAACTGTGCAACAACACTGTTTCCCAGGGAGAACTGAGCCCGCAACTCTCTAAATCCCAATGAGGAAAATAAAGTTTCCCTTCAAGCCTTAGTTTCAAAATGGACCGCAGAGCATTCACCCTGTTGTTTCCATCTCTCCATGGCACGTCCAGGGTGCGCATAGCACGGAGATACTACAGTCGTTTCAACTTGCCGCATCCTAGCATTTTAACAAAAGACGCCCTTCACAGCCCTTCTTTCGGCCTATAGTTGCCCTCAACTGAGCATTGTTCACAAGGCCCGGAAAGGACGGGCAGTCCGTCGTTTACATCTTGGATCCTAGTGCAGAACCCCGTGTCCTCAGACGCCAGAAACGCTTCCTAGATTTAAAGCACCGCTTTGACAAACGCTGCCGTGAGCCTGCGGCCCGCCTATGTCTGTGACGAGAGAAGTAAGTAGAACGTTGGACTGAGGCGAGTCGTCCAGGGTTGTGGGCGTACTCACGAACAATTATGGAGGGATGAGGACGTGGCAGGAATTGAAAGCCAAGTGCTCCTTCGTGGAAGATAACTAGTCCTCCCAAAGACGACTGTGCAGCAAAGAGAAGATGGGCAACAACAGTGTTTACCAGGTAACCCTGAGGCCGCAAACTCTCTACTTTGCAATGAGGAAAATCAACTTCCCAGGAAGACTCAATTCCCAGCAGGACAAAGCAGCATATTACCAAGTCGCATCGGACTCTCTCTTGTACATCCCGTGGACACAGTGGCTCGTGACACTAGTCACCATTGCCATGCTGGGAGTCCTTACTGTGGTGTAAGGATATCAAGGGGAGGGCTTAGTTAGGCCTAGGTGACGGTACTTCTCTAGACTATCTACCAGTTCTGGAAAACCCTGTAGGTTTTGAAGCCGGACTTAAAGTGTAGTTGCCGCTTGAGGTAGACAGACGTCGTGGAGCAGCTCCCAGGAGCAGTGGTAGGCTAATTGTATTTTCTACTGCAGCTCAGGGTTCCTCCAGAGCGCAGACACCCTTTGCATGAAGGAAGGCATGGAACGTTGATAACTGGGTTGCTTTCAAGCTATCGCAATCCAGGTGTCTAAACAACGAAGCCCTTCACTGCCCATCAGTTGGCATCTAGCTGTTCCCGACGGTAGATGGCTCAAGGCTCCCCGAAGACACAGGCAGTCCTTTCTCAGTACGTTTTGGAACCTAGCGCTGACAAGTGAGTCCAAAAGAGAGCTGATATGCTTCCTAGAGTTCAAGAACCACAGGGACTAAGGCTCTATGCAATCGGTTGTTTCGCTAAGTCTGTCATGAGAACACCTGGACGTTAGCTTGAGGCTAGAGGCCCCATGTGGTGGGCCCATTCCCTGAAGACTACTGAAGGATGACCACGTACCAAGGGATGGCAACCTCCAAGTTTCTTGCCTAGAAACTCACGTCATCACCAGGGCAATTGTGTTACGAAGAGAAGCTGTGCAGCAACAGTGTTTCTTGGGGAGAATTGAGCCCGCGGCTCTGTAAATCCCAATGAGGAAAATAAAGTTTCACTCGCAGCCTTACTTTCAAAAGGGACCACACAGAGCATTCACCCTGCTGTGTCTTTCTCTAGTTTGTACTCCCAAGGTGCGTTAGAAGGGAGATACTTGAGTTGTTTCACTTACCACATGCTAGATGTTTAGCAAAAGAAGGCCTTTACTGCCCTTCTTTTGGCATATGGTTGTCCTCAGCCGAACAGTTCTCTCAGCTCCTAGAAGCGATGGGCGGTCCCTTGTGTACATCTTGGATCCCAGTGCAGACCTGTTAGTCCTAAGACACCAGAAATGCTTCCTACACTTAAAGCACCGCTTTGACAAACGCTGCCTGGAACCTGTTGCCTGCCTATCTATCTGTGTGACGAACAAAACAGTAACTTAGCTTGGAGCCAGTCCTCCTATATTTTTGGCTTACTCACCGACGATTGCTGAGGGATGAGCACTTAGCAGGGACTGAAAGGCCACGTTTGCCTCACGGGGGGCGGGGATATGACTTGTCCTCACAAGGCAATTGTGCAATGAAGAAAAGATAGGCCACTACACTGTTCATCAGGTAACCTTGAGGCCGCGTGTCGTCATTCCAGTGTGCCAAATAAACTTCCCATCACGGTTCAGTTTCCAAGGCGAGGGCACAGCGTCTTATGCTGCAGTTTCTGACTCCCTACTGGACGTTCAGCTGACCACCTAGACCCTTTCGTGAGTCAACTTTGTGATACACTTTGTGATACGGGGTCGTGATGGTGGTGAAAGGATTAGCAAGTCATGGGTTAGTGAGGCCGGTGTGTACAATGTATCTCCAGAGTACCTGGCTTTCAAGGGAGAGCCTGAAATTTTTCAGGCTACACTGAAAGTCCAGTGGCCGCCTGGGGTAAATTGCATCACGTGCGAGTGCCCTGAAGGCGGGGTCGAATCACTGTATGTTTTGTGTGCTCTGGGTTCGGCAGAAAAGCAGACACGTTTTGCATGAAGGAATGAACAGAACGCTGATAGCTGGCTGTTTCTAAGCTATCCCAACCTAGGTGTTTCTCCGACGAAGCCCTTCACTGCCCATGACTCGGCATCTAGCTGCTGCCAGCGGTGCATTGCTCACAACTCCCTGAAGACACAGGAGGCTCTTTTAGTCCGATTCGGATCCTATTGCAGACCGGCGACTCAAGAGAGACCTGATACGCTTCCTAGGATTCAAGAAACACAGGGACTAAGGCTGCATGGGGTCTGTTGCATGCCTACCTCGTTCATGAGAAAACCTGAACATTAGCTTAAGGCCAGAGGCCCCGTGTGGTTCTCCCCTTCCCTGAGGACAACCAAAGTAGGAGCACTTACCGAGGAACGGCAACATCCAATCTCCTTCCAGGAAACTCACTTGTCATCACAAAGGCAACTGTGCAACAACACTGTTTCCCAGGGAGAACTGAGCCCGCAACTCTCTAAATCCCAATGAGGAAAATAAAGTTTCCCTTCAAGCCTTAGTTTCAAAATGGACCGCAGAGCATTCACCCTGTTGTTTCCATCTCTCCATGGCACGTCCAGGGTGCGCATAGCACGGAGATACTACAGTCGTTTCAACTTGCCGCATCCTAGCATTTTAACAAAAGACGCCCTTCACAGCCCTTCTTTCGGCCTATAGTTGCCCTCAACTGAGCATTGTTCACAAGGCCCGGAAAGGACGGGCAGTCCGTCGTTTACATCTTGGATCCTAGTGCAGAACCCCGTGTCCTCAGACGCCAGAAACGCTTCCTAGATTTAAAGCACCGCTTTGACAAACGCTGCCGTGAGCCTGCGGCCCGCCTATGTCTGTGACGAGAGAAGTAAGTAGAACGTTGGACTGAGGCGAGTCATCCAGGGTTGTGGGCGTACTCACGAACAATTATGGAGGGATGAGGACGTGGCAGGAATTGAAAGCCAAGTGCTCCTTCGTGGAAGATAACTAGTCCTCCCAAAGACGACTGTGCAGCAAAGAGAAGATGGGCAACAACAGTGTTTACCAGGTAACCCTGAGGCCGCAAACTCTCTACTTTGCAATGAGGAAAATCAACTTCCCAGGAAGACTCAATTCCCAGCAGGACAAAGCAGCATATTACCAAGTCGCATCGGACTCTCTCTTGTACATCCCGTGGACACAGTGGCTCGTGACCCTAGTCACCATTGCCATGCTGGGAGTCCTGACTGTGTTGTAAGGATATCAAGGTGAGGGCTTAGTTAGGCCTAGGTGACGGTACTTCTCTAGACTATCTACCAGTTCTGGAAAACCCTGTAGGTTTTGAAGCCGGACTTAAAGTGTAGTTGCCGCTTGAGGTAGACAGACGTTGTGGAGCAGCTCCCAGGAGCAGTGGTAGGCTAATTGTATTTTCTACTGCAGCTCAGGTTCCTCCAGAGCGCAGACACCCTTTGCATGAAGGAAGGTATGGAACGTTGATAACTGGGTTGCTTTCAAGCTATCGCAATCCAGGTGTCTAAACAACGAAGCCCTTCACTGCCCACCAGTCGGCACCTAGCTGTTCCCGACGGTAGATGGCTCACGGCTCTCCGAAGACACAGGCAGTCCTTTCTCACTATGTTTCGGGACCTAGCGCCGACCCGCGTGTCCAAAAGAGAGCTGATATGCTTCCTAGAGTTCAAGAACCACAGGGACTAAGGCTCTATGCAATCGGTTGTTTCGCTAAGTCTGTCATGAGAACACCTGGACGTTAGCTTGAGGCTAGAGGCCCCATGTGGTGGGCCCATTCCCTGAAGACTACTGAAGGATGACCACGTACCAAGGGATGGCAACCTCCAAGTTTCTTGCCTAGAAACTCACGTCATCACCAGGGCAATTGTGTTACGAAGAGAAGCTGTGCAGCAACAGTGTTTCTTGGGGAGAATTGAGCCCGCGGCTCTGTAAATCCCAATGAGGAAAATAAAGTTTCACTCGCAGCCTTACTTTCAAAAGGGACCACACAGAGCATTCACCCTGCTGTGTCTTTCTCTAGTTTGTACTCCCAAGGTGCGTTAGAAGGGAGATACTTGAGTTGTTTCACTTACCACATGCTAGATGTTTAGCAAAAGAAGGCCTTTACTGCCCTTCTTTTGGCATATGGTTGTCCTCAGCCGAACAGTTCTCTCAGCTCCTAGAAGCGATGGGCGGTCCCTTGTGTACATCTTGGATCCCAGTGCAGACCTGTTAGTCCTAAGACACCAGAAATGCTTCCTACACTTAAAGCACCGCTTTGACAAACGCTGCCTGGAACCTGTTGCCTGCCTATCTATCTGTGTGACGAACAAAACAGTAACTTAGCTTGGAGCCAGTCCTCCTATATTTTTGGCTTACTCACCGACGATTGCTGAGGGATGAGCACTTAGCAGGGACTGAAAGGCCACGTTTGCCTCACGGGGGGCGGGGATATGACTTGTCCTCACAAGGCAATTGTGCAATGAAGAAAAGATAGGCCACTACACTGTTCATCAGGTAACCTTGAGGCCGCGTGTCGTCATTCCAGTGTGCCAAATAAACTTCCCATCACGGTTCAGTTTCCAAGGCGAGGGCACAGCGTCTTATGCTGCAGTTTCTGACTCCCTACTGGACGTTCAGCTGACCACCTAGACCCTTTCGTGAGTCAACTTTGTGATACACTTTGTGATACGGGGTCGTGATGGTGGTGAAAGGATTAGCAAGTCATGGGTTAGTGAGGCCGGTGTGTACAATGTATCTCCAGAGTACCTGGCTTTCAAGGGAGAGCCTGAAATTTTTCAGGCTACACTGAAAGTCCAGTGGCCGCCTGGGGTAAATTGCATCACGTGCGAGTGCCCTGAAGGCGGGGTCGAATCACTGTATGTTTTGTGTGCTCTGGGTTCGGCAGAAAAGCAGACACGTTTTGCATGAAGGAATGAACAGAACGCTGATAGCTGGCTGTTTCTAAGCTATCCCAACCTAGGTGTTTCTCCGACGAAGCCCTTCACTGCCCATGACTCGGCATCTAGCTGCTGCCAGCGGTGCATTGCTCACAACTCCCTGAAGACACAGGAGGCTCTTTTAGTCCGATTCGGATCCTATTGCAGACCGGCGACTCAAGAGAGACCTGATACGCTTCCTAGGATTCAAGAAACACAGGGACTAAGGCTGCATGGGGTCTGTTGCATGCCTACCTCGTTCATGAGAAAACCTGAACATTAGCTTAAGGCCAGAGGCCCCGTGTGGTTCTCCCCTTCCCTGAGGACAACCAAAGTAGGAGCACTTACCGAGGAACGGCAACATCCAATCTCCTTCCAGGAAACTCACTTGTCATCACAAAGGCAACTGTGCAACAACACTGTTTCCCAGGGAGAACTGAGCCCGCAACTCTCTAAATCCCAATGAGGAAAATAAAGTTTCCCTTCAAGCCTTAGTTTCAAAATGGACCGCAGAGCATTCACCCTGTTGTTTCCATCTCTCCATGGCACGTCCAGGGTGCGCATAGAACGGAGATACTACATTCGTTTCAACTTGCCGCATCCTAGCATTTTAACAAAAGACGCCCTTCACAGCCCTTCTTTCGGCCTATAGTTGCCCTCAACTGAGCATTGTTCACAAGGCCCGGAAAGGACGGGCAGTCCGTCGTTTACATCTTGGATCCTAGTGCAGAACCCCGTGTCCTCAGACGCCAGAAACGCTTCCTAGATTTAAAGCACCACTTTGACAAATGCTGCCGTGAGCCTGCGGCCCGCCTATGTCTGTGACGAGAGAAGTAAGTAGAACGTTGGACTGAGGCGAGTCGTCCAGGGTTGTGGGCGTACTCACGAACAATTATGGAGGGATGAGGCCGTGGCAGGAATTGAAAGCCAAGTGCTCCTTCGTGGAAGATAACTAGTCCTCCCAAAGACGACTGTGCAGCAAAGAGAAGATGGGCAACAACAGTGTTTACCAGGTAACCCTGAGGCCGCAAACTCTCTACTTTGCAATGAGGAAAATCAACTTCCCAGGAAGACTCAATTCCCAGCAGGACAAAGCAGCATATTACCAAGTCGCATCGGACTCTCTCTTGTACATCCCGTGGACACAGTGGATCGTGACCCTAGTCACCATTGCCATGCTGGGAGTCCTGACTGTGTTGTAAGGATATCAAGGTGAGGGCTTAGTTAGGCCTAGGTGACGGTACTTCTCTAGACTATCTACCAGTTCTGGAAAACCCTGTAGGTTTTGAAGCCGGACTTAAAGTGTAGTTGCCGCTTGAGGTAGACAGACGTCGTGGAGCAGCTCCCAGGAGCAGTGGTAGGCTAATTGTATTTTCTACTGCAGCTCAGGTTCCTCCAGAGCGCAGACACCCTTTGCATGAAGGAAGGTATGGAACGTTGATAACTGGGTTGCTTTCAAGCTATCGCAATCCAGGTGTCTAAACAACGAAGCCCTTCACTGCCCACCAGTCGGCACCTAGCTGTTCCCGACGGTAGATGGCTCACGGCTCTCCGAAGACACAGGCAGTCCTTTCTCACTATGTTTCGGGACCTAGCGCCGACCCGCGTGTCCAAAAGAGAGCTGATATGCTTCCTAGAGTTCAAGAACCACAGGGACTAAGGCTCTATGCAATCGGTTGTTTCGCTAAGTCTGTCATGAGAACACCTGGACGTTAGCTTGAGGCTAGAGGCCCCATGTGGTGGGCCCATTCCCTGAAGACTACTGAAGGATGACCACGTACCAAGGGATGGCAACCTCCAAGTTTCTTGCCTAGAAACTCACGTCATCACCAGGGCAATTGTGTTACGAAGAGAAGCTGTGCAGCAACAGTGTTTCTTGGGGAGAATTGAGCCCGCGGCTCTGTAAATCCCAATGAGGAAAATAAAGTTTCACTCGCAGCCTTACTTTCAAAAGGGACCACACAGAGCATTCACCCTGCTGTGTCTTTCTCTAGTTTGTACTCCCAAGGTGCGTTAGAAGGGAGATACTTGAGTTGTTTCACTTACCACATGCTAGATGTTTAGCAAAAGAAGGCCTTTACTGCCCTTCTTTTGGCATATGGTTGTCCTCAGCCGAACAGTTCTCTCAGCTCCTAGAAGCGATGGGCGGTCCCTTGTGTACATCTTGGATCCCAGTGCAGACCTGTTAGTCCTAAGACACCAGAAATGCTTCCTACACTTAAAGCACCGCTTTGACAAACGCTGCCTGGAACCTGTTGCCTGCCTATCTATCTGTGTGACGAACAAAACAGTAACTTAGCTTGGAGCCAGTCCTCCTATATTTTTGGCTTACTCACCGACGATTGCTGAGGGATGAGCACTTAGCAGGGACTGAAAGGCCACGTTTGCCTCACGGGGGGCGGGGATATGACTTGTCCTCACAAGGCAATTGTGCAATGAAGAAAAGATAGGCCACTACACTGTTCATCAGGTAACCTTGAGGCCGCGTGTCGTCATTCCAGTGTGCCAAATAAACTTCCCATCACGGTTCAGTTTCCAAGGCGAGGGCACAGCGTCTTATGCTGCAGTTTCTGACTCCCTACTGGACGTTCAGCTGACCACCTAGACCCTTTCGTGAGTCAACTTTGTGATACACTTTGTGATACGGGGTCGTGATGGTGGTGAAAGGATTAGCAAGTCATGGGTTAGTGAGGCCGGTGTGTACAATGTATCTCCAGAGTACCTGGCTTTCAAGGGAGAGCCTGAAATTTTTCAGGCTACACTGAAAGTCCAGTGGCCGCCTGGGGTAAATTGCATCACGTGCGAGTGCCCTGAAGGCGGGGTCGAATCACTGTATGTTTTGTGTGCTCTGGGTTCGGCAGAAAAGCAGACACGTTTTGCATGAAGGAATGAACAGAACGCTGATAGCTGGCTGTTTCTAAGCTATCCCAACCTAGGTGTTTCTCCGACGAAGCCCTTCACTGCCCATGACTCGGCATCTAGCTGCTGCCAGCGGTGCATTGCTCACAACTCCCTGAAGACACAGGAGGCTCTTTTAGTCCGATTCGGATCCTATTGCAGACCGGCGACTCAAGAGAGACCTGATACGCTTCCTAGGATTCAAGAAACACAGGGACTAAGGCTGCATGGGGTCTGTTGCATGCCTACCTCGTTCATGAGAAAACCTGAACATTAGCTTAAGGCCAGAGGCCCCGTGTGGTTCTCCCCTTCCCTGAGGACAACCAAAGTAGGAGCACTTACCGAGGAACGGCAACATCCAATCTCCTTCCAGGAAACTCACTTGTCATCACAAAGGCAACTGTGCAACAACACTGTTTCCCAGGGAGAACTGAGCCCGCAACTCTCTAAATCCCAATGAGGAAAATAAAGTTTCCCTTCAAGCCTTAGTTTCAAAATGGACCGCAGAGCATTCACCCTGTTGTTTCCATCTCTCCATGGCACGTCCAGGGTGCGCATAGCACGGAGATACTACAGTCGTTTCAACTTGCCGCATCCTAGCATTTTAACAAAAGACGCCCTTCACAGCCCTTCTTTCGGCCTATAGTTGCCCTCAACTGAGCATTGTTCACAAGGCCCGGAAAGGACGGGCAGTCCGTCGTTTACATCTTGGATCCTAGTGCAGAACCCCGTGTCCTCAGACGCCAGAAACGCTTCCTAGATTTAAAGCACCGCTTTGACAAACGCTGCCGTGAGCCTGCGGCCCGCCTATGTCTGTGACGAGAGAAGTAAGTAGAACGTTGGACTGAGGCGAGTCGTCCAGGGTTGTGGGCGTACTCACGAACAATTATGGAGGGATGAGGACGTGGCAGGAATTGAAAGCCAAGTGCTCCTTCGTGGAAGATAACTAGTCCTCCCAAAGACGACTGTGCAGCAAAGAGAAGATGGGCAACAACAGTGTTTACCAGGTAACCCTGAGGCCGCAAACTCTCTACTTTGCAATGAGGAAAATCAACTTCCCAGGAAGACTCAATTCCCAGCAGGACAAAGCAGCATATTACCAAGTCGCATCGGACTCTCTCTTGTACATCCCGTGGACACAGTGGATCGTGACCCTAGTCACCATTGCCATGCTGGGAGTCCTGACTGTGTTGTAAGGATATCAAGGTGAGGGCTTAGTTAGGCCTAGGTGACGGTACTTCTCTAGACTATCTACCAGTTCTGGAAAACCCTGTAGGTTTTGAAGCCGGACTTAAAGTGTAGTTGCCGCTTGAGGTAGACAGACGTCGTGGAGCAGCTCCCAGGAGCAGTGGTAGGCTAATTGTATTTTCTACTGCAGCTCAGGTTCCTCCAGAGCGCAGACACCCTTTGCATGAAGGAAGGTATGGAACGTTGATAACTGGGTTGCTTTCAAGCTATCGCAATCCAGGTGTCTAAACAACGAAGCCCTTCACTGCCCACCAGTCGGCACCTAGCTGTTCCCGACGGTAGATGGCTCACGGCTCTCCGAAGACACAGGCAGTCCTTTCTCACTATGTTTCGGGACCTAGCGCCGACCCGCGTGTCCAAAAGAGAGCTGATATGCTTCCTAGAGTTCAAGAACCACAGGGACTAAGGCTCTATGCAATCGGTTGTTTCGCTAAGTCTGTCATGAGAACACCTGGACGTTAGCTTGAGGCTAGAGGCCCCATGTGGTGGGCCCATTCCCTGAAGACTACTGAAGGATGACCACGTACCAAGGGATGGCAACCTCCAAGTTTCTTGCCTAGAAACTCACGTCATCACCAGGGCAATTGTGTTACGAAGAGAAGCTGTGCAGCAACAGTGTTTCTTGGGGAGAATTGAGCCCGCGGCTCTGTAAATCCCAATGAGGAAAATAAAGTTTCACTCGCAGCCTTACTTTCAAAAGGGACCACACAGAGCATTCACCCTGCTGTGTCTTTCTCTAGTTTGTACTCCCAAGGTGCGTTAGAAGGGAGATACTTGAGTTGTTTCACTTACCACATGCTAGATGTTTAGCAAAAGAAGGCCTTTACTGCCCTTCTTTTGGCATATGGTTGTCCTCAGCCGAACAGTTCTCTCAGCTCCTAGAAGCGATGGGCGGTCCCTTGTGTACATCTTGGATCCCAGTGCAGACCTGTTAGTCCTAAGACACCAGAAATGCTTCCTACACTTAAAGCACCGCTTTGACAAACGCTGCCTGGAACCTGTTGCCTGCCTATCTATCTGTGTGACGAACAAAACAGTAACTTAGCTTGGAGCCAGTCCTCCTATATTTTTGGCTTACTCACCGACGATTGCTGAGGGATGAGCACTTAGCAGGGACTGAAAGGCCACGTTTGCCTCACGGGGGGCGGGGATATGACTTGTCCTCACAAGGCAATTGTGCAATGAAGAAAAGATAGGCCACTACACTGTTCATCAGGTAACCTTGAGGCCGCGTGTCGTCATTCCAGTGTGCCAAATAAACTTCCCATCACGGTTCAGTTTCCAAGGCGAGGGCACAGCGTCTTATGCTGCAGTTTCTGACTCCCTACTGGACGTTCAGCTGACCACCTAGACCCTTTCGTGAGTCAACTTTGTGATACACTTTGTGATACGGGGTCGTGATGGTGGTGAAAGGATTAGCAAGTCATGGGTTAGTGAGGCCGGTGTGTACAATGTATCTCCAGAGTACCTGGCTTTCAAGGGAGAGCCTGAAATTTTTCAGGCTACACTGAAAGTCCAGTGGCCGCCTGGGGTAAATTGCATCACGTGCGAGTGCCCTGAAGGCGGGGTCGAATCACTGTATGTTTTGTGTGCTCTGGGTTCGGCAGAAAAGCAGACACGTTTTGCATGAAGGAATGAACAGAACGCTGATAGCTGGCTGTTTCTAAGCTATCCCAACCTAGGTGTTTCTCCGACGAAGCCCTTCACTGCCCATGACTCGGCATCTAGCTGCTGCCAGCGGTGCATTGCTCACAACTCCCTGAAGACACAGGAGGCTCTTTTAGTCCGATTCGGATCCTATTGCAGACCGGCGACTCAAGAGAGACCTGATACGCTTCCTAGGATTCAAGAAACACAGGGACTAAGGCTGCATGGGGTCTGTTGCATGCCTACCTCGTTCATGAGAAAACCTGAACATTAGCTTAAGGCCAGAGGCCCCGTGTGGTTCTCCCCTTCCCTGAGGACAACCAAAGTAGGAGCACTTACCGAGGAACGGCAACATCCAATCTCCTTCCAGGAAACTCACTTGTCATCACAAAGGCAACTGTGCAACAACACTGTTTCCCAGGGAGAACTGAGCCCGCAACTCTCTAAATCCCAATGAGGAAAATAAAGTTTCCCTTCAAGCCTTAGTTTCAAAATGGACCGCAGAGCATTCACCCTGTTGTTTCCATCTCTCCATGGCACGTCCAGGGTGCGCATAGCACGGAGATACTACAGTCGTTTCAACTTGCCGCATCCTAGCATTTTAACAAAAGACGCCCTTCACAGCCCTTCTTTCGGCCTATAGTTGCCCTCAACTGAGCATTGTTCACAAGGCCCGGAAAGGACGGGCAGTCCGTCGTTTACATCTTGGATCCTAGTGCAGAACCCCGTGTCCTCAGACGCCAGAAACGCTTCCTAGATTTAAAGCACCGCTTTGACAAACGCTGCCGTGAGCCTGCGGCCCGCCTATGTCTGTGACGAGAGAAGTAAGTAGAACGTTGGACTGAGGCGAGTCGTCCAGGGTTGTGGGCGTACTCACGAACAATTATGGAGGGATGAGGACGTGGCAGGAATTGAAAGCCAAGTGCTCCTTCGTGGAAGATAACTAGTCCTCCCAAAGACGACTGTGCAGCAAAGAGAAGATGGGCAACAACAGTGTTTACCAGGTAACCCTGAGGCCGCAAACTCTCTACTTTGCAATGAGGAAAATCAACTTCCCAGGAAGACTCAATTCCCAGCAGGACAAAGCAGCATATTACCAAGTCGCATCGGACTCTCTCTTGTACATCCCGTGGACACAGTGGATCGTGACCCTAGTCACCATTGCCATGCTGGGAGTCCTGACTGTGTTGTAAGGATATCAAGGTGAGGGCTTAGTTAGGCCTAGGTGACGGTACTTCTCTAGACTATCTACCAGTTCTGGAAAACCCTGTAGGTTTTGAAGCCGGACTTAAAGTGTAGTTGCCGCTTGAGGTAGACAGACGTCGTGGAGCAGCTCCCAGGAGCAGTGGTAGGCTAATTGTATTTTCTACTGCAGCTCAGGTTCCTCCAGAGCGCAGACACCCTTTGCATGAAGGAAGGTATGGAACGTTGATAACTGGGTTGCTTTCAAGCTATCGCAATCCAGGTGTCTAAACAACGAAGCCCTTCACTGCCCACCAGTCGGCACCTAGCTGTTCCCGACGGTAGATGGCTCACGGCTCTCCGAAGACACAGGCAGTCCTTTCTCACTATGTTTCGGGACCTAGCGCCGACCCGCGTGTCCAAAAGAGAGCTGATATGCTTCCTAGAGTTCAAGAACCACAGGGACTAAGGCTCTATGCAATCGGTTGTTTCGCTAAGTCTGTCATGAGAACACCTGGACGTTAGCTTGAGGCTAGAGGCCCCATGTGGTGGGCCCATTCCCTGAAGACTACTGAAGGATGACCACGTACCAAGGGATGGCAACCTCCAAGTTTCTTGCCTAGAAACTCACGTCATCACCAGGGCAATTGTGTTACGAAGAGAAGCTGTGCAGCAACAGTGTTTCTTGGGGAGAATTGAGCCCGCGGCTCTGTAAATCCCAATGAGGAAAATAAAGTTTCACTCGCAGCCTTACTTTCAAAAGGGACCACACAGAGCATTCACCCTGCTGTGTCTTTCTCTAGTTTGTACTCCCAAGGTGCGTTAGAAGGGAGATACTTGAGTTGTTTCACTTACCACATGCTAGATGTTTAGCAAAAGAAGGCCTTTACTGCCCTTCTTTTGGCATATGGTTGTCCTCAGCCGAACAGTTCTCTCAGCTCCTAGAAGCGATGGGCGGTCCCTTGTGTACATCTTGGATCCCAGTGCAGACCTGTTAGTCCTAAGACACCAGAAATGCTTCCTACACTTAAAGCACCGCTTTGACAAACACTGCCTGGAACCTGTTGCCTGCCTATCTATCTGTGTGACGAACAAAACAGTAACTTAGCTTGGAGCCAGTCCTCCTATATTTTTGGCTTACTCACCGACGATTGCTGAGGGATGAGCACTTAGCAGGGACTGAAAGGCCACGTTTGCCTCACGGGGGGCGGGGATATGACTTGTCCTCACAAGGCAATTGTGCAATGAAGAAAAGATAGGCCACTACACTGTTCATCAGGTAACCTTGAGGCCGCGTGTCGTCATTCCAGTGTGCCAAATAAACTTCCCATCACGGTTCAGTTTCCAAGGCGAGGGCACAGCGTCTTATGCTGCAGTTTCTGACTCCCTACTGGACGTTCAGCTGACCACCTAGACCCTTTCGTGAGTCAACTTTGTGATACACTTTGTGATACGGGGTCGTGATGGTGGTGAAAGGATTAGCAAGTCATGGGTTAGTGAGGCCGGTGTGTACAATGTATCTCCAGAGTACCTGGCTTTCAAGGGAGAGCCTGAAATTTTTCAGGCTACACTGAAAGTCCAGTGGCCGCCTGGGGTAAATTGCATCACGTGCGAGTGCCCTGAAGGCGGGGTCGAATCACTGTATGTTTTGTGTGCTCTGGGTTCGGCAGAAAAGCAGACACGTTTTGCATGAAGGAATGAACAGAACGCTGATAGCTGGCTGTTTCTAAGCTATCCCAACCTAGGTGTTTCTCCGACGAAGCCCTTCACTGCCCATGACTCGGCATCTAGCTGCTGCCAGCGGTGCATTGCTCACAACTCCCTGAAGACACAGGAGGCTCTTTTAGTCCGATTCGGATCCTATTGCAGACCGGCGACTCAAGAGAGACCTGATACGCTTCCTAGGATTCAAGAAACACAGGGACTAAGGCTGCATGGGGTCTGTTGCATGCCTACCTCGTTCATGAGAAAACCTGAACATTAGCTTAAGGCCAGAGGCCCCGTGTGGTTCTCCCCTTCCCTGAGGACAACCAAAGTAGGAGCACTTACCGAGGAACGGCAACATCCAATCTCCTTCCAGGAAACTCACTTGTCATCACAAAGGCAACTGTGCAACAACACTGTTTCCCAGGGAGAACTGAGCCCGCAACTCTCTAAATCCCAATGAGGAAAATAAAGTTTCCCTTCAAGCCTTAGTTTCAAAATGGACCGCAGAGCATTCACCCTGTTGTTTCCATCTCTCCATGGCACGTCCAGGGTGCGCATAGAACGGAGATACTACATTCGTTTCAACTTGCCGCATCCTAGCATTTTAACAAAAGACGCCCTTCACAGCCCTTCTTTCGGCCTATAGTTGCCCTCAACTGAGCATTGTTCACAAGGCCCGGAAAGGACGGGCAGTCCGTCGTTTACATCTTGGATCCTAGTGCAGAACCCCGTGTCCTCAGACGCCAGAAACGCTTCCTAGATTTAAAGCACCACTTTGACAAATGCTGCCGTGAGCCTGCGGCCCGCCTATGTCTGTGACGAGAGAAGTAAGTAGAACGTTGGACTGAGGCGAGTCGTCCAGGGTTGTGGGCGTACTCACGAACAATTATGGAGGGATGAGGCCGTGGCAGGAATTGAAAGCCAAGTGCTCCTTCGTGGAAGATAACTAGTCCTCCCAAAGACGACTGTGCAGCAAAGAGAAGATGGGCAACAACAGTGTTTACCAGGTAACCCTGAGGCCGCAAACTCTCTACTTTGCAATGAGGAAAATCAACTTCCCAGGAAGACTCAATTCCCAGCAGGACAAAGCAGCATATTACCAAGTCGCATCGGACTCTCTCTTGTACATCCCGTGGACACAGTGGATCGTGACCCTAGTCACCATTGCCATGCTGGGAGTCCTGACTGTGTTGTAAGGATATCAAGGTGAGGGCTTAGTTAGGCCTAGGTGACGGTACTTCTCTAGACTATCTACCAGTTCTGGAAAACCCTGTAGGTTTTGAAGCCGGACTTAAAGTGTAGTTGCCGCTTGAGGTAGACAGACGTCGTGGAGCAGCTCCCAGGAGCAGTGGTAGGCTAATTGTATTTTCTACTGCAGCTCAGGTTCCTCCAGAGCGCAGACACCCTTTGCATGAAGGAAGGTATGGAACGTTGATAACTGGGTTGCTTTCAAGCTATCGCAATCCAGGTGTCTAAACAACGAAGCCCTTCACTGCCCACCAGTCGGCACCTAGCTGTTCCCGACGGTAGATGGCTCACGGCTCTCCGAAGACACAGGCAGTCCTTTCTCACTATGTTTCGGGACCTAGCGCCGACCCGCGTGTCCAAAAGAGAGCTGATATGCTTCCTAGAGTTCAAGAACCACAGGGACTAAGGCTCTATGCAATCGGTTGTTTCGCTAAGTCTGTCATGAGAACACCTGGACGTTAGCTTGAGGCTAGAGGCCCCATGTGGTGGGCCCATTCCCTGAAGACTACTGAAGGATGACCACGTACCAAGGGATGGCAACCTCCAAGTTTCTTGCCTAGAAACTCACGTCATCACCAGGGCAATTGTGTTACGAAGAGAAGCTGTGCAGCAACAGTGTTTCTTGGGGAGAATTGAGCCCGCGGCTCTGTAAATCCCAATGAGGAAAATAAAGTTTCACTCGCAGCCTTACTTTCAAAAGGGACCACACAGAGCATTCACCCTGCTGTGTCTTTCTCTAGTTTGTACTCCCAAGGTGCGTTAGAAGGGAGATACTTGAGTTGTTTCACTTACCACATGCTAGATGTTTAGCAAAAGAAGGCCTTTACTGCCCTTCTTTTGGCATATGGTTGTCCTCAGCCGAACAGTTCTCTCAGCTCCTAGAAGCGATGGGCGGTCCCTTGTGTACATCTTGGATCCCAGTGCAGACCTGTTAGTCCTAAGACACCAGAAATGCTTCCTACACTTAAAGCACCGCTTTGACAAACGCTGCCTGGAACCTGTTGCCTGCCTATCTATCTGTGTGACGAACAAAACAGTAACTTAGCTTGGAGCCAGTCCTCCTATATTTTTGGCTTACTCACCGACGATTGCTGAGGGATGAGCACTTAGCAGGGACTGAAAGGCCACGTTTGCCTCACGGGGGGCGGGGATATGACTTGTCCTCACAAGGCAATTGTGCAATGAAGAAAAGATAGGCCACTACACTGTTCATCAGGTAACCTTGAGGCCGCGTGTCGTCATTCCAGTGTGCCAAATAAACTTCCCATCACGGTTCAGTTTCCAAGGCGAGGGCACAGCGTCTTATGCTGCAGTTTCTGACTCCCTACTGGACGTTCAGCTGACCACCTAGACCCTTTCGTGAGTCAACTTTGTGATACACTTTGTGATACGGGGTCGTGATGGTGGTGAAAGGATTAGCAAGTCATGGGTTAGTGAGGCCGGTGTGTACAATGTATCTCCAGAGTACCTGGCTTTCAAGGGAGAGCCTGAAATTTTTCAGGCTACACTGAAAGTCCAGTGGCCGCCTGGGGTAAATTGCATCACGTGCGAGTGCCCTGAAGGCGGGGTCGAATCACTGTATGTTTTGTGTGCTCTGGGTTCGGCAGAAAAGCAGACACGTTTTGCATGAAGGAATGAACAGAACGCTGATAGCTGGCTGTTTCTAAGCTATCCCAACCTAGGTGTTTCTCCGACGAAGCCCTTCACTGCCCATGACTCGGCATCTAGCTGCTGCCAGCGGTGCATTGCTCACAACTCCCTGAAGACACAGGAGGCTCTTTTAGTCCGATTCGGATCCTATTGCAGACCGGCGACTCAAGAGAGACCTGATACGCTTCCTAGGATTCAAGAAACACAGGGACTAAGGCTGCATGGGGTCTGTTGCATGCCTACCTCGTTCATGAGAAAACCTGAACATTAGCTTAAGGCCAGAGGCCCCGTGTGGTTCTCCCCTTCCCTGAGGACAACCAAAGTAGGAGCACTTACCGAGGAACGGCAACATCCAATCTCCTTCCAGGAAACTCACTTGTCATCACAAAGGCAACTGTGCAACAACACTGTTTCCCAGGGAGAACTGAGCCCGCAACTCTCTAAATCCCAATGAGGAAAATAAAGTTTCCCTTCAAGCCTTAGTTTCAAAATGGACCGCAGAGCATTCACCCTGTTGTTTCCATCTCTCCATGGCACGTCCAGGGTGCGCATAGCACGGAGATACTACAGTCGTTTCAACTTGCCGCATCCTAGCATTTTAACAAAAGACGCCCTTCACAGCCCTTCTTTCGGCCTATAGTTGCCCTCAACTGAGCATTGTTCACAAGGCCCGGAAAGGACGGGCAGTCCGTCGTTTACATCTTGGATCCTAGTGCAGAACCCCGTGTCCTCAGACGCCAGAAACGCTTCCTAGATTTAAAGCACCGCTTTGACAAACGCTGCCGTGAGCCTGCGGCCCGCCTATGTCTGTGACGAGAGAAGTAAGTAGAACGTTGGACTGAGGCGAGTCGTCCAGGGTTGTGGGCGTACTCACGAACAATTATGGAGGGATGAGGACGTGGCAGGAATTGAAAGCCAAGTGCTCCTTCGTGGAAGATAACTAGTCCTCCCAAAGACGACTGTGCAGCAAAGAGAAGATGGGCAACAACAGTGTTTACCAGGTAACCCTGAGGCCGCAAACTCTCTACTTTGCAATGAGGAAAATCAACTTCCCAGGAAGACTCAATTCCCAGCAGGACAAAGCAGCATATTACCAAGTCGCATCGGACTCTCTCTTGTACATCCCGTGGACACAGTGGATCGTGACCCTAGTCACCATTGCCATGCTGGGAGTCCTGACTGTGTTGTAAGGATATCAAGGTGAGGGCTTAGTTAGGCCTAGGTGACGGTACTTCTCTAGACTATCTACCAGTTCTGGAAAACCCTGTAGGTTTTGAAGCCGGACTTAAAGTGTAGTTGCCGCTTGAGGTAGACAGACGTCGTGGAGCAGCTCCCAGGAGCAGTGGTAGGCTAATTGTATTTTCTACTGCAGCTCAGGTTCCTCCAGAGCGCAGACACCCTTTGCATGAAGGAAGGTATGGAACGTTGATAACTGGGTTGCTTTCAAGCTATCGCAATCCAGGTGTCTAAACAACGAAGCCCTTCACTGCCCACCAGTCGGCACCTAGCTGTTCCCGACGGTAGATGGCTCACGGCTCTCCGAAGACACAGGCAGTCCTTTCTCACTATGTTTCGGGACCTAGCGCCGACCCGCGTGTCCAAAAGAGAGCTGATATGCTTCCTAGAGTTCAAGAACCACAGGGACTAAGGCTCTATGCAATCGGTTGTTTCGCTAAGTCTGTCATGAGAACACCTGGACGTTAGCTTGAGGCTAGAGGCCCCATGTGGTGGGCCCATTCCCTGAAGACTACTGAAGGATGACCACGTACCAAGGGATGGCAACCTCCAAGTTTCTTGCCTAGAAACTCACGTCATCACCAGGGCAATTGTGTTACGAAGAGAAGCTGTGCAGCAACAGTGTTTCTTGGGGAGAATTGAGCCCGCGGCTCTGTAAATCCCAATGAGGAAAATAAAGTTTCACTCGCAGCCTTACTTTCAAAAGGGACCACACAGAGCATTCACCCTGCTGTGTCTTTCTCTAGTTTGTACTCCCAAGGTGCGTTAGAAGGGAGATACTTGAGTTGTTTCACTTACCACATGCTAGATGTTTAGCAAAAGAAGGCCTTTACTGCCCTTCTTTTGGCATATGGTTGTCCTCAGCCGAACAGTTCTCTCAGCTCCTAGAAGCGATGGGCGGTCCCTTGTGTACATCTTGGATCCCAGTGCAGACCTGTTAGTCCTAAGACACCAGAAATGCTTCCTACACTTAAAGCACCGCTTTGACAAACGCTGCCTGGAACCTGTTGCCTGCCTATCTATCTGTGTGACGAACAAAACAGTAACTTAGCTTGGAGCCAGTCCTCCTATATTTTTGGCTTACTCACCGACGATTGCTGAGGGATGAGCACTTAGCAGGGACTGAAAGGCCACGTTTGCCTCACGGGGGGCGGGGATATGACTTGTCCTCACAAGGCAATTGTGCAATGAAGAAAAGATAGGCCACTACACTGTTCATCAGGTAACCTTGAGGCCGCGTGTCGTCATTCCAGTGTGCCAAATAAACTTCCCATCACGGTTCAGTTTCCAAGGCGAGGGCACAGCGTCTTATGCTGCAGTTTCTGACTCCCTACTGGACGTTCAGCTGACCACCTAGACCCTTTCGTGAGTCAACTTTGTGATACACTTTGTGATACGGGGTCGTGATGGTGGTGAAAGGATTAGCAAGTCATGGGTTAGTGAGGCCGGTGTGTACAATGTATCTCCAGAGTACCTGGCTTTCAAGGGAGAGCCTGAAATTTTTCAGGCTACACTGAAAGTCCAGTGGCCGCCTGGGGTAAATTGCATCACGTGCGAGTGCCCTGAAGGCGGGGTCGAATCACTGTATGTTTTGTGTGCTCTGGGTTCGGCAGAAAAGCAGACACGTTTTGCATGAAGGAATGAACAGAACGCTGATAGCTGGCTGTTTCTAAGCTATCCCAACCTAGGTGTTTCTCCGACGAAGCCCTTCACTGCCCATGACTCGGCATCTAGCTGCTGCCAGCGGTGCATTGCTCACAACTCCCTGAAGACACAGGAGGCTCTTTTAGTCCGATTCGGATCCTATTGCAGACCGGCGACTCAAGAGAGACCTGATACGCTTCCTAGGATTCAAGAAACACAGGGACTAAGGCTGCATGGGGTCTGTTGCATGCCTACCTCGTTCATGAGAAAACCTGAACATTAGCTTAAGGCCAGAGGCCCCGTGTGGTTCTCCCCTTCCCTGAGGACAACCAAAGTAGGAGCACTTACCGAGGAACGGCAACATCCAATCTCCTTCCAGGAAACTCACTTGTCATCACAAAGGCAACTGTGCAACAACACTGTTTCCCAGGGAGAACTGAGCCCGCAACTCTCTAAATCCCAATGAGGAAAATAAAGTTTCCCTTCAAGCCTTAGTTTCAAAATGGACCGCAGAGCATTCACCCTGTTGTTTCCATCTCTCCATGGCACGTCCAGGGTGCGCATAGCACGGAGATACTACAGTCGTTTCAACTTGCCGCATCCTAGCATTTTAACAAAAGACGCCCTTCACAGCCCTTCTTTCGGCCTATAGTTGCCCTCAACTGAGCATTGTTCACAAGGCCCGGAAAGGACGGGCAGTCCGTCGTTTACATCTTGGATCCTAGTGCAGAACCCCGTGTCCTCAGACGCCAGAAACGCTTCCTAGATTTAAAGCACCGCTTTGACAAACGCTGCCGTGAGCCTGCGGCCCGCCTATGTCTGTGACGAGAGAAGTAAGTAGAACGTTGGACTGAGGCGAGTCGTCCAGGGTTGTGGGCGTACTCACGAACAATTATGGAGGGATGAGGACGTGGCAGGAATTGAAAGCCAAGTGCTCCTTCGTGGAAGATAACTAGTCCTCCCAAAGACGACTGTGCAGCAAAGAGAAGATGGGCAACAACAGTGTTTACCAGGTAACCCTGAGGCCGCAAACTCTCTACTTTGCAATGAGGAAAATCAACTTCCCAGGAAGACTCAATTCCCAGCAGGACAAAGCAGCATATTACCAAGTCGCATCGGACTCTCTCTTGTACATCCCGTGGACACAGTGGATCGTGACCCTAGTCACCATTGCCATGCTGGGAGTCCTGACTGTGTTGTAAGGATATCAAGGTGAGGGCTTAGTTAGGCCTAGGTGACGGTACTTCTCTAGACTATCTACCAGTTCTGGAAAACCCTGTAGGTTTTGAAGCCGGACTTAAAGTGTAGTTGCCGCTTGAGGTAGACAGACGTCGTGGAGCAGCTCCCAGGAGCAGTGGTAGGCTAATTGTATTTTCTACTGCAGCTCAGGTTCCTCCAGAGCGCAGACACCCTTTGCATGAAGGAAGGTATGGAACGTTGATAACTGGGTTGCTTTCAAGCTATCGCAATCCAGGTGTCTAAACAACGAAGCCCTTCACTGCCCACCAGTCGGCACCTAGCTGTTCCCGACGGTAGATGGCTCACGGCTCTCCGAAGACACAGGCAGTCCTTTCTCACTATGTTTCGGGACCTAGCGCCGACCCGCGTGTCCAAAAGAGAGCTGATATGCTTCCTAGAGTTCAAGAACCACAGGGACTAAGGCTCTATGCAATCGGTTGTTTCGCTAAGTCTGTCATGAGAACACCTGGACGTTAGCTTGAGGCTAGAGGCCCCATGTGGTGGGCCCATTCCCTGAAGACTACTGAAGGATGACCACGTACCAAGGGATGGCAACCTCCAAGTTTCTTGCCTAGAAACTCACGTCATCACCAGGGCAATTGTGTTACGAAGAGAAGCTGTGCAGCAACAGTGTTTCTTGGGGAGAATTGAGCCCGCGGCTCTGTAAATCCCAATGAGGAAAATAAAGTTTCACTCGCAGCCTTACTTTCAAAAGGGACCACACAGAGCATTCACCCTGCTGTGTCTTTCTCTAGTTTGTACTCCCAAGGTGCGTTAGAAGGGAGATACTTGAGTTGTTTCACTTACCACATGCTAGATGTTTAGCAAAAGAAGGCCTTTACTGCCCTTCTTTTGGCATATGGTTGTCCTCAGCCGAACAGTTCTCTCAGCTCCTAGAAGCGATGGGCGGTCCCTTGTGTACATCTTGGATCCCAGTGCAGACCTGTTAGTCCTAAGACACCAGAAATGCTTCCTACACTTAAAGCACCGCTTTGACAAACACTGCCTGGAACCTGTTGCCTGCCTATCTATCTGTGTGACGAACAAAACAGTAACTTAGCTTGGAGCCAGTCCTCCTATATTTTTGGCTTACTCACCGACGATTGCTGAGGGATGAGCACTTAGCAGGGACTGAAAGGCCACGTTTGCCTCACGGGGGGCGGGGATATGACTTGTCCTCACAAGGCAATTGTGCAATGAAGAAAAGATAGGCCACTACACTGTTCATCAGGTAACCTTGAGGCCGCGTGTCGTCATTCCAGTGTGCCAAATAAACTTCCCATCACGGTTCAGTTTCCAAGGCGAGGGCACAGCGTCTTATGCTGCAGTTTCTGACTCCCTACTGGACGTTCAGCTGACCACCTAGACCCTTTCGTGAGTCAACTTTGTGATACACTTTGTGATACGGGGTCGTGATGGTGGTGAAAGGATTAGCAAGTCATGGGTTAGTGAGGCCGGTGTGTACAATGTATCTCCAGAGTACCTGGCTTTCAAGGGAGAGCCTGAAATTTTTCAGGCTACACTGAAAGTCCAGTGGCCGCCTGGGGTAAATTGCATCACGTGCGAGTGCCCTGAAGGCGGGGTCGAATCACTGTATGTTTTGTGTGCTCTGGGTTCGGCAGAAAAGCAGACACGTTTTGCATGAAGGAATGAACAGAACGCTGATAGCTGGCTGTTTCTAAGCTATCCCAACCTAGGTGTTTCTCCGACGAAGCCCTTCACTGCCCATGACTCGGCATCTAGCTGCTGCCAGCGGTGCATTGCTCACAACTCCCTGAAGACACAGGAGGCTCTTTTAGTCCGATTCGGATCCTATTGCAGACCGGCGACTCAAGAGAGACCTGATACGCTTCCTAGGATTCAAGAAACACAGGGACTAAGGCTGCATGGGGTCTGTTGCATGCCTACCTCGTTCATGAGAAAACCTGAACATTAGCTTAAGGCCAGAGGCCCCGTGTGGTTCTCCCCTTCCCTGAGGACAACCAAAGTAGGAGCACTTACCGAGGAACGGCAACATCCAATCTCCTTCCAGGAAACTCACTTGTCATCACAAAGGCAACTGTGCAACAACACTGTTTCCCAGGGAGAACTGAGCCCGCAACTCTCTAAATCCCAATGAGGAAAATAAAGTTTCCCTTCAAGCCTTAGTTTCAAAATGGACCGCAGAGCATTCACCCTGTTGTTTCCATCTCTCCATGGCACGTCCAGGGTGCGCATAGCACGGAGATACTACAGTCGTTTCAACTTGCCGCATCCTAGCATTTTAACAAAAGACGCCCTTCACAGCCCTTCTTTCGGCCTATAGTTGCCCTCAACTGAGCATTGTTCACAAGGCCCGGAAAGGACGGGCAGTCCGTCGTTTACATCTTGGATCCTAGTGCAGAACCCCGTGTCCTCAGACGCCAGAAACGCTTCCTAGATTTAAAGCACCGCTTTGACAAACGCTGCCGTGAGCCTGCGGCCCGCCTATGTCTGTGACGAGAGAACTAAGTAGAACGTTGGACTGAGGCGAGTCGTCCAGGGTTGTGGGCGTACTCACGAACAATTATGGAGGGATGAGGACGTGGCAGGAATTGAAAGCCAAGTGCTCCTTCGTGGAAGATAACTAGTCCTCCCAAAGACGACTGTGCAACAAAGAGAAGATGGGCAACAACAGTGTTTACCAGGTAACCCTGAGGCCGCAAACTCTCTACTTTGCAATGAGGAAAATCAACTTCCCAGAAAGACTCAATTCCCAGCAGGACAAAGCAGCATATTACCAAGTCGCATCGGACTCTCTCTTGTACATCCCGTGGACACAGTGGATCGTGACCCTAGTCACCATTGCCATGCTGGGAGTCCTGACTGTGTTGTAAGGATATCAAGGTGAGGGCTTAGTTAGGCCTAGGTGACGGTACTTCTCTAGACTATCTACTAGTTCTGGAAAACCCTGTAGGTTTTGAAGCCGGACTTAAAGTGTAGTTGCCGCTTGAGGTAGACAGACGTCGTGGAGCAGCTCCCAGGAGCAGTGGTAAGCTAATTGTATTTTCTACTGCAGCTCAGGTTCCTCCAGAGCGCAGACACCCTTTGCATGAAGGAAGGCATGGAACGTTGATAACTGGGTTGCTTTCAAGCTATCGCAATCCAGGTGTCTAAACAACGAAGCGCTTCACTGCCCACCAGTCGGCACCTAGCTGTTCCCGACGGTAGATGGCTCACGGCTCTCCGAAGACACAGGCAGTCCTTTCTCACTATGTTTCGGGACCTAGCGCCGACCCGCGTGTCCAAAAGAGAGCTGATATGCTTCCTAGAGTTCAAGAACCACAGGGACTAAGGCTCTATGCAATCGGTTGTTTCGCTAAGTCTGTCATGAGAACACCTGGACGTTAGCTTGAGGCTAGAGGCCCCATGTGGTGGGCCCATTCCCTGAAGACTACTGAAGGATGACCACCTACCAAGGGATGGCAACCTCCAAGTTTCTTGCCTAGAAACTCACGTCATCACCAGGGCAATTGTGTTATGAAGAGAAGCTGTGCAGCAACAGTGTTTCTTGGGGAGAATTGAGCCCGCGGCTCTGTAAATCCCAATGAGGAAAATAAAGTTTCACTCGCAGCCTTACTTTCAAAAGGGACCACACAGAGCATTCACCCTGCTGTGTCTTTCTCTAGTTTGTACTCCCAAGGTGCGTTAGAAGGGAGATACTTGAGTTGTTTCACTTACCACATGCTAGATGTTTAGCAAAAGAAGGCCTTTACTGCCCTTCTTTTGGCATATGGTTGTCCTCAGCCGAACAGTTCTCTCAGCTCCTAGAAGCGATGGGCGGTCCCTTGTGTACATCTTGGATCCCAGTGCAGACCTGTTAGTCCTAAGACACCAGAAATGCTTCCTACACTTAAAGCACCGCTTTGACAAACGCTGCCTGGAACCTGTTGCCTGCCTATCTATCTGTGTGACGAACAAAACAGTAACTTAGCTTGGAGCCAGTCCTCCTATATTTTTGGCTTACTCACCGACGATTGCTGAGGGATGAGCACTTAGCAGGGACTGAAAGGCCACGTTTGCCTCACGGGGGGCGGGGATATGACTTGTCCTCACAAGGCAATTGTGCAATGAAGAAAAGATAGGCCACTACACTGTTCATCAGGTAACCTTGAGGCCGCGTGTCGTCATTCCAGTGTGCCAAATAAACTTCCCATCACGGTTCAGTTTCCAAGGCGAGGGCACAGCGTCTTATGCTGCAGTTTCTGACTCCCTACTGGACGTTCAGCTGACCACCTAGACCCTTTCGTGAGTCAACTTTGTGATACACTTTGTGATACGGGGTCGTGATGGTGGTGAAAGGATTAGCAAGTCATGGGTTAGTGAGGCCGGTGTGTACAATGTATCTCCAGAGTACCTGGCTTTCAAGGGAGAGCCTGAAATTTTTCAGGCTACACTGAAAGTCCAGTGGCCGCCTGGGGTAAATTGCATCACGTGCGAGTGCCCTGAAGGCGGGGTCGAATCACTGTATGTTTTGTGTGCTCTGGGTTCGGCAGAAAAGCAGACACGTTTTGCATGAAGGAATGAACAGAACGCTGATAGCTGGCTGTTTCTAAGCTATCCCAACCTAGGTGTTTCTCTGACGAAGCCCTTCGCTGCCCATGATTGCGGCATCTAGCTGCTGCCAGCGGTGCATTGCTCACAACTCCCTGAAGACACAGGAGGCCCTTTTAGTCCGTTTCGGATCCTAGTACAGCCCCGCGACTCAAGAGAGGACCTGATATGCTTCCTAGGGTTCGAGAAACCCAGGGACTAAGGCTGCATGGGGTCTGTCGCATGCCTACCTGGTTCATGAGAAAACCTGAACATTAGCTTAAGGCCAGAGGCCCCGTGTGGTTCTCCCCTTCCCTGAGGACAACTGAAGTAGGAGCACTTACCGAGGAACGGCAACATCCAATCTCCTTCCAGGAAACTCACTTGTCATCACAAAGGCAACTGTGCAACAACACTGTTTCCCAGGGAGAACTGAGCCCGCAGCTCTCTAAATCCCAATGAGGAAAATAAAGTTTCCCTTCAAGCCTTAGTTTCAAAATGGACCGCAGAGCATTCACCCTGTTGTATCCGTCACTCCATGGCACGTCCAAGGTGCGCATAGAACGGAGATACTACATTCGTTTCAACTTGCCGCATCCTAGCATTTTAACAAAAGACGCCCTTCACAGCCCTTCTTTCAGCCTATAGTTGCCCTCAACTGAGCTTCGCTCACAAGGCCCAGAAAGGACGGGCAGTCCGTCGTTTACATCTTGGATCCTAGTGCAGACCCCCGTGTCCTAAGACACCAGAAACGCTTCCTAGATTTAAAGCACCGCTTTGACAAAGGCTGCCGTGAGCTTGCGGCCCGCCTGTCTGTGATGAGAGACGTAGAACGTTGGCTTGAGGCGAGTCGTCCGGGGTTGTGGGCGTACTCACGAATGATTTTTGAGGGAGGAGGACGTGGCAGGAATTGAAAGCCAAGTGCTCTTTTGTGGAAGATAACTAGTCCTCCCAAAGACGACTGTGCAGCAAAGAGAAGATGGGCAACAACAGTGTTTACCAGGTAACCCTGAGGCCGCAAACTCTCTACTTTGCAATGAGGAAAATCAACTTCCCAGGAAGACTCAATTCCCAGCAGGACAAAGCAGCATATTACCAAGTCGCATCGGACTCTCTCTTGTACATCCCGTGGACACAGTGGCTCGTGACACTAGTCACCATTGCCATGCTGGGATTCCTTACTGTGGTGTAAGGATATCAAGGGGAGGGCTTAGTTAGGCCTAGGTGACGGTACTTCTCTAGACTATCTACCAGTTCTGGAAAACCCTGTAGGTTTTGAAGCCGGACTTAAAGTGTAGTTGCCGCTTGAGGTAGACAGACGTCGTGGAGCAGCTCCCAGGAGCAGTGGTAGGCTAATTGTATTTTCTACTGCAGCTCAGGTTCCTCCAGAGCGCAGACACCCTTTGCATGAAGGAAGGCATGGAACGTTGATAACTGGGTTGCTTTCAAGCTATCGCAATCCAGGTGTCTAAACAACGAAGCCCTTCACTGCCCATCAGTTGGCATCTAGCTGTTCCCGACGGTAGATGGCTCAAGGCTCCCCGAAGACACAGGCAGTCCTTTCTCAGTACGTTTTGGAACCTAGCGCTGACAAGTGAGTCCAAAAGAGAGCTGATATGCTTCCTAGAGTTCAAGAACCACAGGGACTAAGGCTCTATGCAATCGGTTGTTTCGCTAAGTCTGTCATGAGAACACCTGGACGTTAGCTTGAGGCTAGAGGCCCCATGTGGTGGGCCCATTCCCTGAAGACTACTGAAGGATGACCACCTACCAAGGGATGGCAACCTCCAAGTTTCTTGCCTAGAAACTCACGTCATCACCAGGGCAATTGTGTTACGAAGAGAAGCTGTGCAGCAACAGTGTTTCTTGGGGAGAATTGAGCCCGCGGCTCTGTAAATCCCAATGAGGAAAATAAAGTTTCACTCGCAGCCTTACTTTCAAAAGGGACCACACAGAGCATTCACCCTGCTGTGTCTTTCTCTAGTTTGTACTCCCAAGGTGCGTTAGAAGGGAGATACTTGAGTTGTTTCACTTACCACATGCTAGATGTTTAGCAAAAGAAGGCCTTTACTGCCCTTCTTTTGGCATATGGTTGTCCTCAGCCGAACAGTTCTCTCAGCTCCTAGAAGCGATGGGCGGTCCCTTGTGTACATCTTGGATCCCAGTGCAGACCTGTTAGTCCTAAGACACCAGAAATGCTTCCTACACTTAAAGCACCGCTTTGACAAACGCTGCCTGGAACCTGTTGCCTGCCTATCTATCTGTGTGACGAACAAAACAGTAACTTAGCTTGGAGCCAGTCCTCCTATATGTTTGGCTTACTCACCGACGATTGCTGAGGGATGAGCACTTAGCAGGGACTGAAAGGCCACGTTTGCCTCACGGGGGGCGGGGATATGACTTGTCCTCACAAGGCAATTGTGCAATGAAGAAAAGATAGGCCACTACACTGTTCATCAGGTAACCTTGAGGCCGCGTGTCGTCATTCCAGTGTGCCAAATAAACTTCCCATCACGGTTCAGTTTCCAAGGCGAGGGCACAGCGTCTTATGCTGCAGTTTCTGACTCCCTACTGGACGTTCAGCTGACCACCTAGACCCTTTCGTGAGTCAACTTTGTGATACACTTTGTGATACGGGGTCGTGATGGTGGTGAAAGGATTAGCAAGTCATGGGTTAGTGAGGCCGGTGTGTACAATGTATCTCCAGAGTACCTGGCTTTCAAGGGAGAGCCTGAAATTTTTCAGGCTACACTGAAAGTCCAGTGGCCGCCTGGGGTAAATTGCATCACGTGCGAGTGCCCTGAAGGCGGGGTCGAATCACTGTATGTTTTGTGTGCTCTGGGTTCGGCAGAAAAGCAGACACGTTTTGCATGAAGGAATGAACAGAACGCTGATAGCTGGCTGTTTCTAAGCTATCCCAACCTAGGTGTTTCTCTGACGAAGCCCTTCGCTGCCCATGATTGCGGCATCTAGCTGCTGCCAGCGGTGCATTGCTCACAACTCCCTGAAGACACAGGAGGCCCTTTTAGTCCGTTTCGGATCCTAGTACAGCCCCGCGACTCAAGAGAGGACCTGATATGCTTCCTAGGGTTCGAGAAACCCAGGGACTAAGGCTGCATGGGGTCTGTCGCATGCCTACCTGGTTCATGAGAAAACCTGAACATTAGCTTAAGGCCAGAGGCCCCGTGTGGTTCTCCCCTTCCCTGAGGACAACTGAAGTAGGAGCACTTACCGAGGAACGGCAACATCCAATCTCCTTCCAGGAAACTCACTTGTCATCACAAAGGCAACTGTGCAACAACACTGTTTCCCAGGGAGAACTGAGCCCGCAGCTCTCTAAATCCCAATGAGGAAAATAAAGTTTCCCTTCAAGCCTTAGTTACAAAATGGACCGCAGAGCATTCACCCTGTTGTATCCGTCACTCCATGGCACGTCCAAGGTGCGCATAGAACGGAGATACTACATTCGTTTCAACTTGCCGCATCCTAGCATTTTAACAAAAGACGCCCTTCACAGCCCTCCTTTCAGCCTATAGCTGCCCTCAACTGAGCTTCGCTCACAAGGCCCAGAAAGGACGGGCAGTCCGTCGTTTACATCTTGGATCCTAGTGCAGACCCCCGTGTCCTAAGACACCAGAAACGCTTCCTAGATTTAAAGCACCGCTTTGACAAAGGCTGCCGTGAGCTTGCGGCCCGCCTATGTCTGTGATGAGAGACGTAGAACGTTGGCTTGAGGCGAGTCGTCCGGGGTTGTGGGCGTACTCACGAATGATTTTTGAGGGAGGAGGCCGTGGCAGGAATTGAAAGCCAAGTGCTCTTTCGTGGAAGATAACTAGTCCTCCCAAAGACGACTGTGCAGCAAAGAGAAGATGGGCAACAACAGTGTTTACCAGGTAACCCTGAGGCCGCAAACTCTCTACTTTGCAATGAGGAAAATCAACTTCCCAGGAAGACTCAATTCCCAGCAGGACAAAGCAGCATATTACCAAGTCGCATCGGACTCTCTCTTGTACATCCCGTGGACACAGTGGCTCGTGACACTAGTCACCATTGCCATGCTGGGAGTCCTTACTGTGGTGTCAGGATATCAAGGGGAGGGCTTAGTTAGGCCTAGGTGACGGTACTTCCCTAGACTATCTACCAGTTCTGGAAAACCCTGTAGGTTTTGAAGCCGGACTTAAAGTGTAGTTGCCGCTTGAGGTAGACAGACGTCGTGGAGCAGCTCCCAGGAGCAGTGGTAGGCTAATTGTATTTTCTACTGCAGCTCAGGGTTCCTCCAGAGCGCAGACACCCTTTGCATGAAGGAAGGCATGGAACGTTGATAACTGGGTTGCTTTCAAGCTATCGCAATCCAGGTGTCTAAACAACGAAGCCCTTCACTGCCCATCAGTTGGCATCTAGCTGTTCCCGACGGTAGATGGCTCAAGGCTCCCCGAAGACACAGGCAGTCCTTTCTCAGTACGTTTTGGAACCTAGCGCTGACAAGTGAGTCCAAAAGAGAGCTGATATGCTTCCTAGAGTTCAAGAACCACAGGGACTAAGGCTCTATGCAATCGGTTGTTTCGCTAAGTCTGTCATGAGAACACCTGGACGTTAGCTTGAGGCTAGAGGCCCCATGTGGTGGGCCCATTCCCTGAAGACTACTGAAGGATGACCACCTACCAAGGGATGGCAACCTCCAAGTTTCTTGCCTAGAAACTCACGTCATCACCAGGGCAATTGTGTTACGAAGAGAAGCTGTGCAGCAACAGTGTTTCTTGGGGAGAATTGAGCCCGCGGCTCTGTAAATCCCAATGAGGAAAATAAAGTTTCACTCGCAGCCTTACTTTCAAAAGGGACCACACAGAGCATTCACCCTGCTGTGTCTTTCTCTAGTTTGTACTCCCAAGGTGCGTTAGAAGGGAGATACTTGAGTTGTTTCACTTACCACATGCTAGATGTTTAGCAAAAGAAGGCCTTTACTGCCCCTCTTTTGGCATATGGTTGTCCTCAGCCGAACAGTTCTCTCAGCTCCTAGAAGCGATGGGCGGTCCCTTGTGTACATCTTGGATCCCAGTGCAGACCTGTTAGTCCTAAGACACCAGAAATGCTTCCTACACTTAAAGCACCGCTTTGACAAACGCTGCCTGGAACCTGTTGCCTGCCTATCTATCTGTGTGACGAACAAAACAGTAACTTAGCTTGGAGCCAGTCCTCCTATATGTTTGGCTTACTCACCGACGATTGCTGAGGGATGAGCACTTAGCAGGGACTGAAAGGCCACGTTTGCCTCACGGGGGGCGGGGATATGACTTGTCCTCACAAGGCAATTGTGCAATGAAGAAAAGATAGGCCACTACACTGTTCATCAGGTAACCTTGAGGCCGCGTGTCGTCATTCAAGTGTGCCAAATAAACTTCCCATCACGGTTCAGTTTCCAAGGCGAGGGCACAGCGTCTTATGCTGCAGTTTCTGACTCCCTACTGGACGTTCAGCTGACCACCTAGACCCTTTCGTGAGTCAACTTTGTGATACACTTTGTGATACGGGGTCGTGATGGTGGTGAAAGGATTAGCAAGTCATGGGTTAGTGAGGCCGGTGTGTACAATGTATCTCCAGAGTACCTGGCTTTCAAGGGAGAGCCTGAAATTTTTCAGGCTACACTGAAAGTCCAGTGGCCGCCTGGGGTAAATTGCATCACGTGCGAGTGCCCTGAAGGCGGGGTCGAATCACTGTATGTTTTGTGTGCTCTGGGTTCGGCAGAAAAGCAGACACGTTTTGCATGAAGGAATGAACAGAACGCTGATAGCTGGCTGTTTCTAAGCTATCCCAACCTAGGTGTTTCTCTGACGAAGCCCTTCGCTGCCCATGATTGCGGCATCTAGCTGCTGCCAGCGGTGCATTGCTCACAACTCCCTGAAGACACAGGAGGCCCTTTTAGTCCGTTTCGGATCCTAGTACAGCCCCGCGACTCAAGAGAGGACGTGATATGCTTCCTAGGGTTCGAGAAACCCAGGGACTAAGGCTGCATGGGGTCTGTCGCATGCCTACCTGGTTCATGAGAAAACCTGAACATTAGCTTAAGGCCAGAGGCCCCGTGTGGTTCTCCCCTTCCCTGAGGACAACTGAAGTAGGAGCACTTACCGAGGAACGGCAACATCCAATCTCCTTCCAGGAAACTCACTTGTCATCACAAAGGCAACTGTGCAACAACACTGTTTCCCAGGGAGAACTGAGCCCGCAGCTCTCTAAATCCCAATGAAGGAAAATAAAGTTTCCCTTCAAGCCTTAGTTTCAAAATGGACCGCAGAGCATTCACCCTGTTGTATCCGTCACTCCATGGCACGTCCAAGGTGCGCATAGAACGGAGATACTACATTCGTTTCAACTTGCCGCATCCTAGCATTTTAACAAAAGACGCCCTTCACAGCCCTTCTTTCAGCCTATAGCTGCCCTCAACTGAGCTTCGCTCACAAGGCCCAGAAAGGACGGGCAGTCCGTCGTTTACATCTTGGATCCTAGTGCAGACCCCCGTGTCCTAAGACACCAGAAACGCTTCCTAGATTTAAAGCACCGCTTTGACAAAGGCTGCCGTGAGCTTGCGGCCCGCCTATGTCTGTGATGAGAGACGTAGAACGTTGGCTTGAGGCGAGTCGTCCGGGGTTGTGGGCGTACTCACGAATGATTTTTGAGGGAGGAGGCCGTGGCAGGAATTGAAAGCCAAGTGCTCTTTCGTGGAAGATAACTAGTCCTCCCAAAGACGACTGTGCAGCAAAGAGAAGATGGGCAACAACAGTGTTTACCAGGTAACCCTGAGGCCGCAAACTCTCTACTTTGCAATGAGGAAAATCAACTTCCCAGGAAGACTCAATTCCCAGCAGGACAAAGCAGCATATTACCAAGTCGCATCGGACTCTCTCTTGTACATCCCGTGGACACAGTGGCTCGTGACACTAGTCACCATTGCCATGCTGGGAGTCCTTACTGTGGTGTCAGGATATCAAGGGGAGGGCTTAGTTAGGCCTAGGTGACGGTACTTCCCTAGACTATCTACCAGTTCTGGAAAACCCTGTAGGTTTTGAAGCCGGACTTAAAGTGTAGTTGCCGCTTGAGGTAGACAGACGTCGTGGAGCAGCTCCCAGGAGCAGTGGTAGGCTAATTGTATTTTCTACTGCAGCTCAGGGTTCCTCCAGAGCGCAGACACCCTTTGCATGAAGGAAGGCATGGAACGTTGATAACTGGGTTGCTTTCAAGCTATCGCAATCCAGGTGTCTAAACAACGAAGCCCTTCACTGCCCATCAGTTGGCATCTAGCTGTTCCCGACAGTAGATGGCTCAAGGCTCCCCGAAGACACAGGCAGTCCTTTCTCAGTACGTTTTGGAACCTAGCGCTGACAAGTGAGTCCAAAAGAGAGCTGATATGCTTCCTAGAGTTCAAGAACCACAGGGACTAAGGCTCTATGCAATCGGTTGTTTCGCTAAGTCTGTCATGAGAACACCTGGACGTTAGCTTGAGGCTAGAGGCCCCATGTGGTGGGCCCATTCCCTGAAGACTACTGAAGGATGACCACCTACCAAGGGATGGCAACCTCCAAGTTTCTTGCCTAGAAACTCACGTCATCACCAGGGCAATTGTGTTACGAAGAGAAGCTGTGCAGCAACAGTGTTTCTTGGGGAGAATTGAGCCCGCGGCTCTGTAAATCCCAATGAGGAAAATAAAGTTTCACTCGCAGCCTTACTTTCAAAAGGGACCACACAGAGCATTCACCCTGCTGTGTCTTTCTCTAGTTTGTACTCCCAAGGTGCGTTAGAAGGGAGATACTTGAGTTGTTTCACTTACCACATGCTAGATGTTTAGCAAAAGAAGGCCTTTACTGCCCCTCTTTTGGCATATGGTTGTCCTCAGCCGAACAGTTCTCTCAGCTCCTAGAAACGATGGGCGGTCCCTTGTGTACATCTTGGATCCCAGTGCAGACCTGTTAGTCCTAAGACACCAGAAATGCTTCCTACACTTAAAGCACCGCTTTGACAAACGCTGCCTGGAACCTGTTGCCTGCCTATCTATCTGTGTGACGAACAAAACAGTAACTTAGCTTGGAGCCAGTCCTCCTATATGTTTGGCTTACTCACCGACGATTGCTGAGGGATGAGCACTTAGCAGGGACTGAAAGGCCACGTTTGCCTCATGGGGGGCGGGGATATGACTTGTCCTCACAAGGCAATTGTGCAATGAAGAAAAGATAGGCCACTACACTGTTCATCAGGTAACCTTGAGGCCGCGTGTCGTCATTCCAGTGTGCCAAATAAACTTCCCATCACGGTTCAGTTTCCAAGGCGAGGGCACAGCGTCTTATGCTGCAGTTTCTGACTCCCTACTGGACGTTCAGCTGACCACCTAGACCCTTTCGTGAGTCAACTTTGTGATACACTTTGTGATACGGGGTCGTGATGGTGGTGAAAGGATTATCAAGTCATGGGTTAGTGAGGCCCGTGTGTACAATGTATCTCCAGAGTACCTGGCTTTCAAGGGAGAGCCTGAAATTTTTCAGGCTACACTGAAAGTCCAGTGGCCGCCTGGGGTAAATTGCATCACGTGCGAGTGCCCTGAAGGCGGGGTCGAATCACTGTATGTTTTGTGTGCTCTGGGTTCGGCAGAAAAGCAGACACGTTTTGCATGAAGGAATGAACAGAACGCTGATAGCTGGCTGTTTCTAAGCTATCCCAACCTAGGTGTTTCTCTGACGAAGCCCTTCGCTGCCCATGATTGCGGCATCTAGCTGCTGCCAGCGGTGCATTGCTCACAACTCCCTGAAGACACAGGAGGCCCTTTTAGTCCGTTTCGGATCCTAGTACAGCCCCGCGACTCAAGAGAGGACCTGATATGCTTCCTAGGGTTCGAGAAACCCAGGGACTAAGGCTGCATGGGGTCTGTCACATGCCTACCTGGTTCATGAGAAAACCTGAACATTAGCTTAAGGCCAGAGGCCCCGTGTGGTTCTCCCCTTCCCTGAGGACAACTGAAGTAGGAGCACTTACCGAGGAACGGCAACATCCAATCTCCTTCCAGGAAACTCACTTGTCATCACAAAGGCAACTGTGCAACAACACTGTTTCCCAGGGAGAACTGAGCCCGCAGCTCTCTAAATCCCAATGAGGAAAATAAAGTTTCCCTTCAAGCCTTAGTTTCAAAATGGACCGCAGAGCATTCACCCTGTTGTATCCGTCACTCCATGGCACGTCCAAGGTGCGCATAGAACGGAGATACTACATTCGTTTCAACTTGCCGCATCCTAGCATTTTAACAAAAGACGCCCTTCACAGCCCTTCTTTCAGCCTATAGCTGCCCTCAACTGAGCTTCGCTCACAAGGCCCAGAAAGGACGGGCAGTCCGTCGTTTACATCTTGGATCCTAGTGCAGACCCCCGTGTCCTAAGACACCAGAAACGCTTCCTAGATTTAAAGCACCGCTTTGACAAAGGCTGCCGTGAGCTTGCGGCCCGCCTATGTCTGTGATGAGAGACGTAGAACGTTGGCTTGAGGCGAGTCGTCCGGGGTTGTGGGCGTACTCACGAATGATTTTTGAGGGAGGAGGCCGTGGCAGGAATTGAAAGCCAAGTGCTCTTTCGTGGAAGATAACTAGTCCTCCCAAAGACGACTGTGCAGCAAAGAGAAGATGGGCAACAACAGTGTTTACCAGGTAACCCTGAGGCCGCAAACTCTCTACTTTGCAATGAGGAAAATCAACTTCCCAGGAAGACTCAATTCCCAGCAGGACAAAGCAGCATATTACCAAGTCGCATCGGACTCTCTCTTGTACATCCCGTGGACACAGTGGCTCGTGACACTAGTCACCATTGCCATGCTGGGAGTCCTTACTGTGGTGTCAGGATATCAAGGGGAGGGCTTAGTTAGGCCTAGGTGACGGTACTTCCCTAGACTATCTACCAGTTCTGGAAAACCCTGTAGGTTTTGAAGCCGGACTTAAAGTGTAGTTGCCGCTTGAGGTAGACAGACGTCGTGGAGCAGCTCCCAGGAGCAGTGGTAGGCTAATTGTATTTTCTACTGCAGCTCAGGGTTCCTCCAGAGCGCAGACACCCTTTGCATGAAGGAAGGCATGGAACGTTGATAACTGGGTTGCTTTCAAGCTATCGCAATCCAGGTGTCTAAACAACGAAGCCCTTCACTGCCCATCAGTTGGCATCTAGCTGTTCCCGACGGTAGATGGCTCAAGGCTCCCCGAAGACACAGGCAGTCCTTTCTCAGTACGTTTTGGAACCTAGCGCTGACAAGTGAGTCCAAAAGAGAGCTGATATGCTTCCTAGAGTTCAAGAACCACAGGGACTAAGGCTCTATGCAATCGGTTGTTTCGCTAAGTCTGTCATGAGAACACCTGGACGTTAGCTTGAGGCTAGAGGCCCCATGTGGTGGGCCCATTCCCTGAAGACTACTGAAGGATGACCACCTACCAAGGGATGGCAACCTCCAAGTTTCTTGCCTAGAAACTCACGTCATCACCAGGGCAATTGTGTTACGAAGAGAAGCTGTGCAGCAACAGTGTTTCTTGGGGAGAATTGAGCCCGCGGCTCTGTAAATCCCAATGAGGAAAATAAAGTTTCACTCGCAGCCTTACTTTCAAAAGGGACCACACAGAGCATTCACCCTGCTGTGTCTTTCTCTAGTTTGTACTCCCAAGGTGCGTTAGAAGGGAGATACTTGAGTTGTTTCACTTACCACATGCTAGATGTTTAGCAAAAGAAGGCCTTTACTGCCCCTCTTTTGGCATATGGTTGTCCTCAGCCGAACAGTTCTCTCAGCTCCTAGAAGCGATGGGCGGTCCCTTGTGTACATCTTGGATCCCAGTGCAGACCTGTTAGTCCTAAGACACCAGAAATGCTTCCTACACTTAAAGCACCGCTTTGACAAACGCTGCCTGGAACCTGTTGCCTGCCTATCTATCTGTGTGACGAACAAAACAGTAACTTAGCTTGGAGCCAGTCCTCCTATATGTTTGGCTTACTCACCGACGATTGCTGAGGGATGAGCACTTAGCAGGGACTGAAAGGCCACGTTTGCCTCACGGGGGGCGGGGATATGACTTGTCCTCACAAGGCAATTGTGCAATGAAGAAAAGATAGGCCACTACACTGTTCATCAGGTAACCTTGAGGCCGCGTGTCGTCATTCCAGTGTGCCAAATAAACTTCCCATCACGGTTCAGTTTCCAAGGCGAGGGCACAGCGTCTTATGCTGCAGTTTCTGACTCCCTACTGGACGTTCAGCTGACCACCTAGACCCTTTCGTGAGTCAACTTTGTGATACACTTTGTGATACGGGGTCGTGATGGTGGTGAAAGGATTAGCAAGTCATGGGTTAGTGAGGCCGGTGTGTACAATGTATCTCCAGAGTACCTGGCTTTCAAGGGAGAGCCTGAAATTTTTCAGGCTACACTGAAAGTCCAGTGGCCGCCTGGGGTAAATTGCATCACGTGCGAGTGCCCTGAAGGCGGGGTCGAATCACTGTATGTTTTGTGTGCTCTGGGTTCGGCAGAAAAGCAGACACGTTTTGCATGAAGGAATGAACAGAACGCTGATAGCTGGCTGTTTCTAAGCTATCCCAACCTAGGTGTTTCTCTGACGAAGCCCTTCGCTGCCCATGATTGCGGCATCTAGCTGCTGCCAGCGGTGCATTGCTCACAACTCCCTGAAGACACAGGAGGCCCTTTTAGTCCGTTTCGGATCCTAGTACAGCCCCGCGACTCAAGAGAGGACCTGATATGCTTCCTAGGGTTCGAGAAACCCAGGGACTAAGGCTGCATGGGGTCTGTCGCATGCCTACCTGGTTCATGAGAAAACCTGAACATTAGCTTAAGGCCAGAGGCCCCGTGTGGTTCTCCCCTTCCCTGAGGACAACTGAAGTAGGAGCACTTACCGAGGAACGGCAACATCCAATCTCCTTCCAGGAAACTCACTTGTCATCACAAAGGCAACTGTGCAACAACACTGTTTCCCAGGGAGAACTGAGCCCGCAGCTCTCTAAATCCCAATGAGGAAAATAAAGTTTCCCTTCAAGCCTTAGTTTCAAAATGGACCGCAGAGCATTCACCCTGTTGTATCCGTCACTCCATGGCACGTCCAAGGTGCGCATAGAACGGAGATACTACATTCGTTTCAACTTGCCGCATCCTAGCATTTTAACAAAAGACGCCCTTCACAGCCCTTCTTTCAGCCTATAGCTGCCCTCAACTGAGCTTCGCTCACAAGGCCCAGAAAGGACGGGCAGTCCGTCGTTTACATCTTGGATCCTAGTGCAGACCCCCGTGTCCTAAGACACCAGAAACGCTTCCTAGATTTAAAGCACCGCTTTGACAAAGGCTGCCGTGAGCTTGCGGCCCGCCTATGTCTGTGATGAGAGACGTAGAACGTTGGCTTGAGGCGAGTCGTCCGGGGTTGTGGGCGTACTCACGAATGATTTTTGAGGGAGGAGGCCGTGGCAGGAATTGAAAGCCAAGTGCTCTTTCGTGGAAGATAACTAGTCCTCCCAAAGACGACTGTGCAGCAAAGAGAAGATGGGCAACAACAGTGTTTACCAGGTAACCCTGAGGCCGCAAACTCTCTACTTTGCAATGAGGAAAATCAACTTCCCAGGAAGACTCAATTCCCAGCAGGACAAAGCAGCATATTACCAAGTCGCATCGGACTCTCTCTTGTACATCCCGTGGACACAGTGGCTCGTGACACTAGTCACCATTGCCATGCTGGGAGTCCTTACTGTGGTGTCAGGATATCAAGGGGAGGGCTTAGTTAGGCCTAGGTGACGGTACTTCCCTAGACTATCTACCAGTTCTGGAAAACCCTGTAGGTTTTGAAGCCGGACTTAAAGTGTAGTTGCCGCTTGAGGTAGACAGACGTCGTGGAGCAGCTCCCAGGAGCAGTGGTAGGCTAATTGTATTTTCTACTGCAGCTCAGGGTTCCTCCAGAGCGCAGACACCCTTTGCATGAAGGAAGGCATGGAACGTTGATAACTGGGTTGCTTTCAAGCTATCGCAATCCAGGTGTCTAAACAACGAAGCCGTTCACTGCCCATCAGTTGGCATCTAGCTGTTCCCGACGGTAGATGGCTCAAGGCTCCCCGAAGACACAGGCAGTCCTTTCTCAGTACGTTTTGGAACCTAGCGCTGACAAGTGAGTCCAAAAGAGAGCTGATATGCTTCCTAGAGTTCAAGAACCACAGGGACTAAGGCTCTATGCAATCGGTTGTTTCGCTAAGTCTGTCATGAGAACACCTGGACGTTAGCTTGAGGCTAGAGGCCCCATGTGGTGGGCCCATTCCCTGAAGACTACTGAAGGATGACCACCTACCAAGGGATGGCAACCTCCAAGTTTCTTGCCTAGAAACTCACGTCATCACCAGGGCAATTGTGTTACGAAGAGAAGCTGTGCAGCAACAGTGTTTCTTGGGGAGAATTGAGCCCGCGGCTCTGTAAATCCCAATGAGGAAAATAAAGTTTCACTCGCAGCCTTACTTTCAAAAGGGACCACACAGAGCATTCACCCTGCTGTGTCTTTCTCTAGTTTGTACTCCCAAGGTGCGTTAGAAGGGAGATACTTGAGTTGTTTCACTTACCACATGCTAGATGTTTAGCAAAAGAAGGCCTTTACTGCCCCTCTTTTGGCATATGGTTGTCCTCAGCCGAACAGTTCTCTCAGCTCCTAGAAGCGATGGGCGGTCCCTTGTGTACATCTTGGATCCCAGTGCAGACCTGTTAGTCCTAAGACACCAGAAATGCTTCCTACACTTAAAGCACCGCTTTGACAAACGCTGCCTGGAACCTGTTGCCTGCCTATCTATCTGTGTGACGAACAAAACAGTAACTTAGCTTGGAGCCAGTCCTCCTATATGTTTGGCTTACTCACCGACGATTGCTGAGGGATGAGCACTTAGCAGGGACTGAAAGGCCACGTTTGCCTCACGGGGGGCGGGGATATGACTTGTCCTCACAAGGCAATTGTGCAATGAAGAAAAGATAGGCCACTACACTGTTCATCAGGTAACCTTGAGGCCGCGTGTCGTCATTCCAGTGTGCCAAATAAACTTCCCATCACGGTTCAGTTTCCAAGGCGAGGGCACAGCGTCTTATGCTGCAGTTTCTGACTCCCTACTGGACGTTCAGCTGACCACCTAGACCCTTTCGTGAGTCAACTTTGTGATACACTTTGTGATACGGGGTCGTGATGGTGGTGAAAGGATTAGCAAGTCATGGGTTAGTGAGGCCGGTGTGTACAATGTATCTCCAGAGTACCTGGCTTTCAAGGGAGAGCCTGAAATTTTTCAGGCTACACTGAAAGTCCAGTGGCCGCCTGGGGTAAATTGCATCACGTGCGAGTGCCCTGAAGGCGGGGTCGAATCACTGTATGTTTTGTGTGCTCTGGGTTCGGCAGAAAAGCAGACACGTTTTGCATGAAGGAATGAACAGAACGCTGATAGCTGGCTGTTTCTAAGCTATCCCAACCTAGGTGTTTCTCTGACGAAGCCCTTCGCTGCCCATGATTGCGGCATCTAGCTGCTGCCAGCGGTGCATTGCTCACAACTCCCTGAAGACACAGGAGGCCCTTTTAGTCCGTTTCGGATCCTAGTACAGCCCCGCGACTCAAGAGAGGACCTGATATGCTTCCTAGGGTTCGAGAAACCCAGGGACTAAGGCTGCATGGGGTCTGTCGCATGCCTACCTGGTTCATGAGAAAACCTGAACATTAGCTTAAGGCCAGAGGCCCCGTGTGGTTCTCCCCTTCCCTGAGGACAACTGAAGTAGGAGCACTTACCGAGGAACGGCAACATCCAATCTCCTTCCAGGAAACTTACTTGTCATCACAAAGGCAACTGTGCAACAACACTGTTTCCCAGGGAGAACTGAGCCCGCAGCTCTCTAAATCCCAATGAGGAAAATAAAGTTTCCCTTCAAGCCTTAGTTTCAAAATGGACCGCAGAGCATTCACCCTGTTGTATCCGTCACTCCATGGCACGTCCAAGGTGCGCATAGAACGGAGATACTACATTCGTTTCAACTTGCCGCATCCTAGCATTTTAACAAAAGACGCCCTTCACAGCCCTTCTTTCAGCCTATAGCTGCCCTCAACTGAGCTTCGCTCACAAGGCCCAGAAAGGACGGGCAGTCCGTCGTTTACATCTTGGATCCTAGTGCAGACCCCCGTGTCCTAAGACACCAGAAACGCTTCCTAGATTTAAAGCACCGCTTTGACAAAGGCTGCCGTGAGCTTGCGGCCCGCCTATGTCTGTGATGAGAGACGTAGAACGTTGGCTTGAGGCGAGTCGTCCGGGGTTGTGGGCGTACTCACGAATGATTTTTGAGGGAGGAGGCCGTGGCAGGAATTGAAAGCCAAGTGCTCTTTCGTGGAAGATAACTAGTCCTCCCAAAGACGACTGTGCAGCAAAGAGAAGATGGGCAACAACAGTGTTTACCAGGTAACCCTGAGGCCGCAAACTCTCTACTTTGCAATGAGGAAAATCAACTTCCCAGGAAGACTCAATTCCCAGCAGGACAAAGCAGCATATTACCAAGTCGCATCGGACTCTCTCTTGTACATCCCGTGGACACAGTGGCTCGTGACACTAGTCACCATTGCCATGCTGGGAGTCCTTACTGTGGTGTCAGGATATCAAGGGGAGGGCTTAGTTAGGCCTAGGTGACGGTACTTCCCTAGACTATCTACCAGTTCTGGAAAACCCTGTAGGTTTTGAAGCCGGACTTAAAGTGTAGTTGCCGCTTGAGGTAGACAGACGTCGTGGAGCAGCTCCCAGGAGCAGTGGTAGGCTAATTGTATTTTCTACTGCAGCTCAGGGTTCCTCCAGAGCGCAGACACCCTTTGCATGAAGGAAGGCATGGAACGTTGATAACTGGGTTGCTTTCAAGCTATCGCAATCCAGGTGTCTAAACAACGAAGCCCTTCACTGCCCATCAGTTGGCATCTAGCTGTTCCCGACGGTAGATGGCTCAAGGCTCCCCGAAGACACAGGCAGTCCTTTCTCAGTACGTTTTGGAACCTAGCGCTGACAAGTGAGTCCAAAAGAGAGCTGATATGCTTCCTAGAGTTCAAGAACCACAGGGACTAAGGCTCTATGCAATCGGTTGTTTCGCTAAGTCTGTCATGAGAACACCTGGACGTTAGCTTGAGGCTAGAGGCCCCATGTGGTGGGCCCATTCCCTGAAGACTACTGAAGGATGACCACCTACCAAGGGATGGCAACCTCCAAGTTTCTTGCCTAGAAACTCACGTCATCACCAGGGCAATTGTGTTACGAAGAGAAGCTGTGCAGCAACAGTGTTTCTTGGGGAGAATTGAGCCCGCGGCTCTGTAAATCCCAATGAGGAAAATAAAGTTTCACTCGCAGCCTTACTTTCAAAAGGGACCACACAGAGCATTCACCCTGCTGTGTCTTTCTCTAGTTTGTACTCCCAAGGTGCGTTAGAAGGGAGATACTTGAGTTGTTTCACTTACCACATGCTAGATGTTTAGCAAAAGAAGGCCTTTACTGCCCCTCTTTTGGCATATGGTTGTCCTCAGCCGAACAGTTCTCTCAGCTCCTAGAAGCGATGGGCGGTCCCTTGTGTACATCTTGGATCCCAGTGCAGACCTGTTAGTCCTAAGACACCAGAAATGCTTCCTACACTTAAAGCACCGCTTTGACAAACGCTGCCTGGAACCTGTTGCCTGCCTATCTATCTGTGTGACGAACAAAACAGTAACTTAGCTTGGAGCCAGTCCTCCTATATGTTTGGCTTACTCACCGACGATTGCTGAGGGATGAGCACTTAGCAGGGACTGAAAGGCCACGTTTGCCTCACGGGGGGCGGGGATATGACTTGTCCTCACAAGGCAATTGTGCAATGAAGAAAAGATAGGCCACTACACTGTTCATCAGGTAACCTTGAGGCCGCGTGTCGTCATTCCAGTGTACCAAATAAACTTCCCATCACGGTTCAGTTTCCAAGGCGAGGGCACAGCGTCTTATGCTGCAGTTTCTGACTCCCTACTGGACGTTCAGCTGACCACCTAGACCCTTTCGTGAGTCAACTTTGTGATACACTTTGTGATACGGGGTCGTGATGGTGGTGAAAGGATTAGCAAGTCATGGGTTAGTGAGGCCGGTGTGTACAATGTATCTCCAGAGTACCTGGCTTTCAAGGGAGAGCCTGAAATTTTTCAGGCTACACTGAAAGTCCAGTGGCCGCCTGGGGTAAATTGCATCACGTGCGAGTGCCCTGAAGGCGGGGTCGAATCACTGTATGTTTTGTGTGCTCTGGGTTCGGCAGAAAAGCAGACACGTTTTGCATGAAGGAATGAACAGAACGCTGATAGCTGGCTGTTTCTAAGCTATCCCAACCTAGGTGTTTCTCTGACGAAGCCCTTCGCTGCCCATGATTGCGGCATCTAGCTGCTGCCAGCGGTGCATTGCTCACAACTCCCTGAAGACACAGGAGGCCCTTTTAGTCCGTTTCGGATCCTAGTACAGCCCCGCGACTCAAGAGAGGACCTGATATGCTTCCTAGGGTTCGAGAAACCCAGGGACTAAGGCTGCATGGGGTCTGTCGCATGCCTACCTGGTTCATGAGAAAACCTGAACATTAGCTTAAGGCCAGAGGCCCCGTGTGGTTCTCCCCTTCCCTGAGGACAACTGAAGTAGGAGCACTTACCGAGGAACGGCAACATCCAATCTCCTTCCAGGAAACTCACTTGTCATCACAAAGGCAACTGTGCAACAACACTGTTTCCCAGGGAGAACTGAGCCCGCAGCTCTCTAAATCCCAATGAGGAAAATAAAGTTTCCCTTCAAGCCTTAGTTTCAAAATGGACCGCAGAGCATTCACCCTGTTGTATCCGTCACTCCATGGCACGTCCAAGGTGCGCATAGAACGGAGATACTACATTCGTTTCAACTTGCCGCATCCTAGCATTTTAACAAAAGACGCCCTTCACAGCCCTTCTTTCAGCCTATAGCTGCCCTCAACTGAGCTTCGCTCACAAGGCCCAGAAAGGACGGGCAGTCCGTCGTTTACATCTTGGATCCTAGTGCAGACCCCCGTGTCCTAAGACACCAGAAACGCTTCCTAGATTTAAAGCACCGCTTTGACAAAGGCTGCCGTGAGCTTGCGGCCCGCCTATGTCTGTGATGAGAGACGTAGAACGTTGGCTTGAGGCGAGTCGTCCGGGGTTGTGGGCGTACTCACGAATGATTTTTGAGGGAGGAGGCCGTGGCAGGAATTGAAAGCCAAGTGCTCTTTCGTGGAAGATAACTAGTCCTCCCAAAGACGACTGTGCAGCAAAGAGAAGATGGGCAACAACAGTGTTTACCAGGTAACCCTGAGGCCGCAAACTCTCTACTTTGCAATGAGGAAAATCAACTTCCCAGGAAGACTCAATTCCCAGCAGGACAAAGCAGCATATTACCAAGTCGCATCGGACTCTCTCTTGTACATCCCGTGGACACAGTGGCTCGTGACACTAGTCACCATTGCCATGCTGGGAGTCCTTACTGTGGTGTCAGGATATCAAGGGGAGGGCTTAGTTAGGCCTAGGTGACGGTACTTCCCTAGACTATCTACCAGTTCTGGAAAACCCTGTAGGTTTTGAAGCCGGACTTAAAGTGTAGTTGCCGCTTGAGGTAGACAGACGTCGTGGAGCAGCTCCCAGGAGCAGTGGTAGGCTAATTGTATTTTCTACTGCAGCTCAGGGTTCCTCCAGAGCGCAGACACCCTTTGCATGAAGGAAGGCATGGAACGTTGATAACTGGGTTGCTTTCAAGCTATCGCAATCCAGGTGTCTAAACAACGAAGCCCTTCACTGCCCATCAGTTGGCATCTAGCTGTTCCCGACGGTAGATGGCTCAAGGCTCCCCGAAGACACAGGCAGTCCTTTCTCAGTACGTTTTGGAACCTAGCGCTGACAAGTGAGTCCAAAAGAGAGCTGATATGCTTCCTAGAGTTCAAGAACCACAGGGACTAAGGCTCTATGCAATCGGTTGTTTCGCTAAGTCTGTCATGAGAACACCTGGACGTTAGCTTGAGGCTAGAGGCCCCATGTGGTGGGCCCATTCCCTGAAGACTACTGAAGGATGACCACCTACCAAGGGATGGCAACCTCCAAGTTTCTTGCCTAGAAACTCACGTCATCACCAGGGCAATTGTGTTACGAAGAGAAGCTGTGCAGCAACAGTGTTTCTTGGGGAGAATTGAGCCCGCGGCTCTGTAAATCCCAATGAGGAAAATAAAGTTTCACTCGCAGCCTTACTTTCAAAAGGGACCACACAGAGCATTCACCCTGCTGTGTCTTTCTCTAGTTTGTACTCCCAAGGTGCGTTAGAAGGGAGATACTTGAGTTGTTTCACTTACCACATGCTAGATGTTTAGCAAAAGAAGGCCTTTACTGCCCCTCTTTTGGCATATGGTTGTCCTCAGCCGAACAGTTCTCTCAGCTCCTAGAAGCGATGGGCGGTCCCTTGTGTACATCTTGGATCCCAGTGCAGACCTGTTAGTCCTAAGACACCAGAAATGCTTCCTACACTTAAAGCACCGCTTTGACAAACGCTGCCTGGAACCTGTTGCCTGCCTATCTGTGTGACGAACAAAACAGTAACTTAGCTTGGAGCCAGTCCTCCTATATGTTTGGCTTACTCACCGACGATTGCTGAGGGATGAGCACTTAGCAGGGACTGAAAGGCCACGTTTGCCTCACGGGGGGCGGGGATATGACTTGTCCTCACAAGGCAATTGTGCAATGAAGAAAAGATAGGCCACTACACTGTTCATCAGGTAACCTTGAGGCCGCGTGTCGTCATTCCAGTGTACCAAATAAACTTCCCATCACGGTTCAGTTTCCAAGGCGAGGGCACAGCGTCTTATGCTGCAGTTTCTGACTCCCTACTGGACGTTCAGCTGACCACCTAGACCCTTTCGTGAGTCAACTTTGTGATACACTTTGTGATACGGGGTCGTGATGGTGGTGAAAGGATTAGCAAGTCATGGGTTAGTGAGGCCGGTGTGTACAATGTATCTCCAGAGTACCTGGCTTTCAAGGGAGAGCCTGAAATTTTTCAGGCTACACTGAAAGTCCAGTGGCCGCCTGGGGTAAATTGCATCACGTGCGAGTGCCCTGAAGGCGGGGTCGAATCACTGTATGTTTTGTGTGCTCTGGGTTCGGCAGAAAAGCAGACACGTTTTGCATGAAGGAATGAACAGAACGCTGATAGCTGGCTGTTTCTAAGCTATCCCAACCTAGGTGTTTCTCTGACGAAGCCCTTCGCTGCCCATGATTGCGGCATCTAGCTGCTGCCAGCGGTGCATTGCTCACAACTCCCTGAAGACACAGGAGGCCCTTTTAGTCCGTTTCGGATCCTAGTACAGCCCCGCGACTCAAGAGAGGACCTGATATGCTTCCTAGGGTTCGAGAAACCCAGGGACTAAGGCTGCATGGGGTCTGTCGCATGCCTACCTGGTTCATGAGAAAACCTGAACATTAGCTTAAGGCCAGAGGCCCCGTGTGGTTCTCCCCTTCCCTGAGGACAACTGAAGTAGGAGCACTTACCGAGGAACGGCAACATCCAATCTCCTTCCAGGAAACTCACTTGTCATCACAAAGGCAACTGTGCAACAACACTGTTTCCCAGGGAGAACTGAGCCCGCAGCTCTCTAAATCCCAATGAGGAAAATAAAGTTTCCCTTCAAGCCTTAGTTTCAAAATGGACCGCAGAGCATTCACCCTGTTGTATCCGTCACTCCATGGCACGTCCAAGGTGCGCATAGAACGGAGATACTACATTCGTTTCAACTTGCCGCATCCTAGCATTTTAACAAAAGACGCCCTTCACAGCCCTTCTTTCAGCCTATAGCTGCCCTCAACTGAGCTTCGCTCACAAGGCCCAGAAAGGACGGGCAGTCCGTCGTTTACATCTTGGATCCTAGTGCAGACCCCCGTGTCCTAAGACACCAGAAACGCTTCCTAGATTTAAAGCACCGCTTTGACAAAGGCTGCCGTGAGCTTGCGGCCCGCCTATGTCTGTGATGAGAGACGTAGAACGTTGGCTTGAGGCGAGTCGTCCGGGGTTGTGGGCGTACTCACGAATGATTTTTGAGGGAGGAGGCCGTGGCAGGAATTGAAAGCCAAGTGCTCTTTCGTGGAAGATAACTAGTCCTCCCAAAGACGACTGTGCAGCAAAGAGAAGATGGGCAACAACAGTGTTTACCAGGTAACCCTGAGGCCGCAAACTCTCTACTTTGCAATGAGGAAAATCAACTTCCCAGGAAGACTCAATTCCCAGCAGGACAAAGCAGCATATTACCAAGTCGCATCGGACTCTCTCTTGTACATCCCGTGGACACAGTGGCTCGTGACACTAGTCACCATTGCCATGCTGGGAGTCCTTACTGTGGTGTCAGGATATCAAGGGGAGGGCTTAGTTAGGCCTAGGTGACGGTACTTCCCTAGACTATCTACCAGTTCTGGAAAACCCTGTAGGTTTTGAAGCCGGACTTAAAGTGTAGTTGCCGCTTGAGGTAGACAGACGTCGTGGAGCAGCTCCCAGGAGCAGTGGTAGGCTAATTGTATTTTCTACTGCAGCTCAGGGTTCCTCCAGAGCGCAGACACCCTTTGCATGAAGGAAGGCATGGAACGTTGATAACTGGGTTGCTTTCAAGCTATCGCAATCCAGGTGTCTAAACAACGAAGCCCTTCACTGCCCATCAGTTGGCATCTAGCTGTTCCCGACGGTAGATGGCTCAAGGCTCCCCGAAGACACAGGCAGTCCTTTCTCAGTACGTTTTGGAACCTAGCGCTGACAAGTGAGTCCAAAAGAGAGCTGATATGCTTCCTAGAGTTCAAGAACCACAGGGACTAAGGCTCTATGCAATCGGTTGTTTCGCTAAGTCTGTCATGAGAACACCTGGACGTTAGCTTGAGGCTAGAGGCCCCATGTGGTGGGCCCATTCCCTGAAGACTACTGAAGGATGACCACCTACCAAGGGATGGCAACCTCCAAGTTTCTTGCCTAGAAACTCACGTCATCACCAGGGCAATTGTGTTACGAAGAGAAGCTGTGCAGCAACAGTGTTTCTTGGGGAGAATTGAGCCCGCGGCTCTGTAAATCCCAATGAGGAAAATAAAGTTTCACTCGCAGCCTTACTTTCAAAAGGGACCACACAGAGCATTCACCCTGCTGTGTCTTTCTCTAGTTTGTACTCCCAAGGTGCGTTAGAAGGGAGATACTTGAGTTGTTTCACTTACCACATGCTAGATGTTTAGCAAAAGAAGGCCTTTACTGCCCCTCTTTTGGCATATGGTTGTCCTCAGCCGAACAGTTCTCTCAGCTCCTAGAAGCGATGGGCGGTCCCTTGTGTACATCTTGGATCCCAGTGCAGACCTGTTAGTCCTAAGACACCAGAAATGCTTCCTACACTTAAAGCACCGCTTTGACAAACGCTGCCTGGAACCTGTTGCCTGCCTATCTATCTGTGTGACGAACAAAACAGTAACTTAGCTTGGAGCCAGTCCTCCTATATGTTTGGCTTACTCACCGACGATTGCTGAGGGATGAGCACTTAGCAGGGACTGAAAGGCCACGTTTGCCTCACGGGGGGCGGGGATATGACTTGTCCTCACAAGGCAATTGTGCAATGAAGAAAAGATAGGCCACTACACTGTTCATCAGGTAACCTTGAGGCCGCGTGTCGTCATTCCAGTGTGCCAAATAAACTTCCCATCACGGTTCAGTTTCCAAGGCGAGGGCACAGCGTCTTATGCTGCAGTTTCTGACTCCCTACTGGACGTTCAGCTGACCACCTAGACCCTTTCGTGAGTCAACTTTGTGATACACTTTGTGATACGGGGTCGTGATGGTGGTGAAAGGATTAGCAAGTCATGGGTTAGTGAGGCCGGTGTGTACAATGTATCTCCAGAGTACCTGGCTTTCAAGGGAGAGCCTGAAATTTTTCAGGCTACACTGAAAGTCCAGTGGCCGCCTGGGGTAAATTGCATCACGTGCGAGTGCCCTGAAGGCGGGGTCGAATCACTGTATGTTTTGTGTGCTCTGGGTTCGGCAGAAAAGCAGACACGTTTTGCATGAAGGAATGAACAGAACGCTGATAGCTGGCTGTTTCTAAGCTATCCCAACCTAGGTGTTTCTCTGACGAAGCCCTTCGCTGCCCATGATTGCGGCATCTAGCTGCTGCCAGCGGTGCATTGCTCACAACTCCCTGAAGACACAGGAGGCCCTTTTAGTCCGTTTCGGATCCTAGTACAGCCCCGCGACTCAAGAGAGGACCTGATATGCTTCCTAGGGTTCGAGAAACCCAGGGACTAAGGCTGCATGGGGTCTGTCGCATGCCTACCTGGTTCATGAGAAAACCTGAACATTAGCTTAAGGCCAGAGGCCCCGTGTGGTTCTCCCCTTCCCTGAGGACAACTGAAGTAGGAGCACTTACCGAGGAATGGCAACATCCAATCTCCTTCCAGGAAACTCACTTGTCATCACAAAGGCAACTGTGCAACAACACTGTTTCCCAGGGAGAACTGAGCCCGCAGCTCTCTAAATCCCAATGAGGAAAATAAAGTTTCCCTTCAAGCCTTAGTTTCAAAATGGACCGCAGAGCATTCACCCTGTTGTATCCGTCACTCCATGGCACGTCCAAGGTGCGCATAGAACGGAGATACTACATTCGTTTCAACTTGCCGCATCCTAGCATTTTAACAAAAGACGCCCTTCACAGCCCTTCTTTCAGCCTATAGCTGCCCTCAACTGAGCTTCGCTCACAAGGCCCAGAAAGGACGGGCAGTCCGTCGTTTACATCTTGGATCCTAGTGCAGACCCCCGTGTCCTAAGACACCAGAAACGCTTCCTAGATTTAAAGCACCGCTTTGACAAAGGCTGCCGTGAGCTTGCGGCCCGCCTATGTCTGTGATGAGAGACGTAGAACGTTGGCTTGAGGCGAGTCGTCCGGGGTTGTGGGCGTACTCACGAATGATTTTTGAGGGAGGAGGCCGTGGCAGGAATTGAAAGCCAAGTGCTCTTTCGTGGAAGATAACTAGTCCTCCCAAAGACGACTGTGCAGCAAAGAGAAGATGGGCAACAACAGTGTTTACCAGGTAACCCTGAGGCCACAAACTCTCTACTTTGCAATGAGGAAAATCAACTTCCCAGGAAGACTCAATTCCCAGCAGGACAAAGCAGCATATTACCAAGTCGCATCGGACTCTCTCTTGTACATCCCGTGGACACAGTGGCTCGTGACACTAGTCACCATTGCCATGCTGGGAGTCCTTACTGTGGTGTCAGGATATCAAGGGGAGGGCTTAGTTAGGCCTAGGTGACGGTACTTCCCTAGACTATCTACCAGTTCTGGAAAACCCTGTAGGTTTTGAAGCCGGACTTAAAGTGTAGTTGCCGCTTGAGGTAGACAGACGTCGTGGAGCAGCTCCCAGGAGCAGTGGTAGGCTAATTGTATTTTCTACTGCAGCTCAGGGTTCCTCCAGAGCGCAGACACCCTTTGCATGAAGGAAGGCATGGAACGTTGATAACTGGGTTGCTTTCAAGCTATCGCAATCCAGGTGTCTAAACAACGAAGCCCTTCACTGCCCATCAGTTGGCATCTAGCTGTTCCCGACGGTAGATGGCTCAAGGCTCCCCGAAGACACAGGCAGTCCTTTCTCAGTACGTTTTGGAACCTAGCGCTGACAAGTGAGTCCAAAAGAGAGCTGATATGCTTCCTAGAGTTCAAGAACCACAGGGACTAAGGCTCTATGCAATCGGTTGTTTCGCTAAGTCTGTCATGAGAACACCTGGACGTTAGCTTGAGGCTAGAGGCCCCATGTGGTGGGCCCATTCCCTGAAGACTACTGAAGGATGACCACCTACCAAGGGATGGCAACCTCCAAGTTTCTTGCCTAGAAACTCACGTCATCACCAGGGCAATTGTGTTACGAAGAGAAGCTGTGCAGCAACAGTGTTTCTTGGGGAGAATTGAGCCCGCGGCTCTGTAAATCCCAATGAGGAAAATAAAGTTTCACTCGCAGCCTTACTTTCAAAAGGGACCACACAGAGCATTCACCCTGCTGTGTCTTTCTCTAGTTTGTACTCCCAAGGTGCATTAGAAGGGAGATACTTGAGTTGTTTCACTTACCACATGCTAGATGTTTAGCAAAAGAAGGCCTTTACTGCCCCTCTTTTGGCATATGGTTGTCCTCAGCCGAACAGTTCTCTCAGCTCCTAGAAGCGATGGGCGGTCCCTTGTGTACATCTTGGATCCCAGTGCAGACCTGTTAGTCCTAAGACACCAGAAATGCTTCCTACACTTAAAGCACCGCTTTGACAAACGCTGCCTGGAACCTGTTGCCTGCCTATCTATCTGTGTGACGAACAAAACAGTAACTTAGCTTGGAGCCAGTCCTCCTATATGTTTGGCTTACTCACCGACGATTGCTGAGGGATGAGCACTTAGCAGGGACTGAAAGGCCACGTTTGCCTCACGGGGGGCGGGGATATGACTTGTCCTCACAAGGCAATTGTGCAATGAAGAAAAGATAGGCCACTACACTGTTCATCAGGTAACCTTGAGGCCGCGTGTCGTCATTCCAGTGTGCCAAATAAACTTCCCATCACGGTTCAGTTTCCAAGGCGAGGGCACAGCGTCTTATGCTGCAGTTTCTGACTCCCTACTGGACGTTCAGCTGACCACCTAGACCCTTTCGTGAGTCAACTTTGTGATACACTTTGTGATACGGGGTCGTGATGGTGGTGAAAGGATTAGCAAGTCATGGGTTAGTGAGGCCGGTGTGTACAATGTATCTCCAGAGTACCTGGCTTTCAAGGGAGAGCCTGAAATTTTTCAGGCTACACTGAAAGTCCAGTGGCCGCCTGGGGTAAATTGCATCACGTGCGAGTGCCCTGAAGGCGGGGTCGAATCACTGTATGTTTTGTGTGCTCTGGGTTCGGCAGAAAAGCAGACACGTTTTGCATGAAGGAATGAACAGAACGCTGATAGCTGGCTGTTTCTAAGCTATCCCAACCTAGGTGTTTCTCTGACGAAGCCCTTCGCTGCCCATGATTGCGGCATCTAGCTGCTGCCAGCGGTGCATTGCTCACAACTCCCTGAAGACACAGGAGGCCCTTTTAGTCCGTTTCGGATCCTAGTACAGCCCCGCGACTCAAGAGAGGACCTGATATGCTTCCTAGGGTTCGAGAAACCCAGGGACTAAGGCTGCATGGGGTCTGTCGCATGCCTACCTGGTTCATGAGAAAACCTGAACATTAGCTTAAGGCCAGAGGCCCCGTGTGGTTCTCCCCTTCCCTGAGGACAACTGAAGTAGGAGCACTTACCGAGGAACGGCAACATCCAATCTCCTTCCAGGAAACTCACTTGTCATCACAAAGGCAACTGTGCAACAACACTGTTTCCCAGGGAGAACTGAGCCCGCAGCTCTCTAAATCCCAATGAGGAAAATAAAGTTTCCCTTCAAGCCTTAGTTTCAAAATGGACCGCAGAGCATTCACCCTGTTGTATCCGTCACTCCATGGCACGTCCAAGGTGCGCATAGAACGGAGATACTACATTCGTTTCAACTTGCCGCATCCTAGCATTTTAACAAAAGACGCCCTTCACAGCCCTTCTTTCAGCCTATAGCTGCCCTCAACTGAGCTTCGCTCACAAGGCCCAGAAAGGACGGGCAGTCCGTCGTTTACATCTTGGATCCTAGTGCAGACCCCCGTGTCCTAAGACACCAGAAACGCTTCCTAGATTTAAAGCACCGCTTTGACAAAGGCTGCCGTGAGCTTGCGGCCCGCCTATGTCTGTGATGAGAGACGTAGAACGTTGGCTTGAGGCGAGTCGTCCGGGGTTGTGGGCGTACTCACGAATGATTTTTGAGGGAGGAGGCCGTGGCAGGAATTGAAAGCCAAGTGCTCTTTCGTGGAAGATAACTAGTCCTCCCAAAGACGACTGTGCAGCAAAGAGAAGATGGGTAACAACAGTGTTTACCAGGTAACCCTGAGGCCGCAAACTCTCTACTTTGCAATGAGGAAAATCAACTTCCCAGGAAGACTCAATTCCCAGCAGGACAAAGCAGCATATTACCAAGTCGCATCGGACTCTCTCTTGTACATCCCGTGGACACAGTGGCTCGTGACACTAGTCACCATTGCCATGCTGGGAGTCCTTACTGTGGTGTCAGGATATCAAGGGGAGGGCTTAGTTAGGCCTAGGTGACGGTACTTCTCTAGACTATCTACCAGTTCTGGAAAACCCTGTAGGTTTTGAAGCCGGACTTAAAGTGTAGTTGCCGCTTGAGGTAGACAGACGTCGTGGAGCAGCTCCCAGGAGCAGTGGTAGGCTAATTGTATTTTCTACTGCAGCTCAGGGTTCCTCCAGAGCGCAGACACCCTTTGCATGAAGGAAGGCATGGAACGTTGATAACTGGGTTGCTTTCAAGCTATCGCAATCCAGGTGTCTAAACAACGAAGCCCTTCACTGCCCATCAGTTGGCATCTAGCTGTTCCCGACGGTAGATGGCTCAAGGCTCCCCGAAGACACAGGCAGTCCTTTCTCAGTACGTTTTGGAACCTAGCGCTGACAAGTGAGTCCAAAAGAGAGCTGATATGCTTCCTAGAGTTCAAGAACCACAGGGACTAAGGCTCTATGCAATCGGTTGTTTCGCTAAGTCTGTCATGAGAACACCTGGACGTTAGCTTGAGGCTAGAGGCCCCATGTGGTGGGCCCATTCCCTGAAGACTACTGAAGGATGACCACCTACCAAGGGATGGCAACCTCCAAGTTTCTTGCCTAGAAACTCACGTCATCACCAGGGCAATTGTGTTACGAAGAGAAGCTGTGCAGCAACAGTGTTTCTTGGGGAGAATTGAGCCCGCGGCTCTGTAAATCCCAATGAGGAAAATAAAGTTTCACTCGCAGCCTTACTTTCAAAAGGGACCACACAGAGCATTCACCCTGCTGTGTCTTTCTCTAGTTTGTACTCCCAAGGTGCGTTAGAAGGGAGATACTTGAGTTGTTTCACTTACCACATGCTAGATGTTTAGCAAAAGAAGGCCTTTACTGCCCCTCTTTTGGCATATGGTTGTCCTCAGCCGAACAGTTCTCTCAGCTCCTAGAAGCGATGGGCGGTCCCTTGTGTACATCTTGGATCCCAGTGCAGACCTGTTAGTCCTAAGACACCAGAAATGCTTCCTACACTTAAAGCACCGCTTTGACAAACGCTGCCTGGAACCTGTTGCCTGCCTATCTATCTGTGTGACGAACAAAACAGTAACTTAGCTTGGAGCCAGTCCTCCTATATGTTTGGCTTACTCACCGACGATTGCTGAGGGATGAGCACTTAGCAGGGACTGAAAGGCCACGTTTGCCTCATGGGGGGCGGGGATATGACTTGTCCTCACAAGGCAATTGTGCAATGAAGAAAAGATAGGCCACTACACTGTTCATCAGGTAACCTTGAGGCCGCGTGTCGTCATTCCAGTGTGCCAAATAAACTTCCCATCACGGTTCAGTTTCCAAGGCGAGGGCACAGCGTCTTATGCTGCAGTTTCTGACTCCCTACTGGACGTTCAGCTGACCACCTAGACCCTTTCGTGAGTCAACTTTGTGATACACTTTGTGATACGGGGTCGTGATGGTGGTGAAAGGATTAGCAAGTCATGGGTTAGTGAGGCCGGTGTGTACAATGTATCTCCAGAGTACCTGGCTTTCAAGGGAGAGCCTGAAATTTTTCAGGCTACACTGAAAGTCCAGTGGCCGCCTGGGGTAAATTGCATCACGTGCGAGTGCCCTGAAGGCGGGGTCGAATCACTGTATGTTTTGTGTGCTCTGGGTTCGGCAGAAAAGCAGACACGTTTTGCATGAAGGAATGAACAGAACGCTGATAGCTGGCTGTTTCTAAGCTATCCCAACCTAGGTGTTTCTCTGACGAAGCCCTTCGCTGCCCATGATTGCGGCATCTAGCTGCTGCCAGCGGTGCATTGCTCACAACTCCCTGAAGACACAGGAGGCCCTTTTAGTCCGTTTCGGATCCTAGTACAGCCCCGCGACTCAAGAGAGGACCTGATATGCTTCCTAGGGTTCGAGAAACCCAGGGACTAAGGCTGCATGGGGTCTGTCGCATGCCTACCTGGTTCATGAGAAAACCTGAACATTAGCTTAAGGCCAGAGGCCCCGTGTGGTTCTCCCCTTCCCTGAGGACAACTGAAGTAGGAGCACTTACCGAGGAACGGCAACATCCAATCTCCTTCCAGGAAACTCACTTGTCATCACAAAGGCAACTGTGCAACAACACTGTTTCCCAGGGAGAACTGAGCCCGCAGCTCTCTAAATCCCAATGAGGAAAATAAAGTTTCCCTTCAAGCCTTAGTTTCAAAATGGACCGCAGAGCATTCACCCTGTTGTATCCGTCACTCCATGGCACGTCCAAGGTGCGCATAGAACGGAGATACTACATTCGTTTCAACTTGCCGCATCCTAGCATTTTAACAAAAGACGCCCTTCACAGCCCTTCTTTCAGCCTATAGCTGCCCTCAACTGAGCTTCGCTCACAAGGCCCAGAAAGGACGGGCAGTCCGTCGTTTACATCTTGGATCCTAGTGCAGACCCCCGTGTCCTAAGACACCAGAAACGCTTCCTAGATTTAAAGCACCGCTTTGACAAAGGCTGCCGTGAGCTTGCGGCCCGCCTATGTCTGTGATGAGAGACGTAGAACGTTGGCTTGAGGCGAGTCGTCCGGGGTTGTGGGCGTACTCACGAATGACTTTTGAGGGAGGAGGCCGTGGCAGGAATTGAAAGCCAAGTGCTCTTTCGTGGAAGATAACTAGTCCTCCCAAAGACGACTGTGCAGCAAAGAGAAGATGGGCAACAACAGTGTTTACCAGGTAACCCTGAGGCCGCAAACTCTCTACTTTGCAATGAGGAAAATCAACTTCCCAGGAAGACTCAATTCCCAGCAGGACAAAGCAGCATATTACCAAGTCGCATCGGACTCTCTCTTGTACATCCCGTGGACACAGTGGCTCGTGACACTAGTCACCATTGCCATGCTGGGAGTCCTTACTGTGGTGTCAGGATATCAAGGGGAGGGCTTAGTTAGGCCTAGGTGACGGTACTTCTCTAGACTATCTACCAGTTCTGGAAAACCCTGTAGGTTTTGAAGCCGGACTTAAAGTGTAGTTGCCGCTTGAGGTAGACAGACGTCGTGGAGCAGCTCCCAGGAGCAGTGGTAGGCTAATTGTATTTTCTACTGCAGCTCAGGGTTCCTCCAGAGCGCAGACACCCTTTGCATGAAGGAAGGCATGGAACGTTGATAACTGGGTTGCTTTCAAGCTATCGCAATCCAGGTGTCTAAACAACGAAGCCCTTCACTGCCCATCAGTTGGCATCTAGCTGTTCCCGACGGTAGATGGCTCAAGGCTCCCCGAAGACACAGGCAGTCCTTTCTCAGTACGTTTTGGAACCTAGCGCTGACAAGTGAGTCCAAAAGAGAGCTGATATGCTTCCTAGAGTTCAAGAACCACAGGGACTAAGGCTCTATGCAATCGGTTGTTTCGCTAAGTCTGTCATGAGAACACCTGGACGTTAGCTTGAGGCTAGAGGCCCCATGTGGTGGGCCCATTCCCTGAAGACTACTGAAGGATGACCACCTACCAAGGGATGGCAACCTCCAAGTTTCTTGCCTAGAAACTCACGTCATCACCAGGGCAATTGTGTTACGAAGAGAAGCTGTGCAGCAACAGTGTTTCTTGGGGAGAATTGAGCCCGCGGCTCTGTAAATCCCAATGAGGAAAATAAAGTTTCACTCGCAGCCTTACTTTCAAAAGGGACCACACAGAGCATTCACCCTGCTGTGTCTTTCTCTAGTTTGTACTCCCAAGGTGCGTTAGAAGGGAGATACTTGAGTTGTTTCACTTACCACATGCTAGATGTTTAGCAAAAGAAGGCCTTTACTGCCCTTCTTTTGGCATATGGTTGTCCTCAGCCGAACAGTTCTCTCAGCTCCTAGAAGCGATGGGCGGTCCCTTGTGTACATCTTGGATCCCAGTGCAGACCTGTTAGTCCTAAGACACCAGAAATGCTTCCTACACTTAAAGCACCGCTTTGACAAACGCTGCCTGGAACCTGTTGCCTGCCTATCTATCTGTGTGACGAACAAAACAGTAACTTAGCTTGGAGCCAGTCCTCCTATATGTTTGGCTTACTCACCGACGATTGCTGAGGGATGAGCACTTAGCAGGGACTGAAAGGCCACGTTTGCCTCACGGGGGGCGGGGATATGACTTGTCCTCACAAGGCAATTGTGCAATGAAGAAAAGATAGGCCACTACACTGTTCATCAGGTAACCTTGAGGCCGCGTGTCGTCATTCCAGTGTGCCAAATAAACTTCCCATCACGGTTCAGTTTCCAAGGCGAGGGCACAGCGTCTTATGCTGCAGTTTCTGACTCCCTACTGGACGTTCAGCTGACCACCTAGACCCTTTCGTGAGTCAACTTTGTGATACACTTTGTGATACGGGGTCGTGATGGTGGTGAAAGGATTAGCAAGTCATGGGTTAGTGAGGCCGGTGTGTACAATGTATCTCCAGAGTACCTGGCTTTCAAGGGAGAGCCTGAAATTTTTCAGGCTACACTGAAAGTCCAGTGGCCGCCTGGGGTAAATTGCATCACGTGCGAGTGCCCTGAAGGCGGGGTCGAATCACTGTATGTTTTGTGTGCTCTGGGTTCGGCAGAAAAGCAGACACGTTTTGCATGAAGGAATGAACAGAACGCTGATAGCTGGCTGTTTCTAAGCTATCCCAACCTAGGTGTTTCTCTGACGAAGCCCTTCGCTGCCCATGATTGCGGCATCTAGCTGCTGCCAGCGGTGCATTGCTCACAACTCCCTGAAGACACAGGAGGCCCTTTTAGTCCGTTTCGGATCCTAGTACAGCCCCGCGACTCAAGAGAGGACCTGATATGCTTCCTAGGGTTCGAGAAACCCAGGGACTAAGGCTGCATGGGGTCTGTCGCATGCCTACCTGGTTCATGAGAAAACCTGAACATTAGCTTAAGGCCAGAGGCCCCGTGTGGTTCTCCCCTTCCCTGAGGACAACTGAAGTAGGAGCACTTACCGAGGAACGGCAACATCCAATCTCCTTCCAGGAAACTCACTTGTCATCACAAAGGCAACTGTGCAACAACACTGTTTCCCAGGGAGAACTGAGCCCGCAGCTCTCTAAATCCCAATGAGGAAAATAAAGTTTCCCTTCAAGCCTTAGTTTCAAAATGGACCGCAGAGCATTCACCCTGTTGTATCCGTCACTCCATGGCACGTCCAAGGTGCGCATAGAACGGAGATACTACATTCGTTTCAACTTGCCGCATCCTAGCATTTTAACAAAAGACGCCCTTCACAGCCCTTCTTTCAGCCTATAGCTGCCCTCAACTGAGCTTCGCTCACAAGGCCCAGAAAGGACGGGCAGTCCGTCGTTTACATCTTGGATCCTAGTGCAGACCCCCGTGTCCTAAGACACCAGAAACGCTTCCTAGATTTAAAGCACCGCTTTGACAAAGGCTGCCGTGAGCTTGCGGCCCGCCTATGTCTGTGATGAGAGACGTAGAACGTTGGCTTGAGGCGAGTCGTCCGGGCTTGTGGGCGTACTCACGAATGATTTTTGAGGGAGGAGGCCGTGGCAGGAATTGAAAGCCAAGTGCTCTTTCGTGGAAGATAACTAGTCCTCCCAAAGACGACTGTGCAGCAAAGAGAAGATGGGCAACAACAGTGTTTACCAGGTAACCCTGAGGCCGCAAACTCTCTACTTTGCAATGAGGAAAATCAACTTCCCAGGAAGACTCAATTCCCAGCAGGACAAAGCAGCATATTACCAAGTCGCATCGGACTCTCTCTTGTACATCCCGTGGACACAGTGGCTCGTGACACTAGTCACCATTGCCATGCTGGGAGTCCTTACTGTGGTGTCAGGATATCAAGGGGAGGGCTTAGTTAGGCCTAGGTGACGGTACTTCTCTAGACTATCTACCAGTTCTGGAAAACCCTGTAGGTTTTGAAGCCGGACTTAAAGTGTAGTTGCCGCTTGAGGTAGACAGACGTCGTGGAGCAGCTCCCAGGAGCAGTGGTAGGCTAATTGTATTTTCTACTGCAGCTCAGGGTTCCTCCAGAGCGCAGACACCCTTTGCATGAAGGAAGGCATGGAACGTTGATAACTGGGTTGCTTTCAAGCTATCGCAATCCAGGTGTCTAAACAACGAAGCCCTTCACTGCCCATCAGTTGGCATCTAGCTGTTCCCGACGGTAGATGGCTCAAGGCTCCCCGAAGACACAGGCAGTCCTTTCTCAGTACGTTTTGGAACCTAGCGCTGACAAGTGAGTCCAAAAGAGAGCTGATATGCTTCCTAGAGTTCAAGAACCACAGGGACTAAGGCTCTATGCAATCGGTTGTTTCGCTAAGTCTGTCATGAGAACACCTGGACGTTAGCTTGAGGCTAGAGGCCCCATGTGGTGGGCCCATTCCCTGAAGACTACTGAAGGATGACCACCTACCAAGGGATGGCAACCTCCAAGTTTCTTGCCTAGAAACTCACGTCATCACCAGGGCAATTGTGTTACGAAGAGAAGCTGTGCAGCAACAGTGTTTCTTGGGGAGAATTGAGCCCGCGGCTCTGTAAATCCCAATGAGGAAAATAAAGTTTCACTCGCAGCCTTACTTTCAAAAGGGACCACACAGAGCATTCACCCTGCTGTGTCTTTCTCTAGTTTGTACTCCCAAGGTGCGTTAGAAGGGAGATACTTGAGTTGTTTCACTTACCACATGCTAGATGTTTAGCAAAAGAAGGCCTTTACTGCCCTTCTTTTGGCATATGGTTGTCCTCAGCCGAACAGTTCTCTCAGCTCCTAGAAGCGATGGGCGGTCCCTTGTGTACATCTTGGATCCCAGTGCAGACCTGTTAGTCCTAAGACACCAGAAATGCTTCCTACACTTAAAGCACCGCTTTGACAAACGCTGCCTGGAACCTGTTGCCTGCCTATCTATCTGTGTGACGAACAAAACAGTAACTTAGCTTGGAGCCAGTCCTCCTATATGTTTGGCTTACTCACCGACGATTGCTGAGGGATGAGCACTTAGCAGGGACTGAAAGGTCACGTTTGCCTCACGGGGGGCGGGGATATGACTTGTCCTCACAAGGCAATTGTGCAATGAAGAAAAGATAGGCCACTACACTGTTCATCAGGTAACCTTGAGGCCGCGTGTCGTCATTCCAGTGTGCCAAATAAACTTCCCATCACGGTTCAGTTTCCAAGGCGAGGGCACAGCGTCTTATGCTGCAGTTTCTGACTCCCTACTGGACGTTCAGCTGACCACCTAGACCCTTTCGTGAGTCAACTTTGTGATACACTTTGTGATACGGGGTCGTGATGGTGGTGAAAGGATTAGCAAGTCATGGGTTAGTGAGGCCGGTGTGTACAATGTATCTCCAGAGTACCTGGCTTTCAAGGGAGAGCCTGAAATTTTTCAGGCTACACTGAAAGTCCAGTGGCCGCCTGGGGTAAATTGCATCACGTGCGAGTGCCCTGAAGGCGGGGTCGAATCACTGTATGTTTTGTGTGCTCTGGGTTCGGCAGAAAAGCAGACACGTTTTGCATGAAGGAATGAACAGAACGCTGATAGCTGGCTGTTTCTAAGCTATCCCAACCTAGGTGTTTCTCTGACGAAGCCCTTCGCTGCCCATGATTGCGGCATCTAGCTGCTGCCAGCGGTGCATTGCTCACAACTCCCTGAAGACACAGGAGGCCCTTTTAGTCCGTTTCGGATCCTAGTACAGCCCCGCGACTCAAGAGAGGACCTGATATGCTTCCTAGGGTTCGAGAAACCCAGGGACTAAGGCTGCATGGGGTCTGTCGCATGCCTACCTGGTTCATGAGAAAACCTGAACATTAGCTTAAGGCCAGAGGCCCCGTGTGGTTCTCCCCTTCCCTGAGGACAACTGAAGTAGGAGCACTTACCGAGGAACGGCAACATCCAATCTCCTTCCAGGAAACTCACTTGTCATCACAAAGGCAACTGTGCAACAACACTGTTTCCCAGGGAGAACTGAGCCCGCAGCTCTCTAAATCCCAATGAGGAAAATAAAGTTTCCCTTCAAGCCTTAGTTTCAAAATGGACCGCAGAGCATTCACCCTGTTGTATCCGTCACTCCATGGCACGTCCAAGGTGCGCATAGAACGGAGATACTACATTCGTTTCAACTTGCCGCATCCTAGCATTTTAACAAAAGACGCCCTTCACAGCCCTTCTTTCAGCCTATAGCTGCCCTCAACTGAGCTTTGCTCACAAGGCCCAGAAAGGACGGGCAGTCCGTCGTTTACATCTTGGATCCTAGTGCAGACCCCCGTGTCCTAAGACACCAGAAACGCTTCCTAGATTTAAAGCACCGCTTTGACAAAGGCTGCCGTGAGCTTGCGGCCCGCCTATGTCTGTGATGAGAGACGTAGAACGTTGGCTTGAGGCGAGTCGTCCGGGGTTGTGGGCGTACTCACGAATGATTTTTGAGGGAGGAGGCCGTGGCAGGAATTGAAAGCCAAGTGCTCTTTCGTGGAAGATAACTAGTCCTCCCAAAGACGACTGTGCAGCAAAGAGAAGATGGGCAACAACAGTGTTTACCAGGTAACCCTGAGGCCGCAAACTCTCTACTTTGCAATGAGGAAAATCAACTTCCCAGGAAGACTCAATTCCCAGCAGGACAAAGCAGCATATTACCAAGTCGCATCGGACTCTCTCTTGTACATCCCATGGACACAGTGGCTCGTGACACTAGTCACCATTGCCATGCTGGGAGTCCTTACTGTGGTGTCAGGATATCAAGGGGAGGGCTTAGTTAGGCCTAGGTGACGGTAGTTCTCTAGACTATCTACCAGTTCTGGAAAACCCTGTAGGTTTTGAAGCCGGACTTAAAGTGTAGCTGCCGCTTGAGGTAGACAGACGTCGTGGAGCAGCTCCCAGGAGCAGTGGTAGGCTAATTGTATTTTCTACTGCAGCTCAGGGTTCCTCCAGAGCGCAGACACCCTTTGCATGAAGGAAGGCATGGAACGTTGATAACTGGGTTGCTTTCAAGCTATCGCAATCCAGGTGTCTAAACAACGAAGCCCTTCACTGCCCATCAGTTGGCATCTAGCTGTTCCCGACGGTAGATGGCTCAAGGCTCCCCGAAGACACAGGCAGTCCTTTCTCAGTACGTTTTGGAACCTAGCGCTGACAAGTGAGTCCAAAAGAGAGCTGATATGCTTCCTAGAGTTCAAGAACCACAGGGACTAAGGCTCTATGCAATCGGTTGTTTCGCTAAGTCTGTCATGAGAACACCTGGACGTTAGCTTGAGGCTAGAGGCCCCATGTGGTGGGCCCATTCCCTGAAGACTACTGAAGGATGACCACCTACCAAGGGATGGCAACCTCCAAGTTTCTTGCCTAGAAACTCACGTCATCACCAGGGCAATTGTGTTACGAAGAGAAGCTGTGCAGCAACAGTGTTTCTTGGGGAGAATTGAGCCCGCGGCTCTGTAAATCCCAATGAGGAAAATAAAGTTTCACTCGCAGCCTTACTTTCAAAAGGGACCACACAGAGCATTCACCCTGCTGTGTCTTTCTCTAGTTTGTACTCCCAAGGTGCGTTAGAAGGGAGATACTTGAGTTGTTTCACTTACCACATGCTAGATGTTTAGCAAAAGAAGGCCTTTACTGCCCTTCTTTTGGCATATGGTTGTCCTCAGCCGAACAGTTCTCTCAGCTCCTAGAAGCGATGGGCGGTCCCTTGTGTACATCTTGGATCCCAGTGCAGACCTGTTAGTCCTAAGACACCAGAAATGCTTCCTACACTTAAAGCACCGCTTTGACAAACGCTGCCTGGAACCTGTTGCCTGCCTATCTATCTGTGTGACGAACAAAACAGTAACTTAGCTTGGAGCCAGTCCTCCTATATGTTTGGCTTACTCACCGACGATTGCTGAGGGATGAGCACTTAGCAGGGACTGAAAGGCCACGTTTGCCTCACGGGGGGCGGGGATATGACTTGTCCTCACAAGGCAATTGTGCAATGAAGAAAAGATAGGCCACTACACTGTTCATCAGGTAACCTTGAGGCCGCGTGTCGTCATTCCAGTGTGCCAAATAAACTTCCCATCACGGTTCAGTTTCCAAGGCGAGGGCACAGCGTCTTATGCTGCAGTTTCTGACTCCCTACTGGACGTTCAGCTGACCACCTAGACCCTTTCGTGAGTCAACTTTGTGATACACTTTGTGATACGGGGTCGTGATGGTGGTGAAAGGATTAGCAAGTCATGGGTTAGTGAGGCCGGTGTGTACAATGTATCTCCAGAGTACCTGGCTTTCAAGGGAGAGCCTGAAATTTTTCAGGCTACACTGAAAGTCCAGTGGCCGCCTGGGGTAAATTGCATCACGTGCGAGTGCCCTGAAGGCGGGGTCGAATCACTGTATGTTTTGTGTGCTCTGGGTTCGGCAGAAAAGCAGACACGTTTTGCATGAAGGAATGAACAGAACGCTGATAGCTGGCTGTTTCTAAGCTATCCCAACCTAGGTGTTTCTCTGACGAAGCCCTTCGCTGCCCATGATTGCGGCATCTAGCTGCTGCCAGCGGTGCATTGCTCACAACTCCCTGAAGACACAGGAGGCCCTTTTAGTCCGTTTCGGATCCTAGTACAGCCCCGCGACTCAAGAGAGGACCTGATATGCTTCCTAGGGTTCGAGAAACCCAGGGACTAAGGCTGCATGGGGTCTGTCGCATGCCTACCTGGTTCATGAGAAAACCTGAACATTAGCTTAAGGCCAGAGGCCCCGTGTGGTTCTCCCCTTCCCTGAGGACAACTGAAGTAGGAGCACTTACCGAGGAACGGCAACATCCAATCTCCTTCCAGGAAACTCACTTGTCATCACAAAGGCAACTGTGCAACAACACTGTTTCCCAGGGAGAACTGAGCCCGCAGCTCTCTAAATCCCAATGAGGAAAATAAAGTTTCCCTTCAAGCCTTAGTTTCAAAATGGACCGCAGAGCATTCACCCTGTTGTATCCGTCACTCCATGGCACGTCCAAGGTGCGCATAGAACGGAGATACTACATTCGTTTCAACTTGCCGCATCCTAGCATTTTAACAAAAGACGCCCTTCACAGCCCTTCTTTCAGCCTATAGCTGCCCTCAACTGAGCTTCGCTCACAAGGCCCAGAAAGGACGGGCAGTCCGTCGTTTACATCTTGGATCCTAGTGCAGACCCCCGTGTCCTAAGACACCAGAAACGCTTCCTAGATTTAAAGCACCGCTTTGACAAAGGCTGCCGTGAGCTTGCGGCCCGCCTATGTCTGTGATGAGAGACGTAGAACGTTGGCTTGAGGCGAGTCATCCGGGGTTGTGGGCGTACTCACGAATGATTTTTGAGGGAGGAGGCCGTGGCAGGAATTGAAAGCCAAGTGCTCTTTCGTGGAAGATAACTAGTCCTCCCAAAGACGACTGTGCAGCAAAGAGAAGATGGGCAACAACAGTGTTTACCAGGTAACCCTGAGGCCGCAAACTCTCTACTTTGCAATGAGGAAAATCAACTTCCCAGGAAGACTCAATTCCCAGCAGGACAAAGCAGCATATTACCAAGTCGCATCGGACTCTCTCTTGTACATCCCGTGGACACAGTGGCTCGTGACACTAGTCACCATTGCCATGCTGGGAGTCCTTACTGTGGTGTCAGGATATCAAGGGGAGGGCTTAGTTAGGCCTAGGTGACGGTACTTCTCTAGACTATCTACCAGTTCTGGAAAACCCTGTAGGTTTTGAAGCCGGACTTAAAGTGTAGTTGCCGCTTGAGGTAGACAGACGTCGTGGAGCAGCTCCCAGGAGCAGTGGTAGGCTAATTGTATTTTCTACTGCAGCTCAGGGTTCCTCCAGAGCGCAGACACCCTTTGCATGAAGGAAGGCATGGAACGTTGATAACTGGGTTGCTTTCAAGCTATCGCAATCCAGGTGTCTAAACAACGAAGCCCTTCACTGCCCATCAGTTGACATCTAGCTGTTCCCGACGGTAGATGGCTCAAGGCTCCCCGAAGACACAGGCAGTCCTTTCTCAGTACGTTTTGGAACCTAGCGCTGACAAGTGAGTCCAAAAGAGAGCTGATATGCTTCCTAGAGTTCAAGAACCACAGGGACTAAGGCTCTATGCAATCGGTTGTTTCGCTAAGTCTGTCATGAGAACACCTGGACGTTAGCTTGAGGCTAGAGGCCCCATGTGGTGGGCCCATTCCCTGAAGACTACTGAAGGATGACCACCTACCAAGGGATGGCAACCTCCAAGTTTCTTGCCTAGAAACTCACGTCATCACCAGGGCAATTGTGTTACGAAGAGAAGCTGTGCAGCAACAGTGTTTCTTGGGGAGAATTGAGCCCGCGGCTCTGTAAATCCCAATGAGGAAAATAAAGTTTCACTCGCAGCCTTACTTTCAAAAGGGACCACACAGAGCATTCACCCTGCTGTGTCTTTCTCTAGTTTGTACTCCCAAGGTGCGTTAGAAGGGAGATACTTGAGTTGTTTCACTTACCACATGCTAGATGTTTAGCAAAAGAAGGCCTTTACTGCCCTTCTTTTGGCATATGGTTGTCCTCAGCCGAACAGTTCTCTCAGCTCCTAGAAGCGATGGGCGGTCCCTTGTGTACATCTTGGATCCCAGTGCAGACCTGTTAGTCCTAAGACACCAGAAATGCTTCCTACACTTAAAGCACCGCTTTGACAAACGCTGCCTGGAACCTGTTGCCTGCCTATCTATCTGTGTGACGAACAAAACAGTAACTTAGCTTGGAGCCAGTCCTCCTATATGTTTGGCTTACTCACCGACGATTGCTGAGGGATGAGCACTTAGCAGGGACTGAAAGGCCACGTTTGCCTCACGGGGGGCGGGGATATGACTTGTCCTCACAAGGCAATTGTGCAATGAAGAAAAGATAGGCCACTACACTGTTCATCAGGTAACCTTGAGGCCGCGTGTCGTCATTCCAGTGTGCCAAATAAACTTCCCATCACGGTTCAGTTTCCAAGGCGAGGGCACAGCGTCTTATGCTGCAGTTTCTGACTCCCTACTGGACGTTCAGCTGACCACCTAGACCCTTTCGTGAGTCAACTTTGTGATACACTTTGTGATACGGGGTCGTGATGGTGGTGAAAGGATTAGCAAGTCATGGGTTAGTGAGGCCGGTGTGTACAATGTATCTCCAGAGTACCTGGCTTTCAAGGGAGAGCCTGAAATTTTTCAGGCTACACTGAAAGTCCAGTGGCCGCCTGGGGTAAATTGCATCACGTGCGAGTGCCCTGAAGGCGGGGTCGAATCACTGTATGTTTTGTGTGCTCTGGGTTCGGCAGAAAAGCAGACACGTTTTGCATGAAGGAATGAACAGAACGCTGATAGCTGGCTGTTTCTAAGCTATCCCAACCTAGGTGTTTCTCTGACGAAGCCCTTCGCTGCCCATGATTGCGGCATCTAGCTGCTGCCAGCGGTGCATTGCTCACAACTCCCTGAAGACACAGGAGGCCCTTTTAGTCCGTTTCGGATCCTAGTACAGCCCCGCGACTCAAGAGAGGACCTGATATGCTTCCTAGGGTTCGAGAAACCCAGGGACTAAGGCTGCATGGGGTCTGTCGCATGCCTACCTGGTTCATGAGAAAACCTGAACATTAGCTTAAGGCCAGAGGCCCCGTGTGGTTCTCCCCTTCCCTGAGGACAACTGAAGTAGGAGCACTTACCGAGGAACGGCAACATCCAATCTCCTTCCAGGAAACTCACTTGTCATCACAAAGGCAACTGTGCAACAACACTGTTTCCCAGGGAGAACTGAGCCCGCAGCTCTCTAAATCCCAATGAGGAAAATAAAGTTTCCCTTCAAGCCTTAGTTTCAAAATGGACCACAGAGCATTCACCCTGTTGTATCCGTCACTCCATGGCACGTCCAAGGTGCGCATAGAACGGAGATACTACATTCGTTTCAACTTGCCGCATCCTAGCATTTTAACAAAAGACGCCCTTCACAGCCCTTCTTTCAGCCTATAGCTGCCCTCAACTGAGCTTCGCTCACAAGGCCCAGAAAGGACGGGCAGTCCGTCGTTTACATCTTGGATCCTAGTGCAGACCCCCGTGTCCTAAGACACCAGAAACGCTTCCTAGATTTAAAGCACCGCTTTGACAAAGGCTGCCGTGAGCTTGCGGCCCGCCTATGTCTGTGATGAGAGACGTAGAACGTTGGCTTGAGGCGAGTCGTCCGGGGTTGTGGGCGTACTCACGAATGATTTTTGAGGGAGGAGGCCGTGGCAGGAATTGAAAGCCAAGTGCTCTTTCGTGGAAGATAACTAGTCCTCCCAAAGACGACTGTGCAGCAAAGAGAAGATGGGCAACAACAGTGTTTACCAGGTAACCCTGAGGCCGCAAACTCTCTACTTTGCAATGAGGAAAATCAACTTCCCAGGAAGACTCAATTCCCAGCAGGACAAAGCAGCATATTACCAAGTCGCATCGGACTCTCTCTTGTACATCCCGTGGACACAGTGGCTCGTGACACTAGTCACCATTGCCATGCTGGGAGTCCTTACTGTGGTGTCAGGATATCAAGGGGAGGGCTTAGTTAGGCCTAGGTGACGGTACTTCTCTAGACTATCTACCAGTTCTGGAAAACCCTGTAGGTTTTGAAGCCGGACTTAAAGTGTAGTTGCCGCTTGAGGTAGACAGACGTCGTGGAGCAGCTCCCAGGAGCAGTGGTAGGCTAATTGTATTTTCTACTGCAGCTCAGGGTTCCTCCAGAGCGCAGACACCCTTTGCATGAAGGAAGGCATGGAACGTTGATAACTGGGTTGCTTTCAAGCTATCGCAATCCAGGTGTCTAAACAACGAAGCCCTTCACTGCCCATCAGTTGGCATCTAGCTGTTCCCGACGGTAGATGGCTCAAGGCTCCCCGAAGACACAGGCAGTCCTTTCTCAGTACGTTTTGGAACCTAGCGCTGACAAGTGAGTCCAAAAGAGAGCTGATATGCTTCCTAGAGTTCAAGAACCACAGGGACTAATGCTCTATGCAATCGGTTGTTTCGCTAAGTCTGTCATGAGAACACCTGGACGTTAGCTTGAGGCTAGAGGCCCCATGTGGTGGGCCCATTCCCTGAAGACTACTGAAGGATGACCACCTACCAAGGGATGGCAACCTCCAAGTTTCTTGCCTAGAAACTCACGTCATCACCAGGGCAATTGTGTTACGAAGAGAAGCTGTGCAGCAACAGTGTTTCTTGGGGAGAATTGAGCCCGCGGCTCTGTAAATCCCAATGAGGAAAATAAAGTTTCACTCGCAGCCTTACTTTCAAAAGGGACCACACAGAGCATTCACCCTGCTGTGTCTTTCTCTAGTTTGTACTCCCAAGGTGCGTTAGAAGGGAGATACTTGAGTTGTTTCACTTACCACATGCTAGATGTTTAGCAAAAGAAGGCCTTTACTGCCCTTCTTTTGGCATATGGTTGTCCTCAGCCGAACAGTTCTCTCAGCTCCTAGAAGCGATGGGCGGTCCCTTGTGTACATCTTGGATCCCAGTGCAGACCTGTTAGTCCTAAGACACCAGAAATGCTTCCTACACTTAAAGCACCGCTTTGACAAACGCTGCCTGGAACCTGTTGCCTGCCTATCTATCTGTGTGACGAACAAAACAGTAACTTAGCTTGGAGCCAGTCCTCCTATATGTTTGGCTTACTCACCGACGATTGCTGAGGGATGAGCACTTAGCAGGGACTGAAAGGCCACGTTTGCCTCACGGGGGGCGGGGATATGACTTGTCCTCACAAGGCAATTGTGCAATGAAGAAAAGATAGGCCACTACACTGTTCATCAGGTAACCTTGAGGCCGCGTGTCGTCATTCCAGTGTGCCAAATAAACTTCCCATCACGGTTCAGTTTCCAAGGCGAGGGCACAGCGTCTTATGCTGCAGTTTCTGACTCCCTACTGGACGTTCAGCTGACCACCTAGACCCTTTCGTGAGTCAACTTTGTGATACACTTTGTGATACGGGGTCGTGATGGTGGTGAAAGGATTAGCAAGTCATGGGTTAGTGAGGCCGGTGTGTACAATGTATCTCCAGAGTACCTGGCTTTCAAGGGAGAGCCTGAAATTTTTCAGGCTACACTGAAAGTCCAGTGGCCGCCTGGGGTAAATTGCATCACGTGCGAGTGCCCTGAAGGCGGGGTCGAATCACTGTATGTTTTGTGTGCTCTGGGTTCGGCAGAAAAGCAGACACGTTTTGCATGAAGGAATGAACAGAACGCTGATAGCTGGCTGTTTCTAAGCTATCCCAACCTAGGTGTTTCTCTGACGAAGCCCTTCGCTGCCCATGATTGCGGCATCTAGCTGCTGCCAGCGGTGCATTGCTCACAACTCCCTGAAGACACAGGAGGCCCTTTTAGTCCGTTTCGGATCCTAGTACAGCCCCGCGACTCAAGAGAGGACCTGATATGCTTCCTAGGGTTCGAGAAACCCAGGGACTAAGGCTGCATGGGGTCTGTCGCATGCCTACCTGGTTCATGAGAAAACCTGAACATTAGCTTAAGGCCAGAGGCCCCGTGTGGTTCTCCCCTTCCCTGAGGACAACTGAAGTAGGAGCACTTACCGAGGAACGGCAACATCCAATCTCCTTCCAGGAAACTCACTTGTCATCACAAAGGCAACTGTGCAACAACACTGTTTCCCAGGGAGAACTGAGCCCGCAGCTCTCTAAATCCCAATGAGGAAAATAAAGTTTCCCTTCAAGCCTTAGTTTCAAAATGGACCGCAGAGCATTCACCCTGTTGTATCCGTCACTCCATGGCACGTCCAAGGTGCGCATAGAACGGAGATACTACATTCGTTTCAACTTGCCGCATCCTAGCATTTTAACAAAAGACGCCCTTCACAGCCCTTCTTTCAGCCTATAGCTGCCCTCAACTGAGCTTCGCTCACAAGGCCCAGAAAGGACGGGCAGTCCGTCGTTTACATCTTGGATCCTAGTGCAGACCCCCGTGTCCTAAGACACCAGAAACGCTTCCTAGATTTAAAGCACCGCTTTGACAAAGGCTGCCGTGAGCTTGCGGCCCGCCTATGTCTGTGATGAGAGACGTAGAACGTTGGCTTGAGGCGAGTCGTCCGGGGTTGTGGGCGTACTCACGAATGATTTTTGAGGGAGGAGGCCGTGGCAGGAATTGAAAGCCAAGTGCTCTTTCGTGGAAGATAACTAGTCCTCCCAAAGACGACTGTGCAGCAAAGAGAAGATGGGCAACAACAGTGTTTACCAGGTAACCCTGAGGCCGCAAACTCTCTACTTTGCAATGAGGAAAATCAACTTCCCAGGAAGACTCAATTCCCAGCAGGACAAAGCAGCATATTACCAAGTCGCATCGGACTCTCTCTTGTACATCCCGTGGACACAGTGGCTCGTGACACTAGTCACCATTGCCATGCTGGGAGTCCTTACTGTGGTGTCAGGATATCAAGGGGAGGGCTTAGTTAGGCCTAGGTGACGGTACTTCTCTAGACTATCTACCAGTTCTGGAAAACCCTGTAGGTTTTGAAGCCGGACTTAAAGTGTAGTTGCCGCTTGAGGTAGACAGACGTCGTGGAGCAGCTCCCAGGAGCAGTGGTAGGCTAATTGTATTTTCTACTGCAGCTCAGGGTTCCTCCAGAGCGCAGACACCCTTTGCATGAAGGAAGGCATGGAACGTTGATAACTGGGTTGCTTTCAAGCTATCGCAATCCAGGTGTCTAAACAACGAAGCCCTTCACTGCCCATCAGTTGGCATCTAGCTGTTCCCGACGGTAGATGGCTCAAGGCTCCCCGAAGACACAGGCAGTCCTTTCTCAGTACGTTTTGGAACCTAGCGCTGACAAGTGAGTCCAAAAGAGAGCTGATATGCTTCCTAGAGTTCAAGAACCACAGGGACTAAGGCTCTATGCAATCGGTTGTTTCGCTAAGTCTGTCATGAGAACACCTGGACGTTAGCTTGAGGCTAGAGGCCCCATGTGGTGGGCCCATTCCCTGAAGACTACTGAAGGATGACCACCTACCAAGGGATGGCAACCTCCAAGTTTCTTGCCTAGAAACTCACGTCATCACCAGGGCAATTGTGTTACGAAGAGAAGCTGTGCAGCAACAGTGTTTCTTGGGGAGAATTGAGCCCGCGGCTCTGTAAATCCCAATGAGGAAAATAAAGTTTCACTCGCAGCCTTACTTTCAAAAGGGACCACACAGAGCATTCACCCTGCTGTGTCTTTCTCTAGTTTGTACTCCCAAGGTGCGTTAGAAGGGAGATACTTGAGTTGTTTCACTTACCACATGCTAGATGTTTAGCAAAAGAAGGCCTTTACTGCCCTTCTTTTGGCATATGGTTGTCCTCAGCCGAACAGTTCTCTCAGCTCCTAGAAGCGATGGGCGGTCCCTTGTGTACATCTTGGATCCCAGTGCAGACCTGTTAGTCCTAAGACACCAGAAATGCTTCCTACACTTAAAGCACCGCTTTGACAAACGCTGCCTGGAACCTGTTGCCTGCCTATCTATCTGTGTGACGAACAAAACAGTAACTTAGCTTGGAGCCAGTCCTCCTATATGTTTGGCTTACTCACCGACGATTGCTGAGGGATGAGCACTTAGCAGGGACTGAAAGGCCACGTTTGCCTCACGGGGGGCGGGGATATGACTTGTCCTCACAAGGCAATTGTGCAATGAAGAAAAGATAGGCCACTACACTGTTCATCAGGTAACCTTGAGGCCGCGTGTCGTCATTCCAGTGTGCCAAATAAACTTCCCATCACGGTTCAGTTTCCAAGGCGAGGGCACAGCGTCTTATGCTGCAGTTTCTGACTCCCTACTGGACGTTCAGCTGACCACCTAGACCCTTTCGTGAGTCAACTTTGTGATACACTTTGTGATACGGGGTCGTGATGGTGGTGAAAGGATTAGCAAGTCATGGGTTAGTGAGGCCGGTGTGTACAATGTATCTCCAGAGTACCTGGCTTTCAAGGGAGAGCCTGAAATTTTTCAGGCTACACTGAAAGTCCAGTGGCCGCCTGGGGTAAATTGCATCACGTGCGAGTGCCCTGAAGGCGGGGTCGAATCACTGTATGTTTTGTGTGCTCTGGGTTCGGCAGAAAAGCAGACACGTTTTGCATGAAGGAATGAACAGAACGCTGATAGCTGGCTGTTTCTAAGCTATCCCAACCTAGGTGTTTCTCTGACGAAGCCCTTCGCTGCCCATGATTGCGGCATCTAGCTGCTGCCAGCGGTGCATTGCTCACAACTCCCTGAAGACACAGGAGGCCCTTTTAGTCCGTTTCGGATCCTAGTACAGCCCCGCGACTCAAGAGAGGACCTGATATGCTTCCTAGGGTTCGAGAAACCCAGGGACTAAGGCTGCATGGGGTCTGTCGCATGCCTACCTGGTTCATGAGAAAACCTGAACATTAGCTTAAGGCCAGAGGCCCCGAGTGGTTCTCCCCTTCCCTGAGGACAACTGAAGTAGGAGCACTTACCGAGGAACGGCAACATCCAATCTCCTTCCAGGAAACTCACTTGTCATCACAAAGGCAACTGTGCAACAACACTGTTTCCCAGGGAGAACTGAGCCCGCAGCTCTCTAAATCCCAATGAGGAAAATAAAGTTTCCCTTCAAGCCTTAGTTTCAAAATGGACCGCAGAGCATTCACCCTGTTGTATCCGTCACTCCATGGCACGTCCAAGGTGCGCATAGAACGGAGATACTACATTCGTTTCAACTTGCCGCATCCTAGCATTTTAACAAAAGACGCCCTTCACAGCCCTTCTTTCAGCCTATAGCTGCCCTCAACTGAGCTTCGCTCACAAGGCCCAGAAAGGACGGGCAGTCCGTCGTTTACATCTTGGATCCTAGTGCAGACCCCCGTGTCCTAAGACACCAGAAACGCTTCCTAGATTTAAAGCACCGCTTTGACAAAGGCTGCCGTGAGCTTGCGGCCCGCCTATGTCTGTGATGAGAGACGTAGAACGTTGGCTTGAGGCGAGTCGTCCGGGGTTGTGGGCGTACTCACGAATGATTTTTGAGGGAGGAGGCCGTGGCAGGAATTGAAAGCCAAGTGCTCTTTCGTGGAAGATAACTAGTCCTCCCAAAGACGACTGTGCAGCAAAGAGAAGATGGGCAACAACAGTGTTTACCAGGTAACCCTGAGGCCGCAAACTCTCTACTTTGCAATGAGGAAAATCAACTTCCCAGGAAGACTCAATTCCCAGCAGGACAAAGCAGCATATTACCAAGTCGCATCGGACTCTCTCTTGTACATCCCGTGGACACAGTGGCTCGTGACACTAGTCACCATTGCCATGCTGGGAGTCCTTACTGTGGTGTCAGGATATCAAGGGGAGGGCTTAGTTAGGCCTAGGTGACGGTACTTCTCTAGACTATCTACCAGTTCTGGAAAACCCTGTAGGTTTTGAAGCCGGACTTAAAGTGTAGTTGCCGCTTGAGGTAGACAGACGTCGTGGAGCAGCTCCCAGGAGCAGTGGTAGGCTAATTGTATTTTCTACTGCAGCTCAGGGTTCCTCCAGAGCGCAGACACCCTTTGCATGAAGGAAGGCATGGAACGTTGATAACTGGGTTGCTTTCAAGCTATCGCAATCCAGGTGTCTAAACAACGAAGCCCTTCACTGCCCATCAGTTGGCATCTAGCTGTTCCCGACGGTAGATGGCTCAAGGCTCCCCGAAGACACAGGCAGTCCTTTCTCAGTAGGTTTTGGAACCTAGCGCTGACAAGTGAGTCCAAAAGAGAGCTGATATGCTTCCTAGAGTTCAAGAACCACAGGGACTAAGGCTCTATGCAATCGGTTGTTTCGCTAAGTCTGTCATGAGAACACCTGGACGTTAGCTTGAGGCTAGAGGCCCCATGTGGTGGGCCCATTCCCTGAAGACTACTGAAGGATGACCACCTACCAAGGGATGGCAACCTCCAAGTTTCTTGCCTAGAAACTCACGTCATCACCAGGGCAATTGTGTTACGAAGAGAAGCTGTGCAGCAACAGTGTTTCTTGGGGAGAATTGAGCCCGCGGCTCTGTAAATCCCAATGAGGAAAATAAAGTTTCACTCGCAGCCTTACTTTCAAAAGGGACCACACAGAGCATTCACCCTGCTGTGTCTTTCTCTAGTTTGTACTCCCAAGGTGCGTTAGAAGGGAGATACTTGAGTTGTTTCACTTACCACATGCTAGATGTTTAGCAAAAGAAGGCCTTTACTGCCCTTCTTTTGGCATATGGTTGTCCTCAGCCGAACAGTTCTCTCAGCTCCTAGAAGCGATGGGCGGTCCCTTGTGTACATCTTGGATCCCAGTGCAGACCTGTTAGTCCTAAGACACCAGAAATGCTTCCTACACTTAAAGCACCGCTTTGACAAACGCTGCCTGGAACCTGTTGCCTGCCTATCTATCTGTGTGACGAACAAAACAGTAACTTAGCTTGGAGCCAGTCCTCCTATATGTTTGGCTTACTCACCGACGATTGCTGAGGGATGAGCACTTAGCAGGGACTGAAAGGCCACGTTTGCCTCACGGGGGGCGGGGATATGACTTGTCCTCACAAGGCAATTGTGCAATGAAGAAAAGATAGGCCACTACACTGTTCATCAGGTAACCTTGAGGCCGCGTGTCGTCATTCCAGTGTGCCAAATAAACTTCCCATCACGGTTCAGTTTCCAAGGCGAGGGCACAGCGTCTTATGCTGCAGTTTCTGACTCCCTACTGGACGTTCAGCTGACCACCTAGACCCTTTCGTGAGTCAACTTTGTGATACACTTTGTGATACGGGGTCGTGATGGTGGTGAAAGGATTAGCAAGTCATGGGTTAGTGAGGCCGGTGTGTACAATGTATCTCCAGAGTACCTGGCTTTCAAGGGAGAGCCTGAAATTTTTCAGGCTACACTGAAAGTCCAGTGGCCGCCTGGGGTAAATTGCATCACGTGCGAGTGCCCTGAAGGTGGTGTCGAATCACTGTATGTTTTGTGTGCTCTGGGTTCGGCAGAAAAGCAGACACGTTTTGCATGAAGGAATGAACAGAATGCTGATAGCTGGCTGTTTCTAAGCTATCCCAACCTAGGTGTTTCTCTGACGAAGCCCTTCGCTGCCCATGATTGCGGCATCTAGCTGCTGCCAGCGGTGCATTGCTCACAACTCCCTGAAGACACAGGAGGCCCTTTTAGTCCGTTTCGGATCCTAGTACAGCCCCGCGACTCAAGAGAGGACCTGATATGCTTCCTAGGGTTCGAGAAACCCAGGGACTAAGGCTGCATGGGGTCTGTCGCATGCCTACCTGGTTCATGAGAAAACCTGAACATTAGCTTAAGGCCAGAGGCCCCGTGTGGTTCTCCCCTTCCCTGAGGACAACTGAAGTAGGAGCACTTACCGAGGAACGGCAACATCCAATCTCCTTCCAGGAAACTCACTTGTCATCACAAAGGCAACTGTGCAACAACACTGTTTCCCAGGGAGAACTGAGCCCGCAGCTCTCTAAATCCCAATGAGGAAAATAAAGTTTCCCTTCAAGCCTTAGTTTCAAAATGGACCGCAGAGCATTCACCCTGTTGTATCCGTCACTCCATGGCACGTCCAAGGTGCGCATAGAACGGAGATACTACATTCGTTTCAACTTGCCGCATCCTAGCATTTTAACAAAAGACGCCCTTCACAGCCCTTCTTTCAGCCTATAGCTGCCCTCAACTGAGCTTCGCTCACAAGGCCCAGAAAGGACGGGCAGTCCGTCGTTTACATCTTGGATCCTAGTGCAGACCCCCGTGTCCTAAGACACCAGAAACGCTTCCTAGATTTAAAGCACCGCTTTGACAAAGGCTGCCGTGAGCTTGCGGCCCGCCTATGTCTGTGATGAGAGACGTAGAACGTTGGCTTGAGGCGAGTCGTCCGGGGTTGTGGGCGTACTCACGAATGATTTTTGAGGGAGGAGGCCGTGGCAGGAATTGAAAGCCAAGTGCTCTTTCGTGGAAGATAACTAGTCCTCCCAAAGACGACTGTGCAGCAAAGAGAAGATGGGCAACAACAGTGTTTACCAGGTAACCCTGAGGCCGCAAACTCTCTACTTTGCAATGAGGAAAATCAACTTCCCAGGAAGACTCAATTCCCAGCAGGACAAAGCAGCATATTACCAAGTCGCATCGGACTCTCTCTTGTACATCCCGTGGACACAGTGGCTCGTGACACTAGTCACCATTGCCATGCTGGGAGTCCTTACTGTGGTGTCAGGATATCAAGGGGAGGGCTTAGTTAGGCATAGGTGACGGTACTTCCCTAGACTATCTACCAGTTCTCGAAAACCCTGTAGGTTTTGAAGCCGGACTTAAAGTGTAGTTGCCGCTTGAGGTAGACAGACGTCGTGGAGCAGCTCCCAGGAGCAGTGGTAGGCTAATTGTATTTTCTACTGCAGCTCAGGGTTCCTCCAGAGCGCAGACACCCTTTGCATGAAGGAAGGCATGGAACGTTGATAACTGGGTTGCTTTCAAGCTATCGCAATCCAGGTGTCTAAACAACGAAGCCCTTCACTGCCCATCAGTTGGCATCTAGCTGTTCCCGACGGTAGATGGCTCAAGGCTCCCCGAAGACACAGGCAGTCCTTTCTCAGTACGTTTTGGAACCTAGCGCTGACAAGTGAGTCCAAAAGAGAGCTGATATGCTTCCTAGAGTTCAAGAACCACAGGGACTAAGGCTCTATGCAATCGGTTGTTTCGCTAAGTCTGTCATGAGAACACCTGGACGTTAGCTTGAGGCTAGAGGCCCCATGTGGTGGGCCCATTCCCTGAAGACTACTGAAGGATGACCACCTACCAAGGGATGGCAACCTCCAAGTTTCTTGCCTAGAAACTCACGTCATCACCAGGGCAATTGTGTTACGAAGAGAAGCTGTGCAGCAACAGTGTTTCTTGGGGAGAATTGAGCCCGCGGCTCTGTAAATCCCAATGAGGAAAATAAAGTTTCACTCGCAGCCTTACTTTCAAAAGGGACCACACAGAGCATTCACCCTGCTGTGTCTTTCTCTAGTTTGTACTCCCAAGGTGCGTTAGAAGGGAGATACTTGAGTTGTTTCACTTACCACATGCTAGATGTTTAGCAAAAGAAGGCCTTTACTGCCCTTCTTTTGGCATATGGTTGTCCTCAGCCGAACAGTTCTCTCAGCTCCTAGAAGCGATGGGCGGTCCCTTGTGTACATCTTGGATCCCAGTGCAGACCTGTTAGTCCTAAGACACCAGAAATGCTTCCTACACTTAAAGCACCGCTTTGACAAACGCTGCCTGGAACCTGTTGCCTGCCTATCTATCTGTGTGACGAACAAAACAGTAACTTAGCTTGGAGCCAGTCCTCCTATATGTTTGGCTTACTCACCGACGATTGCTGAGGGATGAGCACTTAGCAGGGACTGAAAGGCCACGTTTGCCTCACGGGGGGCGGGGATATGACTTGTCCTCACAAGGCAATTGTGCAATGAAGAAAAGATAGGCCACTACACTGTTCATCAGGTAACCTTGAGGCCGCGTGTCGTCATTCCAGTGTGCCAAATAAACTTCCCATCACGGTTCAGTTTCCAAGGCGAGGGCACAGCGTCTTATGCTGCAGTTTCTGACTCCCTACTGGACGTTCAGCTGACCACCTAGACCCTTTCGTGAGTCAACTTTGTGATACACTTTGTGATACGGGGTCGTGATGGTGGTGAAAGGATTAGCAAGTCATGGGTTAGTGAGGCCGGTGTGTACAATGTATCTCCAGAGTACCTGGCTTTCAAGGGAGAGCCTGAAATTTTTCAGGCTACACTGAAAGTCCAGTGGCCGCCTGGGGTAAATTGCATCACGTGCGAGTGCCCTGAAGGCGGGGTCGAATCACTGTATGTTTTGTGTGCTCTGGGTTCGGCAGAAAAGCAGACACGTTTTGCATGAAGGAATGAACAGAACGCTGATAGCTGGCTGTTTCTAAGCTATCCCAACCTAGGTGTTTCTCCGACGAAGCCCTTCGCTGCCCATGATTGCGGCATCTAGCTGCTGCCAGCGGTGCATTGCTCACAACTCCCTGAAGACACAGGAGGCCCTTTTAGTCCGTTTCGGATCCTAGTACAGCCCCGCGACTCAAGAGAGGACCTGATATGCTTCCTAGGGTTCGAGAAACCCAGGGACTAAGGCTGCATGGGGTCTGTCGCATGCCTACCTGGTTCATGAGAAAACCTGAACATTAGCTTAAGGCCAGAGGCCCCGTGTGGTTCTCCCCTTCCCTGAGGACAACTGAAGTAGGAGCACTTACCGAGGAACGGCAACATCCAATCTCCTTCCAGGAAACTCACTTGTCATCACAAAGGCAACTGTGCAACAACACTGTTTCCCAGGGAGAACTGAGCCCGCAGCTCTCTAAATCCCAATGAGGAAAATAAAGTTTCCCTTCAAGCCTTAGTTTCAAAATGGACCGCAGAGCATTCACCCTGTTGTATCCGTCACTCCATGGCACGTCCAAGGTGCGCATAGAACGGAGATACTACATTCGTTTCAACTTGCCGCATCCTAGCATTTTAACAAAAGACGCCCGTCACAGCCCTTCTTTCAGCCTATAGTTGCCCTCAACTGAGCTTCGCTCACAAGGCCCAGAAAGGACGGGCAGTCCGTCGTTTACATCTTGGATCCTAGTGCAGACCCCCGTGTCCTAAGACACCAGAAACACTTCCTAGATTTAAAGCACCGCTTTGACAAAGGCTGCCGTGAGCTTGCGGCCCACCTATGTCTGTGATGAGAGACGTAGAACGTTGGCTTGAGGCGAGTCGTCCGGGGTTGTGGGCGTACTCACGAATGATTTTTGAGGGAGGAGGCCGTGGCAGGAATTGAAAGCCAAGTGCTCTTTCGTGGAAGATAACTAGTCCTCCCAAAGACGACTGTGCAGCAAAGAGAAGATGGGCAACAACAGTGTTTACCAGGTAACCCTGAGGCCGCAAACTCTCTACTTTGCAATGAGGAAAATCAACTTCCCAGGAAGACTCAATTCCCAGCAGGACAAAGCAGCATATTACCAAGTCGCATCGGACTCTCTCTTGTACATCCCGTGGACACAGTGGCTCGTGACACTAGTCACCATTGCCATGCTGGGAGTCCTTACTGTGGTGTCAGGATATCAAGGGGAGGGCTTAGTTAGGCCTAGGTGACGGTACTTCCCTAGACTATCTACCAGTTCTGGAAAACCCTGTAGGTTTTGAAGCCGGACTTAAAGTGTAGTTGCCGCTTGAGGTAGACAGACGTCGTGGAGCAGCTCCCAGGAGCAGTGGTAGGCTAATTGTATTTTCTACTGCAGCTCAGGGTTCCTCCAGAGCGCAGACACCCTTTGCATGAAGGAAGGCATGGAACGTTGATAACTGGGTTGCTTTCAAGCTATCGCAATCCAGGTGTCTAAACAACGAAGCCCTTCACTGCCCATCAGTTGGCATCTAGCTGTTCCCGACGGTAGATGGCTCAAGGCTCCCCGAAGACACAGGCAGTCCTTTCTCAGTACGTTTTGGAACCTAGCGCTGACAAGTGAGTCCAAAAGAGAGCTGATATGCTTCCTAGAGTTCAAGAACCACAGGGACTAAGGCTCTATGCAATCGGTTGTTTCGCTAAGTCTGTCATGAGAACACCTGGACGTTAGCTTGAGGCTAGAGGCCCCATGTGGTGGGCCCATTCCCTGAAGACTACTGAAGGATGACCACCTACCAAGGGATGGCAACCTCCAAGTTTCTTGCCTAGAAACTCACGTCATCACCAGGGCAATTGTGTTACGAAGAGAAGCTGTGCAGCAACAGTGTTTCTTGGGGAGAATTGAGCCCGCGGCTCTGTAAATCCCAATGAGGAAAATAAAGTTTCACTCGCAGCCTTACTTTCAAAAGGGACCACACAGAGCATTCACCCTGCTGTGTCTTTCTCTAGTTTGTACTCCCAAGGTGCGTTAGAAGGGAGATACTTGAGTTGTTTCACTTACCACATGCTAGATGTTTAGCAAAAGAAGGCCTTTACTGCCCTTCTTTTGGCATATGGTTGTCCTCAGCCGAACAGTTCTCTCAGCTCCTAGAAGCGATGGGCGGTCCCTTGTGTACATCTTGGATCCCAGTGCAGACCTGTTAGTCCTAAGACACCAGAAATGCTTCCTACACTTAAAGCACCGCTTTGACAAACGCTGCCTGGAACCTGTTGCCTGCCTATCTATCTGTGTGACGAACAAAACAGTAACTTAGCTTGGAGCCAGTCCTCCTATATGTTTGGCTTACTCACCGACGATTGCTGAGGGATGAGCACTTAGCAGGGACTGAAAGGCCACGTTTGCCTCATGGGGGGCGGGGATATGACTTGTCCTCACAAGGCAATTGTGCAATGAAGAAAAGATAGGCCACTACACTGTTCATCAGGTAACCTTGAGGCCGCGTGTCGTCATTCCAGTGTGCCAAATAAACTTCCCATCACGGTTCAGTTTCCAAGGCGAGGGCACAGCGTCTTATGCTGCAGTTTCTGACTCCCTACTGGACGTTCAGCTGACCACCTAGACCCTTTCGTGAGTCAACTTTGTGATACACTTTGTGATACGGGGTCGTGATGGTGGTGAAAGGATTAGCAAGTCATGGGTTAGTGAGGCCGGTGTGTACAATGTATCTCCAGAGTACCTGGCTTTCAAGGGAGAGCCTGAAATTTTTCAGGCTACACTGAAAGTCCAGTGGCCGCCTGGGGTAAATTGCATCACGTGCGAGTGCCCTGAAGGCGGGGTCGAATCACTGTATGTTTTGTGTGCTCTGGGTTCGGCAGAAAAGCAGACACGTTTTGCATGAAGGAATGAACAGAACGCTGATAGCTGGCTGTTTCTAAGCTATCCCAACCTAGGTGTTTCTCTGACGAAGCCCTTCGCTGCCCATGATTGCGGCATCTAGCTGCTGCCAGCGGTGCATTGCTCACAACTCCCTGAAGACACAGGAGGCCCTTTTAGTCCGTTTCGGATCCTAGTACAGCCCCGCGACTCAAGAGAGGACCTGATATGCTTCCTAGGGTTCGAGAAACCCAGGGACTAAGGCTGCATGGGGTCTGTCGCATGCCTACCTGGTTCATGAGAAAACCTGAACATTAGCTTAAGGCCAGAGGCGCCGTGTGGTTCTCCCCTTCCCTGAGGACAACTGAAGTAGGAGCACTTACCGAGGAACGGCAACATCCAATCTCCTTCCAGGAAACTCACTTGTCATCACAAAGGCAACTGTGCAACAACACTGTTTCCCAGGGAGAACTGAGCCCGCAGCTCTCTAAATCCCAATGAGGAAAATAAAGTTTCCCTTCAAGCCTTAGTTTCAAAATGGACCGCAGAGCATTCACCCTGTTGTATCCGTCACTCCATGGCACGTCCAAGGTGCGCATAGAACGGAGATACTACATTCGTTTCAACTTGCCGCATCCTAGCATTTTAACAAAAGACGCCCTTCACAGCCCTTCTTTCAGCCTATAGCTGCCCTCAACTGAGCTTCGCTCACAAGGCCCAGAAAGGACGGGCAGTCCGTCGTTTACATCTTGGATCCTAGTGCAGACCCCCGTGTCCTAAGACACCAGAAACGCTTCCTAGATTTAAAGCACCGCTTTGACAAAGGCTGCCGTGAGCTTGCGGCCCGCCTATGTCTGTGATGAGAGACGTAGAACGTTGGCTTGAGGCGAGTCGTCCGGGGTTGTGGGCGTACTCACGAATGATTTTTGAGGGAGGAGGCCGTGGCAGGAATTGAAAGCCAAGTGCTCTTTCGTGGAAGATAACTAGTCCTCCCAAAGACGACTGTGCAGCAAAGAGAAGATGGGCAACAACAGTGTTTACCAGGTAACCCTGAGGCCGCAAACTCTCTACTTTGCAATGAGGAAAATCAACTTCCCAGGAAGACTCAATTCCCAGCAGGACAAAGCAGCATATTACCAAGTCGCATCGGACTCTCTCTTGTACATCCCGTGGACACAGTGGCTCGTGACACTAGTCACCATTGCCATGCTGGGAGTCCTTACTGTGGTGTCAGGATATCAAGGGGAGGGCTTAGTTAGGCCTAGGTGACGGTACTTCTCTAGACTATCTACCAGTTCTGGAAAACCCTGTAGGTTTTGAAGCCGGACTTAAAGTGTAGTTGCCGCTTGAGGTAGACAGACGTCGTGGAGCAGCTCCCAGGAGCAGTGGTAGGCTAATTGTATTTTCTACTGCAGCTCAGGGTTCCTCCAGAGCGCAGACACCCTTTGCATGAAGGAAGGCATGGAACGTTGATAACTGGGTTGCTTTCAAGCTATCGCAATCCAGGTGTCTAAACAACGAAGCCCTTCACTGCCCATCAGTTGGCATCTAGCTGTTCCCGACGGTAGATGGCTCAAGGCTCCCCGAAGACACAGGCAGTCCTTTCTCAGTACGTTTTGGAACCTAGCGCTGACAAGTGAGTCCAAAAGAGAGCTGATATGCTTCCTAGAGTTCAAGAACCACAGGGACTAAGGCTCTATGCAATCGGTTGTTTCGCTAAGTCTGTCATGAGAACACCTGGACGTTAGCTTGAGGCTAGAGGCCCCATGTGGTGGGCCCATTCCCTGAAGACTACTGAAGGATGACCACCTACCAAGGGATGGCAACCTCCAAGTTTCTTGCCTAGAAACTCACGTCATCACCAGGGCAATTGTGTTACGAAGAGAAGCTGTGCAGCAACAGTGTTTCTTGGGGAGAATTGAGCCCGCGGCTCTGTAAATCCCAATGAGGAAAATAAAGTTTCACTCGCAGCCTTACTTTCAAAAGGGACCACACAGAGCATTCACCCTGCTGTGTCTTTCTCTAGTTTGTACTCCCAAGGTGCGTTAGAAGGGAGATACTTGAGTTGTTTCACTTACCACATGCTAGATGTTTAGCAAAAGAAGGCCTTTACTGCCCTTCTTTTGGCATATGGTTGTCCTCAGCCGAACAGTTCTCTCAGCTCCTAGAAGCGATGGGCGGTCCCTTGTGTACATCTTGGATCCCAGTGCAGACCTGTTAGTCCTAAGACACCAGAAATGCTTCCTACACTTAAAGCACCGCTTTGACAAACGCTGCCTGGAACCTGTTGCCTGCCTATCTATCTGTGTGACGAACAAAACAGTAACTTAGCTTGGAGCCAGTCCTCCTATATGTTTGGCTTACTCACCGACGATTGCTGAGGGATGAGCACTTAGCAGGGACTGAAAGGCCACGTTTGCCTCACGGGGGGCGGGGATATGACTTGTCCTCACAAGGCAATTGTGCAATGAAGAAAAGATAGGCCACTACACTGTTCATCAGGTAACCTTGAGGCCGCGTGTCGTCATTCCAGTGTGCCAAATAAACTTCCCATCACGGTTCAGTTTCCAAGGCGAGGGCACAGCGTCTTATGCTGCAGTTTCTGACTCCCTACTGGACGTTCAGCTGACCACCTAGACCCTTTCGTGAGTCAACTTTGTGATACACTTTGTGATACGGGGTCGTGATGGTGGTGAAAGGATTAGCAAGTCATGGGTTAGTGAGGCCGGTGTGTACAATGTATCTCCAGAGTACCTGGCTTTCAAGGGAGAGCCTGAAATTTTTCAGGCTACACTGAAAGTCCAGTGGCCGCCTGGGGTAAATTGCATCACGTGCGAGTGCCCTGAAGGCGGGGTCGAATCACTGTATGTTTTGTGTGCTCTGGGTTCGGCAGAAAAGCAGACACGTTTTGCATGAAGGAATGAACAGAACGCTGATAGCTGGCTGTTTCTAAGCTATCCCAACCTAGGTGTTTCTCTGACGAAGCCCTTCGCTGCCCATGATTGCGGCATCTAGCTGCTGCCAGCGGTGCATTGCTCACAACTCCCTGAAGACACAGGAGGCCCTTTTAGTCCGTTTCGGATCCTAGTACAGCCCCGCGACTCAAGAGAGGACCTGATATGCTTCCTAGGGTTCGAGAAACCCAGGGACTAAGGCTGCATGGGGTCTGTCGCATGCCTACCTGGTTCATGAGAAAACCTGAACATTAGCTTAAGGCCAGAGGCCCCGTGTGGTTCTCCCCTTCCCTGAGGACAACTGAAGTAGGAGCACTTACCGAGGAACGGCAACATCCAATCTCCTTCCAGGAAACTCACTTGTCATCACAAAGGCAACTGTGCAACAACACTGTTTCCCAGGGAGAACTGAGCCCGCAGCTCTCTAAATCCCAATGAGGAAAATAAAGTTTCCCTTCAAGCCTTAGTTTCAAAATGGACCGCAGAGCATTCACCCTGTTGTATCCGTCACTCCATGGCACGTCCAAGGTGCGCATAGAACGGAGATACTACATTCGTTTCAACTTGCCGCATCCTAGCATTTTAACAAAAGACGCCCTTCACAGCCCTTCTTTCAGCCTATAGCTGCCCTCAACTGAGCTTCGCTCACAAGGCCCAGAAAGGACGGGCAGTCCGTCGTTTACATCTTGGATCCTAGTGCAGACCCCCGTGTCCTAAGACACCAGAAACGCTTCCTAGATTTAAAGCACCGCTTTGACAAAGGCTGCCGTGAGCTTGCGGCCCGCCTATGTCTGTGATGAGAGACGTAGAACGTTGGCTTGAGGCGAGTCGTCCGGGGTTGTGGGCGTACTCACGAATGATTTTTGAGGGAGGAGGCCGTGGCAGGAATTGAAAGCCAAGTGCTCTTTCGTGGAAGATAACTAGTCCTCCCAAAGACGACTGTGCAGCAAAGAGAAGATGGGCAACAACAGTGTTTACCAGGTAACCCTGAGGCCGCAAACTCTCTACTTTGCAATGAGGAAAATCAACTTCCCAGGAAGACTCAATTCCCAGCAGGACAAAGCAGCATATTACCAAGTCGCATCGGACTCTCTCTTGTACATCCCGTGGACACAGTGGCTCGTGACACTAGTCACCATTGCCATGCTGGGAGTCCTTACTGTGGTGTCAGGATATCAAGGGGAGGGCTTAGTTAGGCCTAGGTGACGGTACTTCCCTAGACTATCTACCAGTTCTGGAAAACCCTGTAGGTTTTGAAGCCGGACTTAAAGTGTAGTTGCCGCTTGAGGTAGACAGACGTCGTGGAGCAGCTCCCAGGAGCAGTGGTAGGCTAATTGTATTTTCTACTGCAGCTCAGGGTTCCTCCAGAGCGCAGACACCCTTTGCATGAAGGAAGGCATGGAACGTTGATAACTGGGTTGCTTTCAAGCTATCGCAATCCAGGTGTCTAAACAACGAAGCCCTTCACTGCCCATCAGTTGGCATCTAGCTGTTCCCGACGGTAGATGGCTCAAGGCTCCCCGAAGACACAGGCAGTCCTTTCTCAGTACGTTTTGGAACCTAGTGCTGACAAGTGAGTCCAAAAGAGAGCTGATATGCTTCCTAGAGTTCAAGAACCACAGGGACTAAGGCTCTATGCAATCGGTTGTTTCGCTAAGTCTGTCATGAGAACACCTGGACGTTAGCTTGAGGCTAGAGGCCCCATGTGGTGGGCCCATTCCCTGAAGACTACTGAAGGATGACCACCTACCAAGGGATGGCAACCTCCAAGTTTCTTGCCTAGAAACTCACGTCATCACCAGGGCAATTGTGTTACGAAGAGAAGCTGTGCAGCAACAGTGTTTCTTGGGGAGAATTGAGCCCGCGGCTCTGTAAATCCCAATGAGGAAAATAAAGTTTCACTCGCAGCCTTACTTTCAAAAGGGACCACACAGAGCATTCACCCTGCTGTGTCTTTCTCTAGTTTGTACTCCCAAGGTGCGTTAGAAGGGAGATACTTGAGTTGTTTCACTTACCACATGCTAGATGTTTAGCAAAAGAAGGCCTTTACTGCCCTTCTTTTGGCATATGGTTGTCCTCAGCCGAACAGTTCTCTCAGCTCCTAGAAGCGATGGGCGGTCCCTTGTGTACATCTTGGATCCCAGTGCAGACCTGTTAGTCCTAAGACACCAGAAATGCTTCCTACACTTAAAGCACCGCTTTGACAAACGCTGCCTGGAACCTGTTGCCTGCCTATCTATCTGTGTGACGAACAAAACAGTAACTTAGCTTGGAGCCAGTCCTCCTATATGTTTGGCTTACTCACCGACGATTGCTGAGGGATGAGCACTTAGCAGGGACTGAAAGGCCACGTTTGCCTCACGGGGGGCGGGGATATGACTTGTCCTCACAAGGCAATTGTGCAATGAAGAAAAGATAGGCCACTACACTGTTCATCAGGTAACCTTGAGGCCGCGTGTCGTCATTCCAGTGTGCCAAATAAACTTCCCATCACGGTTCAGTTTCCAAGGCGAGGGCACAGCGTCTTATGCTGCAGTTTCTGACTCCCTACTGGACGTTCAGCTGACCACCTAGACCCTTTCGTGAGTCAACTTTGTGATACACTTTGTGATACGGGGTCGTGATGGTGGTGAAAGGATTAGCAAGTCATGGGTTAGTGAGGCCGGTGTGTACAATGTATCTCCAGAGTACCTGGCTTTCAAGGGAGAGCCTGAAATTTTTCAGGCTACACTGAAAGTCCAGTGGCCGCCTGGGGTAAATTGCATCACGTGCGAGTGCCCTGAAGGCGGGGTCGAATCACTGTATGTTTTGTGTGCTCTGGGTTCGGCAGAAAAGCAGACACGTTTTGCATGAAGGAATGAACAGAACGCTGATAGCTGGCTGTTTCTAAGCTATCCCAACCTAGGTGTTTCTCTGACGAAGCCCTTCGCTGCCCATGATTGCGGCATCTAGCTGCTGCCAGCGGTGCATTGCTCACAACTCCCTGAAGACACAGGAGGCCCTTTTAGTCCGTTTCGGATCCTAGTACAGCCCCGCGACTCAAGAGAGGACCTGATATGCTTCCTAGGGTTCGAGAAACCCAGGGACTAAGGCTGCATGGGGTCTGTCGCATGCCTACCTGGTTCATGAGAAAACCTGAACATTAGCTTAAGGCCAGAGGCGCCGTGTGGTTCTCCCCTTCCCTGAGGACAACTGAAGTAGGAGCACTTACCGAGGAACGGCAACATCCAATCTCCTTCCAGGAAACTCACTTGTCATCACAAAGGCAACTGTGCAACAACACTGTTTCCCAGGGAGAACTGAGCCCGCAGCTCTCTAAATCCCAATGAGGAAAATAAAGTTTCCCTTCAAGCCTTAGTTTCAAAATGGACCGCAGAGCATTCACCCTGTTGTATCCGTCACTCCATGGCACGTCCAAGGTGCGCATAGAACGGAGATACTACATTCGTTTCAACTTGCCGCATCCTAGCATTTTAACAAAAGACGCCCTTCACAGCCCTTCTTTCAGCCTATAGCTGCCCTCAACTGAGCTTCACTCACAAGGCCCAGAAAGGACGGGCAGTCCGTCGTTTACATCTTGGATCCTAGTGCAGACCCCCGTGTCCTAAGACACCAGAAACGCTTCCTAGATTTAAAGCACCGCTTTGACAAAGGCTGCCGTGAGCTTGCGGCCCGCCTATGTCTGTGATGAGAGACGTAGAACGTTGGCTTGAGGCGAGTCGTCCGGGGTTGTGGGCGTACTCACGAATGATTTTTGAGGGAGGAGGCCGTGGCAGGAATTGAAAGCCAAGTGCTCTTTCGTGGAAGATAACTAGTCCTCCCAAAGACGACTGTGCAGCAAAGAGAAGATGGGCAACAACAGTGTTTACCAGGTAACCCTGAGGCCGCAAACTCTCTACTTTGCAATGAGGAAAATCAACTTCCCAGGAAGACTCAATTCCCAGCAGGACAAAGCAGCATATTACCAAGTCGCATCGGACTCTCTCTTGTACATCCCGTGGACACAGTGGCTCGTGACACTAGTCACCATTGCCATGCTGGGAGTCCTTACTGTGGTGTCAGGATATCAAGGGGAGGGCTTAGTTAGGCCTAGGTGACGGTACTTCTCTAGACTATCTACCAGTTCTGGAAAACCCTGTAGGTTTTGAAGCCGGACTTAAAGTGTAGTTGCCGCTTGAGGTAGACAGACGTCGTGGAGCAGCTCCCAGGAGCAGTGGTAGGCTAATTGTATTTTCTACTGCAGCTCAGGGTTCCTCCAGAGTGCAGACACCCTTTGCATGAAGGAAGGCATGGAACGTTGATAACTGGGTTGCTTTCAAGCTATCGCAATCCAGGTGTCTAAACAACGAAGCCCTTCACTGCCCATCAGTTGGCATCTAGCTGTTCCCGACGGTAGATGGCTCAAGGCTCCCCGAAGACACATGCAGTCCTTTCTCAGTACGTTTTGGAACCTAGTGCTGACAAGTGAGTCCAAAAGAGAGCTGATATGCTTCCTAGAGTTCAAGAACCACAGGGACTAAGGCTCTATGCAATCGGTTGTTTCGCTAAGTCTGTCATGAGAACACCTGGACGTTAGCTTGAGGCTAGAGGCCCCATGTGGTGGGCCCATTCCCTGAAGACTACTGAAGGATGACCACCTACCAAGGGATGGCAACCTCCAAGTTTCTTGCCTAGAAACTCACGTCATCACCAGGGCAATTGTGTTACGAAGAGAAGCTGTGCAGCAACAGTGTTTCTTGGGGAGAATTGAGCCCGCGGCTCTGTAAATCCCAATGAGGAAAATAAAGTTTCACTCGCAGCCTTACTTTCAAAAGGGACCACACAGAGCATTCACCCTGCTGTGTCTTTCTCTAGTTTGTACTCCCAAGGTGCGTTAGAAGGGAGATACTTGAGTTGTTTCACTTACCACATGCTAGATGTTTAGCAAAAGAAGGCCTTTACTGCCCTTCTTTTGGCATATGGTTGTCCTCAGCCGAACAGTTCTCTCAGCTCCTAGAAGCGATGGGCGGTCCCTTGTGTACATCTTGGATCCCAGTGCAGACCTGTTAGTCCTAAGACACCAGAAATGCTTCCTACACTTAAAGCACCGCTTTGACAAACGCTGCCTGGAACCTGTTGCCTGCCTATCTATCTGTGTGACGAACAAAACAGTAACTTAGCTTGGAGCCAGTCCTCCTATATGTTTGGCTTACTCACCGACGATTGCTGAGGGATGAGCACTTAGCAGGGACTGAAAGGCCACGTTTGCCTCACGGGGGGCGGGGATATGACTTGTCCTCACAAGGCAATTGTGCAATGAAGAAAAGATAGGCCACTACACTGTTCATCAGGTAACCTTGAGGCCGCGTGTCGTCATTCCAGTGTGCCAAATAAACTTCCCATCACGGTTCAGTTTCCAAGGCGAGGGCACAGCGTCTTATGCTGCAGTTTCTGACTCCCTACTGGACGTTCAGCTGACCACCTAGACCCTTTCGTGAGTCAACTTTGTGATACACTTTGTGATACGGGGTCGTGATGGTGGTGAAAGGATTAGCAAGTCATGGGTTAGTGAGGCCGGTGTGTACAATGTATCTCCAGAGTACCTGGCTTTCAAGGGAGAGCCTGAAATTTTTCAGGCTACACTGAAAGTCCAGTGGCCGCCTGGGGTAAATTGCATCACGTGCGAGTGCCCTGAAGGCGGGGTCGAATCACTGTATGTTTTGTGTGCTCTGGGTTCGGCAGAAAAGCAGACACGTTTTGCATGAAGGAATGAACAGAACGCTGATAGCTGGCTGTTTCTAAGCTATCCCAACCTAGGTGTTTCTCTGACGAAGCCCTTCGCTGCCCATGATTGCGGCATCTAGCTGCTGCCAGCGGTGCATTGCTCACAACTCCCTGAAGACACAGGAGGCCCTTTTAGTCCGTTTCGGATCCTAGTACAGCCCCGCGACTCAAGAGAGGACCTGATATGCTTCCTAGGGTTCGAGAAACCCAGGGACTAAGGCTGCATGGGGTCTGTCGCATGCCTACCTGGTTCATGAGAAAACCTGAACATTAGCTTAAGGCCAGAGGCGCCGTGTGGTTCTCCCCTTCCCTGAGGACAACTGAAGTAGGAGCACTTACCGAGGAACGGCAACATCCAATCTCCTTCCAGGAAACTCACTTGTCATCACAAAGGCAACTGTGCAACAACACTGTTTCCCAGGGAGAACTGAGCCCGCAGCTCTCTAAATCCCAATGAGGAAAATAAAGTTTCCCTTCAAGCCTTAGTTTCAAAATGGACCGCAGAGCATTCACCCTGTTGTATCCGTCACTCCATGGCACGTCCAAGGTGCGCATAGAACGGAGATACTACATTCGTTTCAACTTGCCGCATCCTAGCATTTTAACAAAAGACGCCCTTCACAGCCCTTCTTTCAGCCTATAGCTGCCCTCAACTGAGCTTCGCTCACAAGGCCCAGAAAGGACGGGCAGTCCGTCGTTTACATCTTGGATCCTAGTGCAGACCCCCGTGTCCTAAGACACCAGAAACGCTTCCTAGATTTAAAGCACCGCTTTGACAAAGGCTGCCGTGAGCTTGCGGCCCGCCTATGTCTGTGATGAGAGACGTAGAACGTTGGCTTGAGGCGAGTCGTCCGGGGTTGTGGGCGTACTCATGAATGATTTTTGAGGGAGGAGGCCGTGGCAGGAATTGAAAGCCAAGTGCTCTTTCGTGGAAGATAACTAGTCCTCCCAAAGACGACTGTGCAGCAAAGAGAAGATGGGCAACAACAGTGTTTACCAGGTAACCCTGAGGCCGCAAACTCTCTACTTTGCAATGAGGAAAATCAACTTCCCAGGAAGACTCAATTCCCAGCAGGACAAAGCAGCATATTACCAAGTCGCATCGGACTCTCTCTTGTACATCCCGTGGACACAGTGGCTCGTGACACTAGTCACCATTGCCATGCTGGGAGTCCTTACTGTGGTGTCAGGATATCAAGGGGAGGGCTTAGTTAGGCCTAGGTGACGGTACTTCTCTAGACTATCTACCAGTTCTGGAAAACCCTGTAGGTTTTGAAGCCGGACTTAAAGTGTAGTTGCCGCTTGAGGTAGACAGACGTCGTGGAGCAGCTCCCAGGAGCAGTGGTAGGCTAATTGTATTTTCTACTGCAGCTCAGGGTTCCTCCAGAGCGCAGACACCCTTTGCATGAAGGAAGGCATGGAACGTTGATAACTGGGTTGCTTTCAAGCTATCGCAATCCAGGTGTCTAAACAACGAAGCCCTTCACTGCCCATCAGTTGGCATCTAGCTGTTCCCGACGGTAGATGGCTCAAGGCTCCCCGAAGACACAGGCAGTCCTTTCTCAGTACGTTTTGGAACCTAGCGCTGACAAGTGAGTCCAAAAGAGAGCTGATATGCTTCCTAGAGTTCAAGAACCACAGGGACTAAGGCTCTATGCAATCGGTTGTTTCGCTAAGTCTGTCATGAGAACACCTGGACGTTAGCTTGAGGCTAGAGGCCCCATGTGGTGGGCCCATTCCCTGAAGACTACTGAAGGATGACCACCTACCAAGGGATGGCAACCTCCAAGTTTCTTGCCTAGAAACTCACGTCATCACCAGGGCAATTGTGTTACGAAGAGAAGCTGTGCAGCAACAGTGTTTCTTGGGGAGAATTGAGCCCGCGGCTCTGTAAATCCCAATGAGGAAAATAAAGTTTCACTCGCAGCCTTACTTTCAAAAGGGACCACACAGAGCATTCACCCTGCTGTGTCTTTCTCTAGTTTGTACTCCCAAGGTGCGTTAGAAGGGAGATACTTGAGTTGTTTCACTTACCACATGCTAGATGTTTAGCAAAAGAAGGCCTTTACTGCCCTTCTTTTGGCATATGGTTGTCCTCAGCCGAACAGTTCTCTCAGCTCCTAGAAGCGATGGGCGGTCCCTTGTGTACATCTTGGATCCCAGTGCAGACCTGTTAGTCCTAAGACACCAGAAATGCTTCCTACACTTAAAGCACCGCTTTGACAAACGCTGCCTGGAACCTGTTGCCTGCCTATCTATCTGTGTGACGAACAAAACAGTAACTTAGCTTGGAGCCAGTCCTCCTATATGTTTGGCTTACTCACCGACGATTGCTGAGGGATGAGCACTTAGCAGGGACTGAAAGGCCACGTTTGCCTCACGGGGGGCGGGGATATGACTTGTCCTCACAAGGCAATTGTGCAATGAAGAAAAGATAGGCCACTACACTGTTCATCAGGTAACCTTGAGGCCGCGTGTCGTCATTCCAGTGTGCCAAATAAACTTCCCATCACGGTTCAGTTTCCAAGGCGAGGGCACAGCGTCTTATGCTGCAGTTTCTGACTCCCTACTGGACGTTCAGCTGACCACCTAGACCCTTTCGTGAGTCAACTTTGTGATACACTTTGTGATACGGGGTCATGATGGTGGTGAAAGGATTAGCAAGTCATGGGTTAGTGAGGCCGGTGTGTACAATGTATCTCCAGAGTACCTGGCTTTCAAGGGAGAGCCTGAAATTTTTCAGGCTACACTGAAAGTCCAGTGGCCGCCTGGGGTAAATTGCATCACGTGCGAGTGCCCTGAAGGCGGGGTCGAATCACTGTATGTTTTGTGTGCTCTGGGTTCGGCAGAAAAGCAGACACGTTTTGCATGAAGGAATGAACAGAACGCTGATAGCTGGCTGTTTCTAAGCTATCCCAACCTAGGTGTTTCTCTGACGAAGCCCTTCGCTGCCCATGATTGCGGCATCTAGCTGCTGCCAGCGGTGCATTGCTCACAACTCCCTGAAGACACAGGAGGCCCTTTTAGTCCGTTTCGGATCCTAGTACAGCCCCGCGACTCAAGAGAGGACCTGATATGCTTCCTAGGGTTCGAGAAACCCAGGGACTAAGGCTGCATGGGGTCTGTCGCATGCCTACCTGGTTCATGAGAAAACCTGAACATTAGCTTAAGGCCAGAGGCGCCGTGTGGTTCTCCCCTTCCCTGAGGACAACTGAAGTAGGAGCACTTACCGAGGAACGGCAACATCCAATCTCCTTCCAGGAAACTCACTTGTCATCACAAAGGCAACTGTGCAACAACACTGTTTCCCAGGGAGAACTGAGCCCGCAGCTCTCTAAATCCCAATGAGGAAAATAAAGTTTCCCTTCAAGCCTTAGTTTCAAAATGGACCGCAGAGCATTCACCCTGTTGTATCCGTCACTCCATGGCACGTCCAAGGTGCGCATAGAACGGAGATACTACATTCGTTTCAACTTGCCGCATCCTAGCATTTTAACAAAAGACGCCCTTCACAGCCCTTCTTTCAGCCTATAGCTGCCCTCAACTGAGCTTCGCTCACAAGGCCCAGAAAGGACGGGCAGTCCGTCGTTTACATCTTGGATCCTAGTGCAGACCCCCGTGTCCTAAGACACCAGAAACGCTTCCTAGATTTAAAGCACCGCTTTGACAAAGGCTGCCGTGAGCTTGCGGCCCGCCTATGTCTGTGATGAGAGACGTAGAACGTTGGCTTGAGGCGAGTCGTCCGGGGTTGTGGGCGTACTCATGAATGATTTTTGAGGGAGGAGGCCGTGGCAGGAATTGAAAGCCAAGTGCTCTTTCGTGGAAGATAACTAGTCCTCCCAAAGACGACTGTGCAGCAAAGAGAAGATGGGCAACAACAGTGTTTACCAGGTAACCCTGAGGCCGCAAACTCTCTACTTTGCAATGAGGAAAATCAACTTCCCAGGAAGACTCAATTCCCAGCAGGACAAAGCAGCATATTACCAAGTCGCATCGGACTCTCTCTTGTACATCCCGTGGACACAGTGGCTCGTGACACTAGTCACCATTGCCATGCTGGGAGTCCTTACTGTGGTGTCAGGATATCAAGGGGAGGGCTTAGTTAGGCCTAGGTGACGGTACTTCCCTAGACTATCTACCAGTTCTGGAAAACCCTGTAGGTTTTGAAGCCGGACTTAAAGTGTAGTTGCCGCTTGAGGTAGACAGACGTCGTGGAGCAGCTCCCAGGAGCAGTGGTAGGCTAATTGTATTTTCTACTGCAGCTCAGGGTTCCTCCAGAGCGCAGACACCCTTTGCATGAAGGAAGGCATGGAACGTTGATAACTGGGTTGCTTTCAAGCTATCGCAATCCAGGTGTCTAAACAACGAAGCCCTTCACTGCCCATTAGTTGGCATCTAGCTGTTCCCGACGGTAGATGGCTCAAGGCTCCCCGAAGACACAGGCAGTCCTTTCTCAGTACGTTTTGGAACCTAGCGCTGACAAGTGAGTCCAAAAGAGAGCTGATATGCTTCCTAGAGTTCAAGAACCACAGGGACTAAGGCTCTATGCAATCGGTTGTTTCGCTAAGTCTGTCATGAGAACACCTGGACGTTAGCTTGAGGCTAGAGGCCCCATGTGGTGGGCCCATTCCCTGAAGACTACTGAAGGATGACCACCTACCAAGGGATGGCAACCTCCAAGTTTCTTGCCTAGAAACTCACGTCATCACCAGGGCAATTGTGTTACGAAGAGAAGCTGTGCAGCAACAGTGTTTCTTGGGGAGAATTGAGCCCGCGGCTCTGTAAATCCCAATGAGGAAAATAAAGTTTCACTCGCAGCCTTACTTTCAAAAGGGACCACACAGAGCATTCACCCTGCTGTGTCTTTCTCTAGTTTGTACTCCCAAGGTGCGTTAGAAGGGAGATACTTGAGTTGTTTCACTTACCACATGCTAGATGTTTAGCAAAAGAAGGCCTTTACTGCCCTTCTTTTGGCATATGGTTGTCCTCAGCCGAACAGTTCTCTCAGCTCCTAGAAGCGATGGGCGGTCCCTTGTGTACATCTTGGATCCCAGTGCAGACCTGTTAGTCCTAAGACACCAGAAATGCTTCCTACACTTAAAGCACCGCTTTGACAAACGCTGCCTGGAACCTGTTGCCTGCCTATCTATCTGTGTGACGAACAAAACAGTAACTTAGCTTGGAGCCAGTCCTCCTATATGTTTGGCTTACTCACCGACGATTGCTGAGGGATGAGCACTTAGCAGGGACTGAAAGGCCACGTTTGCCTCACGGGGGGCGGGGATATGACTTGTCCTCACAAGGCAATTGTGCAATGAAGAAAAGATAGGCCACTACACTGTTCATCAGGTAACCTTGAGGCCGCGTGTCGTCATTCCAGTGTGCCAAATAAACTTCCCATCACGGTTCAGTTTCCAAGGCGAGGGCACAGCGTCTTATGCTGCAGTTTCTGACTCCCTACTGGACGTTCAGCTGACCACCTAGACCCTTTCGTGAGTCAACTTTGTGATACACTTTGTGATACGGGGTCATGATGGTGGTGAAAGGATTAGCAAGTCATGGGTTAGTGAGGCCGGTGTGTACAATGTATCTCCAGAGTACCTGGCTTTCAAGGGAGAGCCTGAAATTTTTCAGGCTACACTGAAAGTCCAGTGGCCGCCTGGGGTAAATTGCATCACGTGCGAGTGCCCTGAAGGCGGGGTCGAATCACTGTATGTTTTGTGTGCTCTGGGTTCGGCAGAAAAGCAGACACGTTTTGCATGAAGGAATGAACAGAACGCTGATAGCTGGCTGTTTCTAAGCTATCCCAACCTAGGTGTTTCTCTGACGAAGCCCTTCGCTGCCCATGATTGCGGCATCTAGCTGCTGCCAGCGGTGCATTGCTCACAACTCCCTGAAGACACAGGAGGCCCTTTTAGTCCGTTTCGGATCCTAGTACAGCCCCGCGACTCAAGAGAGGACCTGATATGCTTCCTAGGGTTCGAGAAACCCAGGGACTAAGGCTGCATGGGGTCTGTCGCATGCCTACCTGGTTCATGAGAAAACCTGAACATTAGCTTAAGGCCAGAGGCCCCGTGTGGTTCTCCCCTTCCCTGAGGACAACTGAAGTAGGAGCACTTACCGAGGAACGGCAACATCCAATCTCCTTCCAGGAAACTCACTTGTCATCACAAAGGCAACTGTGCAACAACACTGTTTCCCAGGGAGAACTGAGCCCGCAGCTCTCTAAATCCCAATGAGGAAAATAAAGTTTCCCTTCAAGCCTTAGTTTCAAAATGGACCGCAGAGCATTCACCCTGTTGTATCCGTCACTCCATGGCACGTCCAAGGTGCGCATAGAACGGAGATACTACATTCGTTTCAACTTGCCGCATCCTAGCATTTTAACAAAAGACGCCCTTCACAGCCCTTCTTTCAGCCTATAGCTGCCCTCAACTGAGCTTCGCTCACAAGGCCCAGAAAGGACGGGCAGTCCGTTGTTTACATCTTGGATCCTAGTGCAGACCCCCGTGTCCTAAGACACCAGAAACGCTTCCTAGATTTAAAGCACCGCTTTGACAAAGGCTGCCGTGAGCTTGCGGCCCGCCTATGTCTGTGATGAGAGACGTAGAACGTTGGCTTGAGGCGAGTCGTCCGGGGTTGTGGGCGTACTCATGAATGATTTTTGAGGGAGGAGGCCGTGGCAGGAATTGAAAGCCAAGTGCTCTTTCATGGAAGATAACTAGTCCTCCCAAAGACGACTGTGCAGCAAAGAGAAGATGGGCAACAACAGTGTTTACCAGGTAACCCTGAGGCCGCAAACTCTCTACTTTGCAATGAGGAAAATCAACTTCCCAGGAAGACTCAATTCCCAGCAGGACAAAGCAGCATATTACCAAGTCGCATCGGACTCTCTCTTGTACATCCCGTGGACACAGTGGCTCGTGACACTAGTCACCATTGCCATGCTGGGAGTCCTTACTGTGGTGTCAGGATATCAAGGGGAGGGCTTAGTTAGGCCTAGGTGACGGTACTTCCCTAGACTATCTACCAGTTCTGGAAAACCCTGTAGGTTTTGAAGCCGGACTTAAAGTGTAGTTGCCGCTTGAGGTAGACAGACGTCGTGGAGCAGCTCCCAGGAGCAGTGGTAGGCTAATTGTATTTTCTACTGCAGCTCAGGGTTCCTCCAGAGCGCAGACACCCTTTGCATGAAGGAAGGCATGGAACGTTGATAACTGGGTTGCTTTCAAGCTATCGCAATCCAGGTGTCTAAACAACGAAGCCCTTCACTGCCCATCAGTTGGCATCTAGCTGTTCCCGACGGTAGATGGCTCAAGGCTCCCCGAAGACACAGGCAGTCCTTTCTCAGTACGTTTTGGAACCTAGCGCTGACAAGTGAGTCCAAAAGAGAGCTGATATGCTTCCTAGAGTTCAAGAACCACAGGGACTAAGGCTCTATGCAATCGGTTGTTTCGCTAAGTCTGTCATGAGAACACCTGGACGTTAGCTTGAGGCTAGAGGCCCCATGTGGTGGGCCCATTCCCTGAAGACTACTGAAGGATGACCACCTACCAAGGGATGGCAACCTCCAAGTTTCTTGCCTAGAAACTCACGTCATCACCAGGGCAATTGTGTTACGAAGAGAAGCTGTGCAGCAACAGTGTTTCTTGGGGAGAATTGAGCCCGCGGCTCTGTAAATCCCAATGAGGAAAATAAAGTTTCACTCGCAGCCTTACTTTCAAAAGGGACCACACAGAGCATTCACCCTGCTGTGTCTTTCTCTAGTTTGTACTCCCAAGGTGCGTTAGAAGGGAGATACTTGAGTTGTTTCACTTACCACATGCTAGATGTTTAGCAAAAGAAGGCCTTTACTGCCCTTCTTTTGGCATATGGTTGTCCTCAGCCGAACAGTTCTCTCAGCTCCTAGAAGCGATGGGCGGTCCCTTGTGTACATCTTGGATCCCAGTGCAGACCTGTTAGTCCTAAGACACCAGAAATGCTTCCTACACTTAAAGCACCGCTTTGACAAACGCTGCCTGGAACCTGTTGCCTGCCTATCTATCTGTGTGACGAACAAAACAGTAACTTAGCTTGGAGCCAGTCCTCCTATATGTTTGGCTTACTCACCGACGATTGCTGAGGGATGAGCACTTAGCAGGGACTGAAAGGCCACGTTTGCCTCACGGGGGGCGGGGATATGACTTGTCCTCACAAGGCAATTGTGCAATGAAGAAAAGATAGGCCACTACACTGTTCATCAGGTAACCTTGAGGCCGCGTGTCGTCATTCCAGTGTGCCAAATAAACTTCCCATCACGGTTCAGTTTCCAAGGCGAGGGCACAGCGTCTTATGCTGCAGTTTCTGACTCCCTACTGGACGTTCAGCTGACCACCTAGACCCTTTCGTGAGTCAACTTTGTGATACACTTTGTGATACGGGGTCGTGATGGTGGTGAAAGGATTAGCAAGTCATGGGTTAGTGAGGCCGGTGTGTACAATGTATCTCCAGAGTACCTGGCTTTCAAGGGAGAGCCTGAAATTTTTCAGGCTACACTGAAAGTCCAGTGGCCGCCTGGGGTAAATTGCATCACGTGCGAGTGCCCTGAAGGCGGGGTCGAATCACTGTATGTTTTGTGTGCTCTGGGTTCGGCAGAAAAGCAGACACGTTTTGCATGAAGGAATGAACAGAACGCTGATAGCTGGCTGTTTCTAAGCTATCCCAACCTAGGTGTTTCTCTGACGAAGCCCTTCGCTGCCCATGATTGCGGCATCTAGCTGCTGCCAGCGGTGCATTGCTCACAACTCCCTGAAGACACAGGAGGCCCTTTTAGTCCGTTTCGGATCCTAGTACAGCCCCGCGACTCAAGAGAGGACCTGATATGCTTCCTAGGGTTCGAGAAACCCAGGGACTAAGGCTGCATGGGGTCTGTCGCATGCCTACCTGGTTCATGAGAAAACCTGAACATTAGCTTAAGGCCAGAGGCCCCGTGTGGTTCTCCCCTTCCCTGAGGACAACTGAAGTAGGAGCACCTACCGAGGAACGGCAACATCCAATCTCCTTCCAGGAAACTCACTTGTCATCACAAAGGCAACTGTGCAACAACACTGTTTCCCAGGGAGAACTGAGCCCGCAGCTCTCTAAATCCCAATGAGGAAAATAAAGTTTCCCTTCAAGCCTTAGTTTCAAAATGGACCGCAGAGCATTCACCCTGTTGTATCCGTCACTCCATGGCACGTCCAAGGTGCGCATAGAACGGAGATACTACATTCGTTTCAACTTGCCGCATCCTAGCATTTTAACAAAAGACGCCCTTCACAGCCCTTCTTTCAGCCTATAGCTGCCCTCAACTGAGCTTCGCTCACAAGGCCCAGAAAGGACGGGCAGTCCGTCGTTTACATCTTGGATCCTAGTGCAGACCCCCGTGTCCTAAGACACCAGAAACGCTTCCTAGATTTAAAGCACCGCTTTGACAAAGGCTGCCGTGAGCTTGCGGCCCGCCTATGTCTGTGATGAGAGACGTAGAACGTTGGCTTGAGGCGAGTCGTCCGGGGTTGTGGGCGTACTCACGAATGATTTTTGAGGGAGGAGGCCGTGGCAGGAATTGAAAGCCAAGTGCTCTTTCGTGGAAGATAACTAGTCCTCCCAAAGACGACTGTGCAGCAAAGAGAAGATGGGCAACAACAGTGTTTACCAGGTAACCCTGAGGCCGCAAACTCTCTACTTTGCAATGAGGAAAATCAACTTCCCAGGAAGACTCAATTCCCAGCAGGACAAAGCAGCATATTACCAAGTCGCATCGGACTCTCTCTTGTACATCCCATGGACACAGTGGCTCGTGACACTAGTCACCATTGCCATGCTGGGAGTCCTTACTGTGGTGTCAGGATATCAAGGGGAGGGCTTAGTTAGGCCTAGGTGACGGTACTTCTCTAGACTATCTACCAGTTCTGGAAAACCCTGTAGGTTTTGAAGCCGGACTTAAAGTGTAGTTGCCGCTTGAGGTAGACAGACGTCGTGGAGCAGCTCCCAGGAGCAGTGGTAGGCTAATTGTATTTTCTACTGCAGCTCAGGGTTCCTCCAGAGCGCAGACACCCTTTGCATGAAGGAAGGCATGGAACGTTGATAACTGGGTTGCTTTCAAGCTATCGCAATCCAGGTGTCTAAACAACGAAGCCCTTCACTGCCCATCAGTTGGCATCTAGCTGTTCCCGACGGTAGATGGCTCAAGGCTCCCCGAAGACACAGGCAGTCCTTTCTCAGTACGTTTTGGAACCTAGCGCTGACAAGTGAGTCCAAAAGAGAGCTGATATGCTTCCTAGAGTTCAAGAACCACAGGGACTAAAGCTCTATGCAATCGGTTGTTTCGCTAAGTCTGTCATGAGAACACCTGGACGTTAGCTTGAGGCTAGAGGCCCCATGTGGTGGGCCCATTCCCTGAAGACTACTGAAGGATGACCACCTACCAAGGGATGGCAACCTCCAAGTTTCTTGCCTAGAAACTCACGTCATCACCAGGGCAATTGTGTTACGAAGAGAAGCTGTGCAGCAACAGTGTTTCTTGGGGAGAATTGAGCCCGCGGCTCTGTAAATCCCAATGAGGAAAATAAAGTTTCACTCGCAGCCTTACTTTCAAAAGGGACCACACAGAGCATTCACCCTGCTGTGTCTTTCTCTAGTTTGTACTCCCAAGGTGCGTTAGAAGGGAGATACTTGAGTTGTTTCACTTACCACATGCTAGATGTTTAGCAAAAGAAGGCCTTTACTGCCCTTCTTTTGGCATATGGTTGTCCTCAGCCGAACAGTTCTCTCAGCTCCTAGAAGCGATGGGCGGTCCCTTGTGTACATCTTGGATCCCAGTGCAGACCTGTTAGTCCTAAGACACCAGAAATGCTTCCTACACTTAAAGCACCGCTTTGACAAACGCTGCCTGGAACCTGTTGCCTGCCTATCTATCTGTGTGACGAACAAAACAGTAACTTAGCTTGGAGCCAGTCCTCCTATATGTTTGGCTTACTCACCGACGATTGCTGAGGGATGAGCACTTAGCAGGGACTGAAAGGCCACGTTTGCCTCACGGGGGGCGGGGATATGACTTGTCCTCACAAGGCAATTGTGCAATGAAGAAAAGATAGGCCACTACACTGTTCATCAGGTAACCTTGAGGCCGCGTGTCGTCATTCCAGTGTGCCAAATAAACTTCCCATCACGGTTCAGTTTCCAAGGCGAGGGCACAGCGTCTTATGCTGCAGTTTCTGACTCCCTACTGGACGTTCAGCTGACCACCTAGACCCTTTCGTGAGTCAACTTTGTGATACACTTTGTGATACGGGGTCGTGATGGTGGTGAAAGGATTAGCAAGTCATGGGTTAGTGAGGCCGGTGTGTACAATGTATCTCCAGAGTACCTGGCTTTCAAGGGAGAGCCTGAAATTTTTCAGGCTACACTGAAAGTCCAGTGGCCGCCTGGGGTAAATTGCATCACGTGCGAGTGCCCTGAAGGCGGGGTCGAATCACTGTATGTTTTGTGTGCTCTGGGTTCGGCAGAAAAGCAGACACGTTTTGCATGAAGGAATGAACAGAACGCTGATAGCTGGCTGTTTCTAAGCTATCCCAACCTAGGTGTTTCTCTGACGAAGCCCTTCGCTGCCCATGATTGCGGCATCTAGCTGCTGCCAGCGGTGCATTGCTCACAACTCCCTGAAGACACAGGAGGCCCTTTTAGTCCGTTTCGGATCCTAGTACAGCCCCGCGACTCAAGAGAGGACCTGATATGCTTCCTAGGGTTCGAGAAACCCAGGGACTAAGGCTGCATGGGGTCTGTCGCATGCCTACCTGGTTCATGAGAAAACCTGAACATTAGCTTAAGGCCAGAGGCCCCGTGTGGTTCTCCCCTTCCCTGAGGACAACTGAAGTAGGAGCACTTACCGAGGAACGGCAACATCCAATCTCCTTCCAGGAAACTCACTTGTCATCACAAAGGCAACTGTGCAACAACACTGTTTCCCAGGGAGAACTGAGCCCGCAGCTCTCTAAATCCCAATGAGGAAAATAAAGTTTCCCTTCAAGCCTTAGTTTCAAAATGGACCGCAGAGCATTCACCCTGTTGTATCCGTCACTCCATGGCACGTCCAAGGTGCGCATAGAACGGAGATACTACATTCGTTTCAACTTGCCGCATCCTAGCATTTTAACAAAAGACGCCCTTCACAGCCCTTCTTTCAGCCTATAGTTGCCCTCAACTGAGCTTCGCTCACAAGGCCCAGAAAGGACGGGCAGTCCGTCGTTTACATCTTGGATCCCAGTGCAGACCCCCGTGTCCTAAGACACCAGAAACGCTTCCTAGATTTAAAGCACCGCTTTGACAAAGGCTGCCGTGAGCTTGCGACCCGCCTATGTCTGTGATGAGAGACGTAGAACGTTGGCTTGAGGCGAGTCGTCCGGGGTTGTGGGCGTACTCACGAATGATTTTTGAGGGAGGAGGCCGTGGCAGGAATTGAAAGCCAAGTGCTCTTTCATGGAAGATAACTAGTCCTCCCAAAGACGACTGTGCAGCAAAGAGAAGATGGGCAACAACAGTGTTTACCAGGTAACCCTGAGGCCGCAAACTCTCTACTTTGCAATGAGGAAAATCAACTTCCCAGGAAGACTCAATTCCCAGCAGGACAAAGCAGCATATTACCAAGTCGCATCGGACTCTCTCTTGTACATCCCGTGGACACAGTGGCTCGTGACACTAGTCACCATTGCCATGCTGGGAGTCCTTACTGTGGTGTCAGGATATCAAGGGGAGGGCTTAGTTAGGCCTAGGTGACGGTACTTCTCTAGACTATCTACCAGTTCTGGAAAACCCTGTAGGTTTTGAAGCCGGACTTAAAGTGTAGTTGCCGCTTGAGGTAGACAGACGTCGTGGAGCAGCTCCCAGGAGCAGTGGTAGGCTAATTGTATTTTCTACTGCAGCTCAGGGTTCCTCCAGAGCGCAGACACCCTTTGCATGAAGGAAGGCATGGAACGTTGATAACTGGGTTGCTTTCAAGCTATCGCAATCCAGGTGTCTAAACAACGAAGCCCTTCACTGCCCATCAGTTGGCATCTAGCTGTTCCCGACGGTAGATGGCTCAAGGCTCCCCGAAGACACAGGCAGTCCTTTCTCAGTACGTTTTGGAACCTAGCGCTGACAAGTGAGTCCAAAAGAGAGCTGATATGCTTCCTAGAGTTCAAGAACCACAGGGACTAAGGCTCTATGCAATCGGTTGTTTCGCTAAGTCTGTCATGAGAACACCTGGACGTTAGCTTGAGGCTAGAGGCCCCATGTGGTGGGCCCATTCCCTGAAGACTACTGAAGGATGACCACCTACCAAGGGATGGCAACCTCCAAGTTTCTTGCCTAGAAACTCACGTCATCACCAGGGCAATTGTGTTACGAAGAGAAGCTGTGCAGCAACAGTGTTTCTTGGGGAGAATTGAGCCCGCGGCTCTGTAAATCCCAATGAGGAAAATAAAGTTTCACTCGCAGCCTTACTTTCAAAAGGGACCACACAGAGCATTCACCCTGCTGTGTCTTTCTCTAGTTTGTACTCCCAAGGTGCGTTAGAAGGGAGATACTTGAGTTGTTTCACTTACCACATGCTAGATGTTTAGCAAAAGAAGGCCTTTACTGCCCTTCTTTTGGCATATGGTTGTCCTCAGCCGAACAGTTCTCTCAGCTCCTAGAAGCGATGGGCGGTCCCTTGTGTACATCTTGGATCCCAGTGCAGACCTGTTAGTCCTAAGACACCAGAAATGCTTCCTACACTTAAAGCACCGCTTTGACAAACGCTGCCTGGAACCTGTTGCCTGCCTATCTATCTGTGTGACGAACAAAACAGTAACTTAGCTTGGAGCCAGTCCTCCTATATGTTTGGCTTACTCACCGACGATTGCTGAGGGATGAGCACTTAGCAGGGACTGAAAGGCCACGTTTGCCTCACGGGGGGCGGGGATATGACTTGTCCTCACAAGGCAATTGTGCAATGAAGAAAAGATAGGCCACTACACTGTTCATCAGGTAACCTTGAGGCCGCGTGTCGTCATTCCAGTGTGCCAAATAAACTTCCCATCACGGTTCAGTTTCCAAGGCGAGGGCACAGCGTCTTATGCTGCAGTTTCTGACTCCCTACTGGACGTTCAGCTGACCACCTAGACCCTTTCGTGAGTCAACTTTGTGATACACTTTGTGATACGGGGTCGTGATGGTGGTGAAAGGATTAGCAAGTCATGGGTTAGTGAGGCCGGTGTGTACAATGTATCTCCAGAGTACCTGGCTTTCAAGGGAGAGCCTGAAATTTTTCAGGCTACACTGAAAGTCCAGTGGCCGCCTGGGGTAAATTGCATCACGTGCGAGTGCCCTGAAGGCGGGGTCGAATCACTGTATGTTTTGTGTGCTCTGGGTTCGGCAGAAAAGCAGACACGTTTTGCATGAAGGAATGAACAGAACGCTGATAGCTGGCTGTTTCTAAGCTATCCCAACCTAGGTGTTTCTCTGACGAAGCCCTTCGCTGCCCATGATTGCGGCATCTAGCTGCTGCCAGCGGTGCATTGCTCACAACTCCCTGAAGACACAGGAGGCCCTTTTAGTCCGTTTCGGATCCTAGTACAGCCCCGCGACTCAAGAGAGGACCTGATATGCTTCCTAGGGTTCGAGAAACCCAGGGACTAAGGCTGCATGGGGTCTGTCGCATGCCTACCTGGTTCATGAGAAAACCTGAACATTAGCTTAAGGCCAGAGGCCCCGTGTGGTTCTCCCCTTCCCTGAGGACAACTGAAGTAGGAGCACTTACCGAGGAACGGCAACATCCAATCTCCTTCCAGGAAACTCACTTGTCATCACAAAGGCAACTGTGCAACAACACTGTTTCCCAGGGAGAACTGAGCCCGCAGCTCTCTAAATCCCAATGAGGAAAATAAAGTTTCCCTTCAAGCCTTAGTTTCAAAATGGACCGCAGAGCATTCACCCTGTTGTATCCGTCACTCCATGGCACGTCCAAGGTGCGCCTAGAACGGAGATACTACATTCGTTTCAACTTGCCGCATCCTAGCATTTTAACAAAAGACGCCCTTCACAGCCCTTCTTTCAGCCTATAGTTGCCCTCAACTGAGCTTCGCTCACAAGGCCCAGAAAGGACGGGCAGTCCGTCGTTTACATCTTGGATCCCAGTGCAGACCCCCGTGTCCTAAGACACCAGAAACGCTTCCTAGATTTAAAGCACCGCTTTGACAAAGGCTGCCGTGAGCTTGCGGCCCGCCTATGTCTGTGATGAGAGACGTAGAACGTTGGCTTGAGGCGAGTCGTCCGGGGTTGTGGGCGTACTCACGAATGATTTTTGAGGGAGGAGGCCGTGGCAGGAATTGAAAGCCAAGTGCTCTTTCGTGGAAGATAACTAGTCCTCCCAAAGACGACTGTGCAGCAAAGAGAAGATGGGCAACAACAGTGTTTACCAGGTAACCCTGAGGCCGCAAACTCTCTACTTTGCAATGAGGAAAATCAACTTCCCAGGAAGACTCAATTCCCAGCAGGACAAAGCAGCATATTACCAAGTCGCATCGGACTCTCTCTTGTACATCCCGTGGACACAGTGGCTCGTGACACTAGTCACCATTGCCATGCTGGGAGTCCTTACTGTGGTGTCAGGATATCAAGGGGAGGGCTTAGTTAGGCCTAGGTGACGGTACTTCTCTAGACTATCTACCAGTTCTGGAAAACCCTGTAGGTTTTGAAGCCGGACTTAAAGTGTAGTTGCCGCTTGAGGTAGACAGACGTCGTGGAGCAGCTCCCAGGAGCAGTGGTAGGCTAATTGTATTTTCTACTGCAGCTCAGGGTTCCTCCAGAGCGCAGACACCCTTTGCATGAAGGAAGGCATGGAACGTTGATAACTGGGTTGCTTTCAAGCTATCGCAATCCAGGTGTCTAAACAACGAAGCCCTTCACTGCCCATCAGTTGGCATCTAGCTGTTCCCGACGGTAGATGGCTCAAGGCTCCCCGAAGACACAGGCAGTCCTTTCTCAGTACGTTTTGGAACCTAGCGCTGACAAGTGAGTCCAAAAGAGAGCTGATATGCTTCCTAGAGTTCAAGAACCACAGGGACTAAGGCTCTATGCAATCGGTTGTTTCGCTAAGTCTGTCATGAGAACACCTGGACGTTAGCTTGAGGCTAGAGGCCCCATGTGGTGGGCCCATTCCCTGAAGACTACTGAAGGATGACCACCTACCAAGGGATGGCAACCTCCAAGTTTCTTGCCTAGAAACTCACGTCATCACCAGGGCAATTGTGTTACGAAGAGAAGCTGTGCAGCAACAGTGTTTCTTGGGGAGAATTGAGCCCGCGGCTCTGTAAATCCCAATGAGGAAAATAAAGTTTCACTCGCAGCCTTACTTTCAAAAGGGACCACACAGAGCATTCACCCTGCTGTGTCTTTCTCTAGTTTGTACTCCCAAGGTGCGTTAGAAGGGAGATACTTGAGTTGTTTCACTTACCACATGCTAGATGTTTAGCAAAAGAAGGCCTTTACTGCCCTTCTTTTGGCATATGGTTGTCCTCAGCCGAACAGTTCTCTCAGCTCCTAGAAGCGATGGGCGGTCCCTTGTGTACATCTTGGATCCCAGTGCAGACCTGTTAGTCCTAAGACACCAGAAATGCTTCCTACACTTAAAGCACCGCTTTGACAAACGCTGCCTGGAACCTGTTGCCTGCCTATCTATCTGTGTGATGAACAAAACAGTAACTTAGCTTGGAGCCAGTCCTCCTATATGTTTGGCTTACTCACCGACGATTGCTGAGGGATGAGCACTTAGCAGGGACTGAAAGGCCACGTTTGCCTCACGGGGGGCGGGGATATGACTTGTCCTCACAAGGCAATTGTGCAATGAAGAAAAGATAGGCCACTACACTGTTCATCAGGTAACCTTGAGGCCGCGTGTCGTCATTCCAGTGTGCCAAATAAACTTCCCATCACGGTTCAGTTTCCAAGGCGAGGGCACAGCGTCTTATGCTGCAGTTTCTGACTCCCTACTGGACGTTCAGCTGACCACCTAGACCCTTTCGTGAGTCAACTTTGTGATACACTTTGTGATACGGGGTCGTGATGGTGGTGAAAGGATTAGCAAGTCATGGGTTAGTGAGGCCGGTGTGTACAATGTATCTCCAGAGTACCTGGCTTTCAAGGGAGAGCCTGAAATTTTTCAGGCTACACTGAAAGTCCAGTGGCCGCCTGGGGTAAATTGCATCACGTGCGAGTGCCCTGAAGGCGGGGTCGAATCACTGTATGTTTTGTGTGCTCTGGGTTCGGCAGAAAAGCAGACACGTTTTGCATGAAGGAATGAACAGAACGCTGATAGCTGGCTGTTTCTAAGCTATCCCAACCTAGGTGTTTCTCTGACGAAGCCCTTCGCTGCCCATGATTGCGGCATCTAGCTGCTGCCAGCGGTGCATTGCTCACAACTCCCTGAAGACACAGGAGGCCCTTTTAGTCCGTTTCGGATCCTAGTACAGCCCCGCGACTCAAGAGAGGACCTGATATGCTTCCTAGGGTTCGAGAAACCCAGGGACTAAGGCTGCATGGGGTCTGTCGCATGCCTACCTGGTTCATGAGAAAACCTGAACATTAGCTTAAGGCCAGAGGCCCCGTGTGGTTCTCCCCTTCCCTGAGGACAACTGAAGTAGGAGCACTTACCGAGGAACGGCAACATCCAATCTCCTTCCAGGAAACTCACTTGTCATCACAAAGGCAACTGTGCAACAACACTGTTTCCCAGGGAGAACTGAGCCCGCAGCTCTCTAAATCCCAATGAGGAAAATAAAGTTTCCCTTCAAGCCTTAGTTTCAAAATGGACCGCAGAGCATTCACCCTGTTGTATCCGTCACTCCATGGCACGTCCAAGGTGCGCATAGAACGGAGATACTACATTCGTTTCAACTTGCCGCATCCTAGCATTTTAACAAAAGACGCCCTTCACAGCCCTTCTTTCAGCCTATAGTTGCCCTCAACTGAGCTTCGCTCACAAGGCCCAGAAAGGACGGGCAGTCCGTCGTTTACATCTTGGATCCCAGTGCAGACCCCCGTGTCCTAAGACACCAGAAACGCTTCCTAGATTTAAAGCACCGCTTTGACAAAGGCTGCCGTGAGCTTGCGGCCCGCCTATGTCTGTGATGAGAGACGTAGAACGTTGGCTTGAGGCGAGTCGTCCGGGGTTGTGGGCGTACTCACGAATGATTTTTGAGGGAGGAGGCCGTGGCAGGAATTGAAAGCCAAGTGCTCTTTCGTGGAAGATAACTAGTCCTCCCAAAGACGACTGTGCAGCAAAGAGAAGATGGGCAACAACAGTGTTTACCAGGTAACCCTGAGGCCGCAAACTCTCTACTTTGCAATGAGGAAAATCAACTTCCCAGGAAGACTCAATTCCCAGCAGGACAAAGCAGCATATTACCAAGTCGCATCGGACTCTCTCTTGTACATCCCGTGGACACAGTGGCTCGTGACACTAGTCACCATTGCCATGCTGGGAGTCCTTACTGTGGTGTCAGGATATCAAGGGGAGGGCTTAGTTAGGCCTAGGTGACGGTACTTCTCTAGACTATCTACCAGTTCTGGAAAACCCTGTAGGTTTTGAAGCCGGACTTAAAGTGTAGTTGCCGCTTGAGGTAGACAGACGTCGTGGAGCAGCTCCCAGGAGCAGTGGTAGGCTAATTGTATTTTCTACTGCAGCTCAGGGTTCCTCCAGAGCGCAGACACCCTTTGCATGAAGGAAGGCATGGAACGTTGATAACTGGGTTGCTTTCAAGCTATCGCAATCCAGGTGTCTAAACAACGAAGCCCTTCACTGCCCATCAGTTGGCATCTAGCTGTTCCCGACGGTAGATGGCTCAAGGCTCCCCGAAGACACAGGCAGTCCTTTCTCAGTACGTTTTGGAACCTAGCGCTGACAAGTGAGTCCAAAAGAGAGCTGATATGCTTCCTAGAGTTCAAGAACCACAGGGACTAAGGCTCTATGCAATCGGTTGTTTCGCTAAGTCTGTCATGAGAACACCTGGACGTTAGCTTGAGGCTAGAGGCCCCATGTGGTGGGCCCATTCCCTGAAGACTACTGAAGGATGACCACCTACCAAGGGATGGCAACCTCCAAGTTTCTTGCCTAGAAACTCACGTCATCACCAGGGCAATTGTGTTACGAAGAGAAGCTGTGCAGCAACAGTGTTTCTTGGGGAGAATTGAGCCCGCGGCTCTGTAAATCCCAATGAGGAAAATAAAGTTTCACTCGCAGCCTTACTTTCAAAAGGGACCACACAGAGCATTCACCCTGCTGTGTCTTTCTCTAGTTTGTACTCCCAAGGTGCGTTAGAAGGGAGATACTTGAGTTGTTTCACTTACCACATGCTAGATGTTTAGCAAAAGAAGGCCTTTACTGCCCTTCTTTTGGCATATGGTTGTCCTCAGCCGAACAGTTCTCTCAGCTCCTAGAAGCGATGGGCGGTCCCTTGTGTACATCTTGGATCCCAGTGCAGACCTGTTAGTCCTAAGACACCAGAAATGCTTCCTACACTTAAAGCACCGCTTTGACAAACGCTGCCTGGAACCTGTTGCCTGCCTATCTATCTGTGTGACGAACAAAACAGTAACTTAGCTTGGAGCCAGTCCTCCTATATGTTTGGCTTACTCACCGACGATTGCTGAGGGATGAGCACTTAGCAGGGACTGAAAGGCCACGTTTGCCTCACGGGGGGCGGGGATATGACTTGTCCTCACAAGGCAATTGTGCAATGAAGAAAAGATAGGCCACTACACTGTTCATCAGGTAACCTTGAGGCCGCGTGTCGTCATTCCAGTGTGCCAAATAAACTTCCCATCATGGTTCAGTTTCCAAGGCGAGGGCACAGCGTCTTATGCTGCAGTTTCTGACTCCCTACTGGACGTTCAGCTGACCACCTAGACCCTTTCGTGAGTCAACTTTGTGATACACTTTGTGATACGGGGTCGTGATGGTGGTGAAAGGATTAGCAAGTCATGGGTTAGTGAGGCCGGTGTGTACAATGTATCTCCAGAGTACCTGGCTTTCAAGGGAGAGCCTGAAATGTTTCAGGCTACACTGAAAGTCCAGTGGCCGCCTGGGGTAAATTGCATCACGTGCGAGTGCCCTGAAGGCGGGGTCGAATCACTGTATGTTTTGTGTGCTCTGGGTTCGGCAGAAAAGCAGACACGTTTTGCATGAAGGAATGAACAGAACGCTGATAGCTGGCTGTTTCTAAGCTATCCCAACCTAGGTGTTTCTCTGACGAAGCCCTTCGCTGCCCATGATTGCGGCATCTAGCTGCTGCCAGCGGTGCATTGCTCACAACTCCCTGAAGACACAGGAGGCCCTTTTAGTCCGTTTTGGATCCTAGTACAGCCCCGCGACTCAAGAGAGGACCTGATATGCTTCCTAGGGTTCGAGAAACCCAGGGACTAAGGCTGCATGGGGTCTGTCGCATGCCTACCTGGTTCATGAGAAAACCTGAACATTAGCTTAAGGCCAGAGGCCCCGTGTGGTTCTCCCCTTCCCTGAGGACAACTGAAGTAGGAGCACTTACCGAGGAACGGCAACATCCAATCTCCTTCCAGGAAACTCACTTGTCATCACAAAGGCAACTGTGCAACAACACTGTTTCCCAGGGAGAACTGAGCCCGCAGCTCTCTAAATCCCAATGAGGAAAATAAAGTTTCCCTTCAAGCCTTAGTTTCAAAATGGACCGCAGAGCATTCACCCTGTTGTATCCGTCACTCCATGGCACGTCCAAGGTGCGCCTAGAACGGAGATACTACATTCGTTTCAACTTGCCGCATCCTAGCATTTTAACAAAAGACGCCCTTCACAGCCCTTCTTTCAGCCTATAGTTGCCCTCAACTGAGCTTCGCTCACAAGGCCCAGAAAGGACGGGCAGTCCGTCATTTACATCTTGGATCCCAGTGCAGACCCCCGTGTCCTAAGACACCAGAAACGCTTCCTAGATTTAAAGCACCGCTTTGACAAAGGCTGCCGTGAGCTTGCGGCCCGCCTATGTCTGTGATGAGAGACGTAGAACGTTGGCTTGAGGCGAGTCGTCCGGGGTTGTGGGCGTACTCACGAATGATTTTTGAGGGAGGAGGCCGTGGCAGGAATTGAAAGCCAAGTGCTCTTTCGTGGAAGGTAACTAGTCCTCCCAAAGACGACTGTGCAGCAAAGAGAAGATGGGCAACAACAGTGTTTACCAGGTAACCCTGAGGCCGCAAACTCTCTACTTTGCAATGAGGAAAATCAACTTCCCAGGAAGACTCAATTCCCAGCAGGACAAAGCAGCATATTACCAAGTCGCATCGGACTCTCTCTTGTACATCCCGTGGACACAGTGGCTCGTGACACTAGTCACCATTGCCATGCTGGGAGTCCTTACTGTGGTGTCAGGATATCAAGGGGAGGGCTTAGTTAGGCCTAGGTGACGGTACTTCTCTAGACTATCTACCAGTTCTGGAAAACCCTGTAGGTTTTGAAGCCGGACTTAAAGTGTAGTTGCCGCTTGAGGTAGACAGACGTCGTGGAGCAGCTCCCAGGAGCAGTGGTAGGCTAATTGTATTTTCTACTGCAGCTCAGGGTTCCTCCAGAGCGCAGACACCCTTTGCATGAAGGAAGGCATGGAACGTTGATAACTGGGTTGCTTTCAAGCTATCGCAATCCAGGTGTCTAAACAACGAAGCCCTTCACTGCCCATCAGTTGGCATCTAGCTGTTCCCGACGGTAGATGGCTCAAGGCTCCCCGAAGACACAGGCAGTCCTTTCTCAGTACGTTTTGGAACCTAGCGCTGACAAGTGAGTCCAAAAGAGAGCTGATATGCTTCCTAGAGTTCAAGAACCACAGGGACTAAGGCTCTATGCAATCGGTTGTTTCGCTAAGTCTGTCATGAGAACACCTGGACGTTAGCTTGAGGCTAGAGGCCCCATGTGGTGGGCCCATTCCCTGAAGACTACTGAAGGATGACCACCTACCAAGGGATGGCAACCTCCAAGTTTCTTGCCTAGAAACTCACGTCATCACCAGGGCAATTGTGTTACGAAGAGAAGCTGTGCAGCAACAGTGTTTCTTGGGGAGAATTGAGCCCGCGGCTCTGTAAATCCCAATGAGGAAAATAAAGTTTCACTCGCAGCCTTACTTTCAAAAGGGACCACACAGAGCATTCACCCTGCTGTGTCTTTCTCTAGTTTGTACTCCCAAGGTGCGTTAGAAGGGAGATACTTGAGTTGTTTCACTTACCACATGCTAGATGTTTAGCAAAAGAAGGCCTTTACTGCCCTTCTTTTGGCATATGGTTGTCCTCAGCCGAACAGTTCTCTCAGCTCCTAGAAGCGATGGGCGGTCCCTTGTGTACATCTTGGATCCCAGTGCAGACCTGTTAGTCCTAAGACACCAGAAATGCTTCCTACACTTAAAGCACCGCTTTGACAAACGCTGCCTGGAACCTGTTGCCTGCCTATCTATCTGTGTGACGAACAAAACAGTAACTTAGCTTGGAGCCAGTCCTCCTATATGTTTGGCTTACTCACCGACGATTGCTGAGGGATGAGCACTTAGCAGGGACTGAAAGGCCACGTTTGCCTCACGGGGGGCGGGGATATGACTTGTCCTCACAAGGCAATTGTGCAATGAAGAAAAGATAGGCCACTACACTGTTCATCAGGTAACCTTGAGGCCGCGTGTCGTCATTCCAGTGTGCCAAATAAACTTCCCATCACGGTTCAGTTTCCAAGGCGAGGGCACAGCGTCTTATGCTGCAGTTTCTGACTCCCTACTGGACGTTCAGCTGACCACCTAGACCCTTTCGTGAGTCAACTTTGTGATACACTTTGTGATACGGGGTCGTGATGGTGGTGAAAGGATTAGCAAGTCATGGGTTAGTGAGGCCGGTGTGTACAATGTATCTCCAGAGTACCTGGCTTTCAAGGGAGAGCCTGAAATTTTTCAGGCTACACTGAAAGTCCAGTGGCCGCCTGGGGTAAATTGCATCACGTGCGAGTGCCCTGAAGGCGGGGTCGAATCACTGTATGTTTTGTGTGCTCTGGGTTCGGCAGAAAAGCAGACACGTTTTGCATGAAGGAATGAACAGAACGCTGATAGCTGGCTGTTTCTAAGCTATCCCAACCTAGGTGTTTCTCTGACGAAGCCCTTCGCTGCCCATGATTGCGGCATCTAGCTGCTGCCAGCGGTGCATTGCTCACAACTCCCTGAAGACACAGGAGGCCCTTTTAGTCCGTTTCGGATCCTAGTACAGCCCCGCGACTCAAGAGAGGACCTGATATGCTTCCTAGGGTTCGAGAAACCCAGGGACTAAGGCTGCATGGGGTCTGTCGCATGCCTACCTGGTTCATGAGAAAACCTGAACATTAGCTTAAGGCCAGAGGCCCCGTGTGGTTCTCCCCTTCCCTGAGGACAACTGAAGTAGGAGCACTTACCGAGGAACGGCAACATCCAATCTCCTTCCAGGAAACTCACTTGTCATCACAAAGGCAACTGTGCAACAACACTGTTTCCCAGGGAGAACTGAGCCCGCAGCTCTCTAAATCCCAATGAGGAAAATAAAGTTTCCCTTCAAGCCTTAGTTTCAAAATGGACCGCAGAGCATTCACCCTGTTGTATCCGTCACTCCATGGCACGTCCAAGGTGCGCATAGAACGGAGATACTACATTCGTTTCAACTTGCCGCATCCTAGCATTTTAACAAAAGACGCCCTTCACAGCCCTTCTTTCAGCCTATAGCTGCCCTCAACTGAGCTTCGCTCACAAGGCCCAGAAAGGACGGGCAGTCCGTCGTTTACATCTTGGATCCTAGTGCAGACCCCCGTGTCCTAAGACACCAGAAACGCTTCCTAGATTTAAAGCACCGCTTTGACAAAGGCTGCCGTGAGCTTGCGGCCCGCCTATGTCTGTGATGAGAGACGTAGAACGTTGGCTTGAGGCGAGTCGTCCGGGGTTGTGGGCGTACTCACGAATGATTTTTGAGGGAGGAGGCCGTGGCAGGAATTGAAAGCCAAGTGCTCTTTCGTGGAAGATAACTAGTCCTCCCAAAGACGACTGTGCAGCAAAGAGAAGATGGGCAACAACAGTGTTTACCAGGTAACCCTGAGGCCGCAAACTCTCTACTTTGCAATGAGGAAAATCAACTTCCCAGGAAGACTCAATTCCCAGCAGGACAAAGCAGCATATTACCAAGTCGCATCGGACTCTCTCTTGTACATCCCGTGGACACAGTGGCTCGTGACACTAGTCACCATTGCCATGCTGGGAGTCCTTACTGTGGTGTCAGGATATCAAGGGGAGGGCTTAGTTAGGCCTAGGTGACGGTACTTCTCTAGACTATCTACCAGTTCTGGAAAACCCTGTAGGTTTTGAAGCCGGACTTAAAGTGTAGTTGCCGCTTGAGGTAGACAGACGTCGTGGAGCAGCTCCCAGGAGCAGTGGTAGGCTAATTGTATTTTCTACTGCAGCTCAGGGTTCCTCCAGAGCGCAGACACCCTTTGCATGAAGGAAGGCATGGAACGTTGATAACTGGGTTGCTTTCAAGCTATCGCAATCCAGGTGTCTAAACAACGAAGCCCTTCACTGCCCATCAGTTGGCATCTAGCTGTTCCCGACGGTAGATGGCTCAAGGCTCCCCGAAGACACAGGCAGTCCTTTCTCAGTACGTTTTGGAACCTAGCGCTGACAAGTGAGTCCAAAAGAGAGCTGATATGCTTCCTAGAGTTCAAGAACCACAGGGACTAAGGCTCTATGCAATCGGTTGTTTCGCTAAGTCTGTCATGAGAACACCTGGACGTTAGCTTGAGGCTAGAGGCCCCATGTGGTGGGCCCATTCCCTGAAGACTACTGAAGGATGACCACCTACCAAGGGATGGCAACCTCCAAGTTTCTTGCCTAGAAACTCACGTCATCACCAGGGCAATTGTGTTACGAAGAGAAGCTGTGCAGCAACAGTGTTTCTTGGGGAGAATTGAGCCCGCGGCTCTGTAAATCCCAATGAGGAAAATAAAGTTTCACTCGCAGCCTTACTTTCAAAAGGGACCACACAGAGCATTCACCCTGCTGTGTCTTTCTCTAGTTTGTACTCCCAAGGTGCGTTAGAAGGGAGATACTTGAGTTGTTTCACTTACCACATGCTAGATGTTTAGCAAAAGAAGGCCTTTACTGCCCTTCTTTTGGCATATGGTTGTCCTCAGCCGAACAGTTCTCTCAGCTCCTAGAAGCGATGGGCGGTCCCTTGTGTACATCTTGGATCCCAGTGCAGACCTGTTAGTCCTAAGACACCAGAAATGCTTCCTACACTTAAAGCACCGCTTTGACAAACGCTGCCTGGAACCTGTTGCCTGCCTATCTATCTGTGTGACGAACAAAACAGTAACTTAGCTTGGAGCCAGTCCTCCTATATGTTTGGCTTACTCACCGACGATTGCTGAGGGATGAGCACTTAGCAGGGACTGAAAGGCCACGTTTGCCTCACGGGGGGCGGGGATATGACTTGTCCTCACAAGGCAATTGTGCAATGAAGAAAAGATAGGCCACTACACTGTTCATCAGGTAACCTTGAGGCCGCGTGTCGTCATTCCAGTGTGCCAAATAAACTTCCCATCACGGTTCAGTTTCCAAGGCGAGGGCACAGCGTCTTATGCTGCAGTTTCTGACTCCCTACTGGACGTTCAGCTGACCACCTAGACCCTTTCGTGAGTCAACTTTGTGATACACTTTGTGATACGGGGTCGTGATGGTGGTGAAAGGATTAGCAAGTCATGGGTTAGTGAGGCCGGTGTGTACAATGTATCTCCAGAGTACCTGGCTTTCAAGGGAGAGCCTGAAATTTTTCAGGCTACACTGAAAGTCCAGTGGCCGCCTGGGGTAAATTGCATCACGTGCGAGTGCCCTGAAGGCGGGGTCGAATCACTGTATGTTTTGTGTGCTCTGGGTTCGGCAGAAAAGCAGACACGTTTTGCATGAAGGAATGAACAGAACGCTGATAGCTGGCTGTTTCTAAGCTATCCCAACCTAGGTGTTTCTCTGACGAAGCCCTTCGCTGCCCATGATTGCGGCATCTAGCTGCTGCCAGCGGTGCATTGCTCACAACTCCCTGAAGACACAGGAGGCCCTTTTAGTCCGTTTCGGATCCTAGTACAGCCCTGCGACTCAAGAGAGGACCTGATATGCTTCCTAGGGTTCGAGAAACCCAGGGACTAAGGCTGCATGGGATCTGTCGCATGCCTACCTGGTTCATGAGAAAACCTGAACATTAGCTTAAGGCCAGAGGCCCCGTGTGGTTCTCCCCTTCCCTGAGGACAACTGAAGTAGGAGCACTTACCGAGGAACGGCAACATCCAATCTCCTTCCAGGAAACTCACTTGTCATCACAAAGGCAACTGTGCAACAACACTGTTTCCCAGGGAGAACTGAGCCCGCAGCTCTCTAAATCCCAATGAGGAAAATAAAGTTTCCCTTCAAGCCTTAGTTTCAAAATGGACCGCAGAGCATTCACCCTGTTGTATCCGTCACTCCATGGCACGTCCAAGGTGCGCCTAGAACGGAGATACTACATTCGTTTCAACTTGCCGCATCCTAGCATTTTAACAAAAGACGCCCTTCACAGCCCTTCTTTCAGCCTATAGTTGCCCTCAACTGAGCTTCGCTCACAAGGCCCAGAAAGGACGGGCAGTCCGTCGTTTACATCTTGGATCCCAGTGCAGACCCCCGTGTCCTAAGACACCAGAAACGCTTCCTAGATTTAAAGCACCGCTTTGACAAAGGCTGCCGTGAGCTTGCGGCCCGCCTATGTCTGTGATGAGAGACGTAGAACGTTGGCTTGAGGCGAGTTGTCCGGGGTTGTGGGCGTACTCACGAATGATTTTTGAGGGAGGAGGCTGTGGCAGGAATTGAAAGCCAAGTGCTCTTTCGTGGAAGATAACTAGTCCTCCCAAAGACGACTGTGCAGCAAAGAGAAGATGGGCAACAACAGTGTTTACCAGGTAACCCTGAGGCCGCAAACTCTCTACTTTGCAATGAGGAAAATCAACTTCCCAGGAAGACTCAATTCCCAGCAGGACAAAGCAGCATATTACCAAGTCGCATCGGACTCTCTCTTGTACATCCCGTGGACACAGTGGCTCGTGACACTAGTCACCATTGCCATGCTGGGAGTCCTTACTGTGGTGTCAGGATATCAAGGGGAGGGCTTAGTTAGGCCTAGGTGACGGTACTTCTCTAGACTATCTACCAGTTCTGGAAAACCCTGTAGGTTTTGAAGCCGGACTTAAAGTGTAGTTGCCGCTTGAGGTAGACAGACGTCGTGGAGCAGCTCCCAGGAGCAGTGGTAGGCTAATTGTATTTTCTACTGCAGCTCAGGGTTCCTCCAGAGCGCAGACACCCTTTGCATGAAGGAAGGCATGGAACGTTGATAACTGGGTTGCTTTCAAGCTATCGCAATCCAGGTGTCTAAACAACGAAGCCCTTCACTGCCCATCAGTTGGCATCTAGCTGTTCCCAATGGTAGATGGCTCAAGGCTCCCCGAAGACACAGGCAGTCCTTTCTCAGTACGTTTTGGAACCTAGCGCTGACAAGTGAGTCCAAAAGAGAGCTGATATGCTTCCTAGAGTTCAAGAACCACAGGGACTAAGGCTCTATGCAATCGGTTGTTTCGCTAAGTCTGTCATGAGAACACCTGGACGTTAGCTTGAGGCTAGAGGCCCCATGTGGTGGGCCCATTCCCTGAAGACTACTGAAGGATGACCACCTACCAAGGGATGGCAACCTCCAAGTTTCTTGCCTAGAAACTCACGTCATCACCAGGGCAATTGTGTTACGAAGAGAAGCTGTGCAGCAACAGTGTTTCTTGGGGAGAATTGAGCCCGCGGCTCTGTAAATCCCAATGAGGAAAATAAAGTTTCACTCGCAGCCTTACTTTCAAAAGGGACCACACAGAGCATTCACCCTGCTGTGTCTTTCTCTAGTTTGTACTCCCAAGGTGCGTTAGAAGGGAGATACTTGAGTTGTTTCACTTACCACATGCTAGATGTTTAGCAAAAGAAGGCCTTTACTGCCCTTCTTTTGGCATATGGTTGTCCTCAGCCGAACAGTTCTCTCAGCTCCTAGAAGCGATGGGCGGTCCCTTGTGTACATCTTGGATCCCAGTGCAGACCTGTTAGTCCTAAGACACCAGAAATGCTTCCTACACTTAAAGCACCGCTTTGACAAACGCTGCCTGGAACCTGTTGCCTGCCTATCTATCTGTGTGACGAACAAAACAGTAACTTAGCTTGGAGCCAGTCCTCCTATATGTTTGGCTTACTCACCGACGATTGCTGAGGGATGAGCACTTAGCAGGGACTGAAAGGCCACGTTTGCCTCACGGGGGGCGGGGATATGACTTGTCCTCACAAGGCAATTGTGCAACGAAGAAAAGATAGGCCACTACACTGTTCATCAGGTAACCTTGAGGCCGCGTGTCGTCATTCCAGTGTGCCAAATAAACTTCCCATCACGGTTCAGTTTCCAAGGCGAGGGCACAGCGTCTTATGCTGCAGTTTCTGACTCCCTACTGGACGTTCAGCTGACCACCTAGACCCTTTCGTGAGTCAACTTTGTGATACACTTTGTGATACGGGGTCGTGATGGTGGTGAAAGGATTAGCAAGTCATGGGTTAGTGAGGCCGGTGTGTACAATGTATCTCCAGAGTACCTGGCTTTCAAGGGAGAGCCTGAAATTTTTCAGGCTACACTGAAAGTCCAGTGGCCGCCTGGGGTAAATTGCATCACGTGCGAGTGCCCTGAAGGCGGGGTCGAATCACTGTATGTTTTGTGTGCTCTGGGTTCGGCAGAAAAGCAGACACGTTTTGCATGAAGGAATGAACAGAACGCTGATAGCTGGCTGTTTCTAAGCTATCCCAACCTAGGTGTTTCTCTGACGAAGCCCTTCGCTGCCCATGATTGCGGCATCTAGCTGCTGCCAGCGGTGCATTGCTCACAACTCCCTGAAGACACAGGAGGCCCTTTTAGTCCGTTTCGGATCCTAGTACAGCCCCGCGACTCAAGAGAGGACCTGATATGCTTCCTAGGGTTCGAGAAACCCAGGGACTAAGGCTGCATGGGGTCTGTCGCATGCCTACCTGGTTCATGAGAAAACCTGAACATTAGCTTAAGGCCAGAGGCCCCGTGTGGTTCTCCCCTTCCCTGAGGACAACTGAAGTAGGAGCACTTACCGAGGAACGGCAACATCCAATCTCCTTCCAGGAAACTCACTTGTCATCACAAAGGCAACTGTGCAACAACACTGTTTCCCAGGGGGAACTGAGCCCGCAGCTCTCTAAATCCCAATGAGGAAAATAAAGTTTCCCTTCAAGCCTTAGTTTCAAAATGGACCGCAGAGCATTCACCCTGTTGTATCCGTCACTCCATGGCACGTCCAAGGTGCGCCTAGAACGGAGATACTACATTCGTTTCAACTTGCCGCATCCTAGCATTTTAACAAAAGACGCCCTTCACAGCCCTTCTTTCAGCCTATAGTTGCCCTCAACTGAGCTTCGCTCACAAGGCCCAGAAAGGACGGGCAGTCCGTCGTTTACATCTTGGATCCCAGTGCAGACCCCCGTGTCCTAAGACACCAGAAACGCTTCCTAGATTTAAAGCACCGCTTTGACAAAGGCTGCCGTGAGCTTGCGGCCCGCCTATGTCTGTGATGAGAGACGTAGAACGTTGGCTTGAGGCGAGTCGTCCGGGGTTGTGGGCGTACTCACGAATGATTTCTGAGGGAGGAGGCCGTGGCAGGAATTGAAAGCCAAGTGCTCTTTCGTGGAAGATAACTAGTCCTCCCAAAGACGACTGTGCAGCAAAGAGAAGATGGGCAACAACAGTGTTTACCAGGTAACCCTGAGGCCGCAAACTCTCTACTTTGCAATGAGGAAAATCAACTTCCCAGGAAGACTCAATTCCCAGCAGGACAAAGCAGCATATTACCAAGTCGCATCGGACTCTCTCTTGTACATCCCGTGGACACAGTGGCTCGTGACACTAGTCACCATTGCCATGCTGGGAGTCCTTACTGTGGTGTCAGGATATCAAGGGGAGGGCTTAGTTAGGCCTAGGTGACGGTACTTCTCTAGACTATCTACCAGTTCTGGAAAACCCTGTAGGTTTTGAAGCCGGACTTAAAGTGTAGTTGCCGCTTGAGGTAGACAGACGTCGTGGAGCAGCTCCCAGGAGCAGTGGTAGGCTAATTGTATTTTCTACTGCAGCTCAGGGTTCCTCCAGAGCGCAGACACCCTTTGCATGAAGGAAGGCATGGAACGTTGATAACTGGGTTGCTTTCAAGCTATCGCAATCCAGGTGTCTAAACAACGAAGCCCTTCACTGCCCATCAGTTGGCATCTAGCTGTTCCCGACGGTAGATGGCTCAAGGCTCCCCGAAGACACAGGCAGTCCTTTCTCAGTACGTTTTGGAACCTAGCGCTGACAAGTGAGTCCAAAAGAGAGCTGATATGCTTCCTAGAGTTCAAGAACCACAGGGACTAAGGCTCTATGCAATCGGTTGTTTCGCTAAGTCTGTCATGAGAACACCTGGACGTTAGCTTGAGGCTAGAGGCCCCATGTGGTGGGCCCATTCCCTGAAGACTACTGAAGGATGACCACCTACCAAGGGATGGCAACCTCCAAGTTTCTTGCCTAGAAACTCACGTCATCACCAGGGCAATTGTGTTACGAAGAGAAGCTGTGCAGCAACAGTGTTTCTTGGGGAGAATTGAGCCCGCGGCTCTGTAAATCCCAATGAGGAAAATAAAGTTTCACTCGCAGCCTTACTTTCAAAAGGGACCACACAGAGCATTCACCCTGCTGTGTCTTTCTCTAGTTTGTACTCCCAAGGTGCGTTAGAAGGGAGATACTTGAGTTGTTTCACTTACCACATGCTAGATGTTTAGCAAAAGAAGGCCTTTACTGCCCTTCTTTTGGCATATGGTTGTCCTCAGCCGAACAGTTCTCTCAGCTCCTAGAAGCGATGGGCGGTCCCTTGTGTACATCTTGGATCCCAGTGCAGACCTGTTAGTCCTAAGACACCAGAAATGCTTCCTACACTTAAAGCACCGCTTTGACAAACGCTGCCTGGAACCTGTTGCCTGCCTATCTATCTGTGTGACGAACAAAACAGTAACTTAGCTTGGAGCCAGTCCTCCTATATGTTTGGCTTACTCACCGACGATTGCTGAGGGATGAGCACTTAGCAGGGACTGAAAGGCCACGTTTGCCTCACGGGGGGCGGGGATATGACTTGTCCTCACAAGGCAATTGTGCAACGAAGAAAAGATAGGCCACTACACTGTTCATCAGGTAACCTTGAGGCCGCGTGTCGTCATTCCAGTGTGCCAAATAAACTTCCCATCACGGTTCAGTTTCCAAGGCGAGGGCACAGCGTCTTATGCTGCAGTTTCTGACTCCCTACTGGACGTTCAGCTGACCACCTAGACCCTTTCGTGAGTCAACTTTGTGATACACTTTGTGATACGGGGTCGTGATGGTGGTGAAAGGATTAGCAAGTCATGGGTTAGTGAGGCCGGTGTGTACAATGTATCTCCAGAGTACCTGGCTTTCAAGGGAGAGCCTGAAATTTTTCAGGCTACACTGAAAGTCCAGTGGCCGCCTGGGGTAAATTGCATCACGTGCGAGTGCCCTGAAGGCGGGGTCGAATCACTGTATGTTTTGTGTGCTCTGGGTTCGGCAGAAAAGCAGACACGTTTTGCATGAAGGAATGAACAGAACGCTGATAGCTGGCTGTTTCTAAGCTATCCCAACCTAGGTGTTTCTCTGACGAAGCCCTTCGCTGCCCATGATTGCGGCATCTAGCTGCTGCCAGCGGTGCATTGCTCACAACTCCCTGAAGACACAGGAGGCCCTTTTAGTCCGTTTCGGATCCTAGTACAGCCCCGCGACTCAAGAGAGGACCTGATATGCTTCCTAGGGTTCGAGAAACCCAGGGACTAAGGCTGCATGGGGTCTGTCGCATGCCTACCTGGTTCATGAGAAAACCTGAACATTAGCTTAAGGCCAGAGGCCCCGTGTGGTTCTCCCCTTCCCTGAGGACAACTGAAGTAGGAGCACTTACCGAGGAACGGCAACATCCAATCTCCTTCCAGGAAACTCACTTGTCATCACAAAGGCAACTGTGCAACAACACTGTTTCCCAGGGAGAACTGAGCCCGCAGCTCTCTAAATCCCAATGAGGAAAATAAAGTTTCCCTTCAAGCCTTAGTTTCAAAATGGACCGCAGAGCATTCACCCTGTTGTATCCGTCACTCCATGGCACGTCCAAGGTGCGCATAGAACGGAGATACTACATTCGTTTCAACTTGCCGCATCCTAGCATTTTAACAAAAGACGCCCTTCACAGCCCTTCTTTCAGCCTATAGCTGCCCTCAACTGAGCTTCGCTCACAAGGCCCAGAAAGGACGGGCAGTCCGTCGTTTACATCTTGGATCCCAGTGCAGACCCCCGTGTCCTAAGACACCAGAAACGCTTCCTAGATTTAAAGCACCGCTTTGACAAAGGCTGCCGTGAGCTTGCGGCCCGCCTATGTCTGTGATGAGAGACGTAGAACGTTGGCTTGAGGCGAGTCGTCCGGGGTTGTGGGCGTACTCACGAATGATTTTTGAGGGAGGAGGCCGTGGCAGGAATTGAAAGCCAAGTGCTCTTTCGTGGAAGATAACTAGTCCTCCCAAAGACGACTGTGCAGCAAAGAGAAGATGGGCAACAACAGTGTTTACCAGGTAACCCTGAGGCCGCAAACTCTCTACTTTGCAATGAGGAAAATCAACTTCCCAGGAAGACTCAATTCCCAGCAGGACAAAGCAGCATATTACCAAGTCGCATCGGACTCTCTCTTGTACATCCCGTGGACACAGTGGCTCGTGACACTAGTCACCATTGCCATGCTGGGAGTCCTTACTGTGGTGTCAGGATATCAAGGGGAGGGCTTAGTTAGGCCTAGGTGACGGTACTTCTCTAGACTATCTACCAGTTCTGGAAAACCCTGTAGGTTTTGAAGCCGGACTTAAAGTGTAGTTGCCGCTTGAGGTAGACAGACGTCGTGGAGCAGCTCCCAGGAGCAGTGGTAGGCTAATTGTATTTTCTACTGCAGCTCAGGGTTCCTCCAGAGCGCAGACACCCTTTGCATGAAGGAAGGCATGGAACGTTGATAACTGGGTTGCTTTCAAGCTATCGCAATCCAAGTGTCTAAACAACGAAGCCCTTCACTGCCCATCAGTTGGCATCTAGCTGTTCCCGACGGTAGATGGCTCAAGGCTCCCTGAAGACACAGGCAGTCCTTTCTCAGTACGTTTTGGAACCTAGCGCTGACAAGTGAGTCCAAAAGAGAGCTGATATGCTTCCTAGAGTTCAAGAACCACAGGGACTAAGGCTCTATGCAATCGGTTGTTTCGCTAAGTCTGTCATGAGAACACCTGGACGTTAGCTTGAGGCTAGAGGCCCCATGTGGTGGGCCCATTCCCTGAAGACTACTGAAGGATGACCACCTACCAAGGGATGGCAACCTCCAAGTTTCTTGCCTAGAAACTCACGTCATCACCAGGGCAATTGTGTTACGAAGAGAAGCTGTGCAGCAACAGTGTTTCTTGGGGAGAATTGAGCCCGCGGCTCTGTAAATCCCAATGAGGAAAATAAAGTTTCACTCGCAGCCTTACTTTCAAAAGGGACCACACAGAGCATTCACCCTGCTGTGTCTTTCTCTAGTTTGTACTCCCAAGGTGCGTTAGAAGGGAGATACTTGAGTTGTTTCACTTACCACATGCTAGATGTTTAGCAAAAGAAGGCCTTTACTGCCCTTCTTTTGGCATATGGTTGTCCTCAGCCGAACAGTTCTCTCAGCTCCTAGAAGCGATGGGCGGTCCCTTGTGTACATCTTGGATCCCAGTGCAGACCTGTTAGTCCTAAGACACCAGAAATGCTTCCTACACTTAAAGCACCGCTTTGACAAACGCTGCCTGGAACCTGTTGCCTGCCTATCTATCTGTGTGACGAACAAAACAGTAACTTAGCTTGGAGCCAGTCCTCCTATATGTTTGGCTTACTCACCGACGATTGCTGAGGGATGAGCACTTAGCAGGGACTGAAAGGCCACGTTTGCCTCACGGGGGGCGGGGATATGACTTGTCCTCACAAGGCAATTGTGCAACGAAGAAAAGATAGGCCACTACACTGTTCATCAGGTAACCTTGAGGCCGCGTGTCGTCATTCCAGTGTGCCAAATAAACTTCCCATCACGGTTCAGTTTCCAAGGCGAGGGCACAGCGTCTTATGCTGCAGTTTCTGACTCCCTACTGGACGTTCAGCTGACCACCTAGACCCTTTCGTGAGTCAACTTTGTGATACACTTTGTGATACGGGGTCGTGATGGTGGTGAAAGGATTAGCAAGTCATGGGTTAGTGAGGCCGGTGTGTACAATGTATCTCCAGAGTACCTGGCTTTCAAGGGAGAGCCTGAAATTTTTCAGGCTACACTGAAAGTCCAGTGGCCGCCTGGGGTAAATTGCATCACGTGCGAGTGCCCTGAAGGCGGGGTCGAATCACTGTATGTTTTGTGTGCTCTGGGTTCGGCAGAAAAGCAGACACGTTTTGCATGAAGGAATGAACAGAACGCTGATAGCTGGCTGTTTCTAAGCTATCCCAACCTAGGTGTTTCTCTGACGAAGCCCTTCGCTGCCCATGATTGCGGCATCTAGCTGCTGCCAGCGGTGCATTGCTCACAACTCCCTGAAGACACAGGAGGCCCTTTTAGTCCGTTTTGGATCCTAGTACAGCCCCGCGACTCAAGAGAGGACCTGATATGCTTCCTAGGGTTCGAGAAACCCAGGGACTAAGGCTGCATGGGGTCTGTCGCATGCCTACCTGGTTCATGAGAAAACCTGAACATTAGCTTAAGGCCAGAGGCCCCGTGTGGTTCTCCCCTTCCCTGAGGACAACTGAAGTAGGAGCACTTACCGAGGAATGGCAACATCCAATCTCCTTCCAGGAAACTCACTTGTCATCACAAAGGCAACTGTGCAACAACACTGTTTCCCAGGGAGAACTGAGGCCGCAGCTCTCTAAATCCCAATGAGGAAAATAAAGTTTCCCTTCAAGCCTTAGTTTCAAAATGGACCGCAGAGCATTCACCCTGTTGTATCCGTCACTCCATGGCACGTCCAAGGTGCGCATAGAACGGAGATACTACATTCGTTTCAACTTGCCGCATCCTAGCATTTTAACAAAAGACGCCCTTCACAGCCCTTCTTTCAGCCTATAGCTGCCCTCAACTGAGCTTCGCTCACAAGGCCCAGAAAGGACGGGCAGTCCGTCGTTTACATCTTGGATCCCAGTGCAGACCCCCGTGTCCTAAGACACCAGAAACGCTTCCTAGATTTAAAGCACCGCTTTGACAAAGGCTGCCGTGAGCTTGCGGCCCGCCTATGTCTGTGATGAGAGACGTAGAACGTTGGCTTGAGGCGAGTCGTCCGGGGTTGTGGGCGTACTCACGAATGATTTTTGAGGGAGGAGGCCGTGGCAGGAATTGAAAGCCAAGTGCTCTTTCGTGGAAGATAACTAGTCCTCCCAAAGACGACTGTGCAGCAAAGAGAAGATGGGCAACAACAGTGTTTACCAGGTAACCCTGAGGCCGCAAACTCTCTACTTTGCAATGAGGAAAATCAACTTCCCAGGAAGACTCAATTCCCAGCAGGACAAAGCAGCATATTACCAAGTCGCATCGGACTCTCTCTTGTACATCCCGTGGACACAGTGGCTCGTGACACTAGTCACCATTGCCATGCTGGGAGTCCTTACTGTGGTGTCAGGATATCAAGGGGAGGGCTTAGTTAGGCCTAGGTGACGGTACTTCTCTAGACTATCTACCAGTTCTGGAAAACCCTGTAGGTTTTGAAGCCGGACTTAAAGTGTAGTTGCCGCTTGAGGTAGACAGACGTCGTGGAGCAGCTCCCAGGAGCAGTGGTAGGCTAATTGTATTTTCTACTGCAGCTCAGGGTTCCTCCAGAGCGCAGACACCCTTTGCATGAAGGAAGGCATGGAACGTTGATAACTGGGTTGCTTTCAAGCTATCGCAATCCAGGTGTCTAAACAACGAAGCCCTTCACTGCCCATCAGTTGGCATCTAGCTGTTCCCGACAGTAGATGGCTCAAGGCTCCCCGAAGACACAGGCAGTCCTTTCTCAGTACGTTTTGGAACCTAGCGCTGACAAGTGAGTCCAAAAGAGAGCTGATATGCTTCCTAGAGTTCAAGAACCACAGGGACTAAGGCTCTATGCAATCGGTTGTTTTGCTAAGTCTGTCATGAGAACACCTGGACGTTAGCTTGAGGCTAGAGGCCCCATGTGGTGGGCCCATTCCCTGAAGACTACTGAAGGATGACCACCTACCAAGGGATGGCAACCTCCAAGTTTCTTGCCTAGAAACTCACGTCATCACCAGGGCAATTGTGTTACGAAGAGAAGCTGTGCAGCAACAGTGTTTCTTGGGGAGAATTGAGCCCGCGGCTCTGTAAATCCCAATGAGGAAAATAAAGTTTCACTCGCAGCCTTACTTTCAAAAGGGACCACACAGAGCATTCACCCTGCTGTGTCTTTCTCTAGTTTGTACTCCCAAGGTGCGTTAGAAGGGAGATACTTGAGTTGTTTCACTTACCACATGCTAGATGTTTAGCAAAAGAAGGCCTTTACTGCCCTTCTTTTGGCATATGGTTGCCCTCAGCCGAACAGTTCTCTCAGCTCCTAGAAGCGATGGGCGGTCCCTTGTGTACATCTTGGATCCCAGTGCAGACCTGTTAGTCCTAAGACACCAGAAATGCTTCCTACACTTAAAGCACCGCTTTGACAAACGCTGCCTGGAACCTGTTGCCTGCCTATCTATCTGTGTGACGAACAAAACAGTAACTTAGCTTGGAGCCAGTCCTCCTATATGTTTGGCTTACTCACCGACGATTGCTGAGGGATGAGCACTTAGCAGGGACTGAAAGGCCACGTTTGCCTCACGGGGGGCGGGGATATGACTTGTCCTCACAAGGCAATTGTGCAACGAAGAAAAGATAGGCCACTACACTGTTCATCAGGTAACCTTGAGGCCGCGTGTCGTCATTCCAGTGTGCCAAATAAACTTCCCATCACGGTTCAGTTTCCAAGGCGAGGGCACAGCGTCTTATGCTGCAGTTTCTGACTCCCTACTGGACGTTCAGCTGACCACCTAGACCCTTTCGTGAGTCAACTTTGTGATACACTTTGTGATACGGGGTCGTGATGGTGGTGAAAGGATTAGCAAGTCATGGGTTAGTGAGGCCGGTGTGTACAATGTATCTCCAGAGTACCTGGCTTTCAAGGGAGAGCCTGAAATTTTTCAGGCTACACTGAAAGTCCAGTGGCCGCCTGGGGTAAATTGCATCACGTGTGAGTGCCCTGAAGGCGGGGTCAAATCACTGTATGTTTTGTGTGCTCTGGGTTCGGCAGAAAAGCAGACACGTTTTGCATGAAGGAATGAACAGAACGCTGATAGCTGGCTGTTTCTAAGCTATCCCAACCTAGGTGTTTCTCTGACGAAGCCCTTCGCTGCCCATGATTGCGGCATCTAGCTGCTGCCAGCGGTGCATTGCTCACAACTCCCTGAAGACACAGGAGGCCCTTTTAGTCCGTTTCGGATCCTAGTACAGCCCCGCGACTCAAGAGAGGACCTGATATGCTTCCTAGGGTTCGAGAAACCCAGGGACTAAGGCTGCATGGGGTCTGTCGCATGCCTACCTGGTTCATGAGAAAACCTGAACATTAGCTTAAGGCCAGAGGCCCCGTGTGGTTCTCCCCTTCCCTGAGGACAACTGAAGTAGGAGCACTTACCGAGGAACGGCAACATCCAATCTCCTTCCAGGAAACTCACTTGTCATCACAAAGGCAACTGTGCAACAACACTGTTTCCCAGGGAGAACTGAGCCCGCAGCTCTCTAAATCCCAATGAGGAAAATAAAGTTTCCCTTCAAGCCTTAGTTTCAAAATGGACCGCAGAGCATTCACCCTGTTGTATCCGTCACTCCATGGCACGTCCAAGGTGCGCATAGAACGGAGATACTACATTCGTTTCAACTTGCCGCATCCTAGCATTTTAACAAAAGACGCCCTTCACAGCCCTTCTTTCAGCCTATAGCTGCCCTCAACTGAGCTTCGCTCACAAGGCCCAGAAAGGACGGGCAGTCCATCGTTTACATCTTGGATCCCAGTGCAGACCCCCGTGTCCTAAGACACCAGAAACGCTTCCTAGATTTAAAGCACCGCTTTGACAAAGGCTGCCGTGAGCTTGCGGCCCGCCTATGTCTGTGATGAGAGACGTAGAACGTTGGCTTGAGGCGAGTCGTCCGGGGTTGTGGGCATACTCACGAATGATTTTTGAGGGAGGAGGCCGTGGCAGGAATTGAAAGCCAAGTGCTCTTTCGTGGAAGATAACTAGTCCTCCCAAAGACGACTGTGCAGCAAAGAGAAGATGGGCAACAACAGTGTTTACCAGGTAACCCTGAGGCCGCAAACTCTCTACTTTGCAATGAGGAAAATCAACTTCCCAGGAAGACTCAATTCCCAGCAGGACAAAGCAGCATATTACCAAGTCGCATCGGACTCTCTCTTGTACATCCCGTGGACACAGTGGCTCGTGACACTAGTCACCATTGCCATGCTGGGAGTCCTTACTGTGGTGTCAGGATATCAAGGGGAGGGCTTAGTTAGGCCTAGGTGACGGTACTTCTCTAGACTATCTACCAGTTCTGGAAAACCCTGTAGGTTTTGAAGCCGGACTTAAAGTGTAGTTGCCGCTTGAGGTAGACAGACGTCGTGGAGCAGCTCCCAGGAGCAGTGGTAGGCTAATTGTATTTTCTACTGCAGCTCAGGGTTCCTCCAGAGCGCAGACACCCTTTGCATGAAGGAAGGCATGGAACGTTGATAACTGGGTTGCTTTCAAGCTATCGCAATCCAGGTGTCTAAACAACAAAGCCCTTCACTGCCCATCAGTTGGCATCTAGCTGTTCCCGACGGTAGATGGCTCAAGGCTCCCCGAAGACACAGGCAGTCCTTTCTCAGTACGTTTTGGAACCTAGCGCTGACAAGTGAGTCCAAAAGAGAGCTGATATGCTTCCTAGAGTTCAAGAACCACAGGGACTAAGGCTCTATGCAATCGGTTGTTTTGCTAAGTCTGTCATGAGAACACCTGGACGTTAGCTTGAGGCTAGAGGCCCCATGTGGTGGGCCCATTCCCTGAAGACTACTGAAGGATGACCACCTACCAAGGGATGGCAACCTCCAAGTTTCTTGCCTAGAAACTCACGTCATCACCAGGGCAATTGTGTTACGAAGAGAAGCTGTGCAGCAACAGTGTTTCTTGGGGAGAATTGAGCCCGCGGCTCTGTAAATCCCAATGAGGAAAATAAAGTTTCACTCGCAGCCTTACTTTCAAAAGGGACCACACAGAGCATTCACCCTGCTGTGTCTTTCTCTAGTTTGTACTCCCAAGGTGCGTTAGAAGGGAGATACTTGAGTTGTTTCACTTACCACATGCTAGATGTTTAGCAAAAGAAGGCCTTTACTGCCCTTCTTTTGGCATATGGTTGCCCTCAGCCGAACAGTTCTCTCAGCTCCTAGAAGCGATGGGCGGTCCCTTGTGTACATCTTGGATCCCAGTGCAGACCTGTTAGTCCTAAGACACCAGAAATGCTTCCTACACTTAAAGCACCGCTTTGACAAACGCTGCCTGGAACCTGTTGCCTGCCTATCTATCTGTGTGACGAACAAAACAGTAACTTAGCTTGGAGCCAGTCCTCCTATATGTTTGGCTTAGTCACCGACGATTGCTGAGGGATGAGCACTTAGCAGGGACTGAAAGGCCACGTTTGCCTCACGGGGGGCGGGGATATGACTTGTCCTCACAAGGCAATTGTGCAACGAAGAAAAGATAGGCCACTACACTGTTCATCAGGTAACCTTGAGGCCGCGTGTCGTCATTCCAGTGTGCCAAATAAACTTCCCATCACGGTTCAGTTTCCAAGGCGAGGGCACAGCGTCTTATGCTGCAGTTTCTGACTCCCTACTGGACGTTCAGCTGACCACCTAGACCCTTTCGTGAGTCAACTTTGTGATACACTTTGTGATACGGGGTCGTGATGGTGGTGAAAGGATTAGCAAGTCATGGGTTAGTGAGGCCGGTGTGTACAATGTATCTCCAGAGTACCTGGCTTTCAAGGGAGAGCCTGAAATTTTTCAGGCTACACTGAAAGTCCAGTGGCCGCCTGGGGTAAATTGCATCACGTGCGAGTGCCCTGAAGGCGGGGTCGAATCACTGTATGTTTTGTGTGCTCTGGGTTCGGCAGAAAAGCAGACACGTTTTGCATGAAGGAATGAACAGAACGCTGATAGCTGGCTGTTTCTAAGCTATCCCAACCTAGGTGTTTCTCTGACGAAGCCCTTCGCTGCCCATGATTGCGGCATCTAGCTGCTGCCAGCGGTGCATTGCTCACAACTCCCTGAAGACACAGGAGGCCCTTTTAGTCCGTTTCGGATCCTAGTACAGCCCCGCGACTCAAGAGAGGACCTGATATGCTTCCTAGGGTTCGAGAAACCCAGGGACTAAGGCTGCATGGGGTCTGTCGCATGCCTACCTGGTTCATGAGAAAACCTGAACATTAGCTTAAGGCCAGAGGCCCCGTGTGGTTCTCCCCTTCCCTGAGGACAACTGAAGTAGGAGCACTTACCGAGGAACGGCAACATCCAATCTCCTTCCAGGAAACTCACTTGTCATCACAAAGGCAACTGTGCAACAACACTGTTTCCCAGGGAGAACTGAGCCCGCAGCTCTCTAAATCCCAATGAGGAAAATAAAGTTTCCCTTCAAGCCTTAGTTTCAAAATGGACCGCAGAGCATTCACCCTGTTGTATCCGTCACTCCATGGCACGTCCAAGGTGCGCATAGAACGGAGATACTACATTCGTTTCAACTTGCCGCATCCTAGCATTTTAACAAAAGACGCCCTTCACAGCCCTTCTTTCAGCCTATAGCTGCCCTCAACTGAGCTTCGCTCACAAGGCCCAGAAAGGACGGGCAGTCCGTCGTTTACATCTTGGATCCCAGTGCAGACCCCCGTGTCCTAAGACACCAGAAACGCTTCCTAGATTTAAAGCACCGCTTTGACAAAGGCTGCCGTGAGCTTGCGGCCCGCCTATGTCTGTGATGAGAGACGTAGAACGTTGGCTTGAGGCGAGTCGTCCGGGGTTGTGGGCGTACTCACGAATGATTTTTGAGGGAGGAGGCCGTGGCAGGAATTGAAAGCCAAGTGCTCTTTCGTGGAAGATAACTAGTCCTCCCAAAGACGACTGTGCAGCAAAGAGAAGATGGGCAACAACAGTGTTTACCAGGTAACCCTGAGGCCGCAAACTCTCTACTTTGCAATGAGGAAAATCAACTTCCCAGGAAGACTCAATTCCCAGCAGGACAAAGCAGCATATTACCAAGTCGCATCGGACTCTCTCTTGTACATCCCGTGGACACAGTGGCTCGTGACACTAGTCACCATTGCCATGCTGGGAGTCCTTACTGTGGTGTCAGGATATCAAGGGGAGGGCTTAGTTAGGCCTAGGTGACGGTACTTCTCTAGACTATCTACCAGTTCTGGAAAACCCTGTAGGTTTTGAAGCCGGACTTAAAGTGTAGTTGCCGCTTGAGGTAGACAGACGTCGTGGAGCAGCTCCCAGGAGCAGTGGTAGGCTAATTGTATTTTCTACTGCAGCTCAGGGTTCCTCCAGAGCGCAGACACCCTTTGCATGAAGGAAGGCATGGAACGTTGATAACTGGGTTGCTTTCAAGCTATCGCAATCCAGGTGTCTAAACAACAAAGCCCTTCACTGCCCATCAGTTGGCATCTAGCTGTTCCCGACGGTAGATGGCTCAAGGCTCCCCGAAGACACAGGCAGTCCTTTCTCAGTACGTTTTGGAACCTAGCGCTGACAAGTGAGTCCAAAAGAGAGCTGATATGCTTCCTAGAGTTCAAGAACCACAGGGACTAAGGCTCTATGCAATCGGTTGTTTCGCTAAGTCTGTCATGAGAACACCTGGACGTTAGCTTGAGGCTAGAGGCCCCATGTGGTGGGCCCATTCCCTGAAGACTACTGAAGGATGACCACCTACCAAGGGATGGCAACCTCCAAGTTTCTTGCCTAGAAACTCACGTCATCACCAGGGCAATTGTGTTACGAAGAGAAGCTGTGCAGCAACAGTGTTTCTTGGGGAGAATTGAGCCCGCGGCTCTGTAAATCCCAATGAGGAAAATAAAGTTTCACTCGCAGCCTTACTTTCAAAAGGGACCACACAGAGCATTCACCCTGCTGTGTCTTTCTCTAGTTTGTACTCCCAAGGTGCGTTAGAAGGGAGATACTTGAGTTGTTTCACTTACCACATGCTAGATGTTTAGCAAAAGAAGGCCTTTACTGCCCTTCTTTTGGCATATGGTTGTCCTCAGCCGAACAGTTCTCTCAGCTCCTAGAAGCGATGGGCGGTCCCTTGTGTACATCTTGGATCCCAGTGCAGACCTGTTAGTCCTAAGACACCAGAAATGCTTCCTACACTTAAAGCACCGCTTTGACAAACGCTGCCTGGAACCTGTTGCCTGCCTATCTATCTGTGTGACGAACAAAACAGTAACTTAGCTTGGAGCCAGTCCTCCTATATGTTTGGCTTACTCACCGACGATTGCTGAGGGATGAGCACTTAGCAGGGACTGAAAGGCCACGTTTGCCTCACGGGGGGCGGGGATATGACTTGTCCTCACAAGGCAATTGTGCAACGAAGAAAAGATAGGCCACTACACTGTTCATCAGGTAACCTTGAGGCCGCGTGTCGTCATTCCAGTGTGCCAAATAAACTTCCCATCACGGTTCAGTTTCCAAGGCGAGGGCACAGCGTCTTATGCTGCAGTTTCTGACTCCCTACTGGACGTTCAGCTGACCACCTAGACCCTTTCGTGAGTCAACTTTGTGATACACTTTGTGATACGGGGTCGTGATGGTGGTGAAAGGATTAGCAAGTCATGGGTTAGTGAGGCCGGTGTGTACAATGTATCTCCAGAGTACCTGGCTTTCAAGGGAGAGCCTGAAATTTTTCAGGCTACACTGAAAGTCCAGTGGCCGCCTGGGGTAAATTGCATCACGTGCGAGTGCCCTGAAGGCGGGGTCGAATCACTGTATGTTTTGTGTGCTCTGGGTTCGGCAGAAAAGCAGACACGTTTTGCATGAAGGAATGAACAGAACGCTGATAGCTGGCTGTTTCTAAGCTATCCCAACCTAGGTGTTTCTCTGACGAAGCCCTTCGCTGCCCATGATTGCGGCATCTAGCTGCTGCCAGCGGTGCATTGCTCACAACTCCCTGAAGACACAGGAGGCCCTTTTAGTCCGTTTCGGATCCTAGTACAGCCCCGCGACTCAAGAGAGGACCTGATATGCTTCCTAGGGTTCGAGAAACCCAGGGACTAAGGCTGCATGGGGGCTGTCGCATGCCTACCTGGTTCATGAGAAAACCTGAACATTAGCTTAAGGCCAGAGGCCCCGTGTGGTTCTCCCCTTCCCTGAGGACAACTGAAGTAGGAGCACTTACCGAGGAACGGCAACATCCAATCTCCTTCCAGGAAACTCACTTGTCATCACAAAGGCAACTGTGCAACAACACTGTTTCCCAGGGAGAACTGAGCCCGCAGCTCTCTAAATCCCAATGAGGAAAATAAAGTTTCCCTTCAAGCCTTAGTTTCAAAATGGACCGCAGAGCATTCACCCTGTTGTATCCGTCACTCCATGGCACGTCCAAGGTGCGCATAGAACGGAGATACTACATTCGTTTCAACTTGCCGCATCCTAGCATTTTAACAAAAGACGCCCTTCACAGCCCTTCTTTCAGCCTATAGCTGCCCTCAACTGAGCTTCGCTCACAAGGCCCAGAAAGGACGGGCAGTCCGTCGTTTACATCTTGGATCCCAGTGCAGACCCCCGTGTCCTAAGACACCAGAAACGCTTCCTAGATTTAAAGCACCGCTTTGACAAAGGCTGCCGTGAGCTTGCGGCCCGCCTATGTCTGTGATGAGAGACGTAGAACGTTGGCTTGAGGCGAGTCGTCCGGGGTTGTGGGCGTACTCACGAATGATTTTTGAGGGAGGAGGCCGTGGCAGGAATTGAAAGCCAAGTGCTCTTTCGTGGAAGATAACTAGTCCTCCCAAAGACGACTGTGCAGCAAAGAGAAGATGGGCAACAACAGTGTTTACCAGGTAACCCTGAGGCCGCAAACTCTCTACTTTGCAATGAGGAAAATCAACTTCCCAGGAAGACTCAATTCCCAGCAGGACAAAGCAGCATATTACCAAGTCGCATCGGACTCTCTCTTGTACATCCCGTGGACACAGTGGCTCGTGACACTAGTCACCATTGCCATGCTGGGAGTCCTTACTGTGGTGTCAGGATATCAAGGGGAGGGCTTAGTTAGGCCTAGGTGACGGTACTTCTCTAGACTATCTACCAGTTCTGGAAAACCCTGTAGGTTTTGAAGCCGGACTTAAAGTGTAGTTGCCGCTTGAGGTAGACAGACGTCGTGGAGCAGCTCCCAGGAGCAGTGGTAGGCTAATTGTATTTTCTACTGCAGCTCAGGGTTCCTCCAGAGCGCAGACACCCTTTGCATGAAGGAAGGCATGGAACGTTGATAACTGGGTTGCTTTCAAGCTATCGCAATCCAGGTGTCTAAACAACGAAGCCCTTCACTGCCCATCAGTTGGCATCTAGCTGTTCCCGACGGTAGATGGCTCAAGGCTCCCCGAAGACACAGGCAGTCCTTTCTCAGTACGTTTTGGAACCTAGCGCTGACAAGTGAGTCCAAAAGAGAGCTGATATGCTTCCTAGAGTTCAAGAACCACAGGGACTAAGGCTCTATGCAATCGGTTGTTTCGCTAAGTCTGTCATGAGAACACCTGGACGTTAGCTTGAGGCTAGAGGCCCCATGTGGTGGGCCCATTCCCTGAAGACTACTGAAGGATGACCACCTACCAAGGGATGGCAACCTCCAAGTTTCTTGCCTAGAAACTCACGTCATCACCAGGGCAATTGTGTTACGAAGAGAAGCTGTGCAGCAACAGTGTTTCTTGGGGAGAATTGAGCCCGCGGCTCTGTAAATCCCAATGAGGAAAATAAAGTTTCACTCGCAGCCTTACTTTCAAAAGGGACCACACAGAGCATTCACCCTGCTGTGTCTTTCTCTAGTTTGTACTCCCAAGGTGCGTTAGAAGGGAGATACTTGAGTTGTTTCACTTACCACATGCTAGATGTTTAGCAAAAGAAGGCCTTTACTGCCCTTCTTTTGGCATATGGTTGTCCTCAGCCGAACAGTTCTCTCAGCTCCTAGAAGCGATGGGCGGTCCCTTGTGTACATCTTGGATCCCAGTGCAGACCTGTTAGTCCTAAGACACCAGAAATGCTTCCTACACTTAAAGCACCGCTTTGACAAACGCTGCCTGGAACCTGTTGCCTGCCTATCTATCTGTGTGACGAACAAAACAGTAACTTAGCTTGGAGCCAGTCCTCCTATATGTTTGGCTTACTCACCGACGATTGCTGAGGGATGAGCACTTAGCAGGGACTGAAAGGCCACGTTTGCCTCACGGGGGGCGGGGATATGACTTGTCCTCACAAGGCAATTGTGCAACGAAGAAAAGATAGGCCACTACACTGTTCATCAGGTAACCTTGAGGCCGCGTGTCGTCATTCCAGTGTGCCAAATAAACTTCCCATCACGGTTCAGTTTCCAAGGCGAGGGCACAGCGTCTTATGCTGCAGTTTCTGACTCCCTACTGGACGTTCAGCTGACCACCTAGACCCTTTCGTGAGTCAACTTTGTGATACACTTTGTGATACGGGGTCGTGATGGTGGTGAAAGGATTAGCAAGTCATGGGTTAGTGAGGCCGGTGTGTACAATGTATCTCCAGAGTACCTGGCTTTCAAGGGAGAGCCTGAAATTTTTCAGGCTACACTGAAAGTCCAGTGGCCGCCTGGGGTAAATTGCATCACGTGCAAGTGCCCTGAAGGCGGGGTCGAATCACTGTATGTTTTGTGTGCTCTGGGTTCGGCAGAAAAGCAGACACGTTTTGCATGAAGGAATGAACAGAACGCTGATAGCTGGCTGTTTCTAAGCTATCCCAACCTAGGTGTTTCTCTGACGAAGCCCTTCGCTGCCCATGATTGCGGCATCTAGCTGCTGCCAGCGGTGCATTGCTCACAACTCCCTGAAGACACAGGAGGCCCTTTTAGTCCGTTTCGGATCCTAGTACAGCCCCGCAACTCAAGAGAGGACCTGATATGCTTCCTAGGGTTCGAGAAACCCAGGGACTAAGGCTGCATGGGGTCTGTCGCATGCCTACCTGGTTCATGAGAAAACCTGAACATTAGCTTAAGGCCAGAGGCCCCGTGTGGTTCTCCCCTTCCCTGAGGACAACTGAAGTAGGAGCACTTACCGAGGAACGGCAACATCCAATCTCCTTCCAGGAAACTCACTTGTCATCACAAAGGCAACTGTGCAACAACACTGTTTCCCAGGGAGAACTGAGCCCGCAGCTCTCTAAATCCCAATGAGGAAAATAAAGTTTCCCTTCAAGCCTTAGTTTCAAAATGGACCGCAGAGCATTCACCCTGTTGTATCCGTCACTCCATGGCACGTCCAAGGTGCGCATAGAACGGAGATACTACATTCGTTTCAACTTGCCGCATTCTAGCATTTTAACAAAAGACGCCCTTCACAGCCCTTCTTTCAGCCTATAGCTGCCCTCAACTGAGCTTCGCTCACAAGGCCCAGAAAGGACGGGCAGTCCGTCGTTTAATTCTTGGATCCCAGTGCAGACCCCCGTGTCCTAAGACACCAGAAACGCTTCCTAGATTTAAAGCACCGCTTTGACAAAGGCTGCCGTGAGCTTGCGGCCCGCCTATGTCTGTGATGAGAGACGTAGAACGTTGGCTTGAGGCGAGTCGTCCGGGGTTGTGGGCGTACTCACGAATGATTTTTGAGGGAGGAGGCCGTGGCAGGAATTGAAAGCCAAGTGCTCTTTCGTGGAAGATAACTAGTCCTCCCAAAGACGACTGTGCAGCAAAGAGAAGATGGGCAACAACAGTGTTTACCAGGTAACCCTGAGGCCGCAAACTCTCTACTTTGCAATGAGGAAAATCAACTTCCCAGGAAGACTCAATTCCCAGCAGGACAAAGCAGCATATTACCAAGTCGCATCGGACTCTCTCTTGTACATCCCGTGGACACAGTGGCTCGTGACACTAGTCACCATTGCCATGCTGGGAGTCCTTACTGTGGTGTCAGGATATCAAGGGGAGGGCTTAGTTAGGCCTAGGTGACGGTACTTCTCTAGACTATCTACCAGTTCTGGAAAACCCTGTAGGTTTTGAAGCCGGACTTAAAGTGTAGTTGCCGCTTGAGGTAGACAGACATCGTGGAGCAGCTCCCAGGAGCAGTGGTAGGCTAATTGTATTTTCTACTGCAGCTCAGGGTTCCTCCAGAGCGCAGACACCCTTTGCATGAAGGAAGGCATGGAACGTTGATAACTGGGTTGCTTTCAAGCTATCGCAATCCAGGTGTCTAAACAACGAAGCCCTTCACTGCCCATCAGTTGGCATCTAGCTGTTCCCGACGGTAGATGGCTCAAGGCTCCCCGAAGACACAGGCAGTCCTTTCTCAGTACGTTTTGGAACCTAGCGCTGACAAGTGAGTCCAAAAGAGAGCTGATATGCTTCCTAGAGTTCAAGAACCACAGGGACTAAGGCTCTATGCAATCGGTTGTTTCGCTAAGTCTGTCATGAGAACACCTGGACGTTAGCTTGAGGCTAGAGGCCCCATGTGGTGGGCCCATTCCCTGAAGACTACTGAAGGATGACCACCTACCAAGGGATGGCAACCTCCAAGTTTCTTGCCTAGAAACTCACGTCATCACCAGGGCAATTGTGTTACGAAGAGAAGCTGTGCAGCAACAGTGTTTCTTGGGGAGAATTGAGCCCGCGGCTCTGTAAATCCCAATGAGGAAAATAAAGTTTCACTCGCAGCCTTACTTTCAAAAGGGACCACACAGAGCATTCACCCTGCTGTGTCTTTCTCTAGTTTGTACTCCCAAGGTGCGTTAGAAGGGAGATACTTGAGTTGTTTCACTTACCACATGCTAGATGTTTAGCAAAAGAAGGCCTTTACTGCCCTTCTTTTGGCATATGGTTGTCCTCAGCCGAACAGTTCTCTCAGCTCCTAGAAGCGATGGGCGGTCCCTTGTGTACATCTTGGATCCCAGTGCAGACCTGTTAGTCCTAAGACACCAGAAATGCTTCCTACACTTAAAGCACCGCTTTGACAAACGCTGCCTGGAACCTGTTGCCTGCCTATCTATCTGTGTGACGAACAAAACAGTAACTTAGCTTGGAGCCAGTCCTCCTATATGTTTGGCTTACTCACCGACGATTGCTGAGGGATGAGCACTTAGCAGGGACTGAAAGGCCACGTTTGCCTCACGGGGGGCGGGGATATGACTTGTCCTCACAAGGCAATTGTGCAACGAAGAAAAGATAGGCCACTACACTGTTCATCAGGTAACCTTGAGGCCGCGTGTCGTCATTCCAGTGTGCCAAATAAACTTCCCATCACGGTTCAGTTTCCAAGGCGAGGGCACAGCGTCTTATGCTGCAGTTTCTGACTCCCTACTGGACGTTCAGCTGACCACCTAGACCCTTTCGTGAGTCAACTTTGTGATACACTTTGTGATACGGGGTCGTGATGGTGGTGAAAGGATTAGCAAGTCATGGGTTAGTGAGGCCGGTGTGTACAATGTATCTCCAGAGTACCTGGCTTTCAAGGGAGAGCCTGAAATTTTTCAGGCTACACTGAAAGTCCAGTGGCCGCCTGGGGTAAATTGCATCACGTGCGAGTGCCCTGAAGGCGGGGTCGAATCACTGTATGTTTTGTGTGCTCTGGGTTCGGCAGAAAAGCAGACACGTTTTGCATGAAGGAATGAACAGAACGCTGATAGCTGGCTGTTTCTAAGCTATCCCAACCTAGGTGTTTCTCTGACGAAGCCCTTCGCTGCCCATGATTGCGGCATCTAGCTGCTGCCAGCGGTGCATTGCTCACAACTCCCTGAAGACACAGGAGGCCCTTTTAGTCCGTTTCGGATCCTAGTACAGCCCCGCGACTCAAGAGAGGACCTGATATGCTTCCTAGGGTTCGAGAAACCCAGGGACTAAGGCTGCATGCGGTCTGTCGCATGCCTACCTGGTTCATGAGAAAACCTGAACATTAGCTTAAGGCCAGAGGCCCCGTGTGGTTCTCCCCTTCCCTGAGGACAACTGAAGTAGGAGCACTTACCGAGGAACGGCAACATCCAATCTCCTTCCAGGAAACTCACTTGTCATCACAAAGGCAACTGTGCAACAACACTGTTTCCCAGGGAGAACTGAGCCCGCAGCTCTCTAAATCCCAATGAGGAAAATAAAGTTTCCCTTCAAGCCTTAGTTTCAAAATGGACCGCAGAGCATTCACCCTGTTGTATCCGTCACTCCATGGCACGTCCAAGGTGCGCATAGAACGGAGATACTACATTCGTTTCAACTTGCCGCATCCTAGCATTTTAACAAAAGACGCCCTTCACAGCCCTTCTTTCAGCCTATAGCTGCCCTCAACTGAGCTTTGCTCACAAGGCCCAGAAAGGACGGGCAGTCCGTCGTTTACATCTTGGATCCTAGTGCAGACCCCCGTGTCCTAAGACACCAGAAACGCTTCCTAGATTTAAAGCACCGCTTTGACAAAGGCTGCCGTGAGCTTGCGGCCCGCCTATGTCTGTGATGAGAGACGTAGAACGTTGGCTTGAGGCGAGTCGTCCGGGGTTGTGGGCGTACTCACGAATGATTTTTGAGGGAGGAGGCCGTGGCAGGAATTGAAAGCCAAGTGCTCTTTCGTGGAAGATAACTAGTCCTCCCAAAGACGACTGTGCAGCAAAGAGAAGATGGGCAACAACAGTGTTTACCAGGTAACCCTGAGGCCGCAAACTCTCTACTTTGCAATGAGGAAAATCAACTTCCCAGGAAGACTCAATTCCCAGCAGGACAAAGCAGCATATTACCAAGTCGCATCGGACTCTCTCTTGTACATCCCGTGGACACAGTGGCTCGTGACACTAGTCACCATTGCCATGCTGGGAGTCCTTACTGTGGTGTCAGGATATCAAGGGGAGGGCTTAGTTAGGCCTAGGTGACGGTACTTCTCTAGACTATCTACCAGTTCTGGAAAACCCTGTAGGTTTTGAAGCCGGACTTAAAGTGTAGTTGCCGCTTGAGGTAGACAGACGTCGTGGAGCAGCTCCCAGGAGCAGTGGTAGGCTAATTGTATTTTCTACTGCAGCTCAGGGTTCCTCCAGAGCGCAGACACCCTTTGCATGAAGGAAGGCATGGAACGTTGATAACTGGGTTGCTTTCAAGCTATCGCAATCCAGGTGTCTAAACAACGAAGCCCTTCACTGCCCATCAGTTGGCATCTAGCTGTTCCCGACGGTAGATGGCTCAAGGCTCCCCGAAGACACAGGCAGTCCTTTCTCAGTACGTTTTGGAACCTAGCGCTGACAAGTGAGTCCAAAAGAGAGCTGATATGCTTCCTAGAGTTCAAGAACCACAGGGACTAAGGCTCTATGCAATCGGTTGTTTCGCTAAGTCTGTCATGAGAACACCTGGACGTTAGCTTGAGGCTAGAGGCCCCATGTGGTGGGCCCATTCCCTGAAGACTACTGAAGGATGACCACCTACCAAGGGATGGCAACCTCCAAGTTTCTTGCCTAGAAACTCACGTCATCACCAGGGCAATTGTGTTACGAAGAGAAGCTGTGCAGCAACAGTGTTTCTTGGGGAGAATTGAGCCCGCGGCTCTGTAAATCCCAATGAGGAAAATAAAGTTTCACTCGCAGCCTTACTTTCAAAAGGGACCACACAGAGCATTCACCCTGCTGTGTCTTTCTCTAGTTTGTACTCCCAAGGTGCGTTAGAAGGGAGATACTTGAGTTGTTTCACTTACCACATGCTAGATGTTTAGCAAAAGAAGGCCTTTACTGCCCTTCTTTTGGCATATGGTTGTCCTCAGCCGAACAGTTCTCTCAGCTCCTAGAAGCGATGGGCGGTCCCTTGTGTACATCTTGGATCCCAGTGCAGACCTGTTAGTCCTAAGACACCAGAAATGCTTCCTACACTTAAAGCACCGCTTTGACAAACGCTGCCTGGAACCTGTTGCCTGCCTATCTATCTGTGTGACGAACAAAACAGTAACTTAGCTTGGAGCCAGTCCTCCTATATGTTTGGCTTACTCACCGACGATTGCTGAGGGATGAGCACTTGGCAGGGACTGAAAGGCCACGTTTGCCTCACGGGGGGCGGGGATATGACTTGTCCTCACAAGGCAATTGTGCAACGAAGAAAAGATAGGCCACTACACTGTTCATCAGGTAACCTTGAGGCCGCGTGTCGTCATTCCAGTGTGCCAAATAAACTTCCCATCACGGTTCAGTTTCCAAGGCGAGGGCACAGCGTCTTATGCTGCAGTTTCTGACTCCCTACTGGACGTTCAGCTGACCACCTAGACCCTTTCGTGAGTCAACTTTGTGATACACTTTGTGATACGGGGTCGTGATGGTGGTGAAAGGATTAGCAAGTCATGGGTTAGTGAGGCCGGTGTGTACAATGTATCTCCAGAGTACCTGGCTTTCAAGGGAGAGCCTGAAATTTTTCAGGCTACACTGAAAGTCCAGTGGCCGCCTGGGGTAAATTGCATCACGTGCGAGTGCCCTGAAGGCGGGGTCGAATCACTGTATGTTTTGTGTGCTCTGGGTTCGGCAGAAAAGCAGACACGTTTTGCATGAAGGAATGAACAGAACGCTGATAGCTGGCTGTTTCTAAGCTATCCCAACCTAGGTGTTTCTCTGACGAAGCCCTTCGCTGCCCATGATTGCGGCATCTAGCTGCTGCCAGCGGTGCATTGCTCACAACTCCCTGAAGACACAGGAGGCCCTTTTAGTCCGTTTCGGATCCTAGTACAGCCCCGCGACTCAAGAGAGGACCTGATATGCTTCCTAGGGTTCGAGAAACCCAGGGACTAAGGCTGCATGGGGTCTGTCGCATGCCTACCTGGTTCATGAGAAAACCTGAACATTAGCTTAAGGCCAGAGGCGCCGTGTGGTTCTCCCCTTCCCTGAGGACAACTGAAGTAGGAGCACTTACCGAGGAACGGCAACATCCAATCTCCTTCCAGGAAACTCACTTGTCATCACAAAGGCAACTGTGCAACAACACTGTTTCCCAGGGAGAACTGAGCCCGCAGCTCTCTAAATCCCAATGAGGAAAATAAAGTTTCCCTTCAAGCCTTAGTTTCAAAATGGACCGCAGAGCATTCACCCTGTTGTATCCGTCACTCCATGGCACGTCCAAGGTGCGCATAGAACGGAGATACTACATTCGTTTCAACTTGCCGCATCCTAGCATTTTAACAAAAGACGCCCTTCACAGCCCTTCTTTCAGCCTATAGTTGCCCTCAACTGAGCTTCGCTCACAAGGCCCAGAAAGGACGGGCAGTCCGTCGTTTACATCTTGGATCCTAGTGCAGACCCCCGTGTCCTAAGACACCAGAAACGCTTCCTAGATTTAAAGCACCGCTTTGACAAAGGCTGCCGTGAGCTTGCGGCCCGCCTATGTCTGTGATGAGAGACGTAGAACGTTGGCTTGAGGCGAGTCGTCCGGGGTTGTGGGCGTACTCACGAATGATTTTTGAGGGAGGAGGCCGTGGCAGGAATTGAAAGCCAAGTGCTCTTTCGTGGAAGATAACTAGTCCTCCCAAAGACGACTGTGCAGCAAAGAGAAGATGGGCAACAACAGTGTTTACCAGGTAACCCTGAGGCCGCAAACTCTCTACTTTGCAATGAGGAAAATCAACTTCCCAGGAAGACTCAATTCCCAGCAGGACAAAGCAGCATATTACCAAGTCGCATCAGACTCTCTCTTGTACATCCCGTGGACACAGTGGCTCGTGACACTAGTCACCATTGCCATGCTGGGAGTCCTTACTGTGGTGTAAGGATATCAAGGGGAGGGCTTAGTTAGGCCTAGGTGACGGTACTTCTCTAGACTATCTACCAGTTCTGGAAAACCCTGTAGGTTTTGAAGCCGGACTTAAAGTGTAGTTGCCGCTTGAGGTAGACAGACGTCGTGGAGCAGCTCCCAGGAGCAGTGGTAGGCTAATTGTATTTTCTACTGCAGCTCAGGGTTCCTCCAGAGCGCAGACACCCTTTGCATGAAGGAAGGCATGGAACGTTGATAACTGGGTTGCTTTCAAGCTATCGCAATCCAGGTGTCTAAACAACGAAGCCCTTCACTGCCCATCAGTTGGCATCTAGCTGTTCCCGACGGTAGATGGCTCAAGGCTCCCCGAAGACACAGGCAGTCCTTTCTCAGTACGTTTTGGAACCTAGCGCTGACAAGTGAGTCCAAAAGAGAGCTGATATGCTTCCTAGAGTTCAAGAACCACAGGGACTAAGGCTCTATGCAATCGGTTGTTTCGCTAAGTCTGTCATGAGAACACCTGGACGTTAGCTTGAGGCTAGAGGCCCCATGTGGTGGGCCCATTCCCTGAAGACTACTGAAGGATGACCACCTACCAAGGGATGGCAACCTCCAAGTTTCTTGCCTAGAAACTCACGTCATCACCAGGGCAATTGTGTTACGAAGAGAAGCTGTGCAGCAACAGTGTTTCTTGGGGAGAATTGAGCCCGCGGCTCTGTAAATCCCAATGAGGAAAATAAAGTTTCACTCGCAGCCTTACTTTCAAAAGGGACCACACAGAGCATTCACCCTGCTGTGTCTTTCTCTAGTTTGTACTCCCAAGGTGCGTTAGAAGGGAGATACTTGAGTTGTTTCACTTACCACATGCTAGATGTTTAGCAAAAGAAGGCCTTTACTGCCCTTCTTTTGGCATATGGTTGTCCTCAGCCGAACAGTTCTCTCAGCTCCTAGAAGCGATGGGCGGTCCCTTGTGTACATCTTGGATCCCAGTGCAGACCTGTTAGTCCTAAGACACCAGAAATGCTTCCTACACTTAAAGCACCGCTTTGACAAACGCTGCCTGGAACCTGTTGCCTGCCTATCTATCTGTGTGACGAACAAAACAGTAACTTAGCTTGGAGCCAGTCCTCCTATATTTTTGGCTTACTCACCGACGATTGCTGAGGGATGAGCACTTAGCAGGGACTGAAAGGCCACGTTTGCCTCACGGGGGGCGGGGATATGACTTGTCCTCACAAGGCAATTGTGCAATGAAGAAAAGATAGGCCACTACACTGTTCATCAGGTAACCTTGAGGCCGCGTGTCGTCATTTCAGTGTGCCAAATAAACTTCCCATCACGGTTCAGTTTCCAAGGCGAGGGCACAGCGTCTTATGCTGCAGTTTCTGACTCCCTACTGGACGTTCAGCTGACCACCTAGACCCTTTCGTGAGTCAACTTTGTGATACACTTTGTGATACGGGGTCGTGATGGTGGTGAAAGGATTAGCAAGTCATGGGTTAGTGAGGCCGGTGTGTACAATGTATCTCCAGAGTACCTGGCTTTCAAGGGAGAGCCTGAAATTTTTCAGGCTACACTGAAAGTCCAGTGGCCGCCTGGGGTAAATTGCATCACGTGCGAGTGCCCTGAAGGCGGGGTCGAATCACTGTATGTTTTGTGTGCTCTGGGTTCGGCAGAAAAGCAGACACGTTTTGCATGAAGGAATGAACAGAACGCTGATAGCTGGCTGTTTCTAAGCTATCCCAACCTAGGTGTTTCTCTGACGAAGCCCTTCGCTGCCCATGATTGCGGCATCTAGCTGCTGCCAGCGGTGCATTGCTCACAGCTCCCTGAAGACACAGGAGGCCCTTTTAGTCCGTTTCGGATCCTAGTACAGCCCCGCGACTCAAGAGAGGACCTGATATGCTTCCTAGGGTTCGAGAAACCCAGGGACTAAGGCTGCATGGGGTCTGTCGCATGCCTACCTGGTTCATGAGAAAACCTGAACATTAGCTTAAGGCCAGAGGCGCCGTGTGGTTCTCCCCTTCCCTGAGGACAACTGAAGTAGGAGCACTTACCGAGGAACGGCAACATCCAATCTCCTTCCAGGAAACTCACTTGTCATCACAAAGGCAACTGTGCAACAACACTGTTTCCCAGGGAGAACTGAGCCCGCAGCTCTCTAAATCCCAATGAGGAAAATAAAGTTTCCCTTCAAGCCTTAGTTTCAAAATGGACCGCAGAGCATTCACCCTGTTGTATCCGTCACTCCATGGCACGTCCAAGGTGCGCATAGAACGGAGATACTACATTCGTTTCAACTTGCCGCATCCTAGCATTTTAACAAAAGACGCCCTTCACAGCCCTTCTTTCAGCCTATAGTTGCCCTCAACTGAGCTTCGCTCACAAGGCCCAGAAAGGACGGGCAGTCCGTCGTTTACATCTTGGATCCTAGTGCAGACCCCCGTGTCCTAAGACACCAGAAACGCTTCCTAGATTTAAAGCACCGCTTTGACAAAGGCTGCCGTGAGCTTGCGGCCCGCCTATGTCTGTGATGAGAGACGTAGAACGTTGGCTTGAGGCGAGTCGTCCGGGGTTGTGGGCGTACTCACGAATGATTTTTGAGGGAGGAGGCCGTGGCAGGAATTGAAAGCCAAGTGCTCTTTCGTGGAAGATAACTAGTCCTCCCAAAGACGACTGTGCAGCAAAGAGAAGATGGGCAACAACAGTGTTTACCAGGTAACCCTGAGGCCGCAAACTCTCTACTTTGCAATGAGGAAAATCAACTTCCCAGGAAGACTCAATTCCCAGCAGGACAAAGCAGCATATTACCAAGTCGCATCGGACTCTCTCTTGTACATCCCGTGGACACAGTGGCTCGTGACACTAGTCACCATTGCCATGCTGGGAGTCCTTACTGTGGTGTCAGGATATCAAGGGGAGGGCTTAGTTAGGCCTAGGTGACGGTACTTCTCTAGACTATCTACCAGTTCTGGAAAACCCTGTAGGTTTTGAAGCCGGACTTAAAGTGTAGTTGCCGCTTGAGGTAGACAGACGTCGTGGAGCAGCTCCCAGGAGCAGTGGTAGGCTAATTGTATTTTCTACTGCAGCTCAGGGTTCCTCCAGAGCGCAGACACCCTTTGCATGAAGGAAGGCATGGAACGTTGATAACTGGGTTGCTTTCAAGCTATCGCAATCCAGGTGTCTAAACAACGAAGCCCTTCACTGCCCATCAGTTGGCATCTAGCTGTTCCCGACGGTAGATGGCTCAAGGCTCCCCGAAGACACAGGCAGTCCTTTCTCAGTACGTTTTGGAACCTAGCGCTGACAAGTGAGTCCAAAAGAGAGCTGATATGCTTCCTAGAGTTCAAGAACCACAGGGACTAAGGCTCTATGCAATCGGTTGTTTCGCTAAGTCTGTCATGAGAACACCTGGACGTTAGCTTGAGGCTAGAGGCCCCATGTGGTGGGCCCATTCCCTGAAGACTACTGAAGGATGACCACCTACCAAGGGATGGCAACCTCCAAGTTTCTTGCCTAGAAACTCACGTCATCACCAGGGCAATTGTGTTACGAAGAGAAGCTGTGCAGCAACAGTGTTTCTTGGGGAGAATTGAGCCCGCGGCTCTGTAAATCCCAATGAGGAAAATAAAGTTTCACTCGCAGCCTTACTTTCAAAAGGGACCACACAGAGCATTCACCCTGCTGTGTCTTTCTCTAGTTTGTACTCCCAAGGTGCGTTAGAAGGGAGATACTTGAGTTGTTTCACTTACCACATGCTAGATGTTTAGCAAAAGAAGGCCTTTACTGCCCTTCTTTTGGCATATGGTTGTCCTCAGCCGAACAGTTCTCTCAGCTCCTAGAAGCGATGGGCGGTCCCTTGTGTACATCTTGGATCCCAGTGCAGACCTGTTAGTCCTAAGACACCAGAAATGCTTCCTACACTTAAAGCACCGCTTTGACAAACGCTGCCTGGAACCTGTTGCCTGCCTATCTATCTGTGTGACGAACAAAACAGTAACTTAGCTTGGAGCCAGTCCTCCTATATGTTTGGCTTACTCACCGACGATTGCTGAGGGATGAGCACTTAGCAGGGACTGAAAGGCCACGTTTGCCTCACGGGGGGCGGGGATATGACTTGTCCTCACAAGGCAATTGTGCAACGAAGAAAAGATAGGCCACTACACTGTTCATCAGGTAACATTGAGGCCGCGTGTCGTCATTCCAGTGTGCCAAATAAACTTCCCATCACGGTTCAGTTTCCAAGGCGAGGGCACAGCGTCTTATGCTGCAGTTTCTGACTCCCTACTGGACGTTCAGCTGACCACCTAGACCCTTTCGTGAGTCAACTTTGTGATACACTTTGTGATACGGGGTCGTGATGGTGGTGAAAGGATTAGCAAGTCATGGGTTAGTGAGGCCGGTGTGTACAATGTATCTCCAGAGTACCTGGCTTTCAAGGGAGAGCCTGAAATTTTTCAGGCTACACTGAAAGTCCAGTGGCCGCCTGGGGTAAATTGCATCACGTGCGAGTGCCCTGAAGGCGGGGTCGAATCACTGTATGTTTTGTGTGCTCTGGGTTCGGCAGAAAAGCAGACACGTTTTGCATGAAGGAATGAACAGAACGCTGATAGCTGGCTGTTTCTAAGCTATCCCAACCTAGGTGTTTCTCTGACGAAGCCCTTCGCTGCCCATGATTGCGGCATCTAGCTGCTGCCAGCGGTGCATTGCTCACAACTCCCTGAAGACACAGGAGGCCCTTTTAGTCCGTTTCGGATCCTAGTACAGCCCCGCGACTCAAGAGAGGACCTGATATGCTTCCTAGGGTTCGAGAAACCCAGGGACTAAGGCTGCATGGGGTCTGTCGCATGCCTACCTGGTTCATGAGAAAACCTGAACATTAGCTTAAGGCCAGAGGCCCCGTGTGGTTCTCCCCTTCCCTGAGGACAACTGAAGTAGGAGCACTTACCGAGGAACGGCAACATCCAATCTCCTTCCAGGAAACTCACTTGTCATCACAAAGGCAACTGTGCAACAACACTGTTTCCCAGGGAGAACTGAGCCCGCAGCTCTCTAAATCCCAATGAGGAAAATAAAGTTTCCCTTCAAGCCTTAGTTTCAAAATGGACCGCAGAGCATTCACCCTGTTGTATCCGTCACTCCATGGCACGTCCAAGGTGCGCATAGAACGGAGATACTACATTCGTTTCAACTTGCCGCATCCTAGCATTTTAACAAAAGACGCCCTTCACAGCCCTTCTTTCAGCCTATAGTTGCCCTCAACTGAGCTTCGCTCACAAGGCCCAGAAAGGACGGGCAGTCCGTCGTTTACATCTTGGATCCTAGTGCAGACCCCCGTGTCCTAAGACACCAGAAACGCTTCCTAGATTTAAAGCACCGCTTTGACAAAGGCTGCCGTGAGCTTGCGGCCCGCCTATGTCTGTGATGAGAGACGTAGAACGTTGGCTTGAGGCGAGTCGTCCGGGGTTGTGGGCGTACTCACGAATGATTTTTGAGGGAGGAGGCCGTGGCAGGAATTGAAAGCCAAGTGCTCTTTCGTGGAAGATAACTAGTCCTCCCAAAGACGACTGTGCAGCAAAGAGAAGATGGGCAACAACAGTGTTTACCAGGTAACCCTGAGGCCGCAAACTCTCTACTTTGCAATGAGGAAAATCAACTTCCCAGGAAGACTCAATTCCCAGCAGGACAAAGCAGCATATTACCAAGTCGCATCGGACTCTCTCTTGTACATCCCGTGGACACAGTGGCTCGTGACACTAGTCACCATTGCCATGCTGGGAGTCCTTACTGTGGTGTCAGGATATCAAGGGGAGGGCTTAGTTAGGCCTAGGTGACGGTACTTCTCTAGACTATCTACCAGTTCTGGAAAACCCTGTAGGTTTTGAAGCCGGACTTAAAGTGTAGTTGCCGCTTGAGGTAGACAGACGTCGTGGAGCAGCTCCCAGGAGCAGTGGTAGGCTAATTGTATTTTCTACTGCAGCTCAGGGTTCCTCCAGAGCGCAGACACCCTTTGCATGAAGGAAGGCATGGAACGTTGATAACTGGGTTGCTTTCAAGCTATCGCAATCCAGGTGTCTAAACAACGAAGCCCTTCACTGCCCATCAGTTGGCATCTAGCTGTTCCCGACGGTAGATGGCTCAAGGCTCCCCGAAGACACAGGCAGTCCTTTCTCAGTACGTTTTGGAACCTAGCGCTGACAAGTGAGTCCAAAAGAGAGCTGATATGCTTCCTAGAGTTCAAGAACCACAGGGACTAAGGCTCTATGCAATCGGTTGTTTCGCTAAGTCTGTCATGAGAACACCTGGACGTTAGCTTGAGGCTAGAGGCCCCATGTGGTGGGCCCATTCCCTGAAGACTACTGAAGGATGACCACCTACCAAGGGATGGCAACCTCCAAGTTTCTTGCCTAGAAACTCACGTCATCACCAGGGCAATTGTGTTACGAAGAGAAGCTGTGCAGCAACAGTGTTTCTTGGGGAGAATTGAGCCCGCGGCTCTGTAAATCCCAATGAGGAAAATAAAGTTTCACTCGCAGCCTTACTTTCAAAAGGGACCACACAGAGCATTCACCCTGCTGTGTCTTTCTCTAGTTTGTACTCCCAAGGTGCGTTAGAAGGGAGATACTTGAGTTGTTTCACTTACCACATGCTAGATGTTTAGCAAAAGAAGGCCTTTACTGCCCTTCTTTTGGCATATGGTTGTCCTCAGCCGAACAGTTCTCTCAGCTCCTAGAAGCGATGGGCGGTCCCTTGTGTACATCTTGGATCCCAGTGCAGACCTGTTAGTCCTAAGACACCAGAAATGCTTCCTACACTTAAAGCACCGCTTTGACAAACGCTGCCTGGAACCTGTTGCCTGCCTATCTATCTGTGTGACGAACAAAACAGTAACTTAGCTTGGAGCCAGTCCTCCTATATGTTTGGCTTACTCACCGACGATTGCTGAGGGATGAGCACTTAGCAGGGACTGAAAGGCCACGTTTGCCTCACGGGGGGCGGGGATATGACTTGTCCTCACAAGGCAATTGTGCAACGAAGAAAAGATAGGCCACTACACTGTTCATCAGGTAACCTTGAGGCCGCGTGTCGTCATTCCAGTGTGCCAAATAAACTTCCCATCATGGTTCAGTTTCCAAGGCGAGGGCACAGCGTCTTATGCTGCAGTTTCTGACTCCCTACTGGACGTTCAGCTGACCACCTAGACCCTTTCGTGAGTCAACTTTGTGATACACTTTGTGATACGGGGTCGTGATGGTGGTGAAAGGATTAGCAAGTCATGGGTTAGTGAGGCCGGTGTGTACAATGTATCTCCAGAGTACCTGGCTTTCAAGGGAGAGCCTGAAATTTTTCAGGCTACACTGAAAGTCCAGTGGCCGCCTGGGGTAAATTGCATCACGTGCGAGTGCCCTGAAGGCGGGGTCGAATCACTGTATGTTTTGTGTGCTCTGGGTTCGGCAGAAAAGCAGACACGTTTTGCATGAAGGAATGAACAGAACGCTGATAGCTGGCTGTTTCTAAGCTATCCCAACCTAGGTGTTTCTCTGACGAAGCCCTTCGCTGCCCATGATTGCGGCATCTAGCTGCTGCCAGCGGTGCATTGCTCACAACTCCCTGAAGACACAGGAGGCCCTTTTAGTCCGTTTCGGATCCTAGTACAGCCCCGCGACTCAAGAGAGGACCTGATATGCTTCCTAGGGTTCGAGAAACCCAGGGACTAAGGCTGCATGGGGTCTGTCGCATGCCTACCTGGTTCATGAGAAAACCTGAACATTAGCTTAAGGCCAGAGGCGCCGTGTGGTTCTCCCCTTCCCTGAGGACAACTGAAGTAGGAGCACTTACCGAGGAACGGCAACATCCAATCTCCTTCCAGGAAACTCACTTGTCATCACAAAGGCAACTGTGCAACAACACTGTTTCCCAGGGAGAACTGAGCCCGCAGCTCTCTAAATCCCAATGAGGAAAATAAAGTTTCCCTTCAAGCCTTAGTTTCAAAATGGACCGCAGAGCATTCACCCTGTTGTATCCGTCACTCCATGGCACGTCCAAGGTGCGCATAGAACGGAGATACTACATTCGTTTCAACTTGCCGCATCCTAGCATTTTAACAAAAGACGCCCTTCACAGCCCTTCTTTCAGCCTATAGTTGCCCTCAACTGAGCTTCGCTCACAAGGCCCAGAAAGGACGGGCAGTCCGTCGTTTACATCTTGGATCCTAGTGCAGACCCCCGTGTCCTAAGACACCAGAAACGCTTCCTAGATTTAAAGCACCGCTTTGACAAAGGCTGCCGTGAGCTTGCGGCCCGCCTATGTCTGTGATGAGAGACGTAGAACGTTGGCTTGAGGCGAGTCGTCCGGGGTTGTGGGCGTACTCACGAATGATTTTTGAGGGAGGAGGCCGTGGCAGGAATTGAAAGCCAAGTGCTCTTTCGTGGAAGATAACTAGTCCTCCCAAAGACGACTGTGCAGCAAAGAGAAGATGGGCAACAACAGTGTTTACCAGGTAACCCTGAGGCCGCAAACTCTCTACTTTGCAATGAGGAAAATCAACTTCCCAGGAAGACTCAATTCCCAGCAGGACAAAGCAGCATATTACCAAGTCGCATCGGACTCTCTCTTGTACATCCCGTGGACACAGTGGCTCGTGACACTAGTCACCATTGCCATGCTGGGAGTCCTTACTGTGGTGTCAGGATATCAAGGGGAGGGCTTAGTTAGGCCTAGGTGACGGTACTTCTCTAGACTATCTACCAGTTCTGGAAAACCCTGTAGGTTTTGAAGCCGGACTTAAAGTGTAGTTGCCGCTTGAGGTAGACAGACGTCGTGGAGCAGCTCCCAGGAGCAGTGGTAGGCTAATTGTATTTTCTACTGCAGCTCAGGGTTCCTCCAGAGCGCAGACACCCTTTGCATGAAGGAAGGCATGGAACGTTGATAACTGGGTTGCTTTCAAGCTATCGCAATCCAGGTGTCTAAACAACGAAGCCCTTCACTGCCCATCAGTTGGCATCTAGCTGTTCCCGACGGTAGATGGCTCAAGGCTCCCCGAAGACACAGGCAGTCCTTTCTCAGTACGTTTTGGAACCTAGCGCTGACAAGTGAGTCCAAAAGAGAGCTGATATGCTTCCTAGAGTTCAAGAACCACAGGGACTAAGGCTCTATGCAATCGGTTGTTTCGCTAAGTCTGTCATGAGAACACCTGGACGTTAGCTTGAGGCTAGAGGCCCCATGTGGTGGGCCCATTCCCTGAAGACTACTGAAGGATGACCACCTACCAAGGGATGGCAACCTCCAAGTTTCTTGCCTAGAAACTCACGTCATCACCAGGGCAATTGTGTTACGAAGAGAAGCTGTGCAGCAACAGTGTTTCTTGGGGAGAATTGAGCCCGCGGCTCTGTAAATCCCAATGAGGAAAATAAAGTTTCACTCGCAGCCTTACTTTCAAAAGGGACCACACAGAGCATTCACCCTGCTGTGTCTTTCTCTAGTTTGTACTCCCAAGGTGCGTTAGAAGGGAGATACTTGAGTTGTTTCACTTACCACATGCTAGATGTTTAGCAAAAGAAGGCCTTTACTGCCCTTCTTTTGGCATATGGTTGTCCTCAGCCGAACAGTTCTCTCAGCTCCTAGAAGCGATGGGCGGTCCCTTGTGTACATCTTGGATCCCAGTGCAGACCTGTTAGTCCTAAGACACCAGAAATGCTTCCTACACTTAAAGCACCGCTTTGACAAACGCTGCCTGGAACCTGTTGCCTGCCTATCTATCTGTGTGACGAACAAAACAGTAACTTAGCTTGGAGCCAGTCCTCCTATATGTTTGGCTTACTCACCGACGATTGCTGAGGGATGAGCACTTAGCAGGGACTGAAAGGCCACGTTTGCCTCACGGGGGGCGGGGATATGACTTGTCCTCACAAGGCAATTGTGCAACGAAGAAAAGATAGGCCACTACACTGTTCATCAGGTAACCTTGAGGCCGCGTGTCGTCATTCCAGTGTGCCAAATAAACTTCCCATCACGGTTCAGTTTCCAAGGCGAGGGCACAGCGTCTTATGCTGCAGTTTCTGACTCCCTACTGGACGTTCAGCTGACCACCTAGACCCTTTCGTGAGTCAACTTTGTGATACACTTTGTGATACGGGGTCGTGATGGTGGTGAAAGGATTAGCAAGTCATGGGTTAGTGAGGCCGGTGTGTACAATGTATCTCCAGAGTACCTGGCTTTCAAGGGAGAGCCTGAAATTTTTCAGGCTACACTGAAAGTCCAGTGGCCGCCTGGGGTAAATTGCATCACGTGCGAGTGCCCTGAAGGCGGGGTCGAATCACTGTATGTTTTGTGTGCTCTGGGTTCGGCAGAAAAGCAGACACGTTTTGCATGAAGGAATGAACAGAACGCTGATAGCTGGCTGTTTCTAAGCTATCCCAACCTAGGTGTTTCTCTGACGAAGCCCTTCGCTGCCCATGATTGCGGCATCTAGCTGCTGCCAGCGGTGCATTGCTCACAACTCCCTGAAGACACAGGAGGCCCTTTTAGTCCGTTTCGGATCCTAGTACAGCCCCGCGACTCAAGAGAGGACGTGATATGCTTCCTAGGGTTCGAGAAACCCAGGGACTAAGGCTGCATGGGGTCTGTCGCATGCCTACCTGGTTCATGAGAAAACCTGAACATTAGCTTAAGGCCAGAGGCCCCGTGTGGTTCTCCCCTTCCCTGAGGACAACTGAAGTAGGAGCACTTACCGAGGAACGGCAACATCCAATCTCCTTCCAGGAAACTCACTTGTCATCACAAAGGCAACTGTGCAACAACACTGTTTCCCAGGGAGAACTGAGCCCGCAGCTCTCTAAATCCCAATGAGGAAAATAAAGTTTCCCTTCAAGCCTTAGTTTCAAAATGGACCGCAGAGCATTCACCCTGTTGTATCCGTCACTCCATGGCACGTCCAAGGTGCGCATAGAACGGAGATACTACATTCGTTTCAACTTGCCGCATCCTAGCATTTTAACAAAAGACGCCCTTCACAGCCCTTCTTTCAGCCTATAGCTGCCCTCAACTGAGCTTCGCTCACAAGGCCCAGAAAGGATGGGCAGTCCGTCGTTTACATCTTGGATCCCAGTGCAGACCCCCGTGTCCTAAGACACCAGAAACGCTTCCTAGATTTAAAGCACCGCTTTGACAAAGGCTGCCGTGAGCTTGCGGCCCGCCTATGTCTGTGATGAGAGACGTAGAACGTTGGCTTGAGGCGAGTCGTCCGGGCTTGTGGGCGTACTCACGAATGATTTTTGAGGGAGGAGGCCGTGGCAGGAATTGAAAGCCAAGTGCTCTTTCGTGGAAGATAACTAGTCCTCCCAAAGACGACTGTGCAGCAAAGAGAAGATGGGCAACAACAGTGTTTACCAGGTAACCCTGAGGCCGCAAACTCTCTACTTTGCAATGAGGAAAATCAACTTCCCAGGAAGACTCAATTCCCAGCAGGACAAAGCAGCATATTACCAAGTCGCATCGGACTCTCTCTTGTACATCCCGTGGACACAGTGGCTCGTAACACTAGTCACCATTGCCATGCTGGGAGTCCTTACTGTGGTGTAAGGATATCAAGGGGAGGGCTTAGTTAGGCCTAGGTGACGGTACTTCTCTAGACTATCTACCAGTTCTGGAAAACCCTGTAGGTTTTGAAGCCGGACTTAAAGTGTAGTTGCCGCTTGAGGTAGACAGACGTCGTGGAGCAGCTCCCAGGAGCAGTGGTAGGCTAATTGTATTTTCTACTGCAGCTCAGGGTTCCTCCAGAGCGCAGACACCCTTTGCATGAAGGAAGGCATGGAACGTTGATAACTGGGTTGCTTTCAAGCTATCGCAATCCAGGTGTCTAAACAACGAAGCCCTTCACTGCCCATCAGTTGGCATCTAGCTGTTCCCGACGGTAGATGGCTCAAGGCTCCCCGAAGACACAGGCAGTCCTTTCTCAGTACGTTTTGGAACCTAGCGCTGACAAGTGAGTCCAAAAGAGAGCTGATATGCTTCCTAGAGTTCAAGAACCACAGGGACTAAGGCTCTATGCAATCGGTTGTTTCGCTAAGTCTGTCATGAGAACACCTGGACGTTAGCTTGAGGCTAGAGGCCCCATGTGGTGGGCCCATTCCCTGAAGACTACTGAAGGATGACCACCTACCAAGGGATGGCAACCTCCAAGTTTCTTGCCTAGAAACTCACGTCATCACCAGGGCAATTGTGTTACGAAGAGAAGCTGTGCAGCAACAGTGTTTCTTGGGGAGAATTGAGCCCGCGGCTCTGTAAATCCCAATGAGGAAAATAAAGTTTCACTCGCAGCCTTACTTTCAAAAGGGACCACACAGAGCATTCACCCTGCTGTGTCTTTCTCTAGTTTGTACTCCCAAGGTGCGTTAGAAGGGAGATACTTGAGTTGTTTCACTTACCACATGCTAGATGTTTAGCAAAAGAAGGCCTTTACTGCCCTTCTTTTGGCATATGGTTGTCCTCAGCCGAACAGTTCTCTCAGCTCCTAGAAGCGATGGGCGGTCCCTTGTGTACATCTTGGATCCCAGTGCAGACCTGTTAGTCCTAAGACACCAGAAATGCTTCCTACACTTAAAGCACCGCTTTGACAAACGCTGCCTGGAACCTGTTGCCTGCCTATCTATCTGTGTGACGAACAAAACAGTAACTTAGCTTGGAGCCAGTCCTCCTATATGTTTGGCTTACTCACCGACGATTGCTGAGGGATGAGCACTTAGCAGGGACTGAAAGGCCACGTTTGCCTCACGGGGGGCGGGGATATGACTTGTCCTCACAAGGCAATTGTGCAACGAAGAAAAGATAGGCCACTACACTGTTCATCAGGTAACCTTGAGGCCGCGTGTCGTCATTCCAGTGTGCCAAATAAACTTCCCATCACGGTTCAGTTTCCAAGGCGAGGGCACAGCGTCTTATGCTGCAGTTTCTGACTCCCTACTGGACGTTCAGCTGACCACCTAGACCCTTTCGTGAGTCAACTTTGTGATACACTTTGTGATACGGGGTCGTGATGGTGGTGAAAGGATTAGCAAGTCATGGGTTAGTGAGGCCGGTGTGTACAATGTATCTCCAGAGTACCTGGCTTTCAAGGGAGAGCCTGAAATTTTTCAGGCTACACTGAAAGTCCAGTGGCCGCCTGGGGTAAATTGCATCACGTGCGAGTGCCCTGAAGGCGGGGTCGAATCACTGTATGTTTTGTGTGCTCTGGGTTCGGCAGAAAAGCAGACACGTTTTGCATGAAGGAATGAACAGAACGCTGATAGCTGGCTGTTTCTAAGCTATCCCAACCTAGGTGTTTCTCTGACGAAGCCCTTCGCTGCCCATGATTGCGGCATCTAGCTGCTGCCAGCGGTGCATTGCTCACAACTCCCTGAAGACACAGGAGGCCCTTTTAGTCCGTTTCGGATCCTAGTACAGCCCCGTGACTCAAGAGAGGACGTGATATGCTTCCTAGGGTTCGAGAAACCCAGGGACTAAGGCTGCATGGGGTCTGTCGCATGCCTACCTGGTTCATGAGAAAACCTGAACATTAGCTTAAGGCCAGAGGCCCCGTGTGGTTCTCCCCTTCCCTGAGGACAACTGAAGTAGGAGCACTTACCGAGGAACGGCAACATCCAATCTCCTTCCAGGAAACTCACTTGTCATCACAAAGGCAACTGTGCAACAACACTGTTTCCCAGGGAGAACTGAGCCCGCAGCTCTCTAAATCCCAATGAGGAAAATAAAGTTTCCCTTCAAGCCTTAGTTTCAAAATGGACCGCAGAGCATTCACCCTGTTGTATCCGTCACTCCATGGCACGTCCAAGGTGCGCATAGAACGGAGATACTACATTCGTTTCAACTTGCCGCATCCTAGCATTTTAACAAAAGACGCCCTTCACAGCCCTTCTTTCAGCCTATAGCTGCCCTCAACTGAGCTTCGCTCACAAGGCCCAGAAAGGATGGGCAGTCCGTCGTTTACATCTTGGATCCCAGTGCAGACCCCCGTGTCCTAAGACACCAGAAACGCTTCCTAGATTTAAAGCACCGCTTTGACAAAGGCTGCCGTGAGCTTGCGGCCTGCCTATGTCTGTGATGAGAGACGTAGAACGTTGGCTTGAGGCGAGTCGTCCGGGGTTGTGGGCGTACTCACGAATGATTTTTGAGGGAGGAGGCCGTGGCAGGAATTGAAAGCCAAGTGCTCTTTCGTGGAAGATAACTAGTCCTCCCAAAGACGACTGTGCAGCAAAGAGAAGATGGGCAACAACAGTGTTTACCAGGTAACCCTGAGGCCGCAAACTCTCTACTTTGCAATGAGGAAAATCAACTTCCCAGGAAGACTCAATTCCCAGCAGGACAAAGCAGCATATTACCAAGTCGCATCGGACTCTCTCTTGTACATCCCGTGGACACAGTGGCTCATGACACTAGTCACCATTGCCATGCTGGGAGTCCTTACTGTGGTGTCAGGATATCAAGGGGAGGGCTTAGTTAGGCCTAGGTGACGGTACTTCTCTAGACTATCTACCAGTTCTGGAAAACCCTGTAGGTTTTGAAGCCGGACTTAAAGTGTAGTTGCCGCTTGAGGTAGACAGACGTCGTGGAGCAGCTCCCAGGAGCAGTGGTAGGCTAATTGTATTTTCTACTGCAGCTCAGGGTTCCTCCAGAGCGCAGACACCCTTTGCATGAAGGAAGGCATGGAACGTTGATAACTGGGTTGCTTTCAAGCTATCGCAATCCAGGTGTCTAAACAACGAAGCCCTTCACTGCCCATCAGTTGGCATCTAGCTGTTCCCGACGGTAGATGGCTCAAGGCTCCCCGAAGACACAGGCAGTCCTTTCTCAGTACGTTTTGGAACCTAGCGCTGACAAGTGAGTCCAAAAGAGAGCTGATATGCTTCCTAGAGTTCAAGAACCACAGGGACTAAGGCTCTATGCAATCGGTTGTTTCGCTAAGTCTGTCATGAGAACACCTGGACGTTAGCTTGAGGCTAGAGGCCCCATGTGGTGGGCCCATTCCCTGAAGACTACTGAAGGATGACCACCTACCAAGGGATGGCAACCTCCAAGTTTCTTGCCTAGAAACTCACGTCATCACCAGGGCAATTGTGTTACGAAGAGAAGCTGTGCAGCAACAGTGTTTCTTGGGGAGAATTGAGCCCGCGGCTCTGTAAATCCCAATGAGGAAAATAAAGTTTCACTCGCAGCCTTACTTTCAAAAGGGACCACACAGAGCATTCACCCTGCTGTGTCTTTCTCTAGTTTGTACTCCCAAGGTGCGTTAGAAGGGAGATACTTGAGTTGTTTCACTTACCACATGCTAGATGTTTAGCAAAAGAAGGCCTTTACTGCCCTTCTTTTGGCATATGGTTGTCCTCAGCCGAACAGTTCTCTCAGCTCCTAGAAGCGATGGGCGGTCCCTTGTGTACATCTTGGATCCCAGTGCAGACCTGTTAGTCCTAAGACACCAGAAATGCTTCCTACACTTAAAGCACCGCTTTGACAAACGCTGCCTGGAACCTGTTGCCTGCCTATCTATCTGTGTGACGAACAAAACAGTAACTTAGCTTGGAGCCAGTCCTCCTATATGTTTGGCTTACTCACCGACGATTGCTGAGGGATGAGCACTTAGCAGGGACTGAAGGCCACGTTTGCCTCACGGGGGGCGGGGATATGACTTGTCCTCACAAGGCAATTGTGCAACGAAGAAAAGATAGGCCACTACACTGTTCATCAGGTAACCTTGAGGCCGCGTGTCGTCATTCCAGTGTGCCAAATAAACTTCCCATCACGGTTCAGTTTCCAAGGCGAGGGCACAGCGTCTTATGCTGCAGTTTCTGACTCCCTACTGGACGTTCAGCTGACCACCTAGACCCTTTCGTGAGTCAACTTTGTGATACACTTTGTGATACGGGGTCGTGATGGTGGTGAAAGGATTAGCAAGTCATGGGTTAGTGAGGCCGGTGTGTACAATGTATCTCCAGAGTACCTGGCTTTCAAGGGAGAGCCTGAAATTTTTCAGGCTACACTGAAAGTCCAGTGGCCGCCTGGGGTAAATTGCATCACGTGCGAGTGCCCTGAAGGCGGGGTCGAATCACTGTATGTTTTGTGTGCTCTGGGTTCGGCAGAAAAGCAGACACGTTTTGCATGAAGGAATGAACAGAACGCTGATAGCTGGCTGTTTCTAAGCTATCCCAACCTAGGTGTTTCTCTGACGAAGCCCTTCGCTGCCCATGATTGCGGCATCTAGCTGCTGCCAGCGGTGCATTGCTCACAACTCCCTGAAGACACAGGAGGCCCTTTTAGTCCGTTTCGGATCCTAGTACAGCCCCGCGACTCAAGAGAGGACCTGATATGCTTCCTAGGGTTCGAGAAACCCAGGGACTAAGGCTGCATGGGGTCTGTCGCATGCCTACCTGGTTCATGAGAAAACCTGAACATTAGCTTAAGGCCAGAGGCGCCGTGTGGTTCTCCCCTTCCCTGAGGACAACTGAAGTAGGAGCACTTACCGAGGAACGGCAACATCCAATCTCCTTCCAGGAAACTCACTTGTCATCACAAAGGCAACTGTGCAACAACACTGTTTCCCAGGGAGAACTGAGCCCGCAGCTCTCTAAATCCCAATGAGGAAAATAAAGTTTCCCTTCAAGCCTTAGTTTCAAAATGGACCGCAGAGCATTCACCCTGTTGTATCCGTCACTCCATGGCACGTCCAAGGTGCGCATAGAACGGAGATACTACATTCGTTTCAACTTGCCGCATCCTAGCATTTTAACAAAAGACGCCCTTCACAGCCCTTCTTTCAGCCTATAGTTGCCCTCAACTGAGCTTCGCTCACAAGGCCCAGAAAGGACGGGCAGTCCGTCGTTTACATCTTGGATCCTAGTGCAGACCCCCGTGTCCTAAGACACCAGAAACGCTTCCTAGATTTAAAGCACCGCTTTGACAAAGGCTGCCGTGAGCTTGCGGCCCGCCTATGTCTGTGATGAGAGACGTAGAACGTTGGCTTGAGGCGAGTCGTCCGGGGTTGTGGGCGTACTCACGAATGATTTTTGAGGGAGGAGGCCGTGGCAGGAATTGAAAGCCAAGTGCTCTTTCGTGGAAGATAACTAGTCCTCCCAAAGACGACTGTGCAGCAAAGAGAAGATGGGCAACAACAGTGTTTACCAGGTAACCCTGAGGCCGCAAACTCTCTACTTTGCAATGAGGAAAATCAACTTCCCAGGAAGACTCAATTCCCAGCAGGACAAAGCAGCATATTACCAAGTCGCATCGGACTCTCTCTTGTACATCCCGTGGACACAGTGGCTCGTGACACTAGTCACCATTGCCATGCTGGGAGTCCTTACTGTGGTGTAAGGATATCAAGGGGAGGGCTTAGTTAGGCCTAGGTGACGGTACTTCTCTAGACTATCTACCAGTTCTGGAAAACCCTGTAGGTTTTGAAGCCGGACTTAAAGTGTAGTTGCCGCTTGAGGTAGACAGACGTCGTGGAGCAGCTCCCAGGAGCAGTGGTAGGCTAATTGTATTTTCTACTGCAGCTCAGGGTTCCTCCAGAGCGCAGACACCCTTTGCATGAAGGAAGGCATGGAACGTTGATAACTGGGTTGCTTTCAAGCTATCGCAATCCAGGTGTCTAAACAACGAAGCCCTTCACTGCCCATCAGTTGGCATCTAGCTGTTCCCGACGGTAGATGGCTCAAGGCTCCCCGAAGACACAGGCAGTCCTTTCTCAGTACGTTTTGGAACCTAGCGCTGACAAGTGAGTCCAAAAGAGAGCTGATATGCTTCCTAGAGTTCAAGAACCACAGGGACTAAGGCTCTATGCAATCGGTTGTTTCGCTAAGTCTGTCATGAGAACACCTGGACGTTAGCTTGAGGCTAGAGGCCCCATGTGGTGGGCCCATTCCCTGAAGACTACTGAAGGATGACCACCTACCAAGGGATGGCAACCTCCAAGTTTCTTGCCTAGAAACTCACGTCATCACCAGGGCAATTGTGTTACGAAGAGAAGCTGTGCAGCAACAGTGTTTCTTGGGGAGAATTGAGCCCGCGGCTCTGTAAATCCCAATGAGGAAAATAAAGTTTCACTCGCAGCCTTACTTTCAAAAGGGACCACACAGAGCATTCACCCTGCTGTGTCTTTCTCTAGTTTGTACTCCCAAGGTGCGTTAGAAGGGAGATACTTGAGTTGTTTCACTTACCACATGCTAGATGTTTAGCAAAAGAAGGCCTTTACTGCCCTTCTTTTGGCATATGGTTGTCCTCAGCCGAACAGTTCTCTCAGCTCCTAGAAGCGATGGGCGGTCCCTTGTGTACATCTTGGATCCCAGTGCAGACCTGTTAGTCCTAAGACACCAGAAATGCTTCCTACACTTAAAGCACCGCTTTGACAAACGCTGCCTGGAACCTGTTGCCTGCCTATCTATCTGTGTGACGAACAAAACAGTAACTTAGCTTGGAGCCAGTCCTCCTATATGTTTGGCTTACTCACCGACGATTGCTGAGGGATGAGCACTTAGCAGGGACTGAAAGGCCACGTTTGCCTCACGGGGGGCGGGGATATGACTTGTCCTCACAAGGCAATTGTGCAACGAAGAAAAGATAGGCCACTACACTGTTCATCAGGTAACCTTGAGGCCGCGTGTCGTCATTCCAGTGTGCCAAATAAACTTCCCATCACGGTTCAGTTTCCAAGGCGAGGGCACAGCGTCTTATGCTGCAGTTTCTGACTCCCTACTGGACGTTCAGCTGACCACCTAGACCCTTTCGTGAGTCAACTTTGTGATACACTTTGTGATACGGGGTCGTGATGGTGGTGAAAGGATTAGCAAGTCATGGGTTAGTGAGGCCGGTGTGTACAATGTATCTCCAGAGTACCTGGCTTTCAAGGGAGAGCCTGAAATTTTTCAGGCTACACTGAAAGTCCAGTGGCCGCCTGGGGTAAATTGCATCACGTGCGAGTGCCCTGAAGGCGGGGTCGAATCACTGTATGTTTTGTGTGCTCTGGGTTCGGCAGAAAAGCAGACACGTTTTGCATGAAGGAATGAACAGAACGCTGATAGCTGGCTGTTTCTAAGCTATCCCAACCTAGGTGTTTCTCTGACGAAGCCCTTCGCTGCTCATGATTGCGGCATCTAGCTGCTGCCAGCGGTGCATTGCTCACAACTCCCTGAAGACACAGGAGGCCCTTTTAGTCCGTTTCGGATCCTAGTACAGCCCCACGACTCAAGAGAGGACCTGATATGCTTCCTAGGGTTCGAGAAACCCAGGGACTAAGGCTGCATGGGGTCTGTCGCATGCCTACCTGGTTCATGAGAAAACCTGAACATTAGCTTAAGGCCAGAGGCCCCGTGTGGTTCTCCCCTTCCCTGAGGACAACTGAAGTAGGAGCACTTACCGAGGAACGGCAACATCCAATCTCCTTCCAGGAAACTCACTTGTCATCACAAAGGCAACTGTGCAACAACACTGTTTCCCAGGGAGAACTGAGCCCGCAGCTCTCTAAATCCCAATGAGGAAAATAAAGTTTCCCTTCAAGCCTTAGTTTCAAAATGGACCGCAGAGCATTCACCCTGTTGTATCCGTCACTCCATGGCACGTCCAAGGTGCGCATAGAACGGAGATACTACATTCGTTTCAACTTGCCGCATCCTAGCATTTTAACAAAAGACGCCCTTCACAGCCCTTCTTTCAGCCTATAGTTGCCCTCAACTGAGCTTCGCTCACAAGGCCCAGAAAGGACGGGCAGTCCGTCGTTTACATCTTGGATCCTAGTGCAGACCCCCGTGTCCTAAGACACCAGAAACGCTTCCTAGATTTAAAGCACCGCTTTGACAAAGGCTGCCGTGAGCTTGCGGCCCGCCTATGTCTGTGATGAGAGACGTAGAACGTTGGCTTGAGGCGAGTCGTCCGGGGTTGTGGGCGTACTCACGAATGATTTTTGAGGGAGGAGGCCGTGGCAGGAATTGAAAGCCAAGTGCTCTTTCGTGGAAGATAACTAGTCCTCCCAAAGACGACTGTGCAGCAAAGAGAAGATGGGCAACAACAGTGTTTACCAGGTAACCCTGAGGCCGCAAACTCTCTACTTTGCAATGAGGAAAATCAACTTCCCAGGAAGACTCAATTCCCAGCAGGACAAAGCAGCATATTACCAAGTCGCATCGGACTCTCTCTTGTACATCCCGTGGACACAGTGGCTCGTGACACTAGTCACCATTGCCATGCTGGGAGTCCTTACTGTGGTGTCAGGATATCAAGGGGAGGGCTTAGTTAGGCTTAGGTGACGGTACTTCTCTAGACTATCTACCAGTTCTGGAAAACCCTGTAGGTTTTGAAGCCGGACTTAAAGTGTAGTTGCCGCTTGAGGTAGACAGACGTCGTGGAGCAGCTCCCAGGAGCAGTGGTAGGCTAATTGTATTTTCTACTGCAGCTCAGGGTTCCTCCAGAGCGCAGACACCCTTTGCATGAAGGAAGGCATGGAACGTTGATAACTGGGTTGCTTTCAAGCTATCGCAATCCAGGTGTCTAAACAACGAAGCCCTTCACTGCCCATCAGTTGGCATCTAGCTGTTCCCGACGGTAGATGGCTCAAGGCTCCCCGAAGACACAGGCAGTCCTTTCTCAGTACGTTTTGGAACCTAGCGCTGACAAGTGAGTCCAAAAGAGAGCTGATATGCTTCCTAGAGTTCAAGAACCACAGGGACTAAGGCTCTATGCAATCGGTTGTTTCGCTAAGTCTGTCATGAGAACACCTGGACGTTAGCTTGAGGCTAGAGGCCCCATGTGGTGGGCCCATTCCCTGAAGACTACTGAAGGATGACCACCTACCAAGGGATGGCAACCTCCAAGTTTCTTGCCTAGAAACTCACGTCATCACCAGGGCAATTGTGTTACGAAGAGAAGCTGTGCAGCAACAGTGTTTCTTGGGGAGAATTGAGCCCGCGGCTCTGTAAATCCCAATGAGGAAAATAAAGTTTCACTCGCAGCCTTACTTTCAAAAGGGACCACACAGAGCATTCACCCTGCTGTGTCTTTCTCTAGTTTGTACTCCCAAGGTGCGTTAGAAGGGAGATACTTGAGTTGTTTCACTTACCACATGCTAGATGTTTAGCAAAAGAAGGCCTTTACTGCCCTTCTTTTGGCATATGGTTGTCCTCAGCCGAACAGTTCTCTCAGCTCCTAGAAGCGATGGGCGGTCCCTTGTGTACATCTTGGATCCCAGTGCAGACCTGTTAGTCCTAAGACACCAGAAATGCTTCCTACACTTAAAGCACCGCTTTGACAAACGCTGCCTGGAACCTGTTGCCTGCCTATCTATCTGTGTGACGAACAAAACAGTAACTTAGCTTGGAGCCAGTCCTCCTATATGTTTGGCTTACTCACCGACGATTGCTGAGGGATGAGCACTTAGCAGGGACTGAAAGGCCACGTTTGCCTCACGGGGGGCGGGGATATGACTTGTCCTCACAAGGCAATTGTGCAACGAAGAAAAGATAGGCCACTACACTGTTCATCAGGTAACCTTGAGGCCGCGTGTCGTCATTCCAGTGTGCCAAATAAACTTCCCATCACGGTTCAGTTTCCAAGGCGAGGGCACAGCGTCTTATGCTGCAGTTTCTGACTCCCTACTGGACGTTCAGCTGACCACCTAGACCCTTTCGTGAGTCAACTTTGTGATACACTTTGTGATACGGGGTCGTGATGGTGGTGAAAGGATTAGCAAGTCATGGGTTAGTGAGGCCGGTGTGTACAATGTATCTCCAGAGTACCTGGCTTTCAAGGGAGAGCCTGAAATTTTTCAGGCTACACTGAAAGTCCAGTGGCCGCCTGGGGTAAATTGCATCACGTGCGAGTGCCCTGAAGGCGGGGTCGAATCACTGTATGTTTTGTGTGCTCTGGGTTCGGCAGAAAAGCAGACACGTTTTGCATGAAGGAATGAACAGAACGCTGATAGCTGGCTGTTTCTAAGCTATCCCAACCTAGGTGTTTCTCTGACGAAGCCCTTCGCTGCCCATGATTGCGGCATCTAGCTGCTGCCAGCGGTGCATTGCTCACAACTCCCTGAAGACACAGGAGGCCCTTTTAGTCCGTTTCGGATCCTAGTACAGCCCCGCGACTCAAGAGAGGACCTGATATGCTTCCTAGGGTTCGAGAAACCCAGGGACTAAGGCTGCATGGGGTCTGTCGCATGCCTACCTGGTTCATGAGAAAACCTGAACATTAGCTTAAGGCCAGAGGCCCCGTGTGGTTCTCCCCTTCCCTGAGGACAACTGAAGTAGGAGCACTTACCGAGGAACGGCAACATCCAATCTCCTTCCAGGAAACTCACTTGTCATCACAAAGGCAACTGTGCAACAACACTGTTTCCCAGGGAGAACTGAGCCCGCAGCTCTCTAAATCCCAATGAGGAAAATAAAGTTTCCCTTCAAGCCTTAGTTTCAAAATGGACCGCAGAGCATTCACCCTGTTGTATCCGTCACTCCATGGCACGTCCAAGGTGCGCATAGAACGGAGATACTACATTCGTTTCAACTTGCCGCATCCTAGCATTTTAACAAAAGACGCCCTTCACAGCCCTTCTTTCAGCCTATAGTTGCCCTCAACTGAGCTTCGCTCACAAGGCCCAGAAAGGACGGGCAGTCCGTCGTTTACATCTTGGATCCTAGTGCAGACCCCCGTGTCCTAAGACACCAGAAACGCTTCCTAGATTTAAAGCACCGCTTTGACAAAGGCTGCCGTGAGCTTGCGGCCCGCCTATGTCTGTGATGAGAGACGTAGAACGTTGGCTTGAGGCGAGTCGTCCGGGGTTGTGGGCGTACTCACGAATGATTTTTGAGGGAGGAGGCCGTGGCAGGAATTGAAAGCCAAGTGCTCTTTCGTGGAAGATAACTAGTCCTCCCAAAGACGACTGTGCAGCAAAGAGAAGATGGGCAACAACAGTGTTTACCAGGTAACCCTGAGGCCGCAAACTCTCTACTTTGCAATGAGGAAAATCAACTTCCCAGGAAGACTCAATTCCCAGCAGGACAAAGCAGCATATTACCAAGTCGCATCGGACTCTCTCTTGTACATCCCGTGGACACAGTGGCTCGTGACACTAGTCACCATTGCCATGCTGGGAGTCCTTACTGTGGTGTCAGGATATCAAGGGGAGGGCTTAGTTAGGCCTAGGTGACGGTACTTCTCTAGACTATCTACCAGTTCTGGAAAACCCTGTAGGTTTTGAAGCCGGACTTAAAGTGTAGTTGCCGCTTGAGGTAGACAGACGTCGTGGAGCAGCTCCCAGGAGCAGTGGTAGGCTAATTGTATTTTCTACTGCAGCTCAGGGTTCCTCCAGAGCGCAGACACCCTTTGCATGAAGGAAGGCATGGAACGTTGATAACTGGGTTGCTTTCAAGCTATCGCAATCCAGGTGTCTAAACAACGAAGCCCTTCACTGCCCATCAGTTGGCATCTAGCTGTTCCCGACGGTAGATGGCTCAAGGCTCCCCGAAGACACAGGCAGTCCTTTCTCAGTACGTTTTGGAACCTAGCGCTGACAAGTGAGTCCAAAAGAGAGCTGATATGCTTCCTAGAGTTCAAGAACCACAGGGACTAAGGCTCTATGCAATCGGTTGTTTCGCTAAGTCTGTCATGAGAACACCTGGACGTTAGCTTGAGGCTAGAGGCCCCATGTGGTGGGCCCATTCCCTGAAGACTACTGAAGGATGACCACCTACCAAGGGATGGCAACCTCCAAGTTTCTTGCCTAGAAACTCACGTCATCACCAGGGCAATTGTGTTACGAAGAGAAGCTGTGCAGCAACAGTGTTTCTTGGGGAGAATTGAGCCCGCGGCTCTGTAAATCCCAATGAGGAAAATAAAGTTTCACTCGCAGCCTTACTTTCAAAAGGGACCACACAGAGCATTCACCCTGCTGTGTCTTTCTCTAGTTTGTACTCCCAAGGTGCGTTAGAAGGGAGATACTTGAGTTGTTTCACTTACCACATGCTAGATGTTTAGCAAAAGAAGGCCTTTACTGCCCTTCTTTTGGCATATGGTTGTCCTCAGCCGAACAGTTCTCTCAGCTCCTAGAAGCGATGGGCGGTCCCTTGTGTACATCTTGGATCCCAGTGCAGACCTGTTAGTCCTAAGACACCAGAAATGCTTCCTACACTTAAAGCACCGCTTTGACAAACGCTGCCTGGAACCTGTTGCCTGCCTATCTATCTGTGTGACGAACAAAACAGTAACTTAGCTTGGAGCCAGTCCTCCTATATGTTTGGCTTACTCACCGACGATTGCTGAGGGATGAGCACTTAGCAGGGACTGAAAGGCCACGTTTGCCTCACGGGGGGCGGGGATATGACTTGTCCTCACAAGGCAATTGTGCAACGAAGAAAAGATAGGCCACTACACTGTTCATCAGGTAACCTTGAGGCCGCGTGTCGTCATTCCAGTGTGCCAAATAAACTTCCCATCACGGTTCAGTTTCCAAGGCGAGGGCACAGCGTCTTATGCTGCAGTTTCTGACTCCCTACTGGACGTTCAGCTGACCACCTAGACCCTTTCGTGAGTCAACTTTGTGATACACTTTGTGATACGGGGTCGTGATGGTGGTGAAAGGATTAGCAAGTCATGGGTTAGTGAGGCCGGTGTGTACAATGTATCTCCAGAGTACCTGGCTTTCAAGGGAGAGCCTGAAATTTTTCAGGCTACACTGAAAGTCCAGTGGCCGCCTGGGGTAAATTGCATCACGTGCGAGTGCCCTGAAGGCGGGGTCGAATCACTGTATGTTTTGTGTGCTCTGGGTTCGGCAGAAAAGCAGACACGTTTTGCATGAAGGAATGAACAGAACGCTGATAGCTGGCTGTTTCTAAGCTATCCCAACCTAGGTGTTTCTCTGACGAAGCCCTTCGCTGCCCATGATTGCGGCATCTAGCTGCTGCCAGCGGTGCATTGCTCACAACTCCCTGAAGACACAGGAGGCCCTTTTAGTCCGTTTCGGATCCTAGTACAGCCCCGCGACTCAAGAGAGGACCTGATATGCTTCCTAGGGTTCGAGAAACCCAGGGACTAAGGCTGCATGGGGTCTGTCGCATGCCTACCTGGTTCATGAGAAAACCTGAACATTAGCTTAAGGCCAGAGGCCCCGTGTGGTTCTCCCCTTCCCTGAGGACAACTGAAGTAGGAGCACTTACCGAGGAACGGCAACATCCAATCTCCTTCCAGGAAACTCACTTGTCATCACAAAGGCAACTGTGCAACAACACTGTTTCCCAGGGAGAACTGAGCCCGCAGCTCTCTAAATCCCAATGAGGAAAATAAAGTTTCCCTTCAAGCCTTAGTTTCAAAATGGACCGCAGAGCATTCACCCTGTTGTATCCGTCACTCCATGGCACGTCCAAGGTGCGCATAGAACGGAGATACTACATTCGTTTCAACTTGCCGCATCCTAGCATTTTAACAAAAGACGCCCTTCACAGCCCTTCTTTCAGCCTATAGTTGCCCTCAACTGAGCTTCGCTCACAAGGCCCAGAAAGGACGGGCAGTCCGTCGTTTACATCTTGGATCCTAGTGCAGACCCCCGTGTCCTAAGACACCAGAAACGCTTCCTAGATTTAAAGCACCGCTTTGACAAAGGCTGCCGTGAGCTTGCGGCCCGCCTATGTCTGTGATGAGAGACGTAGAACGTTGGCTTGAGGCGAGTCGTCCGGGGTTGTGGGCGTACTCACGAATGATTTTTGAGGGAGGAGGCCGTGGCAGGAATTGAAAGCCAAGTGCTCTTTCGTGGAAGATAACTAGTCCTCCCAAAGACGACTGTGCAGCAAAGAGAAGATGGGCAACAACAGTGTTTACCAGGTAACCCTGAGGCCGCAAACTCTCTACTTTGCAATGAGGAAAATCAACTTCCCAGGAAGACTCAATTCCCAGCAGGACAAAGCAGCATATTACCAAGTCGCATCGGACTCTCTCTTGTACATCCCGTGGACACAGTGGCTCGTGACACTAGTCACCATTGCCATGCTGGGAGTCCTTACTGTGGTGTCAGGATATCAAGGGGAGGGCTTAGTTAGGCCTAGGTGACGGTACTTCTCTAGACTATCTACCAGTTCTGGAAAACCCTGTAGGTTTTGAAGCCGGACTTAAAGTGTAGTTGCCGCTTGAGGTAGACAGACGTCGTGGAGCAGCTCCCAGGAGCAGTGGTAGGCTAATTGTATTTTCTACTGCAGCTCAGGGTTCCTCCAGAGCGCAGACACCCTTTGCATGAAGGAAGGCATGGAACGTTGATAACTGGGTTGCTTTCAAGCTATCGCAATCCAGGTGTCTAAACAACGAAGCCCTTCACTGCCCATCAGTTGGCATCTAGCTGTTCCCGACGGTAGATGGCTCAAGGCTCCCCGAAGACACAGGCAGTCCTTTCTCAGTACGTTTTGGAACCTAGCGCTGACAAGTGAGTCCAAAAGAGAGCTGATATGCTTCCTAGAGTTCAAGAACCACAGGGACTAAGGCTCTATGCAATCGGTTGTTTCGCTAAGTCTGTCATGAGAACACCTGGACGTTAGCTTGAGGCTAGAGGCCCCATGTGGTGGGCCCATTCCCTGAAGACTACTGAAGGATGACCACCTACCAAGGGATGGCAACCTCCAAGTTTCTTGCCTAGAAACTCACGTCATCACCAGGGCAATTGTGTTACGAAGAGAAGCTGTGCAGCAACAGTGTTTCTTGGGGAGAATTGAGCCCGCGGCTCTGTAAATCCCAATGAGGAAAATAAAGTTTCACTCGCAGCCTTACTTTCAAAAGGGACCACACAGAGCATTCACCCTGCTGTGTCTTTCTCTAGTTTGTACTCCCAAGGTGCGTTAGAAGGGAGATACTTGAGTTGTTTCACTTACCACATGCTAGATGTTTAGCAAAAGAAGGCCTTTACTGCCCTTCTTTTGGCATATGGTTGTCCTCAGCCGAACAGTTCTCTCAGCTCCTAGAAGCGATGGGCGGTCCCTTGTGTACATCTTGGATCCCAGTGCAGACCTGTTAGTCCTAAGACACCAGAAATGCTTCCTACACTTAAAGCACCGCTTTGACAAACGCTGCCTGGAACCTGTTGCCTGCCTATCTATCTGTGTGACGAACAAAACAGTAACTTAGCTTGGAGCCAGTCCTCCTATATGTTTGGCTTACTCACCGACGATTGCTGAGGGATGAGCACTTAGCAGGGACTGAAAGGCCACGTTTGCCTCACGGGGGGCGGGGATATGACTTGTCCTCACAAGGCAATTGTGCAACGAAGAAAAGATAGGCCACTACACTGTTCATCAGGTAACCTTGAGGCCGCGTGTCGTCATTCCAGTGTGCCAAATAAACTTCCCATCACGGTTCAGTTTCCAAGGCGAGGGCACAGCGTCTTATGCTGCAGTTTCTGACTCCCTACTGGACGTTCAGCTGACCACCTAGACCCTTTCGTGAGTCAACTTTGTGATACACTTTGTGATACGGGGTCGTGATGGTGGTGAAAGGATTAGCAAGTCATGGGTTAGTGAGGCCGGTGTGTACAATGTATCTCCAGAGTACCTGGCTTTCAAGGGAGAGCCTGAAATTTTTCAGGCTACACTGAAAGTCCAGTGGCCGCCTGGGGTAAATTGCATCACGTGCGAGTGCCCTGAAGGCGGGGTCGAATCACTGTATGTTTTGTGTGCTCTGGGTTCGGCAGAAAAGCAGACACGTTTTGCATGAAGGAATGAACAGAACGCTGATAGCTGGCTGTTTCTAAGCTATCCCAACCTAGGTGTTTCTCTGACGAAGCCCTTCGCTGCCCATGATTGCGGCATCTAGCTGCTGCCAGCGGTGCATTGCTCACAACTCCCTGAAGACACAGGAGGCCCTTTTAGTCCGTTTCGGATCCTAGTACAGCCCCGCGACTCAAGAGAGGACCTGATATGCTTCCTAGGGTTCGAGAAACCCAGGGACTAAGGCTGCATGCGGTCTGTCGCATGCCTACCTGGTTCATGAGAAAACCTGAACATTAGCTTAAGGCCAGAGGCCCCGTGTGGTTCTCCCCTTCCCTGAGGACAACTGAAGTAGGAGCACTTACCGAGGAACGGCAACATCCAATCTCCTTCCAGGAAACTCACTTGTCATCACAAAGGCAACTGTGCAACAACACTGTTTCCCAGGGAGAACTGAGCCCGCAGCTCTCTAAATCCCAATGAGGAAAATAAAGTTTCCCTTCAAGCCTTAGTTTCAAAATGGACCGCAGAGCATTCACCCTGTTGTATCCGTCACTCCATGGCACGTCCAAGGTGCGCATAGAACGGAGATACTACATTCGTTTCAACTTGCCGCATCCTAGCATTTTAACAAAAGACGCCCTTCACAGCCCTTCTTTCAGCCTATAGTTGCCCTCAACTGAGCTTCGCTCACAAGGCCCAGAAAGGACGGGCAGTCCGTCGTTTACATCTTGGATCCTAGTGCAGACCCCCGTGTCCTAAGACACCAGAAACGCTTCCTAGATTTAAAGCACCGCTTTGACAAAGGCTGCCGTGAGCTTGCGGCCCGCCTATGTCTGTGATGAGAGACGTAGAACGTTGGCTTGAGGCGAGTCGTCCGGGGTTGTGGGCGTACTCACGAATGATTTTTGAGGGAGGAGGCCGTGGCAGGAATTGAAAGCCAAGTGCTCTTTCGTGGAAGATAACTAGTCCTCCCAAAGACGACTGTGCAGCAAAGAGAAGATGGGCAACAACAGTGTTTACCAGGTAACCCTGAGGCCGCAAACTCTCTACTTTGCAATGAGGAAAATCAACTTCCCAGGAAGACTCAATTCCCAGCAGGACAAAGCAGCATATTACCAAGTCGCATCGGACTCTCTCTTGTACATCCCGTGGACACAGTGGCTCGTGACACTAGTCACCATTGCCATGCTGGGAGTCCTTACTGTGGTGTAAGGATATCAAGGGGAGGGCTTAGTTAGGCCTAGGTGACGGTACTTCTCTAGACTATCTACCAGTTCTGGAAAACCCTGTAGGTTTTGAAGCCGGACTTAAAGTGTAGTTGCCGCTTGAGGTAGACAGACGTCGTGGAGCAGCTCCCAGGAGCAGTGGTAGGCTAATTGTATTTTCTACTGCAGCTCAGGGTTCCTCCAGAGCGCAGACACCCTTTGCATGAAGGAAGGCATGGAACGTTGATAACTGGGTTGCTTTCAAGCTATCGCAATCCAGGTGTCTAAACAACGAAGCCCTTCACTGCCCATCAGTTGGCATCTAGCTGTTCCCGACGGTAGATGGCTCAAGGCTCCCCGAAGACACAGGCAGTCCTTTCTCAGTACGTTTTGGAACCTAGCGCTGACAAGTGAGTCCAAAAGAGAGCTGATATGCTTCCTAGAGTTCAAGAACCACAGGGACTAAGGCTCTATGCAATCGGTTGTTTCGCTAAGTCTGTCATGAGAACACCTGGACGTTAGCTTGAGGCTAGAGGCCCCATGTGGTGGGCCCATTCCCTGAAGACTACTGAAGGATGACCACCTACCAAGGGATGGCAACCTCCAAGTTTCTTGCCTAGAAACTCACGTCATCACCAGGGCAATTGTGTTACGAAGAGAAGCTGTGCAGCAACAGTGTTTCTTGGGGAGAATTGAGCCCGCGGCTCTGTAAATCCCAATGAGGAAAATAAAGTTTCACTCGCAGCCTTACTTTCAAAAGGGACCACACAGAGCATTCACCCTGCTGTGTCTTTCTCTAGTTTGTACTCCCAAGGTGCGTTAGAAGGGAGATACTTGAGTTGTTTCACTTACCACATGCTAGATGTTTAGCAAAAGAAGGCCTTTACTGCCCTTCTTTTGGCATATGGTTGTCCTCAGCCGAACAGTTCTCTCAGCTCCTAGAAGCGATGGGCGGTCCCTTGTGTACATCTTGGATCCCAGTGCAGACCTGTTAGTCCTAAGACACCAGAAATGCTTCCTACACTTAAAGCACCGCTTTGACAAACGCTGCCTGGAACCTGTTGCCTGCCTATCTATCTGTGTGACGAACAAAACAGTAACTTAGCTTGGAGCCAGTCCTCCTATATGTTTGGCTTACTCACCGACGATTGCTGAGGGATGAGCACTTAGCAGGGACTGAAAGGCCACGTTTGCCTCACGGGGGGCGGGGATATGACTTGTCCTCACAAGGCAATTGTGCAACGAAGAAAAGATAGGCCACTACACTGTTCATCAGGTAACCTTGAGGCCGCGTGTCGTCATTCCAGTGTGCCAAATAAACTTCCCATCACGGTTCAGTTTCCAAGGCGAGGGCACAGCGTCTTATGCTGCAGTTTCTGACTCCCTACTGGACGTTCAGCTGACCACCTAGACCCTTTCGTGAGTCAACTTTGTGATACACTTTGTGATACGGGGTCGTGATGGTGGTGAAAGGATTAGCAAGTCATGGGTTAGTGAGGCCGGTGTGTACAATGTATCTCCAGAGTACCTGGCTTTCAAGGGAGAGCCTGAAATTTTTCAGGCTACACTGAAAGTCCAGTGGCCGCCTGGGGTAAATTGCATCACGTGCGAGTGCCCTGAAGGCGGGGTCGAATCACTGTATGTTTTGTGTGCTCTGGGTTCGGCAGAAAAGCAGACACGTTTTGCATGAAGGAATGAACAGAACGCTGATAGCTGGCTGTTTCTAAGCTATCCCAACCTAGGTGTTTCTCTGACGAAGCCCTTCGCTGCCCATGATTGCGGCATCTAGCTGCTGCCAGCGGTGCATTGCTCACAACTCCCTGAAGACACAGGAGGCCCTTTTAGTCCGTTTCGGATCCTAGTACAGCCCCGTGACTCAAGAGAGGACGTGATATGCTTCCTAGGGTTCGAGAAACCCAGGGACTAAGGCTGCATGGGGTCTGTCGCATGCCTACCTGGTTCATGAGAAAACCTGAACATTAGCTTAAGGCCAGAGGCCCCGTGTGGTTCTCCCCTTCCCTGAGGACAACTGAAGTAGGAGCACTTACCGAGGAACGGCAACATCCAATCTCCTTCCAGGAAACTCACTTGTCATCACAAAGGCAACTGTGCAACAACACTGTTTCCCAGGGAGAACTGAGCCCGCAGCTCTCTAAATCCCAATGAGGAAAATAAAGTTTCCCTTCAAGCCTTAGTTTCAAAATGGACCGCAGAGCATTCACCCTGTTGTATCCGTCACTCCATGGCACGTCCAAGGTGCGCATAGAACGGAGATACTACATTCGTTTCAACTTGCCGCATCCTAGCATTTTAACAAAAGACGCCCTTCACAGCCCTTCTTTCAGCCTATAGCTGCCCTCAACTGAGCTTCGCTCATAAGGCCCAGAAAGGATGGGCAGTCCGTCGTTTACATCTTGGATCCCAGTGCAGACCCCCGTGTCCTAAGACACCAGAAACGCTTCCTAGATTTAAAGCACCGCTTTGACAAAGGCTGCCGTGAGCTTGCGGCCTGCCTATGTCTGTGATGAGAGACGTAGAACGTTGGCTTGAGGCGAGTCGTCCGGGGTTGTGGGCGTACTCACGAATGATTTTTGAGGGAGGAGGCCATGGCAGGAATTGAAAGCCAAGTGCTCTTTCGTGGAAGATAACTAGTCCTCCCAAAGACGACTGTGCAGCAAAGAGAAGATGGGCAACAACAGTGTTTACCAGGTAACCCTGAGGCCGCAAACTCTCTACTTTGCAATGAGGAAAATCAACTTCCCAGGAAGACTCAATTCCCAGCAGGACAAAGCAGCATATTACCAAGTCGCATCGGACTCTCTCTTGTACATCCCGTGGACACAGTGGCTCGTGACACTAGTCACCATTGCCATGCTGGGAGTCCTTACTGTGGTGTCAGGATATCAAGGGGAAGGCTTAGTTAGGCCTAGGTGACGGTACTTCTCTAGACTATCTACCAGTTCTGGAAAACCCTGTAGGTTTTGAAGCCGGACTTAAAGTGTAGTTGCCGCTTGAGGTAGACAGACGTCGTGGAGCAGCTCCCAGGAGCAGTGGTAGGCTAATTGTATTTTCTACTGCAGCTCAGGGTTCCTCCAGAGCGCAGACACCCTTTGCATGAAGGAAGGCATGGAACGTTGATAACTGGGTTGCTTTCAAGCTATCGCAATCCAGGTGTCTAAACAACGAAGCCCTTCACTGCCCATCAGTTGGCATCTAGCTGTTCCCGACGGTAGATGGCTCAAGGCTCCCCGAAGACACAGGCAGTCCTTTCTCAGTACGTTTTGGAACCTAGCGCTGACAAGTGAGTCCAAAAGAGAGCTGATATGCTTCCTAGAGTTCAAGAACCACAGGGACTAAGGCTCTATGCAATCGGTTGTTTCGCTAAGTCTGTCATGAGAACACCTGGACGTTAGCTTGAGGCTAGAGGCCCCATGTGGTGGGCCCATTCCCTGAAGACTACTGAAGGATGACCACCTACCAAGGGATGGCAACCTCCAAGTTTCTTGCCTAGAAACTCACGTCATCACCAGGGCAATTGTGTTACGAAGAGAAGCTGTGCAGCAACAGTGTTTCTTGGGGAGAATTGAGCCCGCGGCTCTGTAAATCCCAATGAGGAAAATAAAGTTTCACTCGCAGCCTTACTTTCAAAAGGGACCACACAGAGCATTCACCCTGCTGTGTCTTTCTCTAGTTTGTACTCCCAAGGTGCGTTAGAAGGGAGATACTTGAGTTGTTTCACTTACCACATGCTAGATGTTTAGCAAAAGAAGGCCTTTACTGCCCTTCTTTTGGCATATGGTTGTCCTCAGCCGAACAGTTCTCTCAGCTCCTAGAAGCGATGGGCGGTCCCTTGTGTACATCTTGGATCCCAGTGCAGACCTGTTAGTCCTAAGACACCAGAAATGCTTCCTACACTTAAAGCACCGCTTTGACAAACGCTGCCTGGAACCTGTTGCCTGCCTATCTATCTGTGTGACGAACAAAACAGTAACTTAGCTTGGAGCCAGTCCTCCTATATGTTTGGCTTACTCACCGACGATTGCTGAGGGATGAGCACTTAGCAGGGACTGAAAGGCCACGTTTGCCTCACGGGGGGCGGGGATATGACTTGTCCTCACAAGGCAATTGTGCAACGAAGAAAAGATAGGCCACTACACTGTTCATCAGGTAACCTTGAGGCCGCGTGTCGTCATTCCAGTGTGCCAAATAAACTTCCCATCACGGTTCAGTTTCCAAGGCGAGGGCACAGCGTCTTATGCTGCAGTTTCTGACTCCCTACTGGACGTTCAGCTGACCACCTAGACCCTTTCGTGAGTCAACTTTGTGATACACTTTGTGATACGGGGTCGTGATGGTGGTGAAAGGATTAGCAAGTCATGGGTTAGTGAGGCCGGTGTGTACAATGTATCTCCAGAGTACCTGGCTTTCAAGGGAGAGCCTGAAATTTTTCAGGCTACACTGAAAGTCCAGTGGCCGCCTGGGGTAAATTGCATCACGTGCGAGTGCCCTGAAGGCGGGGTCGAATCACTGTATGTTTTGTGTGCTCTGGGTTCGGCAGAAAAGCAGACACGTTTTGCATGAAGGAATGAACAGAACGCTGATAGCTGGCTGTTTCTAAGCTATCCCAACCTAGGTGTTTCTCTGACGAAGCCCTTCGCTGCCCATGATTGCGGCATCTAGCTGCTGCCAGCGGTGCATTGCTCACAACTCCCTGAAGACACAGGAGGCCCTTTTAGTCCGTTTCGGATCCTAGTACAGCCCCGCGACTCAAGAGAGGACCTGATATGCTTCCTAGGGTTCGAGAAACCCAGGGACTAAGGCTGCATGGGGTCTGTCGCATGCCTACCTGGTTCATGAGAAAACCTGAACATTAGCTTAAGGCCAGAGGCCCCGTGTGGTTCTCCCCTTCCCTGAGGACAACTGAAGTAGGAGCACTTACCGAGGAACGGCAACATCCAATCTCCTTCCAGGAAACTCACTTGTCATCACAAAGGCAACTGTGCAACAACACTGTTTCCCAGGGAGAACTGAGCCCGCAGCTCTCTAAATCCCAATGAGGAAAATAAAGTTTCCCTTCAAGCCTTAGTTTCAAAATGGACCGCAGAACATTCACCCTGTTGTATCCGTCACTCCATGGCACGTCCAAGGTGCGCATAGAACGGAGATACTACATTCGTTTCAACTTGCCGCATCCTAGCATTTTAACAAAAGACGCCCTTCACAGCCCTTCTTTCAGCCTATAGTTGCCCTCAACTGAGCTTCGCTCACAAGGCCCAGAAAGGACGGGCAGTCCGTCGTTTACATCTTGGATCCTAGTGCAGACCCCCGTGTCCTAAGACACCAGAAACGCTTCCTAGATTTAAAGCACCGCTTTGACAAAGGCTGCCGTGAGCTTGCGGCCCGCCTATGTCTGTGATGAGAGACGTAGAACGTTGGCTTGAGGCGAGTCGTCCGGGGTTGTGGGCGTACTCACGAATGATTTTTGAGGGAGGAGGCCGTGGCAGGAATTGAAAGCCAAGTGCTCTTTCGTGGAAGATAACTAGTCCTCCCAAAGACGACTGTGCAGCAAAGAGAAGATGGGCAACAACAGTGTTTACCAGGTAACCCTGAGGCCGCAAACTCTCTACTTTGCAATGAGGAAAATCAACTTCCCAGGAAGACTCAATTCCCAGCAGGACAAAGCAGCATATTACCAAGTCGCATCGGACTCTCTCTTGTACATCCCGTGGACACAGTGGCTCGTGACACTAGTCACCATTGCCATGCTGGGAGTCCTTACTGTGGTGTCAGGATATCAAGGGGAGGGCTTAGTTAGGCCTAGGTGACGGTACTTCTCTAGACTATCTACCAGTTCTGGAAAACCCTGTAGGTTTTGAAGCCGGACTTAAAGTGTAGTTGCCGCTTGAGGTAGACAGACGTCGTGGAGCAGCTCCCAGGAGCAGTGGTAGGCTAATTGTATTTTCTACTGCAGCTCAGGGTTCCTCCAGAGCGCAGACACCCTTTGCATGAAGGAAGGCATGGAACGTTGATAACTGGGTTGCTTTCAAGCTATCGCAATCCAGGTGTCTAAACAACGAAGCCCTTCACTGCCCATCAGTTGGCATCTAGCTGTTCCCGACGGTAGATGGCTCAAGGCTCCCCGAAGACACAGGCAGTCCTTTCTCAGTACGTTTTGGAACCTAGCGCTGACAAGTGAGTCCAAAAGAGAGCTGATATGCTTCCTAGAGTTCAAGAACCACAGGGACTAAGGCTCTATGCAATCGGTTGTTTCGCTAAGTCTGTCATGAGAACACCTGGACGTTAGCTTGAGGCTAGAGGCCCCATGTGGTGGGCCCATTCCCTGAAGACTACTGAAGGATGACCACCTACCAAGGGATGGCAACCTCCAAGTTTCTTGCCTAGAAACTCACGTCATCACCAGGGCAATTGTGTTACGAAGAGAAGCTGTGCAGCAACAGTGTTTCTTGGGGAGAATTGAGCCCGCGGCTCTGTAAATCCCAATGAGGAAAATAAAGTTTCACTCGCAGCCTTACTTTCAAAAGGGACCACACAGAGCATTCACCCTGCTGTGTCTTTCTCTAGTTTGTACTCCCAAGGTGCGTTAGAAGGGAGATACTTGAGTTGTTTCACTTACCACATGCTAGATGTTTAGCAAAAGAAGGCCTTTACTGCCCTTCTTTTGGCATATGGTTGTCCTCAGCCGAACAGTTCTCTCAGCTCCTAGAAGCGATGGGCGGTCCCTTGTGTACATCTTGGATCCCAGTGCAGACCTGTTAGTCCTAAGACACCAGAAATGCTTCCTACACTTAAAGCACCGCTTTGACAAACGCTGCCTGGAACCTGTTGCCTGCCTATCTATCTGTGTGACGAACAAAACAGTAACTTAGCTTGGAGCCAGTCCTCCTATATGTTTGGCTTACTCACCGACGATTGCTGAGGGATGAGCACTTAGCAGGGACTGAAAGGCCACGTTTGCCTCACGGGGGGCGGGGATATGACTTGTCCTCACAAGGCAATTGTGCAACGAAGAAAAGATAGGCCACTACACTGTTCATCAGGTAACCTTGAGGCCGCGTGTCGTCATTCCAGTGTGCCAAATAAACTTCCCATCACGGTTCAGTTTCCAAGGCGAGGGCACAGCGTCTTATGCTGCAGTTTCTGACTCCCTACTGGACGTTCAGCTGACCACCTAGACCCTTTCGTGAGTCAACTTTGTGATACACTTTGTGATACGGGGTCGTGATGGTGGTGAAAGGATTAGCAAGTCATGGGTTAGTGAGGCCGGTGTGTACAATGTATCTCCAGAGTACCTGGCTTTCAAGGGAGAGCCTGAAATTTTTCAGGCTACACTGAAAGTCCAGTGGCCGCCTGGGGTAAATTGCATCACGTGCGAGTGCCCTGAAGGCGGGGTCGAATCACTGTATGTTTTGTGTGCTCTGGGTTCGGCAGAAAAGCAGACACGTTTTGCATGAAGGAATGAACAGAACGCTGATAGCTGGCTGTTTCTAAGCTATCCCAACCTAGGTGTTTCTCTGACGAAGCCCTTCGCTGCCCATGATTGCGGCATCTAGCTGCTGCCAGCGGTGCATTGCTCACAACTCCCTGAAGACACAGGAGGCCCTTTTAGTCCGTTTCGGATCCTAGTACAGCCCCGCGACTCAAGAGAGGACCTGATATGCTTCCTAGGGTTCGAGAAACCCAGGGACTAAGGCTGCATGGGGTCTGTCGCATGCCTACCTGGTTCATGAGAAAACCTGAACATTAGCTTAAGGCCAGAGGCCCCGTGTGGTTCTCCCCTTCCCTGAGGACAACTGAAGTAGGAGCACTTACCGAGGAACGGCAACATCCAATCTCCTTCCAGGAAACTCACTTGTCATCACAAAGGCAACTGTGCAACAACACTGTTTCCCAGGGAGAACTGAGCCCGCAGCTCTCTAAATCCCAATGAGGAAAATAAAGTTTCCCTTCAAGCCTTAGTTTCAAAATGGACCGCAGAGCATTCACCCTGTTGTATCCGTCACTCCATGGCACGTCCAAGGTGCGCATAGAACGGAGATACTACATTCGTTTCAACTTGCCGCATCCTAGCATTTTAACAAAAGACGCCCTTCACAGCCCTTCTTTCAGCCTATAGTTGCCCTCAACTGAGCTTCGCTCACAAGGCCCAGAAAGGACGGGCAGTCCGTCGTTTACATCTTGGATCCTAGTGCAGACCCCCGTGTCCTAAGACACCAGAAACGCTTCCTAGATTTAAAGCACCGCTTTGACAAAGGCTGCCGTGAGCTTGCGGCCCGCCTATGTCTGTGATGAGAGACGTAGAACGTTGGCTTGAGGCGAGTCGTCCGGGGTTGTGGGCGTACTCACGAATGATTTTTGAGGGAGGAGGCCGTGGCAGGAATTGAAAGCCAAGTGCTCTTTCGTGGAAGATAACTAGTCCTCCCAAAGACGACTGTGCAGCAAAGAGAAGATGGGCAACAACAGTGTTTACCAGGTAACCCTGAGGCCGCAAACTCTCTACTTTGCAATGAGGAAAATCAACTTCCCAGGAAGACTCAATTCCCAGCAGGACAAAGCAGCATATTACCAAGTCGCATCGGACTCTCTCTTGTACATCCCGTGGACACAGTGGCTCGTGACACTAGTCACCATTGCCATGCTGGGAGTCCTTACTGTGGTGTCAGGATATCAAGGGGAGGGCTTAGTTAGGCCTAGGTGACGGTACTTCTCTAGACTATCTACCAGTTCTGGAAAACCCTGTAGGTTTTGAAGCCGGACTTAAAGTGTAGTTGCCGCTTGAGGTAGACAGACGTCGTGGAGCAGCTCCCAGGAGCAGTGGTAGGCTAATTGTATTTTCTACTGCAGCTCAGGGTTCCTCCAGAGCGCAGACACCCTTTGCATGAAGGAAGGCATGGAACGTTGATAACTGGGTTGCTTTCAAGCTATCGCAATCCAGGTGTCTAAACAACGAAGCCCTTCACTGCCCATCAGTTGGCATCTAGCTGTTCCCGACGGTAGATGGCTCAAGGCTCCCCGAAGACACAGGCAGTCCTTTCTCAGTACGTTTTGGAACCTAGCGCTGACAAGTGAGTCCAAAAGAGAGCTGATATGCTTCCTAGAGTTCAAGAACCACAGGGACTAAGGCTCTATGCAATCGGTTGTTTCGCTAAGTCTGTCATGAGAACACCTGGACGTTAGCTTGAGGCTAGAGGCCCCATGTGGTGGGCCCATTCCCTGAAGACTACTGAAGGATGACCACCTACCAAGGGATGGCAACCTCCAAGTTTCTTGCCTAGAAACTCACGTCATCACCAGGGCAATTGTGTTACGAAGAGAAGCTGTGCAGCAACAGTGTTTCTTGGGGAGAATTGAGCCCGCGGCTCTGTAAATCCCAATGAGGAAAATAAAGTTTCACTCGCAGCCTTACTTTCAAAAGGGACCACACAGAGCATTCACCCTGCTGTGTCTTTCTCTAGTTTGTACTCCCAAGGTGCGTTAGAAGGGAGATACTTGAGTTGTTTCACTTACCACATGCTAGATGTTTAGCAAAAGAAGGCCTTTACTGCCCTTCTTTTGGCATATGGTTGTCCTCAGCCGAACAGTTCTCTCAGCTCCTAGAAGCGATGGGCGGTCCCTTGTGTACATCTTGGATCCCAGTGCAGACCTGTTAGTCCTAAGACACCAGAAATGCTTCCTACACTTAAAGCACCGCTTTGACAAACGCTGCCTGGAACCTGTTGCCTGCCTATCTATCTGTGTGACGAACAAAACAGTAACTTAGCTTGGAGCCAGTCCTCCTATATGTTTGGCTTACTCACCGACGATTGCTGAGGGATGAGCACTTAGCAGGGACTGAAAGGCCACGTTTGCCTCACGGGGGGCGGGGATATGACTTGTCCTCACAAGGCAATTGTGCAACGAAGAAAAGATAGGCCACTACACTGTTCATCAGGTAACCTTGAGGCCGCGTGTCGTCATTCCAGTGTGCCAAATAAACTTCCCATCACGGTTCAGTTTCCAAGGCGAGGGCACAGCGTCTTATGCTGCAGTTTCTGACTCCCTACTGGACGTTCAGCTGACCACCTAGACCCTTTCGTGAGTCAACTTTGTGATACACTTTGTGATACGGGGTCGTGATGGTGGTGAAAGGATTAGCAAGTCATGGGTTAGTGAGGCCGGTGTGTACAATGTATCTCCAGAGTACCTGGCTTTCAAGGGAGAGCCTGAAATTTTTCAGGCTACACTGAAAGTCCAGTGGCCGCCTGGGGTAAATTGCATCACGTGCGAGTGCCCTGAAGGCGGGGTCGAATCACTGTATGTTTTGTGTGCTCTGGGTTCGGCAGAAAAGCAGACACGTTTTGCATGAAGGAATGAACAGAACGCTGATAGCTGGCTGTTTCTAAGCTATCCCAACCTAGGTGTTTCTCTGACGAAGCCCTTCGCTGCCCATGATTGCGGCATCTAGCTGCTGCCAGCGGTGCATTGCTCACAACTCCCTGAAGACACAGGAGGCCCTTTTAGTCCGTTTCGGATCCTAGTACAGCCCCGCGACTCAAGAGAGGACCTGATATGCTTCCTAGGGTTCGAGAAACCCAGGGACTAAGGCTGCATGCGGTCTGTCGCATGCCTACCTGGTTCATGAGAAAACCTGAACATTAGCTTAAGGCCAGAGGCCCCGTGTGGTTCTCCCCTTCCCTGAGGACAACTGAAGTAGGAGCACTTACCGAGGAACGGCAACATCCAATCTCCTTCCAGGAAACTCACTTGTCATCACAAAGGCAACTGTGCAACAACACTGTTTCCCAGGGAGAACTGAGCCCGCAGCTCTCTAAATCCCAATGAGGAAAATAAAGTTTCCCTTCAAGCCTTAGTTTCAAAATGGACCGCAGAGCATTCACCCTGTTGTATCCGTCACTCCATGGCACGTCCAAGGTGCGCATAGAACGGAGATACTACATTCGTTTCAACTTGCCGCATCCTAGCATTTTAACAAAAGACGCCCTTCACAGCCCTTCTTTCAGCCTATAGTTGCCCTCAACTGAGCTTCGCTCACAAGGCCCAGAAAGGACGGGCAGTCCGTCGTTTACATCTTGGATCCTAGTGCAGACCCCCGTGTCCTAAGACACCAGAAACGCTTCCTAGATTTAAAGCACCGCTTTGACAAAGGCTGCCGTGAGCTTGCGGCCCGCCTATGTCTGTGATGAGAGACGTAGAACGTTGGCTTGAGGCGAGTCGTCCGGGGTTGTGGGCGTACTCACGAATGATTTTTGAGGGAGGAGGCCGTGGCAGGAATTGAAAGCCAAGTGCTCTTTCGTGGAAGATAACTAGTCCTCCCAAAGACGACTGTGCAGCAAAGAGAAGATGGGCAACAACAGTGTTTACCAGGTAACCCTGAGGCCGCAAACTCTCTACTTTGCAATGAGGAAAATCAACTTCCCAGGAAGACTCAATTCCCAGCAGGACAAAGCAGCATATTACCAAGTCGCATCGGACTCTCTCTTGTACATCCCGTGGACACAGTGGCTCGTGACCCTAGTCACCATTGCCATGCTGGGAGTCCTTACTGTGGTGTCAGGATATCAAGGGGAGGGCTTAGTTAGGCCTAGGTGACGGTACTTCTCTAGACTATCTACCAGTTCTGGAAAACCCTGTAGGTTTTGAAGCCGGACTTAAAGTGTAGTTGCCGCTTGAGGTAGACAGACGTCGTGGAGCAGCTCCCAGGAGCAGTGGTAGGCTAATTGTATTTTCTACTGCAGCTCAGGGTTCCTCCAGAGCGCAGACACCCTTTGCATGAAGGAAGGCATGGAACGTTGATAACTGGGTTGCTTTCAAGCTATCGCAATCCAGGTGTCTAAACAACGAAGCCCTTCACTGCCCATCAGTTGGCATCTAGCTGTTCCCGACGGTAGATGGCTCAAGGCTCCCCGAAGACACAGGCAGTCCTTTCTCAGTACGTTTTGGAACCTAGCGCTGACAAGTGAGTCCAAAAGAGAGCTGATATGCTTCCTAGAGTTCAAGAACCACAGGGACTAAGGCTCTATGCAATCGGTTGTTTCGCTAAGTCTGTCATGAGAACACCTGGACGTTAGCTTGAGGCTAGAGGCCCCATGTGGTGGGCCCATTCCCTGAAGACTACTGAAGGATGACCACCTACCAAGGGATGGCAACCTCCAAGTTTCTTGCCTAGAAACTCACGTCATCACCAGGGCAATTGTGTTACGAAGAGAAGCTGTGCAGCAACAGTGTTTCTTGGGGAGAATTGAGCCCGCGGCTCTGTAAATCCCAATGAGGAAAATAAAGTTTCACTCGCAGCCTTACTTTCAAAAGGGACCACACAGAGCATTCACCCTGCTGTGTCTTTCTCTAGTTTGTACTCCCAAGGTGCGTTAGAAGGGAGATACTTGAGTTGTTTCACTTACCACATGCTAGATGTTTAGCAAAAGAAGGCCTTTACTGCCCTTCTTTTGGCATATGGTTGTCCTCAGCCGAACAGTTCTCTCAGCTCCTAGAAGCGATGGGCGGTCCCTTGTGTACATCTTGGATCCCAGTGCAGACCTGTTAGTCCTAAGACACCAGAAATGCTTCCTACACTTAAAGCACCGCTTTGACAAACGCTGCCTGGAACCTGTTGCCTGCCTATCTATCTGTGTGACGAACAAAACAGTAACTTAGCTTGGAGCCAGTCCTCCTATATGTTTGGCTTACTCACCGACGATTGCTGAGGGATGAGCACTTAGCAGGGACTGAAAGGCCACGTTTGCCTCACGGGGGGCGGGGATATGACTTGTCCTCACAAGGCAATTGTGCAACGAAGAAAAGATAGGCCACTACACTGTTCATCAGGTAACCTTGAGGCCGCGTGTCGTCATTCCAGTGTGCCAAATAAACTTCCCATCACGGTTCAGTTTCCAAGGCGAGGGCACAGCGTCTTATGCTGCAGTTTCTGACTCCCTACTGGACGTTCAGCTGACCACCTAGACCCTTTCGTGAGTCAACTTTGTGATACACTTTGTGATACGGGGTCGTGATGGTGGTGAAAGGATTAGCAAGTCATGGGTTAGTGAGGCCGGTGTGTACAATGTATCTCCAGAGTACCTGGCTTTCAAGGGAGAGCCTGAAATTTTTCAGGCTACACTGAAAGTCCAGTGGCCGCCTGGGGTAAATTGCATCACGTGCGAGTGCCCTGAAGGCGGGGTCGAATCACTGTATGTTTTGTGTGCTCTGGGTTCGGCAGAAAAGCAGACACGTTTTGCATGAAGGAATGAACAGAACGCTGATAGCTGGCTGTTTCTAAGCTATCCCAACCTAGGTGTTTCTCTGACGAAGCCCTTCGCTGCCCATGATTGCGGCATCTAGCTGCTGCCAGCGGTGCATTGCTCACAACTCCCTGAAGACACAGGAGGCCCTTTTAGTCCGTTTCGGATCCTAGTACAGCCCCGCGACTCAAGAGAGGACCTGATATGCTTCCTAGGGTTCGAGAAACCCAGGGACTAAGGCTGCATGGGGTCTGTCGCATGCCTACCTGGTTCATGAGAAAACCTGAACATTAGCTTAAGGCCAGAGGCCCCGTGTGGTTCTCCCCTTCCCTGAGGACAACTGAAGTAGGAGCACTTACCGAGGAATGGCAACATCCAATCTCCTTCCAGGAAACTCACTTGTCATCACAAAGGCAACTGTGCAACAACACTGTTTCCCAGGGAGAACTGAGCCCGCAGCTCTCTAAATCCCAATGAGGAAAATAAAGTTTCCCTTCAAGCCTTAGTTTCAAAATGGACCACAGAGCATTCACCCTGTTGTATCCGTCACTCCATGGCACGTCCAAGGTGCGCATAGAACGGAGATACTACATTCGTTTCAACTTGCCGCATCCTAGCATTTTAACAAAAGACGCCCTTCACAGCCCTTCTTTCAGCCTATAGTTGCCCTCAACTGAGCTTTGCTCACAAGGCCCAGAAAGGACGGGCAGTCCGTCGTTTACATCTTGGATCCTAGTGCAGACCCCCGTGTCCTAAGACACCAGAAACGCTTCCTAGATTTAAAGCACCGCTTTGACAAAGGCTGCCGTGAGCTTGCGGCCCGCCTATGTCTGTGATGAGAGACGTAGAACGTTGGCTTGAGGCGAGTCGTCCGGGGTTGTGGGCGTACTCACGAATGATTTTTGAGGGAGGAGGCCGTGGCAGGAATTGAAAGCCAAGTGCTCTTTCGTGGAAGATAACTAGTCCTCCCAAAGACGACTGTGCAGCAAAGAGAAGATGGGCAACAACAGTGTTTACCAGGTAACCCTGAGGCCGCAAACTCTCTACTTTGCAATGAGGAAAATCAACTTCCCAGGAAGACTCAATTCCCAGCAGGACAAAGCAGCATATTACCAAGTCGCATCGGACTCTCTCTTGTACATCCCGTGGACACAGTGGCTCGTGACCCTAGTCACCATTGCCATGCTGGGAGTCCTGACTGTGGTGTAAGGATATCAAGGGGAGGGCTTAGTTAGGCCTAGGTGACGGTACTTCTCTAGACTATCTACCAGTTCTGGAAAACCCTGTAGGTTTTGAAGCCGGACTTAAAGTGTAGTTGCCGCTTGAGGTAGACAGACGTCGTGGAGCAGCTCCCAGGAGCAGTGGTAGGCTAATTGTATTTTCTACTGCAGCTCAGGGTTCCTCCAGAGCGCAGACACCCTTTGCATGAAGGAAGGCATGGAACGTTGATAACTGGGTTGCTTTCAAGCTATCGCAATCCAGGTGTCTAAACAACGAAGCCCTTCACTGCCCATCAGTTGGCATCTAGCTGTTCCCGACGGTAGATGGCTCAAGGCTCCCCGAAGACACAGGCAGTCCTTTCTCAGTACGTTTTGGAACCTAGCGCTGACAAGTGAGTCCAAAAGAGAGCTGATATGCTTCCTAGAGTTCAAGAACCACAGGGACTAAGGCTCTATGCAATCGGTTGTTTCGCTAAGTCTGTCATGAGAACACCTGGACGTTAGCTTGAGGCTAGAGGCCCCATGTGGTGGGCCCATTCCCTGAAGACTACTGAAGGATGACCACCTACCAAGGGATGGCAACCTCCAAGTTTCTTGCCTAGAAACTCACGTCATCACCAGGGCAATTGTGTTACGAAGAGAAGCTGTGCAGCAACAGTGTTTCTTGGGGAGAATTGAGCCCGCGGCCCTGTAAATCCCAATGAGGAAAATAAAGTTTCACTCGCAGCCTTACTTTCAAAAGGGACCACACAGAGCATTCACCCTGCTGTGTCTTTCTCTAGTTTGTACTCCCAAGGTGCGTTAGAAGGGAGATACTTGAGTTGTTTCACTTACCACATGCTAGATGTTTAGCAAAAGAAGGCCTTTACTGCCCTTCTTTTGGCATATGGTTGTCCTCAGCCGAACAGTTCTCTCAGCTCCTAGAAGCGATGGGCGGTCCCTTGTGTACATCTTGGATCCCAGTGCAGACCTGTTAGTCCTAAGACACCAGAAATGCTTCCTACACTTAAAGCACCGCTTTGACAAACGCTGCCTGGAACCTGTTGCCTGCCTATCTATCTGTGTGACGAACAAAACAGTAACTTAGCTTGGAGCCAGTCCTCCTATATTTTTGGCTTACTCACCGATGATTGCTGAGGGATGAGCACTTAGCAGGGACTGAAAGGCCACGTTTGCCTCACGGGGGGCGGGGATATGACTTGTCCTCACAAGGCAATTGTGCAATGAAGAAAAGATAGGCCACTACACTGTTCATCAGGTAACCTTGAGGCCGCGTGTCGTCATTCCAGTGTGCCAAATAAACTTCCCATCACGGTTCAGTTTCCAAGGCGAGGGCACAGCGTCTTATGCTGCAGTTTCTGACTCCCTACTGGACGTTCAGCTGACCACCTAGACCCTTTCGTGAGTCAACTTTGTGATACACTTTGTGATACGGGGTCGTGATGGTGGTGAAAGGATTAGCAAGTCATGGGTTAGTGAGGCCGGTGTGTACAATGTATCTCCAGAGTACCTGGCTTTCAAGGGAGAGCCTGAAATTTTTCAGGCTACACTGAAAGTCCAGTGGCCGCCTGGGGTAAATTGCATCACGTGCGAGTGCCCTGAAGGCGGGGTCGAATCACTGTATGTTTTGTGTGCTCTGGGTTCGGCAGAAAAGCAGACACGTTTTGCATGAAGGAATGAACAGAACGCTGATAGCTGGCTGTTTCTAAGCTATCCCAACCTAGGTGTTTCTCTGACGAAGCCCTTCGCTGCCCATGATTGCGGCATCTAGCTGCTGCCAGCGGTGCATTGCTCACAACTCCCTGAAGACACAGGAGGCCCTTTTAGTCCGTTTCGGATCCTAGTACAGCCCCGCGACTCAAGAGAGGACCTGATATGCTTCCTAGGGTTCGAGAAACCCAGGGACTAAGGCTGCATGGGGTCTGTCGCATGCCTACCTGGTTCATGAGAAAACCTGAACATTAGCTTAAGGCCAGAGGCCCCGTGTGGTTCTCCCCTTCCCTGAGGACAACTGAAGTAGGAGCACTTACCGAGGAACGGCAACATCCAATCTCCTTCCAGGAAACTCACTTGTCATCACAAAGGCAACTGTGCAACAACACTGTTTCCCAGGGAGAACTGAGCCCGCAGCTCTCTAAATCCCAATGAGGAAAATAAAGTTTCCCTTCAAGCCTTAGTTTCAAAATGGACCGCAGAGCATTCACCCTGTTGTATCCGTCACTCCATGGCACGTCCAAGGTGCGCATAGAACGGAGATACTACATTCGTTTCAACTTGCCGCATCCTAGCATTTTAACAAAAGACGCCCTTCACAGCCCTTCTTTCAGCCTATAGTTGCCCTCAACTGAGCTTTGCTCACAAGGCCCAGAAAGGACGGGCAGTCCGTCGTTTACATCTTGGATCCTAGTGCAGACCCCCGTGTCCTAAGACACCAGAAACGCTTCCTAGATTTAAAGCACCGCTTTGACAAAGGCTGCCGTGAGCTTGTGGCCCGCCTATGTCTGTGATGAGAGACGTAGAACGTTGGCTTGAGGCGAGTCGTCCGGGGTTGTGGGCGTACTCACGAATGATTTTTGAGGGAGGAGGCCGTGGCAGGAATTGAAAGCCAAGTGCTCTTTCGTGGAAGATAACTAGTCCTCCCAAAGACGACTGTGCAGCAAAGAGAAGATGGGCAACAACAGTGTTTACCAGGTAACCCTGAGGCCGCAAACTCTCTACTTTGCAATGAGGAAAATCAACTTCCCAGGAAGACTCAATTCCCAGCAGGACAAAGCAGCATATTACCAAGTCGCATCGGACTCTCTCTTGTACATCCCGTGGACACAGTGGCTCGTGACCCTAGTCACCATTGCCATGCTGGGAGTCCTGACTGTGGTGTAAGGATATCAAGGGGAGGGCTTAGTTAGGCCTAGGTGACGGTACTTCTCTAGACTATCTACCAGTTCTGGAAAACCCTGTAGGTTTTGAAGCCGGACTTAAAGTGTAGTTGCCGCTTGAGGTAGACAGACGTCGTGGAGCAGCTCCCAGGAGCAGTGGTAGGCTAATTGTATTTTCTACTGCAGCTCAGGGTTCCTCCAGAGCGCAGACACCCTTTGCATGAAGGAAGGCATGGAACGTTGATAACTGGGTTGCTTTCAAGCTATCGCAATCCAGGTGTCTAAACAACGAAGCCCTTCACTGCCCATCAGTTGGCATCTAGCTGTTCCCGACGGTAGATGGCTCAAGGCTCCCCGAAGACACAGGCAGTCCTTTCTCAGTACGTTTTGGAACCTAGCGCTGACAAGTGAGTCCAAAAGAGAGCTGATATGCTTCCTAGAGTTCAAGAACCACAGGGACTAAGGCTCTATGCAATCGGTTGTTTCGCTAAGTCTGTCATGAGAACACCTGGACGTTAGCTTGAGGCTAGAGGCCCCATGTGGTGGGCCCATTCCCTGAAGACTACTGAAGGATGACCACCTACCAAGGGATGGCAACCTCCAAGTTTCTTGCCTAGAAACTCACGTCATCACCAGGGCAATTGTGTTACGAAGAGAAGCTGTGCAGCAACAGTGTTTCTTGGGGAGAATTGAGCCCGCGGCTCTGTAAATCCCAATGAGGAAAATAAAGTTTCACTCGCAGCCTTACTTTCAAAAGGGACCACACAGAGCATTCACCCTGCTGTGTCTTTCTCTAGTTTGTACTCCCAAGGTGCGTTAGAAGGGAGATACTTGAGTTGTTTCACTTACCACATGCTAGATGTTTAGCAAAAGAAGGCCTTTACTGCCCTTCTTTTGGCATATGGTTGTCCTCAGCCGAACAGTTCTCTCAGCTCCTAGAAGCGATGGGCGGTCCCTTGTGTACATCTTGGATCCCAGTGCAGACCTGTTAGTCCTAAGACACCAGAAATGCTTCCTACACTTAAAGCACCGCTTTGACAAATGCTGCCTGGAACCTGTTGCCTGCCTATCTATCTGTGTGACGAACAAAACAGTAACTTAGCTTGGAGCCAGTCCTCCTATATGTTTGGCTTACTCACCGACGATTGCTGAGGGATGAGCACTTAGCAGGGACTGAAAGGCCACGTTTGCCTCACGGGGGGCGGGGATATGACTTGTCCTCACAAGGCAATTGTGCAACGAAGAAAAGATAGGCCACTACACTGTTCATCAGGTAACCTTGAGGCCGCGTGTCGTCATTCCAGTGTGCCAAATAAACTTCCCATCACGGTTCAGTTTCCAAGGCGAGGGCACAGCGTCTTATGCTGCAGTTTCTGACTCCCTACTGGACGTTCAGCTGACCACCTAGACCCTTTCGTGAGTCAACTTTGTGATACACTTTGTGATACGGGGTCGTGATGGTGGTGAAAGGATTAGCAAGTCATGGGTTAGTGAGGCCGGTGTGTACAATGTATCTCCAGAGTACCTGGCTTTCAAGGGAGAGCCTGAAATTTTTCAGGCTACACTGAAAGTCCAGTGGCCGCCTGGGGTAAATTGCATCACGTGCGAGTGCCCTGAAGGCGGGGTCGAATCACTGTATGTTTTGTGTGCTCTGGGTTCGGCAGAAAAGCAGACACGTTTTGCATGAAGGAATGAGCAGAACGCTGATAGCTGGCTGTTTCTAAGCTATCCCAACCTAGGTGTTTCTCTGACGAAGCCCTTCGCTGCCCATGATTGCGGCATCTAGCTGCTGCCAGCGGTGCATTGCTCACAACTCCCTGAAGACACAGGAGGCCCTTTTAGTCCGTTTCGGATCCTAGTACAGCCCCGCGACTCAAGAGAGGACCTGATATGCTTCCTAGGGTTCGAGAAACCCAGGGACTAAGGCTGCATGGGGTCTGTCGCATGCCTACCTGGTTCATGAGAAAACCTGAACATTAGCTTAAGGCCAGAGGCCCCGTGTGGTTCTCCCCTTCCCTGAGGACAACTGAAGTAGGAGCACTTACCGAGGAACGGCAACATCCAATCTCCTTCCAGGAAACTCACTTGTCATCACAAAGGCAACTGTGCAACAACACTGTTTCCCAGGGAGAACTGAGCCCGCAGCTCTCTAAATCCCAATGAGGAAAATAAAGTTTCCCTTCAAGCCTTAGTTTCAAAATGGACCGCAGAGCATTCACCCTGTTGTATCCGTCACTCCATGGCACGTCCAAGGTGCGCATAGAACGGAGATACTACATTCGTTTCAACTTGCCGCATCCTAGCATTTTAACAAAAGACGCCCTTCACAGCCCTTCTTTCAGCCTATAGTTGCCCTCAACTGAGCTTCGCTCACAAGGCCCAGAAAGGACGGGCAGTCCGTCGTTTACATCTTGGATCCTAGTGCAGACCCCCGTGTCCTAAGACACCAGAAACGCTTCCTAGATTTAAAGCACCGCTTTGACAAAGGCTGCCGTGAGCTTGTGGCCCGCCTATGTCTGTGATGAGAGACGTAGAACGTTGGCTTGAGGCGAGTCGTCCGGGGTTGTGGGCGTACTCACGAATGATTTTTGAGGGAGGAGGCCGTGGCAGGAATTGAAAGCCAAGTGCTCTTTCGTGGAAGATAACTAGTCCTCCCAAAGACGACTGTGCAGCAAAGAGAAGATGGGCAACAACAGTGTTTACCAGGTAACCCTGAGGCCGCAAACTCTCTACTTTGCAATGAGGAAAATCAACTTCCCAGGAAGACTCAATTCCCAGCAGGACAAAGCAGCATATTACCAAGTCGCATCGGACTCTCTCTTGTACATCCCGTGGACACAGTGGCTCGTGACCCTAGTCACCATTGCCATGCTGGGAGTCCTGACTGTGGTGTCAGGATATCAAGGGGAGGGCTTAGTTAGGCCTAGGTGACGGTACTTCTCTAGACTATCTACCAGTTCTGGAAAACCCTGTAGGTTTTGAAGCCGGACTTAAAGTGTAGTTGCCGCTTGAGGTAGACAGACGTCGTGGAGCAGCTCCCAGGAGCAGTGGTAGGCTAATTGTATTTTCTACTGCAGCTCAGGGTTCCTCCAGAGCGCAGACACCCTTTGCATGAAGGAAGGCATGGAACGTTGATAACTGGGTTGCTTTCAAGCTATCGCAATCCAGGTGTCTAAACAACGAAGCCCTTCACTGCCCATCAGTTGGCATCTAGCTGTTCCCGACGGTAGATGGCTCAAGGCTCCCCGAAGACACAGGCAGTCCTTTCTCAGTACGTTTTGGAACCTAGCGCTGACAAGTGAGTCCAAAAGAGAGCTGATATGCTTCCTAGAGTTCAAGAACCACAGGGACTAAGGCTCTATGCAATCGGTTGTTTCGCTAAGTCTGTCATGAGAACACCTGGACGTTAGCTTGAGGCTAGAGGCCCCATGTGGTGGGCCCATTCCCTGAAGACTACTGAAGGATGACCACCTACCAAGGGATGGCAACCTCCAAGTTTCTTGCCTAGAAACTCACGTCATCACCAGGGCAATTGTGTTACGAAGAGAAGCTGTGCAGCAACAGTGTTTCTTGGGGAGAATTGAGCCCGCGGCTCTGTAAATCCCAATGAGGAAAATAAAGTTTCACTCGCAGCCTTACTTTCAAAAGGGACCACACAGAGCATTCACCCTGCTGTGTCTTTCTCTAGTTTGTACTCCCAAGGTGCGTTAGAAGGGAGATACTTGAGTTGTTTCACTTACCACATGCTAGATGTTTAGCAAAAGAAGGCCTTTACTGCCCTTCTTTTGGCATATGGTTGTCCTCAGCCGAACAGTTCTCTCAGCTCCTAGAAGCGATGGGCGGTCCCTTGTGTACATCTTGGATCCCAGTGCAGACCTGTTAGTCCTAAGACACCAGAAATGCTTCCTACACTTAAAGCACCGCTTTGACAAACGCTGCCTGGAACCTGTTGCCTGCCTATCTATCTGTGTGACGAACAAAACAGTAACTTAGCTTGGAGCCAGTCCTCCTATATGTTTGGCTTACTCACCGACGATTGCTGAGGGATGAGCACTTAGCAGGGACTGAAAGGCCACGTTTGCCTCACGGGGGGCGGGGATATGACTTGTCCTCACAAGGCAATTGTGCAACGAAGAAAAGATAGGCCACTACACTGTTCATCAGGTAACCTTGAGGCCGCGTGTCGTCATTCCAGTGTGCCAAATAAACTTCCCATCACGGTTCAGTTTCCAAGGCGAGGGCACAGCGTCTTATGCTGCAGTTTCTGACTCCCTACTGGACGTTCAGCTGACCACCTAGACCCTTTCGTGAGTCAACTTTGTGATACACTTTGTGATACGGGGTCGTGATGGTGGTGAAAGGATTAGCAAGTCATGGGTTAGTGAGGCCGGTGTGTACAATGTATCTCCAGAGTACCTGGCTTTCAAGGGAGAGCCTGAAATTTTTCAGGCTACACTGAAAGTCCAGTGGCCGCCTGGGGTAAATTGCATCACGTGCGAGTGCCCTGAAGGCGGGGTCGAATCACTGTATGTTTTGTGTGCTCTGGGTTCGGCAGAAAAGCAGACACGTTTTGCATGAAGGAATGAACAGAACGCTGATAGCTGGCTGTTTCTAAGCTATCCCAACCTAGGTGTTTCTCTGACGAAGCCCTTCGCTGCCCATGATTGCGGCATCTAGCTGCTGCCAGCGGTGCATTGCTCACAACTCCCTGAAGACACAGGAGGCCCTTTTAGTCCGTTTCGGATCCTAGTACAGCCCCGCGACTCAAGAGAGGACCTGATATGCTTCCTAGGGTTCGAGAAACCCAGGGACTAAGGCTGCATGGGGTCTGTCGCATGCCTACCTGGTTCATGAGAAAACCTGAACATTAGCTTAAGGCCAGAGGCCCCGTGTGGTTCTCCCCTTCCCTGAGGACAACTGAAGTAGGAGCACTTACCGAGGAACGGCAACATCCAATCTCCTTCCAGGAAACTCACTTGTCATCACAAAGGCAACTGTGCAACAACACTGTTTCCCAGGGAGAACTGAGCCCGCAGCTCTCTAAATCCCAATGAGGAAAATAAAGTTTCCCTTCAAGCCTTAGTTTCAAAATGGACCGCAGAGCATTCACCCTGTTGTATCCGTCACTCCATGGCACGTCCAAGGTGCGCATAGAACGGAGATACTACATTCGTTTCAACTTGCCGCATCCTAGCATTTTAACAAAAGACGCCCTTCACAGCCCTTCTTTCAGCCTATAGTTGCCCTCAACTGAGCTTCGCTCACAAGGCCCAGAAAGGACGGGCAGTCCGTCGTTTACATCTTGGATCCTAGTGCAGACCCCCGTGTCCTAAGACACCAGAAACGCTTCCTAGATTTAAAGCACCGCTTTGACAAAGGCTGCCGTGAGCTTGCGGCCCGCCTATGTCTGTGATGAGAGACGTAGAACGTTGGCTTGAGGCGAGTCGTCCGGGGTTGTGGGCGTACTCACGAATGATTTTTGAGGGAGGAGGCCGTGGCAGGAATTGAAAGCCAAGTGCTCTTTCGTGGAAGATAACTAGTCCTCCCAAAGACGACTGTGCCGCAAAGAGAAGATGGGCAACAACAGTGTTTACCAGGTAACCCTGAGGCCGCAAACTCTCTACTTTGCAATGAGGAAAATCAACTTCCCAGGAAGACTCAATTCCCAGCAGGACAAAGCAGCATATTACCAAGTCGCATCGGACTCTCTCTTGTACATCCCGTGGACACAGTGGCTCGTGACCCTAGTCACCATTGCCATGCTGGGAGTCCTGACTGTGGTGTCAGGATATCAAGGGGAGGGCTTAGTTAGGCCTAGGTGACGGTACTTCTCTAGACTATCTACCAGTTCTGGAAAACCCTGTAGGTTTTGAAGCCGGACTTAAAGTGTAGTTGCCGCTTGAGGTAGACAGACGTCGTGGAGCAGCTCCCAGGAGCAGTGGTAGGCTAATTGTATTTTCTACTGCAGCTCAGGGTTCCTCCAGAGCGCAGACACCCTTTGCATGAAGGAAGGCATGGAACGTTGATAACTGGGTTGCTTTCAAGCTATCGCAATCCAGGTGTCTAAACAACGAAGCCCTTCACTGCCCATCAGTTGGCATCTAGCTGTTCCCGACGGTAGATGGCTCAAGGCTCCCCGAAGACACAGGCAGTCCTTTCTCAGTACGTTTTGGAACCTAGCGCTGACAAGTGAGTCCAAAAGAGAGCTGATATGCTTCCTAGAGTTCAAGAACCACAGGGACTAAGGCTCTATGCAATCGGTTGTTTCGCTAAGTCTGTCATGAGAACACCTGGACGTTAGCTTGAGGCTAGAGGCCCCATGTGGTGGGCCCATTCCCTGAAGACTACTGAAGGATGACCACCTACCAAGGGATGGCAACCTCCAAGTTTCTTGCCTAGAAACTCACGTCATCACCAGGGCAATTGTGTTACGAAGAGAAGCTGTGCAGCAACAGTGTTTCTTGGGGAGAATTGAGCCCGCGGCTCTGTAAATCCCAATGAGGAAAATAAAGTTTCACTCGCAGCCTTACTTTCAAAAGGGACCACACAGAGCATTCACCCTGCTGTGTCTTTCTCTAGTTTGTACTCCCAAGGTGCGTTAGAAGGGAGATACTTGAGTTGTTTCACTTACCACATGCTAGATGTTTAGCAAAAGAAGGCCTTTACTGCCCTTCTTTTGGCATATGGTTGTCCTCAGCCGAACAGTTCTCTCAGCTCCTAGAAGCGATGGGCGGTCCCTTGTGTACATCTTGGATCCCAGTGCAGACCTGTTAGTCCTAAGACACCAGAAATGCTTCCTACACTTAAAGCACCGCTTTGACAAACGCTGCCTGGAACCTGTTGCCTGCCTATCTATCTGTGTGACGAACAAAACAGTAACTTAGCTTGGAGCCAGTCCTCCTATATGTTTGGCTTACTCACCGACGATTGCTGAGGGATGAGCACTTAGCAGGGACTGAAAGGCCACGTTTGCCTCACGGGGGGCGGGGATATGACTTGTCCTCACAAGGCAATTGTGCAACGAAGAAAAGATAGGCCACTACACTGTTCATCAGGTAACCTTGAGGCCGCGTGTCGTCATTCCAGTGTGCCAAATAAACTTCCCATCACGGTTCAGTTTCCAAGGCGAGGGCACAGCGTCTTATGCTGCAGTTTCTGACTCCCTACTGGACGTTCAGCTGACCACCTAGACCCTTTCGTGAGTCAACTTTGTGATACACTTTGTGATACGGGGTCGTGATGGTGGTGAAAGGATTAGCAAGTCATGGGTTAGTGAGGCCGGTGTGTACAATGTATCTCCAGAGTACCTGGCTTTCAAGGGAGAGCCTGAAATTTTTCAGGCTACACTGAAAGTCCAGTGGCCGCCTGGGGTAAATTGCATCACGTGCGAGTGCCCTGAAGGCGGGGTCGAATCACTGTATGTTTTGTGTGCTCTGGGTTCGGCAGAAAAGCAGACACGTTTTGCATGAAGGAATGAACAGAACGCTGATAGCTGGCTGTTTCTAAGCTATCCCAACCTAGGTGTTTCTCTGACGAAGCCCTTCGCTGCCCATGATTGCGGCATCTAGCTGCTGCCAGCGGTGCATTGCTCACAACTCCCTGAAGACACAGGAGGCCCTTTTAGTCCGTTTCGGATCCTAGTACAGCCCCGCGACTCAAGAGAGGACCTGATATGCTTCCTAGGGTTCGAGAAACCCAGGGACTAAGGCTGCATGGGGTCTGTCGCATGCCTACCTGGTTCATGAGAAAACCTGAACATTAGCTTAAGGCCAGAGGCCCCGTGTGGTTCTCCCCTTCCCTGAGGACAACTGAAGTAGGAGCACTTACCGAGGAACGGCAACATCCAATCTCCTTCCAGGAAACTCACTTGTCATCACAAAGGCAACTGTGCAACAACACTGTTTCCCAGGGAGAACTGAGCCCGCAGCTCTCTAAATCCCAATGAGGAAAATAAAGTTTCCCTTCAAGCCTTAGTTTCAAAATGGACCGCAGAGCATTCACCCTGTTGTATCCGTCACTCCATGGCACGTCCAAGGTGCGCATAGAACGGAGATACTACATTCGTTTCAACTTGCCGCATCCTAGCATTTTAACAAAAGACGCCCTTCACAGCCCTTCTTTCAGCCTATAGTTGCCCTCAACTGAGCTTCGCTCACAAGGCCCAGAAAGGACGGGCAGTCCGTCGTTTACATCTTGGATCCTAGTGCAGACCCCCGTGTCCTAAGACACCAGAAACGCTTCCTAGATTTAAAGCACCGCTTTGACAAAGGCTGCCGTGAGCTTGCGGCCCGCCTATGTCTGTGATGAGAGACGTAGAACGTTGGCTTGAGGCGAGTCGTCCGGGGTTGTGGGCGTACTCACGAATGATTTTTGAGGGAGGAGGCCGTGGCAGGAATTGAAAGCCAAGTGCTCTTTCGTGGAAGATAACTAGTCCTCCCAAAGACGACTGTGCAGCAAAGAGAAGATGGGCAACAACAGTGTTTACCAGGTAACCCTGAGGCCGCAAACTCTCTACTTTGCAATGAGGAAAATCAACTTCCCAGGAAGACTCAATTCCCAGCAGGACAAAGCAGCATATTACCAAGTCGCATCGGACTCTCTCTTGTACATCCCGTGGACACAGTGGCTCGTGACCCTAGTCACCATTGCCATGCTGGGAGTCCTGACTGTGGTGTCAGGATATCAAGGGGAGGGCTTAGTTAGGCCTAGGTGACGGTACTTCTCTAGACTATCTACCAGTTCTGGAAAACCCTGTAGGTTTTGAAGCCGGACTTAAAGTGTAGTTGCCGCTTGAGGTAGACAGACGTCGTGGAGCAGCTCCCAGGAGCAGTGGTAGGCTAATTGTATTTTCTACTGCAGCTCAGGGTTCCTCCAGAGCGCAGACACCCTTTGCATGAAGGAAGGCATGGAACGTTGATAACTGGGTTGCTTTCAAGCTATCGCAATCCAGGTGTCTAAACAACGAAGCCCTTCACTGCCCATCAGTTGGCATCTAGCTGTTCCCGACGGTAGATGGCTCAAGGCTCCCCGAAGACACAGGCAGTCCTTTCTCAGTACGTTTTGGAACCTAGCGCTGACAAGTGAGTCCAAAAGAGAGCTGATATGCTTCCTAGAGTTCAAGAACCACAGGGACTAAGGCTCTATGCAATCGGTTGTTTCGCTAAGTCTGTCATGAGAACACCTGGACGTTAGCTTGAGGCTAGAGGCCCCATGTGGTGGGCCCATTCCCTGAAGACTACTGAAGGATGACCACCTACCAAGGGATGGCAACCTCCAAGTTTCTTGCCTAGAAACTCACGTCATCACCAGGGCAATTGTGTTACGAAGAGAAGCTGTGCAGCAACAGTGTTTCTTGGGGAGAATTGAGCCCGCGGCTCTGTAAATCCCAATGAGGAAAATAAAGTTTCACTCGCAGCCTTACTTTCAAAAGGGACCACACAGAGCATTCACCCTGCTGTGTCTTTCTCTAGTTTGTACTCCCAAGGTGCGTTAGAAGGGAGATACTTGAGTTGTTTCACTTACCACATGCTAGATGTTTAGCAAAAGAAGGCCTTTACTGCCCTTCTTTTGGCATATGGTTGTCCTCAGCCAAACAGTTCTCTCAGCTCCTAGAAGCGATGGGCGGTCCCTTGTGTACATCTTGGATCCCAGTGCAGACCTGTTAGTCCTAAGACACCAGAAATGCTTCCTACACTTAAAGCACCGCTTTGACAAACGCTGCCTGGAACCTGTTGCCTGCCTATCTATCTGTGTGACGAACAAAACAGTAACTTAGCTTGGAGCCAGTCCTCCTATATGTTTGGCTTACTCACCGACGATTGCTGAGGGATGAGCACTTAGCAGGGACTGAAAGGCCACGTTTGCCTCACGGGGGGCGGGGATATGACTTGTCCTCACAAGGCAATTGTGCAACGAAGAAAAGATAGGCCACTACACTGTTCATCAGGTAACCTTGAGGCCGCGTGTCGTCATTCCAGTGTGCCAAATAAACTTCCCATCACGGTTCAGTTTCCAAGGCGAGGGCACAGCGTCTTATGCTGCAGTTTCTGACTCCCTACTGGACGTTCAGCTGACCACCTAGACCCTTTCGTGAGTCAACTTTGTGATACACTTTGTGATACGGGGTCGTGATGGTGGTGAAAGGATTAGCAAGTCATGGGTTAGTGAGGCCGGTGTGTACAATGTATCTCCAGAGTACCTGGCTTTCAAGGGAGAGCCTGAAATTTTTCAGGCTACACTGAAAGTCCAGTGGCCGCCTGGGGTAAATTGCATCACGTGCGAGTGCCCTGAAGGCGGGGTCGAATCACTGTATGTTTTGTGTGCTCTGGGTTCGGCAGAAAAGCAGACACGTTTTGCATGAAGGAATGAACAGAACGCTGATAGCTGGCTGTTTCTAAGCTATCCCAACCTAGGTGTTTCTCTGACGAAGCCCTTCGCTGCCCATGATTGCGGCATCTAGCTGCTGCCAGCGGTGCATTGCTCACAACTCCCTGAAGACACAGGAGGCCCTTTTAGTCCGTTTCGGATCCTAGTACAGCCCCGCGACTCAAGAGAGGACCTGATATGCTTCCTAGGGTTCGAGAAACCCAGGGACTAAGGCTGCATGGGGTCTGTCGCATGCCTACCTGGTTCATGAGAAAACCTGAACATTAGCTTAAGGCCAGAGGCCCCGTGTGGTTCTCCCCTTCCCTGAGGACAACTGAAGTAGGAGCACTTACCGAGGAACGGCAACATCCAATCTCCTTCCAGGAAACTCACTTGTCATCACAAAGGCAACTGTGCAACAACACTGTTTCCCAGGGAGAACTGAGCCCGCAGCTCTCTAAATCCCAATGAGGAAAATAAAGTTTCCCTTCAAGCCTTAGTTTCAAAATGGACCGCAGAGCATTCACCCTGTTGTATCCGTCACTCCATGGCACGTCCAAGGTGCGCATAGAACGGAGATACTACATTCGTTTCAACTTGCCGCATCCTAGCATTTTAACAAAAGACGCCCTTCACAGCCCTTCTTTCAGCCTATAGTTGCCCTCAACTGAGCTTCGCTCACAAGGCCCAGAAAGGACGGGCAGTCCGTCGTTTACATCTTGGATCCTAGTGCAGACCCCCGTGTCCTAAGACACCAGAAACGCTTCCTAGATTTAAAGCACCGCTTTGACAAAGGCTGCCGTGAGCTTGCGGCCCGCCTATGTCTGTGATGAGAGACGTAGAACGTTGGCTTGAGGCGAGTCGTCCGGGGTTGTGGGCGTACTCACGAATGATTTTTGAGGGAGGAGGCCGTGGCAGGAATTGAAAGCCAAGTGCTCTTTCGTGGAAGATAACTAGTCCTCCCAAAGACGACTGTGCAGCAAAGAGAAGATGGGCAACAACAGTGTTTACCAGGTAACCCTGAGGCCGCAAACTCTCTACTTTGCAATGAGGAAAATCAACTTCCCAGGAAGACTCAATTCCCAGCAGGACAAAGCAGCATATTACCAAGTCGCATCGGACTCTCTCTTGTACATCCCGTGGACACAGTGGCTCGTGACCCTAGTCACCATTGCCATGCTGGGAGTCCTGACTGTGGTGTCAGGATATCAAGGGGAGGGCTTAGTTAGGCCTAGGTGACGGTACTTCTCTAGACTATCTACCAGTTCTGGAAAACCCTGTAGGTTTTGAAGCCGGACTTAAAGTGTAGTTGCCGCTTGAGGTAGACAGACGTCGTGGAGCAGCTCCCAGGAGCAGTGGTAGGCTAATTGTATTTTCTACTGCAGCTCAGGGTTCCTCCAGAGCGCAGACACCCTTTGCATGAAGGAAGGCATGGAACGTTGATAACTGGGTTGCTTTCAAGCTATCGCAATCCAGGTGTCTAAACAACGAAGCCCTTCACTGCCCATCAGTTGGCATCTAGCTGTTCCCGACGGTAGATGGCTCAAGGCTCCCCGAAGACACAGGCAGTCCTTTCTCAGTACGTTTTGGAACCTAGCGCTGACAAGTGAGTCCAAAAGAGAGCTGATATGCTTCCTAGAGTTCAAGAACCACAGGGACTAAGGCTCTATGCAATCGGTTGTTTCGCTAAGTCTGTCATGAGAACACCTGGACGTTAGCTTGAGGCTAGAGGCCCCATGTGGTGGGCCCATTCCCTGAAGACTACTGAAGGATGACCACCTACCAAGGGATGGCAACCTCCAAGTTTCTTGCCTAGAAACTCACGTCATCACCAGGGCAATTGTGTTACGAAGAGAAGCTGTGCAGCAACAGTGTTTCTTGGGGAGAATTGAGCCCGCGGCTCTGTAAATCCCAATGAGGAAAATAAAGTTTCACTCGCAGCCTTACTTTCAAAAGGGACCACACAGAGCATTCACCCTGCTGTGTCTTTCTCTAGTTTGTACTCCCAAGGTGCGTTAGAAGGGAGATACTTGAGTTGTTTCACTTACCACATGCTAGATGTTTAGCAAAAGAAGGCCTTTACTGCCCTTCTTTTGGCATATGGTTGTCCTCAGCCGAACAGTTCTCTCAGCTCCTAGAAGCGATGGGCGGTCCCTTGTGTACATCTTGGATCCCAGTGCAGACCTGTTAGTCCTAAGACACCAGAAATGCTTCCTACACTTAAAGCACCGCTTTGACAAACGCTGCCTGGAACCTGTTGCCTGCCTATCTATCTGTGTGACGAACAAAACAGTAACTTAGCTTGGAGCCAGTCCTCCTATATGTTTGGCTTACTCACCGACGATTGCTGAGGGATGAGCACTTAGCAGGGACTGAAAGGCCACGTTTGCCTCACGGGGGGCGGGGATATGACTTGTCCTCACAAGGCAATTGTGCAACGAAGAAAAGATAGGCCACTACACTGTTCATCAGGTAACCTTGAGGCCGCGTGTCGTCATTCCAGTGTGCCAAATAAACTTCCCATCACGGTTCAGTTTCCAAGGCGAGGGCACAGCGTCTTATGCTGCAGTTTCTGACTCCCTACTGGACGTTCAGCTGACCACCTAGACCCTTTCGTGAGTCAACTTTGTGATACACTTTGTGATACGGGGTCGTGATGGTGGTGAAAGGATTAGCAAGTCATGGGTTAGTGAGGCCGGTGTGTACAATGTATCTCCAGAGTACCTGGCTTTCAAGGGAGAGCTTGAAATTTTTCAGGCTACACTGAAAGTCCAGTGGCCGCCTGGGGTAAATTGCATCACGTGCGAGTGCCCTGAAGGCGGGGTCGAATCACTGTATGTTTTGTGTGCTCTGGGTTCGGCAGAAAAGCAGACACGTTTTGCATGAAGGAATGAACAGAACGCTGATAGCTGGCTGTTTCTAAGCTATCCCAACCTAGGTGTTTCTCTGACGAAGCCCTTCGCTGCCCATGATTGCGGCATCTAGCTGCTGCCAGCGGTGCATTGCTCACAACTCCCTGAAGACACAGGAGGCCCTTTTAGTCCGTTTCGGATCCTAGTACAGCCCCGCGACTCAAGAGAGGACCTGATATGCTTCCTAGGGTTCGAGAAACCCAGGGACTAAGGCTGCATGGGGTCTGTCGCATGCCTACCTGGTTCATGAGAAAACCTGAACATTAGCTTAAGGCCAGAGGCCCCGTGTGGTTCTCCCCTTCCCTGAGGACAACTGAAGTAGGAGCACTTACCGAGGAACGGCAACATCCAATCTCCTTCCAGGAAACTCACTTGTCATCACAAAGGCAACTGTGCAACAACACTGTTTCCCAGGGAGAACTGAGCCCGCAGCTCTCTAAATCCCAATGAGGAAAATAAAGTTTCCCTTCAAGCCTTAGTTTCAAAATGGACCGCAGAGCATTCACCCTGTTGTATCCGTCACTCCATGGCACGTCCAAGGTGCGCATAGAACGGAGATACTACATTCGTTTCAACTTGCCGCATCCTAGCATTTTAACAAAAGACGCCCTTCACAGCCCTTCTTTCAGCCTATAGTTGCCCTCAACTGAGCTTCGCTCACAAGGCCCAGAAAGGACGGGCAGTCCGTCGTTTACATCTTGGATCCTAGTGCAGACCCCCGTGTCCTAAGACACCAGAAACGCTTCCTAGATTTAAAGCACCGCTTTGACAAAGGCTGCCGTGAGCTTGCGGCCCGCCTATGTCTGTGATGAGAGACGTAGAACGTTGGCTTGAGGCGAGTCGTCCGGGGTTGTGGGCGTACTCACGAATGATTTTTGAGGGAGGAGGCCGTGGCAGGAATTGAAAGCCAAGTGCTCTTTCGTGGAAGATAACTAGTCCTCCCAAAGACGACTGTGCAGCAAAGAGAAGATGGGCAACAACAGTGTTTACCAGGTAACCCTGAGGCCGCAAACTCTCTACTTTGCAATGAGGAAAATCAACTTCCCAGGAAGACTCAATTCCCAGCAGGACAAAGCAGCATATTACCAAGTCGCATCGGACTCTCTCTTGTACATCCCGTGGACACAGTGGCTCGTGACCCTAGTCACCATTGCCATGCTGGGAGTCCTGACTGTGGTGTCAGGATATCAAGGGGAGGGCTTAGTTAGGCCTAGGTGACGGTACTTCTCTAGACTATCTACCAGTTCTGGAAAACCCTGTAGGTTTTGAAGCCGGACTTAAAGTGTAGTTGCCGCTTGAGGTAGACAGACGTCGTGGAGCAGCTCCCAGGAGCAGTGGTAGGCTAATTGTATTTTCTACTGCAGCTCAGGGTTCCTCCAGAGCGCAGACACCCTTTGCATGAAGGAAGGCATGGAACGTTGATAACTGGGTTGCTTTCAAGCTATCGCAATCCAGGTGTCTAAACAACGAAGCCCTTCACTGCCCATCAGTTGGCATCTAGCTGTTCCCGACGGTAGATGGCTCAAGGCTCCCCGAAGACACAGGCAGTCCTTTCTCAGTACGTTTTGGAACCTAGCGCTGACAAGTGAGTCCAAAAGAGAGCTGATATGCTTCCTAGAGTTCAAGAACCACAGGGACTAAGGCTCTATGCAATCGGTTGTTTCGCTAAGTCTGTCATGAGAACACCTGGACGTTAGCTTGAGGCTAGAGGCCCCATGTGGTGGGCCCATTCCCTGAAGACTACTGAAGGATGACCACCTACCAAGGGATGGCAACCTCCAAGTTTCTTGCCTAGAAACTCACGTCATCACCAGGGCAATTGTGTTACGAAGAGAAGCTGTGCAGCAACAGTGTTTCTTGGGGAGAATTGAGCCCGCGGCTCTGTAAATCCCAATGAGGAAAATAAAGTTTCACTCGCAGCCTTACTTTCAAAAGGGACCACACAGAGCATTCACCCTGCTGTGTCTTTCTCTAGTTTGTACTCCCAAGGTGCGTTAGAAGGGAGATACTTGAGTTGTTTCACTTACCACATGCTAGATGTTTAGCAAAAGAAGGCCTTTACTGCCCTTCTTTTGGCATATGGTTGTCCTCAGCCGAACAGTTCTCTCAGCTCCTAGAAGCGATGGGCGGTCCCTTGTGTACATCTTGGATCCCAGTGCAGACCTGTTAGTCCTAAGACACCAGAAATGCTTCCTACACTTAAAGCACCGCTTTGACAAACGCTGCCTGGAACCTGTTGCCTGCCTATCTATCTGTGTGACGAACAAAACAGTAACTTAGCTTGGAGCCAGTCCTCCTATATGTTTGGCTTACTCACCGACGATTGCTGAGGGATGAGCACTTAGCAGGGACTGAAAGGCCACGTTTGCCTCACGGGGGGCGGGGATATGACTTGTCCTCACAAGGCAATTGTGCAACGAAGAAAAGATAGGCCACTACACTGTTCATCAGGTAACCTTGAGGCCGCGTGTCGTCATTCCAGTGTGCCAAATAAACTTCCCATCACGGTTCAGTTTCCAAGGCGAGGGCACAGCGTCTTATGCTGCAGTTTCTGACTCCCTACTGGACGTTCAGCTGACCACCTAGACCCTTTCGTGAGTCAACTTTGTGATACACTTTGTGATACGGGGTCGTGATGGTGGTGAAAGGATTAGCAAGTCATGGGTTAGTGAGGCCGGTGTGTACAATGTATCTCCAGAGTACCTGGCTTTCAAGGGAGAGCCTGAAATTTTTCAGGCTACACTGAAAGTCCAGTGGCCGCCTGGGGTAAATTGCATCACGTGCGAGTGCCCTGAAGGCGGGGTCGAATCACTGTATGTTTTGTGTGCTCTGGGTTCGGCAGAAAAGCAGACACGTTTTGCATGAAGGAATGAACAGAACGCTGATAGCTGGCTGTTTCTAAGCTATCCCAACCTAGGTGTTTCTCTGACGAAGCCCTTCGCTGCCCATGATTGCGGCATCTAGCTGCTGCCAGCGGTGCATTGCTCACAACTCCCTGAAGACACAGGAGGCCCTTTTAGTCCGTTTCGGATCCTAGTACAGCCCCGCGACTCAAGAGAGGACCTGATATGCTTCCTAGGGTTCGAGAAACCCAGGGACTAAGGCTGCATGGGGTCTGTCGCATGCCTACCTGGTTCATGAGAAAACCTGAACATTAGCTTAAGGCCAGAGGCCCCGTGTGGTTCTCCCCTTCCCTGAGGACAACTGAAGTAGGAGCACTTACCGAGGAACGGCAACATCCAATCTCCTTCCAGGAAACTCACTTGTCATCACAAAGGCAACTGTGCAACAACACTGTTTCCCAGGGAGAACTGAGCCCGCAGCTCTCTAAATCCCAATGAGGAAAATAAAGTTTCCCTTCAAGCCTTAGTTTCAAAATGGACCGCAGAGCATTCACCCTGTTGTATCCGTCACTCCATGGCACGTCCAAGGTGCGCATAGAACGGAGATACTACATTCGTTTCAACTTGCCGCATCCTAGCATTTTAACAAAAGACGCCCTTCACAGCCCTTCTTTCAGCCTATAGTTGCCCTCAACTGAGCTTCGCTCACAAGGCCCAGAAAGGACGGGCAGTCCGTCGTTTACATCTTGGATCCTAGTGCAGACCCCCGTGTCCTAAGACACCAGAAACGCTTCCTAGATTTAAAGCACCGCTTTGACAAAGGCTGCCGTGAGCTTGCGGCCCGCCTATGTCTGTGATGAGAGACGTAGAACGTTGGCTTGAGGCAAGTCGTCCGGGGTTGTGGGCGTACTCACGAATGATTTTTGAAGGGAGGAGGCCGTGGCAGGAATTGAAAGCCAAGTGCTCTTTCGTGGAAGATAACTAGTCCTCCCAAAGACGACTGTGCAGCAAAGAGAAGATGGGCAACAACAGTGTTTACCAGGTAACCCTGAGGCCGCAAACTCTCTACTTTGCAATGAGGAAAATCAACTTCCCAGGAAGACTCAATTCCCAGCAGGACAAAGCAGCATATTACCAAGTCGCATCGGACTCTCTCTTGTACATCCCGTGGACACAGTGGCTCGTGACCCTAGTCACCATTGCCATGCTGGGAGTCCTGACTGTGGTGTCAGGATATCAAGGGGAGGGCTTAGTTAGGCCTAGGTGACGGTACTTCTCTAGACTATCTACCAGTTCTGGAAAACCCTGTAGGTTTTGAAGCCGGACTTAAAGTGTAGTTGCCGCTTGAGGTAGACAGACGTCGTGGAGCAGCTCCCAGGAGCAGTGGTAGGCTAATTGTATTTTCTACTGCAGCTCAGGGTTCCTCCAGAGCGCAGACACCCTTTGCATGAAGGAAGGCATGGAACGTTGATAACTGGGTTGCTTTCAAGCTATCGCAATCCAGGTGTCTAAACAACGAAGCCCTTCACTGCCCATCAGTTGGCATCTAGCTGTTCCCGACGGTAGATGGCTCAAGGCTCCCCGAAGACACAGGCAGTCCTTTCTCAGTACGTTTTGGAACCTAGCGCTGACAAGTGAGTCCAAAAGAGAGCTGATATGCTTCCTAGAGTTCAAGAACCACAGGGACTAAGGCTCTATGCAATCGGTTGTTTCGCTAAGTCTGTCATGAGAACACCTGGACGTTAGCTTGAGGCTAGAGGCCCCATGTGGTGGGCCCATTCCCTGAAGACTACTGAAGGATGACCACCTACCAAGGGATGGCAACCTCCAAGTTTCTTGCCTAGAAACTCACGTCATCACCAGGGCAATTGTGTTACGAAGAGAAGCTGTGCAGCAACAGTGTTTCTTGGGGAGAATTGAGCCCGCGGCTCTGTAAATCCCAATGAGGAAAATAAAGTTTCACTCGCAGCCTTACTTTCAAAAGGGACCACACAGAGCATTCACCCTGCTGTGTCTTTCTCTAGTTTGTACTCCCAAGGTGCGTTAGAAGGGAGATACTTGAGTTGTTTCACTTACCACATGCTAGATGTTTAGCAAAAGAAGGCCTTTACTGCCCTTCTTTTGGCATATGGTTGTCCTCAGCCGAACAGTTCTCTCAGCTCCTAGAAGCGATGGGCGGTCCCTTGTGTACATCTTGGATCCCAGTGCAGACCTGTTAGTCCTAAGACACCAGAAATGCTTCCTACACTTAAAGCACCGCTTTGACAAACGCTGCCTGGAACCTGTTGCCTGCCTATCTATCTGTGTGACGAACAAAACAGTAACTTAGCTTGGAGCCAGTCCTCCTATATGTTTGGCTTACTCACCGACGATTGCTGAGGGATGAGCACTTAGCAGGGACTGAAAGGCCACGTTTGCCTCACGGGGGGCGGGGATATGACTTGTCCTCACAAGGCAATTGTGCAACGAAGAAAAGATAGGCCACTACACTGTTCATCAGGTAACCTTGAGGCCGCGTGTCGTCATTCCAGTGTGCCAAATAAACTTCCCATCACGGTTCAGTTTCCAAGGCGAGGGCACAGCGTCTTATGCTGCAGTTTCTGACTCCCTACTGGACGTTCAGCTGACCACCTAGACCCTTTCGTGAGTCAACTTTGTGATACACTTTGTGATACGGGGTCGTGATGGTGGTGAAAGGATTAGCAAGTCATGGGTTAGTGAGGCCGGTGTGTACAATGTATCTCCAGAGTACCTGGCTTTCAAGGGAGAGCCTGAAATTTTTCAGGCTACACTGAAAGTCCAGTGGCCGCCTGGGGTAAATTGCATCACGTGCGAGTGCCCTGAAGGCGGGGTCGAATCACTGTATGTTTTGTGTGCTCTGGGTTCGGCAGAAAAGCAGACACGTTTTGCATGAAGGAATGAACAGAACGCTGATAGCTGGCTGTTTCTAAGCTATCCCAACCTAGGTGTTTCTCTGACGAAGCCCTTCGCTGCCCATGATTGCGGCATCTAGCTGCTGCCAGCGGTGCATTGCTCACAACTCCCTGAAGACACAGGAGGCCCTTTTAGTCCGTTTCGGATCCTAGTACAGCCCCGCGACTCAAGAGAGGACCTGATATGCTTCCTAGGGTTCGAGAAACCCAGGGACTAAGGCTGCATGGGGTCTGTCGCATGCCTACCTGGTTCATGAGAAAACCTGAACATTAGCTTAAGGCCAGAGGCCCCGTGTGGTTCTCCCCTTCCCTGAGGACAACTGAAGTAGGAGCACTTACCGAGGAACGGCAACATCCAATCTCCTTCCAGGAAACTCACTTGTCATCACAAAGGCAACTGTGCAACAACACTGTTTCCCAGGGAGAACTGAGCCCGCAGCTCTCTAAATCCCAATGAGGAAAATAAAGTTTCCCTTCAAGCCTTAGTTTCAAAATGGACCGCAGAGCATTCACCCTGTTGTATCCGTCACTCCATGGCACGTCCAAGGTGCGCATAGAACGGAGATACTACATTCGTTTCAACTTGCCGCATCCTAGCATTTTAACAAAAGACGCCCTTCACAGCCCTTCTTTCAGCCTATAGTTGCCCTCAACTGAGCTTCGCTCACAAGGCCCAGAAAGGACGGGCAGTCCGTCGTTTACATCTTGGATCCTAGTGCAGACCCCCGTGTCCTAAGACACCAGAAACGCTTCCTAGATTTAAAGCACCGCTTTGACAAAGGCTGCCGTGAGCTTGCGGCCCGCCTATGTCTGTGATGAGAGACGTAGAACGTTGGCTTGAGGCGAGTCGTCCGGGGTTGTGGGCGTACTCACGAATGATTTTTGAGGGAGGAGGCCGTGGCAGGAATTGAAAGCCAAGTGCTCTTTCGTGGAAGATAACTAGTCCTCCCAAAGACGACTGTGCAGCAAAGAGAAGATGGGCAACAACAGTGTTTACCAGGTAACCCTGAGGCCGCAAACTCTCTACTTTGCAATGAGGAAAATCAACTTCCCAGGAAGACTCAATTCCCAGCAGGACAAAGCAGCATATTACCAAGTCGCATCGGACTCTCTCTTGTACATCCCGTGGACACAGTGGCTCGTGACCCTAGTCACCATTGCCATGCTGGGAGTCCTGACTGTGGTGTCAGGATATCAAGGGGAGGGCTTAGTTAGGCCTAGGTGACGGTACTTCTCTAGACTATCTACCAGTTCTGGAAAACCCTGTAGGTTTTGAAGCCGGACTTAAAGTGTAGTTGCCGCTTGAGGTAGACAGACGTCGTGGAGCAGCTCCCAGGAGCAGTGGTAGGCTAATTGTATTTTCTACTGCAGCTCAGGGTTCCTCCAGAGCGCAGACACCCTTTGCATGAAGGAAGGCATGGAACGTTGATAACTGGGTTGCTTTCAAGCTATCGCAATCCAGGTGTCTAAACAACGAAGCCCTTCACTGCCCATCAGTTGGCATCTAGCTGTTCCCGACGGTAGATGGCTCAAGGCTCCCCGAAGACACAGGCAGTCCTTTCTCAGTACGTTTTGGAACCTAGCGCTGACAAGTGAGTCCAAAAGAGAGCTGATATGCTTCCTAGAGTTCAAGAACCACAGGGACTAAGGCTCTATGCAATCGGTTGTTTCGCTAAGTCTGTCATGAGAACACCTGGACGTTAGCTTGAGGCTAGAGGCCCCATGTGGTGGGCCCATTCCCTGAAGACTACTGAAGGATGACCACCTACCAAGGGATGGCAACCTCCAAGTTTCTTGCCTAGAAACTCACGTCATCACCAGGGCAATTGTGTTACGAAGAGAAGCTGTGCAGCAACAGTGTTTCTTGGGGAGAATTGAGCCCGCGGCTCTGTAAATCCCAATGAGGAAAATAAAGTTTCACTCGCAGCCTTACTTTCAAAAGGGACCACACAGAGCATTCACCCTGCTGTGTCTTTCTCTAGTTTGTACTCCCAAGGTGCGTTAGAAGGGAGATACTTGAGTTGTTTCACTTACCACATGCTAGATGTTTAGCAAAAGAAGGCCTTTACTGCCCTTCTTTTGGCATATGGTTGTCCTCAGCCGAACAGTTCTCTCAGCTCCTAGAAGCGATGGGCGGTCCCTTGTGTACATCTTGGATCCCAGTGCAGACCTGTTAGTCCTAAGACACCAGAAATGCTTCCTACACTTAAAGCACCGCTTTGACAAACGCTGCCTGGAACCTGTTGCCTGCCTATCTATCTGTGTGACGAACAAAACAGTAACTTAGCTTGGAGCCAGTCCTCCTATATGTTTGGCTTACTCACCGACGATTGCTGAGGGATGAGCACTTAGCAGGGACTGAAAGGCCACGTTTGCCTCACGGGGGGCGGGGATATGACTTGTCCTCACAAGGCAATTGTGCAACGAAGAAAAGATAGGCCACTACACTGTTCATCAGGTAACCTTGAGGCCGCGTGTCGTCATTCCAGTGTGCCAAATAAACTTCCCATCACGGTTCAGTTTCCAAGGCGAGGGCACAGCGTCTTATGCTGCAGTTTCTGACTCCCTACTGGACGTTCAGCTGACCACCTAGACCCTTTCGTGAGTCAACTTTGTGATACACTTTGTGATACGGGGTCGTGATGGTGGTGAAAGGATTAGCAAGTCATGGGTTAGTGAGGCCGGTGTGTACAATGTATCTCCAGAGTACCTGGCTTTCAAGGGAGAGCCTGAAATTTTTCAGGCTACACTGAAAGTCCAGTGGCCGCCTGGGGTAAATTGCATCACGTGCGAGTGCCCTGAAGGCGGGGTCGAATCACTGTATGTTTTGTGTGCTCTGGGTTCGGCAGAAAAGCAGACACGTTTTGCATGAAGGAATGAACAGAACGCTGATAGCTGGCTGTTTCTAAGCTATCCCAACCTAGGTGTTTCTCTGACGAAGCCCTTCGCTGCCCATGATTGCGGCATCTAGCTGCTGCCAGCGGTGCATTGCTCACAACTCCCTGAAGACACAGGAGGCCCTTTTAGTCCGTTTCGGATCCTAGTACAGCCCCGCGACTCAAGAGAGGACCTGATATGCTTCCTAGGGTTCGAGAAACCCAGGGACTAAGGCTGCATGGGGTCTGTCGCATGCCTACCTGGTTCATGAGAAAACCTGAACATTAGCTTAAGGCCAGAGGCCCCGTGTGGTTCTCCCCTTCCCTGAGGACAACTGAAGTAGGAGCACTTACCGAGGAACGGCAACATCCAATCTCCTTCCAGGAAACTCACTTGTCATCACAAAGGCAACTGTGCAACAACACTGTTTCCCAGGGAGAACTGAGCCCGCAGCTCTCTAAATCCCAATGAGGAAAATAAAGTTTCCCTTCAAGCCTTAGTTTCAAAATGGACCGCAGAGCATTCACCCTGTTGTATCCGTCACTCCATGGCACGTCCAAGGTGCGCATAGAACGGAGATACTACATTCGTTTCAACTTGCCGCATCCTAGCATTTTAACAAAAGACGCCCTTCACAGCCCTTCTTTCAGCCTATAGTTGCCCTCAACTGAGCTTCGCTCACAAGGCCCAGAAAGGACGGGCAGTCCGTCGTTTACATCTTGGATCCTAGTGCAGACCCCCGTGTCCTAAGACACCAGAAACGCTTCCTAGATTTAAAGCACCGCTTTGACAAAGGCTGCCGTGAGCTTGCGGCCCGCCTATGTCTGTGATGAGAGACGTAGAACGTTGGCTTGAGGCGAGTCGTCCGGGGTTGTGGGCGTACTCACGAATGATTTTTGAGGGAGGAGGCCGTGGCAGGAATTGAAAGCCAAGTGCTCTTTCGTGGAAGATAACTAGTCCTCCCAAAGACGACTGTGCAGCAAAGAGAAGATGGGCAACAACAGTGTTTACCAGGTAACCCTGAGGCCGCAAACTCTCTACTTTGCAATGAGGAAAATCAACTTCCCAGGAAGACTCAATTCCCAGCAGGACAAAGCAGCATATTACCAAGTCGCATCGGACTCTCTCTTGTACATCCCGTGGACACAGTGGCTCGTGACCCTAGTCACCATTGCCATGCTGGGAGTCCTGACTGTGGTGTCAGGATATCAAGGGGAGGGCTTAGTTAGGCCTAGGTGACGGTACTTCTCTAGACTATCTACCAGTTCTGGAAAACCCTGTAGGTTTTGAAGCCGGACTTAAAGTGTAGTTGCCGCTTGAGGTAGACAGACGTCGTGGAGCAGCTCCCAGGAGCAGTGGTAGGCTAATTGTATTTTCTACTGCAGCTCAGGGTTCCTCCAGAGCGCAGACACCCTTTGCATGAAGGAAGGCATGGAACGTTGATAACTGGGTTGCTTTCAAGCTATCGCAATCCAGGTGTCTAAACAACGAAGCCCTTCACTGCCCATCAGTTGGCATCTAGCTGTTCCCGACGGTAGATGGCTCAAGGCTCCCCGAAGACACAGGCAGTCCTTTCTCAGTACGTTTTGGAACCTAGCGCTGACAAGTGAGTCCAAAAGAGAGCTGATATGCTTCCTAGAGTTCAAGAACCACAGGGACTAAGGCTCTATGCAATCGGTTGTTTCGCTAAGTCTGTCATGAGAACACCTGGACGTTAGCTTGAGGCTAGAGGCCCCATGTGGTGGGCCCATTCCCTGAAGACTACTGAAGGATGACCACCTACCAAGGGATGGCAACCTCCAAGTTTCTTGCCTAGAAACTCACGTCATCACCAGGGCAATTGTGTTACGAAGAGAAGCTGTGCAGCAACAGTGTTTCTTGGGGAGAATTGAGCCCGCGGCTCTGTAAATCCCAATGAGGAAAATAAAGTTTCACTCGCAGCCTTACTTTCAAAAGGGACCACACAGAGCATTCACCCTGCTGTGTCTTTCTCTAGTTTGTACTCCCAAGGTGCGTTAGAAGGGAGATACTTGAGTTGTTTCACTTACCACATGCTAGATGTTTAGCAAAAGAAGGCCTTTACTGCCCTTCTTTTGGCATATGGTTGTCCTCAGCCGAACAGTTCTCTCAGCTCCTAGAAGCGATGGGCGGTCCCTTGTGTACATCTTGGATCCCAGTGCAGACCTGTTAGTCCTAAGACACCAGAAATGCTTCCTACACTTAAAGCACCGCTTTGACAAACGCTGCCTGGAACCTGTTGCCTGCCTATCTATCTGTGTGACGAACAAAACAGTAACTTAGCTTGGAGCCAGTCCTCCTATATTTTTGGCTTACTCACCGACGATTGCTGAGGGATGAGCACTTAGCAGGGACTGAAAGGCCACGTTTGCCTCACGGGGGGCGGGGATATGACTTGTCCTCACAAGGCAATTGTGCAACGAAGAAAAGATAGGCCACTACACTGTTCATCAGGTAACCTTGAGGCCGCGTGTCGTCATTCCAGTGTGCCAAATAAACTTCCCATCACGGTTCAGTTTCCAAGGCGAGGGCACAGCGTCTTATGCTGCAGTTTCTGACTCCCTACTGGACGTTCAGCTGACCACCTAGACCCTTTCGTGAGTCAACTTTGTGATACACTTTGTGATACGGGGTCGTGATGGTGGTGAAAGGATTAGCAAGTCATGGGTTAGTGAGGCCGGTGTGTACAATGTATCTCCAGAGTACCTGGCTTTCAAGGGAGAGCCTGAAATTTTTCAGGCTACACTGAAAGTCCAGTGGCCGCCTGGGGTAAATTGCATCACGTGCGAGTGCCCTGAAGGCGGGGTCGAATCACTGTATGTTTTGTGTGCTCTGGGTTCGGCAGAAAAGCAGACACGTTTTGCATGAAGGAATGAACAGAACGCTGATAGCTGGCTGTTTCTAAGCTATCCCAACCTAGGTGTTTCTCTGACGAAGCCCTTCGCTGCCCATGATTGCGGCATCTAGCTGCTGCCAGCGGTGCATTGCTCACAACTCCCTGAAGACACAGGAGGCCCTTTTAGTCCGTTTCGGATCCTAGTACAGCCCCGCGACTCAAGAGAGGACCTGATATGCTTCCTAGGGTTCGAGAAACCCAGGGACTAAGGCTGCATGGGGTCTGTCGCATGCCTACCTGGTTCATGAGAAAACCTGAACATTAGCTTAAGGCCAGAGGCCCCGTGTGGTTCTCCCCTTCCCTGAGGACAACTGAAGTAGGAGCACTTACCGAGGAACGGCAACATCCAATCTCCTTCCAGGAAACTCACTTGTCATCACAAAGGCAACTGTGCAACAACACTGTTTCCCAGGGAGAACTGAGCCCGCAGCTCTCTAAATCCCAATGAGGAAAATAAAGTTTCCCTTCAAGCCTTAGTTTCAAAATGGACCGCAGAGCATTCACCCTGTTGTATCCGTCACTCCATGGCACGTCCAAGGTGCGCATAGAACGGAGATACTACATTCGTTTCAACTTGCCGCATCCTAGCATTTTAACAAAAGACGCCCTTCACAGCCCTTCTTTCAGCCTATAGTTGCCCTCAACTGAGCTTCGCTCACAAGGCCCAGAAAGGACGGGCAGTCCGTCGTTTACATCTTGGATCCTAGTGCAGACCCCCGTGTCCTAAGACACCAGAAACGCTTCCTAGATTTAAAGCACCGCTTTGACAAAGGCTGCCGTGAGCTTGCGGCCCGCCTATGTCTGTGATGAGAGACGTAGAACGTTGGCTTGAGGCGAGTCGTCCGGGGTTGTGGGCGTACTCACGAATGATTTTTGAGGGAGGAGGCCGTGGCAGGAATTGAAAGCCAAGTGCTCTTTCGTGGAAGATAACTAGTCCTCCCAAAGACGACTGTGCAGCAAAGAGAAGATGGGCAACAACAGTGTTTACCAGGTAACCCTGAGGCCGCAAACTCTCTACTTTGCAATGAGGAAAATCAACTTCCCAGGAAGACTCAATTCCCAGCAGGACAAAGCAGCATATTACCAAGTCGCATCGGACTCTCTCTTGTACATCCCGTGGACACAGTGGCTCGTGACACTAGTCACCATTGCCATGCTGGGAGTCCTTACTGTGGTGTAAGGATATCAAGGGGAGGGCTTAGTTAGGCCTAGGTGACGGTACTTCTCTAGACTATCTACCAGTTCTGGAAAACCCTGTAGGTTTTGAAGCCGGACTTAAAGTGTAGTTGCCGCTTGAGGTAGACAGACGTCGTGGAGCAGCTCCCAGGAGCAGTGGTAGGCTAATTGTATTTTCTACTGCAGCTCAGGGTTCCTCCAGAGCGCAGACACCCTTTGCATGAAGGAAGGCATGGAACGTTGATAACTGGGTTGCTTTCAAGCTATCGCAATCCAGGTGTCTAAACAACGAAGCCCTTCACTGCCCATCAGTTGGCATCTAGCTGTTCCCGACGGTAGATGGCTCAAGGCTCCCCGAAGACACAGGCAGTCCTTTCTCAGTACGTTTTGGAACCTAGCGCTGACAAGTGAGTCCAAAAGAGAGCTGATATGCTTCCTAGAGTTCAAGAACCACAGGGACTAAGGCTCTATGCAATCGGTTGTTTCGCTAAGTCTGTCATGAGAACACCTGGACGTTAGCTTGAGGCTAGAGGCCCCATGTGGTGGGCCCATTCCCTGAAGACTACTGAAGGATGACCACCTACCAAGGGATGGCAACCTCCAAGTTTCTTGCCTAGAAACTCACGTCATCACCAGGGCAATTGTGTTACGAAGAGAAGCTGTGCAGCAACAGTGTTTCTTGGGGAGAATTGAGCCCGCGGCTCTGTAAATCCCAATGAGGAAAATAAAGTTTCACTCGCAGCCTTACTTTCAAAAGGGACCACACAGAGCATTCACCCTGCTGTGTCTTTCTCTAGTTTGTACTCCCAAGGTGCGTTAGAAGGGAGATACTTGAGTTGTTTCACTTACCACATGCTAGATGTTTAGCAAAAGAAGGCCTTTACTGCCCTTCTTTTGGCATATGGTTGTCCTCAGCCGAACAGTTCTCTCAGCTCCTAGAAGCGATGGGCGGTCCCTTGTGTACATCTTGGATCCCAGTGCAGACCTGTTAGTCCTAAGACACCAGAAATGCTTCCTACACTTAAAGCACCGCTTTGACAAACGCTGCCTGGAACCTGTTGCCTGCCTATCTATCTGTGTGACGAACAAAACAGTAACTTAGCTTGGAGCCAGTCCTCCTATATTTTTGGCTTACTCACCGATGATTGCTGAGGGATGAGCACTTAGCAGGGACTGAAAGGCCACGTTTGCCTCACGGGGGGCGGGGATATGACTTGTCCTCACAAGGCAATTGTGCAATGAAGAAAAGATAGGCCACTACACTGTTCATCAGGTAACCTTGAGGCCGCGTGTCGTCATTCCAGTGTGCCAAATAAACTTCCCATCACGGTTCAGTTTCCAAGGCGAGGGCACAGCGTCTTATGCTGCAGTTTCTGACTCCCTACTGGACGTTCAGCTGACCACCTAGACCCTTTCGTGAGTCAACTTTGTGATACACTTTGTGATACGGGGTCGTGATGGTGGTGAAAGGATTAGCAAGTCATGGGTTAGTGAGGCCGGTGTGTACAATGTATCTCCAGAGTACCTGGCTTTCAAGGGAGAGCCTGAAATTTTTCAGGCTACACTGAAAGTCCAGTGGCCGCCTGGGGTAAATTGCATCACGTGCGAGTGCCCTGAAGGCGGGGTCGAATCACTGTATGTTTTGTGTGCTCTGGGTTCGGCAGAAAAGCAGACACGTTTTGCATGAAGGAATGAACAGAACGCTGATAGCTGGCTGTTTCTAAGCTATCCCAACCTAGGTGTTTCTCTGACGAAGCCCTTCGCTGCCCATGATTGCGGCATCTAGCTGCTGCCAGCGGTGCATTGCTCACAACTCCCTGAAGACACAGGAGGCCCTTTTAGTCCGTTTCGGATCCTAGTACAGCCCCGCGACTCAAGAGAGGACCTGATATGCTTCCTAGGGTTCGAGAAACCCAGGGACTAAGGCTGCATGGGGTCTGTCGCATGCCTACCTGGTTCATGAGAAAACCTGAACATTAGCTTAAGGCCAGAGGCCCCGTGTGGTTCTCCCCTTCCCTGAGGACAACTGAAGTAGGAGCACTTACCGAGGAACGGCAACATCCAATCTCCTTCCAGGAAACTCACTTGTCATCACAAAGGCAACTGTGCAACAACACTGTTTCCCAGGGAGAACTGAGCCCGCAGCTCTCTAAATCCCAATGAGGAAAATAAAGTTTCCCTTCAAGCCTTAGTTTCAAAATGGACCGCAGAGCATTCACCCTGTTGTATCCGTCACTCCATGGCACGTCCAAGGTGCGCATAGAACGGAGATACTACATTCGTTTCAACTTGCCGCATCCTAGCATTTTAACAAAAGACGCCCTTCACAGCCCTTCTTTCAGCCTATAGTTGCCCTCAACTGAGCTTCGCTCACAAGGCCCAGAAAGGACGGGCAGTCCGTCGTTTACATCTTGGATCCTAGTGCAGACCCCCGTGTCCTAAGACACCAGAAACGCTTCCTAGATTTAAAGCACCGCTTTGACAAAGGCTGCCGTGAGCTTGCGGCCCGCCTATGTCTGTGATGAGAGACGTAGAACGTTGGCTTGAGGCGAGTCGTCCGGGGTTGTGGGCGTACTCACGAATGATTTTTGAGGGAGGAGGCCGTGGCAGGAATTGAAAGCCAAGTGCTCTTTCGTGGAAGATAACTAGTCCTCCCAAAGACGACTGTGCAGCAAAGAGAAGATGGGCAACAACAGTGTTTACCAGGTAACCCTGAGGCCGCAAACTCTCTACTTTGCAATGAGGAAAATCAACTTCCCAGGAAGACTCAATTCCCAGCAGGACAAAGCAGCATATTACCAAGTCGCATCGGACTCTCTCTTGTACATCCCGTGGACACAGTGGCTCGTGACACTAGTCACCATTGCCATGCTGGGAGTCCTTACTGTGGTGTAAGGATATCAAGGGGAGGGCTTAGTTAGGCCTAGGTGACGGTACTTCTCTAGACTATCTACCAGTTCTGGAAAACCCTGTAGGTTTTGAAGCCGGACTTAAAGTGTAGTTGCCGCTTGAGGTAGACAGACGTCGTGGAGCAGCTCCCAGGAGCAGTGGTAGGCTAATTGTATTTTCTACTGCAGCTCAGGGTTCCTCCAGAGCGCAGACACCCTTTGCATGAAGGAAGGCATGGAACGTTGATAACTGGGTTGCTTTCAAGCTATCGCAATCCAGGTGTCTAAACAACGAAGCCCTTCACTGCCCATCAGTTGGCATCTAGCTGTTCCCGACGGTAGATGGCTCAAGGCTCCCCGAAGACACAGGCAGTCCTTTCTCAGTACGTTTTGGAACCTAGCGCTGACAAGTGAGTCCAAAAGAGAGCTGATATGCTTCCTAGAGTTCAAGAACCACAGGGACTAAGGCTCTATGCAATCGGTTGTTTCGCTAAGTCTGTCATGAGAACACCTGGACGTTAGCTTGAGGCTAGAGGCCCCATGTGGTGGGCCCATTCCCTGAAGACTACTGAAGGATGACCACCTACCAAGGGATGGCAACCTCCAAGTTTCTTGCCTAGAAACTCACGTCATCACCAGGGCAATTGTGTTACGAAGAGAAGCTGTGCAGCAACAGTGTTTCTTGGGGAGAATTGAGCCCGCGGCTCTGTAAATCCCAATGAGGAAAATAAAGTTTCACTCGCAGCCTTACTTTCAAAAGGGACCACACAGAGCATTCACCCTGCTGTGTCTTTCTCTAGTTTGTACTCCCAAGGTGCGTTAGAAGGGAGATACTTGAGTTGTTTCACTTACCACATGCTAGATGTTTAGCAAAAGAAGGCCTTTACTGCCCTTCTTTTGGCATATGGTTGTCCTCAGCCGAACAGTTCTCTCAGCTCCTAGAAGCGATGGGCGGTCCCTTGTGTACATCTTGGATCCCAGTGCAGACCTGTTAGTCCTAAGACACCAGAAATGCTTCCTACACTTAAAGCACCGCTTTGACAAACGCTGCCTGGAACCTGTTGCCTGCCTATCTATCTGTGTGACGAACAAAACAGTAACTTAGCTTGGAGCCAGTCCTCCTATATTTTTGGCTTACTCACCGACGATTGCTGAGGGATGAGCACTTAGCAGGGACTGAAAGGCCACGTTTGCCTCACGGGGGGCGGGGATATGACTTGTCCTCACAAGGCAATTGTGCAATGAAGAAAAGATAGGCCACTACACTGTTCATCAGGTAACCTTGAGGCCGCGTGTCGTCATTCCAGTGTGCCAAATAAACTTCCCATCACGGTTCAGTTTCCAAGGCGAGGGCACAGCGTCTTATGCTGCAGTTTCTGACTCCCTACTGGACGTTCAGCTGACCACCTAGACCCTTTCGTGAGTCAACTTTGTGATACACTTTGTGATACGGGGTCGTGATGGTGGTGAAAGGATTAGCAAGTCATGGGTTAGTGAGGCCGGTGTGTACAATGTATCTCCAGAGTACCTGGCTTTCAAGGGAGAGCCTGAAATTTTTCAGGCTACACTGAAAGTCCAGTGGCCGCCTGGGGTAAATTGCATCACGTGCGAGTGCCCTGAAGGCGGGGTCGAATCACTGTATGTTTTGTGTGCTCTGGGTTCGGCAGAAAAGCAGACACGTTTTGCATGAAGGAATGAACAGAACGCTGATAGCTGGCTGTTTCTAAGCTATCCCAACCTAGGTGTTTCTCTGACGAAGCCCTTCGCTGCCCATGATTGCGGCATCTAGCTGCTGCCAGCGGTGCATTGCTCACAACTCCCTGAAGACACAGGAGGCCCTTTTAGTCCGTTTCGGATCCTAGTACAGCCCCGCGACTCAAGAGAGGACGTGACATGCTTCCTAGGGTTCGAGAAACCCAGGGACTAAGGCTGCATGGGGTCTGTCGCATGCCTACCTGGTTCATGAGAAAACCTGAACATTAGCTTAAGGCAAGAGGCCCCGTGTGGTTCTCCCCTTCCCTGAGGACAACTGAAGTAGGAGCACTTACCGAGGAACGGCAACATCCAATCTCCTTCCAGGAAACTCACTTGTCATCACAAAGGCAACTGTGCAACAACACTGTTTCCCAGGGAGAACTGAGCCCGCAGCTCTCTAAATCCCAATGAGGAAAATAAAGTTTCCCTTCAAGCCTTAGTTTCAAAATGGACCGCAGAGCATTCACCCTGTTGTATCCGTCACTCCATGGCACGTCCAAGGTGCGCATAGAACGGAGATACTACATTCGTTTCAACTTGCCGCATCCTAGCATTTTAACAAAAGACGCCCTTCACAGCCCTTCTTTCAGCCTATAGTTGCCCTCAACTGAGCTTCGCTCACAAGGCCCAGAAAGGACGGGCAGTCCGTCGTTTACATCTTGGATCCTAGTGCAGACCCCCGTGTCCTAAGACACCAGAAACGCTTCCTAGATTTAAAGCACCGCTTTGACAAAGGCTGCCGTGAGCTTGCGGCCCGCCTATGTCTGTGATGAGAGACGTAGAACGTTGGCTTGAGGCGAGTCGTCCGGGGTTGTGGGCGTACTCACGAATGATTTTTGAGGGAGGAGGACGTGGCAGGAATTGAAAGCCAAGTGCTCTTTCGTGGAAGATAACTAGTCCTCCCAAAGACGACTGTGCAGCAAAGAGAAGATGGGCAACAACAGTGTTTACCAGGTAACCCTGAGGCCGCAAACTCTCTACTTTGCAATGAGGAAAATCAACTTCCCAGGAAGACTCAATTCCCAGCAGGACAAAGCAGCATATTACCAAGTCGCATCGGACTCTCTCTTGTACATCCCGTGGACACAGTGGCTCGTGACCCTAGTCACCATTGCCATGCTGGGAGTCCTTACTGTGGTGTAAGGATATCAAGGGGAGGGCTTAGTTAGGCCTAGGTGATGGTACTTCTCTAGACTATCTACCAGTTCTGGAAAACCCTGTAGGTTTTGAAGCCGGACTTAAAGTGTAGTTGCCGCTTGAGGTAGACAGACGTCGTGGAACAGCTCCCAGGAGCAGTGGTAGGCTAATTGTATTTTCTACTGCAGCTCAGGGTTCCTCCAGAGCGCAGACACCCTTTGCATGAAGGAAGGCATGGAACGTTGATAACTGGGTTGCTTTCAAGCTATCGCAATCCAGGTGTCTAAACAACGAAGCCCTTCACTGCCCATCAGTTGGCATCTAGCTGTTCCCGACGGTAGATGGCTCAAGGCTCCCCGAAGACACAGGCAGTCCTTTCTCAGTACGTTTTGGAACCTAGCGCTGACAAGTGAGTCCAAAAGAGAGCTGATATGCTTCCTAGAGTTCAAGAACCACAGGGACTAAGGCTCTATGCAATTGGTTGTTTCGCTAAGTCTGTCATGAGAACACCTGGACGTTAGCTTGAGGCTAGAGGCCCCATGTGGTGGGCCCATTCCCTGAAGACTACTGAAGGATGACCACCTACCAAGGGATGGCAACCTCCAAGTTTCTTGCCTAGAAACTCACGTCATCACCAGGGCAATTGTGTTACGAAGAGAAGCTGTGCAGCAACAGTGTTTCTTGGGGAGAATTGAGCCCGCGGCTCTGTAAATCCCAATGAGGAAAATAAAGTTTCACTCGCAGCCTTACTTTCAAAAGGGACCACACAGAGCATTCACCCTGCTGTGTCTTTCTCTAGTTTGTACTCCCAAGGTGCGTTAGAAGGGAGATACTTGAGTTGTTTCACTTACCACATGCTAGATGTTTAGCAAAAGAAGGCCTTTACTGCCCTTCTTTTGGCATATGGTTGTCCTCAGCCGAACAGTTCTCTCAGCTCCTAGAAGCGATGGGCGGTCCCTTGTGTACATCTTGGATCCCAGTGCAGACCTGTTAGTCCTAAGACACCAGAAATGCTTCCTACACTTAAAGCACCGCTTTGACAAAAGCTGCCTGGAACCTGTTGCCTGCCTATCTATCTGTGTGACGAACAAAACAGTAACTTAGCTTGGAGCCAGTCCTCCTATATTTTTGGCTTACTCACCGACGATTGCTGAGGGATGAGCACTTAGCAGGGACTGAAAGGCCACGTTTGCCTCACGGGGGGCGGGGATATGACTTGTCCTCACAAGGCAATTGTGCAATGAAGAAAAGATAGGCCACTACACTGTTCATCAGGTAACCTTGAGGCCGCGTGTCGTCATTCCAGTGTGCCAAATAAACTTCCCATCACGGTTCAGTTTCCAAGGCGAGGGCACAGCGTCTTATGCTGCAGTTTCTGACTCCCTACTGGACGTTCAGCTGACCACCTAGACCCTTTCGTGAGTCAACTTTGTGATACACTTTGTGATACGGGGTCGTGATGGTGGTGAAAGGATTAGCAAGTCATGGGTTAGTGAGGCCGGTGTGTACAATGTATCTCCAGAGTACCTGGCTTTCAAGGGAGAGCCTGAAATTTTTCAGGCTACACTGAAAGTCCAGTGGCCGCCTGGGGTAAATTGCATCACGTGCGAGTGCCCTGAAGGCGGGGTCGGATCACTGTATGTTTTGTGTGCTCTGGGTTCGGCAGAAAAGCAGACACGTTTTGCATGAAGGAATGAACAGAACGCTGATAGCTGGCTGTTTCTAAGCTATCCCAACCTAGGTGTTTCTCTGACGAAGCCCTTCGTTGCCCATGATTGCGGCATCTAGCTGCTGCCAGCGGTGCATTGCTCACAACTCCCTGAAGACACAGGAGGCCCTTTTAGTCCGTTTCGGATCCTAGTACAGCCCCGCGACTCAAGAGAGGACCTGATATGCTTCCTAGGGTTCGAGAAACCCAGGGACTAAGGCTGCATGGGGTCTGTCGCATGCCTACCTGGTTCATGAGAAAACCTGAACATTAGCTTAAGGCCAGAGGCCCCGTGTGGTTCTCCCCTTCCCTGAGGACAACTGAAGTAGGAGCACTTACCGAGGAACGGCAACATCCAATCTCCTTCCAGGAAACTCACTGGTCATCACAAAGGCAACTGTGCAACAACACTGTTTCCCAGGGAGAACTGAGCCCGCAGCTCTCTAAATCCCAATGAGGAAAATAAAGTTTCCCTTCAAGCCTTAGTTTCAAAATGGACCGCAGAGCATTCACCCTGTTGTATCCGTCACTCCATGGCACGTCCAGGGTGCGCATAGAATGGAGATACTACATTCGTTTCAACTTGCCGCATCCTAGCATTTTAACAAAAGACGCCCTTCACAGCCCTTCTTTCAGCCTATAGTTGCCCTCAACTGAGCTTCGCTCACAAGGCCCAGAAAGGACGGGCAGTCCGTCGTTTACATCTTGGATCCTAGTGCAGACCCCCGTGTCCTAAGACACCAGAAACGCTTCCTAGATTTAAAGCACCGCTTTGACAAAGGCTGCCGTGAGCTTGCGGCCCGCCTATGTCTGTGATGAGAGACGTAGAACGTTGGCTTGAGGCGAGTCGTCCGGGGTTGTGGGCGTACTCACGAATGATTTTTGAGGGAGGAGGCCGTGGCAGGAATTGAAAGCCAAGTGCTCTTTCGTGGAAGATAACTAGTCCTCCCAAAGACGACTGTGCAGCAAAGAGAAGATGGGCAACAACAGTGTTTACCAGGTAACCCTGAGGCCGCAAACTCTCTACTTTGCAATGAGGAAAATCAACTTCCCAGGAAGACTCAATTCCCAGCAGGACAAAGCAGCATATTACCAAGTCGCATCGGACTCTCTCTTGTACATCCCGTGGACACAGTGGCTCGTGACCCTAGTCACCATTGCCATGCTGGGAGTCCTTACTGTGGTGTAAGGATATCAAGGGGAGGGCTTAGTTAGGCCTAGGTGACGGTACTTCTCTAGACTATCTACCAGTTCTGGAAAACCCTGTAGGTTTTGAAGCCGGACTTAAAGTGTAGTTGCCGCTTGAGGTAGACAGACGTCGTGGAGCAGCTCCCAGGAGCAGTGGTAGGCTAATTGTATTTTCTACTGCAGCTCAGGGTTCCTCCAGAGCGCAGACACCCTTTGCATGAAGGAAGGCATGGAACGTTGATAACTGGGTTGCTTTCAAGCTATCGCAATCCAGGTGTCTAAACAACGAAGCCCTTCACTGCCCATCAGTTGGCATCTAGCTGTTCCCGACGGTAGATGGCTCAAGGCTCCCCGAAGACACAGGCAGTCCTTTCTCAGTACGTTTTGGAACCTAGCGCTGACAAGTGAGTCCAAAAGAGAGCTGATATGCTTCCTAGAGTTCAAGAACCACAGGGACTAAGGCTCTATGCAATCGGTTGTTTCGCTAAGTCTGTCATGAGAACACCTGGACGTTAGCTTGAGGCTAGAGGCCCCATGTGGTGGGCCCATTCCCTGAAGACTACTGAAGGATGACCACCTACCAAGGGATGGCAACCTCCAAGTTTCTTGCCTAGAAACTCACGTCATCACCAGGGCAATTGTGTTACGAAGAGAAGCTGTGCAGCAACAGTGTTTCTTGGGGAGAATTGAGCCCGCGGCTCTGTAAATCCCAATGAGGAAAATAAAGTTTCACTCGCAGCCTTACTTTCAAAAGGGACCACACAGAGCATTCACCCTGCTGTGTCTTTCTCTAGTTTGTACTCCCAAGGTGCGTTAGAAGGGAGATACTTGAGTTGTTTCACTTACCACATGCTAGATGTTTAGCAAAAGAAGGCCTTTACTGCCCTTCTTTTGGCATATGGTTGTCCTCAGCCGAACAGTTCTCTCAGCTCCTAGAAGCGATGGGCGGTCCCTTGTGTACATCTTGGATCCCAGTGCAGACCTGTTAGTCCTAAGACACCAGAAATGCTTCCTACACTTAAAGCACCGCTTTGACAAACGCTGCCTGGAACCTGTTGCCTGCCTATCTATCTGTGTGACGAACAAAACAGTAACTTAGCTTGGAGCCAGTCCTCCTATATTTTTGGCTTACTCACCGACGATTGCTGAGGGATGAGCACTTAGCAGGGACTGAAAGGCCACGTTTGCCTCACGGGGGGCGGGGATATGACTTGTCCTCACAAGGCAATTGTGCAACGAAGAAAAGATAGGCCACTACACTGTTCATCAGGTAACCTTGAGGCCGCGTGTCGTCATTCCAGTGTGCCAAATAAACTTCCCATCACGGTTCAGTTTCCAAGGCGAGGGCACAGCGTCTTATGCTGCAGTTTCTGACTCCCTACTGGACGTTCAGCTGACCACCTAGACCCTTTCGTGAGTCAACTTTGTGATACACTTTGTGATACGGGGTCGTGATGGTGGTGAAAGGATTAGCAAGTCATGGGTTAGTGAGGCCGGTGTGTACAATGTATCTCCAGAGTACCTGGCTTTCAAGGGAGAGCCTGAAATTTTTCAGGCTACACTGAAAGTCCAGTGGCCGCCTGGGGTAAATTGAATCACGGGCGAGTGCCCTGAAGGCGGGGTCGAATCACTGTATGTTTTGTGTGCTCTGGGTTCGGCAGAAAAGCAGACACGTTTTGCATGAAGGAATGAACAGAACGCTGATAGCTGGCTGTTTCTAAGCTATCCCAACCTAGGTGTTTCTCCGACGAACCCCTTCACTGCCCATGACTCGGCATCTAGCTACTGCCAGCGGTGCATTGCTCACAACTCCCTGAAGACACAGGAGGCTCTTTTAGTCCGATTCGGATCCTATTGCAGACCGGCGACTCAAGAGAGACCTGATACGCTTCCTAGGATTCAAGAAACACAGGGACTAAGGCTGCATGGGGTCTGTTGCATGCCTACCTCGTTCATGAGAAAACCTGAACATTAGCTTAAGGCCAGAGGCCCCGTGTGGTTCTCCCCTTCCCTGAGGACAACCAAAGTAGGAGCACTTACCGAGGAACGGCAACATCCAATCTCCTTCCAGGAAACTCACTTGTCATCACAAAGGCAACTGTGCAACAACACTGTTTCCCAGGGAGAACTGAGCCCGCAACTCTCTAAATCCCAATGAGGAAAATAAAGTTTCCCTTCAAGCCTTAGTTTCAAAATGGACCGCAGAGCATTCACCCTGTTGTTTCCATCTCTCCATGGCACGTCCAGGGTGCGCATAGCACGGAGATACTACAGTCGTTTCAACTTGCCGCATCCTAGCATTTTAACAAAAGACGCCCTTCACAGCCCTTCTTTCGGCCTATAGTTGCCCTCAACTGAGCATTGTTCACAAGGCCCGGAAAGGACGGGCAGTCCGTCGTTTACATCTTGGATCCTAGTGCAGAACCCCGTGTCCTCAGACGTCAGAAACGTTTCCTAGATTTAAAGCACCGCTTTGACAAACGCTGCCGTGAGCCTGCGGCCCGCCTATGTCTGTGACGAGAGAAGTAAGTAGAACGTTGGACTGAGGCGAGTCGACCAGGGTTGTGGGCGTACTCACGAACAATTATGGAGGGATGAGGACGTGGCAGGAATTGAAAGCCAAGTGCTCCTTCGTGGAAGATAACTAGTCCTCCCAAAGACGACTGTGCAACAAAGAGAAGATGGGCAACAACAGTGTTTACCAGGTAACCCTGAGGCCGCAAACTCTCTACTTTGCAATGAGGAAAATCAACTTCCCAGAAAGACTCAATTCCCAGCAGGACAAAGCAGCATATTACCAAGTCGCATCAGACTCTCTCTTGTACATCCCGTGGACACAGTGGATCGTGACCCTAGTCACCATTGCCATGCTGGGAGTCCTGACTGTGTTGTAAGGATATCAAGGTGAGGGCTTAGTTAGGCCTAGGTGACGGTACTTCTCTAGACTATCTACCAGTTCTGGAAAACCCTGTAGGTTTTGAAGCCGGACTTAAAGTGTAGTTGCCGCTTGAGGTAGACAGACGTCGTGGAGCAGCTCCCAGGAGCAGTGGTAAGCTAATTGTATTTTCTACTGCAGCTCAGGGTTCCTCCAGAGCGCAGACACCCTTTGCATGAAGGAAGGCATGGAACGTTGATAACTGGGTTGCTTTCAAGCTATCGCAATCCAGGTGTCTAAACAACGAAGCCCTTCACTGCCCACCAGTCGGCACCTAGCTGTTCCCGACGGTAGATGGCTCACGGCTCTCCGAAGACACAGGCAGTCCTTTCTCACTATGTTTCGGGACCCAGCGCCGACCCGCGTGTCCAAAAGAGAGCTGATATGCTTCCTAGAGTTCAAGAACCACAGGGACTAAGGCTCTATGCAATCGGTTGTTTCGCTAAGTCTGTCATGAGAACACCTGGACGTTAGCTTGAGGCTAGAGGCCCCATGTGGTGGGCCCATTCCCTGAAGACTACTGAAGGATGACCACCTACCAAGGGATGGCAACCTCCAAGTTTCTTGCCTAGAAACTCACGTCATCACCAGGGCAATTGTGTTACGAAGAGAAGCTGTGCAGCAACAGTGTTTCTTGGGGAGAATTGAGCCCGCGGCTCTGTAAATCCCAATGAGGAAAATAAAGTTTCACTCGCAGCCTTACTTTCAAAAGGGACCACACAGAGCATTCACCCTGCTGTGTCTTTCTCTAGTTTGTACTCCCAAGGTGCGTTAGAAGGGAGATACTTGAGTTGTTTCACTTACCACATGCTAGATGTTTAGCAAAAGAAGGCCTTTACTGCCCTTCTTTTGGCATATGGTTGTCCTCAGCCGAACAGTTCTCTCAGCTCCTAGAAGCGATGGGCGGTCCCTTGTGTACATCTTGGATCCCAGTGCAGACCTGTTAGTCCTAAGACACCAGAAATGCTTCCTACACTTAAAGCACCGCTTTGACAAACGCTGCCTGGAACCTGTTGCCTGCCTATCTATCTGTGTGACGAACAAAACAGTAACTTAGCTTGGAGCCAGTCCTCCTATATTTTTGGCTTACTCACCGACGATTGCTGAGGGATGAGCACTTAGCAGGGACTGAAAGGCCACGTTTGCCTCACGGGGGGCGGGGATATGACTTGTCCTCACAAGGCAATTGTGCAATGAAGAAAAGATAGGCCACTACACTGTTCATCAGGTAACCTTGAGGCCACGTGTCGTCATTCCAGTGTGCCAAATAAACTTCCCATCACGGTTCAGTTTCCAAGGCGAGGGCACAGCGTCTTATGCTGCAGTTTCTGACTCCCTACTGGACGTTCAGCTGACCACCTAGACCCTTTCGTGAGTCAACTTTGTGATACACTTTGTGATACGGGGTCGTGATGGTGGTGAAAGGATTAGCAAGTCATGGGTTAGTGAGGCCGGTGTGTACAATGTATCTCCAGAGTACCTGGCTTTCAAGGGAGAGCCTGAAATTTTTCAGGCTACACTGAAAGTCCAGTGGCCGCCTGGGGTAAATTGCATCACGTGCGAGGGCCCTGAAGGCGGGGTCGAATCACTGTATGTTTTGTGTGCTCTGGGTTCGGCAGAAAAGCAGACACGTTTTGCATGAAGGAATGAACAGAACGCTCATAGCTGGCTGTTTCTAAGCTATCCCAACCTAGGTGTTTCTCTGACGAAGCCCTTCGCTGCCCATGATTGCGGCATCTAGCTGCTGCCAGCGGTGCATTGCTCACAACTCCCTGAAGACACAGGAGGCCCTTTTAGTCCGTTTCGGATCCTAGTACAGCCCCGCGACTCAAGAGAGGACCTGATATGCTTCCTAGGGTTCGAGAAACCCAGGGACTAAGGCTGCATGGGGTCTGTCGCATGCCTACCTGGTTCATGAGAAAACCTGAACATTAGCTTAAGGCCAGAGGCGCCGTGTGGTTCTCCCCTTCCCTGAGGACAACTGAAGTAGGAGCACTTACCGAGGAACGGCAACATCCAATCTCCTTCCAGGAAACTCACTTGTCATCACAAAGGCAACTGTGCAACAACACTGTTTCCCAGGGAGAACTGAGCCCGCAGCTCTCTAAATCCCAATGAGGAAAATAAAGTTTCCCTTCAAGCCTTAGTTTCAAAATGGACCGCAGAGCATTCACCCTGTTGTATCCGTCACTCCATGGCACGTCCAAGGTGCGCATAGAACGGAGATACTACATTCGTTTCAACTTGCCGCATCCTAGCATTTTAACAAAAGACGCCCTTCACAGCCCTTCTTTCAGCCTATAGTTGCCCTCAACTGAGCTTCGCTCACAAGGCCCAGAAAGGACGGGCAGTCCGTCGTTTACATCTTGGATCCTAGTGCAGACCCCCGTGTCCTAAGACACCAGAAACGCTTCCTAGATTTAAAGCACCGCTTTGACAAAGGCTGCCGTGAGCTTGCGGCCCGCCTATGTCTGTGATGAGAGACGTAGAACGTTGGCTTGAGGCGAGTCGTCCGGGCTTGTGGGCGTACTCACGAATGATTTTTGAGGGAGGAGGCCGTGGCAGGAATTGAAAGCCAAGTGCTCTTTCGTGGAAGATAACTAGTCCTCCCAAAGACGACTGTGCAGCAAAGAGAAGATGGGCAACAACAGTGTTTACCAGGTAACCCTGAGGCCGCAAACTCTCTACTTTGCAATGAGGAAAATCAACTTCCCAGGAAGACTCAATTCCCAGCAGGACAAAGCAGCATATTACCAAGTCGCATCGGACTCTCTCTTGTACATCCCGTGGACACAGTGGCTCGTGACCCTAGTCACCATTGCCATGCTGGGAGTCCTTACTGTGGTGTAAGGATATCAAGGGGAGGGCTTAGTTAGGCCTAGGTGACGGTACTTCTCTAGACTATCTACCAGTTCTGGAAAACCCTGTAGGTTTTGAAGCCGGACTTAAAGTGTAGTTGCCGCTTGAGGTAGACAGACGTCGTGGAGCAGCTCCCAGGAGCAGTGGTAGGCTAATTGTATTTTCTACTGCAGCTCAGGGTTCCTCCAGAGTGCAGACACCCTTTGCATGAAGGAAGGCATGGAACGTTGATAACTGGGTTGCTTTCAAGCTATCGCAATCCAGGTGTCTAAACAACGAAGCCCTTCACTGCCCATCAGTTGGCATCTAGCTGTTCCCGACGGTAGATGGCTCAAGGCTCCCCGAAGACACAGGCAGTCCTTTCTCAGTACGTTTTGGAACCTAGCGCTGACAAGTGAGTCCAAAAGAGAGCTGATATGCTTCCTAGAGTTCAAGAACCACAGGGACTAAGGCTCTATGCAATCGGTTGTTTCGCTAAGTCTGTCATGAGAACACCTGGACGTTAGCTTGAGGCTAGAGGCCCCATGTGGTGGGCCCATTCCCTGAAGACTACTGAAGGATGACCACCTACCAAGGGATGGCAACCTCCAAGTTTCTTGCCTAGAAACTCACGTCATCACCAGGGCAATTGTGTTACGAAGAGAAGCTGTGCAGCAACAGTGTTTCTTGGGGAGAATTGAGCCCGCGGCTCTGTAAATCCCAATGAGGAAAATAAAGTTTCACTCGCAGCCTTACTTTCAAAAGGGACCACACAGAGCATTCACCCTGCTGTGTCTTTCTCTAGTTTGTACTCCCAAGGTGCGTTAGAAGGGAGATACTTGAGTTGTTTCACTTACCACATGCTAGATGTTTAGCAAAAGAAGGCCTTTACTGCCCTTCTTTTGGCATATGGTTGTCCTCAGCCGAACAGTTCTCTCAGCTCCTAGAAGCGATGGGCGGTCCCTTGTGTACATCTTGGATCCCAGTGCAGACCTGTTAGTCCTAAGACACCAGAAATGCTTCCTACACTTAAAGCACCGCTTTGACAAACGCTGCCTGGAACCTGTTGCCTGCCTATCTATCTGTGTGACGAACAAAACAGTAACTTAGCTTGGAGCCAGTCCTCCTATATTTTTGGCTTACTCACCGACGATTGCTGAGGGATGAGCACTTAGCAGGGACTGAAAGGCCACGTTTGCCTCACGGGGGGCGGGGATATGACTTGTCCTCACAAGGCAATTGTGCAATGAAGAAAAGATAGGCCACTACACTGTTCATCAGGTAACCTTGAGGCCGCGTGTCGTCATTCCAGTGTGCCAAATAAACTTCCCATCACGGTTCAGTTTCCAAGGCGAGGGCACAGCGTCTTATGCTGCAGTTTCTGACTCCCTACTGGACGTTCAGCTGACCACCTAGACCCTTTCGTGAGTCAACTTTGTGATACACTTTGTGATACGGGGTCGTGATGGTGGTGAAAGGATTAGCAAGTCATGGGTTAGTGAGGCCGGTGTGTACAATGTATCTCCAGAGTACCTGGCTTTCAAGGGAGAGCCTGAAATTTTTCAGGCTACACTGAAAGTCCAGTGGCCGCCTGGGGTAAATTGCATCACGTGCGAGTGCCCTGAAGGCGGGGTCGAATCACTGTATGTTTTGTGTGCTCTGGGTTCGGCAGAAAAGCAGACACGTTTTGCATGAAGGAATGAACAGAACGCTGATAGCTGGCTGTTTCTAAGCTATCCCAACCTAGGTGTTTCTCTGACGAAGCCCTTCGCTGCCCATGATTGCGGCATCTAGCTGCTGCCAGCGGTGCATTGCTCACAACTCCCTGAAGACACAGGAGGCCCTTTTAGTCCGTTTCGGATCCTAGTACAGCCCCGCGACTCAAGAGAGGACATGATATGCTTCCTAGGGTTCGAGAAACCCAGGGACTAAGGCTGCATGGGGTCTGTCGCATGCCTACCTGGTTCATGAGAAAACCTGAACATTAGCTTAAGGCCAGAGGCCCCGTGTGGTTCTCCCCTTCCCTGAGGACAACTGAAGTAGGAGCACTTACCGAGGAACGGCAACATCCAATCTCCTTCCAGGAAACTCACTTGTCATCACAAAGGCAACTGTGCAACAACACTGTTTCCCAGGGAGAACTGAGCCCGCAGCTCTCTAAATCCCAATGAGGAAAATAAAGTTTCCCTTCAAGCCTTAGTTTCAAAATGGACCGCAGAGCATTCACCCTGTTGTATCCGTCACTCCATGGCACGTCCAAGGTGCGCATAGAACGGAGATACTACATTCGTTTCAACTTGCTGCATCCTAGCATTTTAACAAAAGACGCCCTTCACAGCCCTTCTTTCAGCCTATAGTTGCCCTCAACTGAGCTTCGCTCACAAGGCCCAGAAAGGACGGGCAGTCCGTCTTTTTCATCTTGGATCCTAGTGCAGACCCCCGTGTCCTAAGACACCAGAAACGCTTCCTAGATTTAAAGCACCGCTTTGACAAAGGCTGCCGTGAGCTTGCGGCCCGCCTATGTCTGTGATGAGAGACGTAGAACGTTGGCTTGAGGCGAGTCGTCCGGGCTTGTGGGCGTACTCACGAATGATTTTTGAGGGAGGAGGCCGTGGCAGGAATTGAAAGCCAAGTGCTCTTTCGTGGAAGATAACTAGTCCTCCCAAAGACGACTGTGCAGCAAAGAGAAGATGGGCAACAACAGTGTTTACCAGGTAACCCTGAGGCCGCAAACTCTCTACTTTGCAATGAGGAAAATCAACTTCCCAGGAAGACTCAATTCCCAGCAGGACAAAGCAGCATATTACCAAGTCGCATCGGACTCTCTCTTGTACATCCCGTGGACACAGTGGCTCGTGACCCTAGTCACCATTGCCATGCTGGGAGTCCTTACTGTGGTGTAAGGATATCAAGGGGAGGGCTTAGTTAGGCCTAGGTGACGGTACTTCTCTAGACTATCTACCAGTTCTGGAAAACCCTGTAGGTTTTGAAGCCGGACTTAAAGTGTAGTTGCCGCTTGAGGTAGACAGACGTCGTGGAGCAGCTCCCAGGAGCAGTGGTAGGCTAATTGTATTTTCTACTGCAGCTCAGGGTTCCTCCAGAGCGCAGACACCCTTTGCATGAAGGAAGGCATGGAACGTTGATAACTGGGTTGCTTTCAAGCTATCGCAATCCAGGTGTCTAAACAACGAAGCCCTTCACTGCCCATCAGTTGGCATCTAGCTGTTCCCGACGGTAGATGGCTCAAGGCTCCCCGAAGACACAGGCAGTCCTTTCTCAGTACGTTTTGGAACCTAGCGCTGACAAGTGAGTCCAAAAGAGAGCTGATATGCTTCCTAGAGTTCAAGAACCACAGGGACTAAGGCTCTATGCAATCGGTTGTTTCGCTAAGTCTGTCATGAGAACACCTGGACGTTAGCTTGAGGCTAGAGGCCCCATGTGGTGGGCCCATTCCCTGAAGACTACTGAAGGATGACCACCTACCAAGGGATGGCAACCTCCAAGTTTCTTGCCTAGAAACTCACGTCATCACCAGGGCAATTGTGTTACGAAGAGAAGCTGTGCAGCAACAGTGTTTCTTGGGGAGAATTGAGCCCGCGGCTCTGTAAATCCCAATGAGGAAAATAAAGTTTCACTCGCAGCCTTACTTTCAAAAGGGACCACACAGAGCATTCACCCTGCTGTGTCTTTCTCTAGTTTGTACTCCCAAGGTGCGTTAGAAGGGAGATACTTGAGTTGTTTCACTTACCACATGCTAGATGTTTAGCAAAAGAAGGCCTTTACTGCCCTTCTTTTGGCATATGGTTGTCCTCAGCCGAACAGTTCTCTCAGCTCCTAGAAGCGATGGGCGGTCCCTTGTGTACATCTTGGATCCCAGTGCAGACCTGTTAGTCCTAAGACACCAGAAATGCTTCCTACACTTAAAGCACCGCTTTGACAAACGCTGCCTGGAACCTGTTGCCTGCCTATCTATCTGTGTGACGAACAAAACAGTAACTTAGCTTGGAGCCAGTCCTCCTATATTTTTGGCTTACTCACCGACGATTGCTGAGGGATGAGCACTTAGCAGGGACTGAAAGGCCACGTTTGCCTCACGGGGGGCGGGGATATGACTTGTCCTCACAAGGCAATTGTGCAACGAAGAAAAGATAGGCCACTACACTGTTCATCAGGTAACCTTGAGGCCGCGTGTCGTCATTCCAGTGTGCCAAATAAACTTCCCATCACGGTTCAGTTTCCAAGGCGAGGGCACAGCGTCTTATGCTGCAGTTTCTGACTCCCTACTGGACGTTCAGCTGACCACCTAGACCCTTTCGTGAGTCAACTTTGTGATACACTTTGTGATACGGGGTCGTGATGGTGGTGAAAGGATTAGCAAGTCATGGGTTAGTGAGGCCGGTGTGTACAATGTATCTCCAGAGTACCTGGCTTTCAAGGGAGAGCCTGAAAATTTTTCAGGCTACACTGAAAGTCCAGTGGCCGCCTGGGGTAAATTGCATCACGTGCGAGTGCCCTGAAGGCGGGGTCGAATCACTGTATGTTTTGTGTGCTCTGGGTTCGGCAGAAAAGCAGACACGTTTTGCATGAAGGAATGAACAGAACGCTGATAGCTGGCTGTTTCTAAGCTATCCCAACCTAGGTGTTTCTCTGACGAAGCCCTTCGCTGCCCATGATTGCGGCATCTAGCTGCTGCCAGCGGTGCATTGCTCACAACTCCCTGAAGACACAGGAGGCCCTTTTAGTCCGTTTCGGATCCTAGTACAGCCCCGCGACTCAAGAGAGGACCTGATATGCTTCCTAGGGTTCGAGAAACCCAGGGACTAAGGCTGCATGGGGTCTGTCGCATGCCTACCTGGTTCATGAGAAAACCTGAACATTAGCTTAAGGCCAGAGGCCCCGTGTGGTTCTCCCCTTCCCTGAGGACAACTGAAGTAGGAGCACTTACCGAGGAACGGCAACATCCAATCTCCTTCCAGGAAACTCACTTGTCATCACAAAGGCAACTGTGCAACAACACTGTTTCCCAGGGAGAACTGAGCCCGCAGCTCTCTAAATCCCAATGAGGAAAATAAAGTTTCCCTTCAAGCCTTAGTTTCAAAATGGACCGCAGAGCATTCACCCTGTTGTATCCGTCACTCCATGGCACGTCCAAGGTGCGCATAGAACGGAGATACTACATTCGTTTCAACTTGCCGCATCCTAGCATTTTAACAAAAGACGCCCTTCACAGCCCTTCTTTCAGCCTATAGTTGCCCTCAACTGAGCTTCGCTCACAAGGCCCAGAAAGGACGGGCAGTCCGTCTTTTTCATCTTGGATCCTAGTGCAGACCCCCGTGTCCTAAGACACCAGAAACGCTTCCTAGATTTAAAGCACCGCTTTGACAAAGGCTGCCGTGAGCTTGCGGCCCGCCTATGTCTGTGATGAGAGACGTAGAACGTTGGCTTGAGGCGAGTCGTCCGGGGTTGTGGGCGTACTCACGAATGATTTTTGAGGGAGGAGGCCGTGGCAGGAATTGAAAGCCAAGTGCTCTTTCGTGGAAGATAACTAGTCCTCCCAAAGACGACTGTGCAGCAAAGAGAAGATGGGCAACAACAGTGTTTACCAGGTAACCCTGAGGCCGCAAACTCTCTACTTTGCAATGAGGAAAATCAACTTCCCAGGAAGACTCAATTCCCAGCAGGACAAAGCAGCATATTACCAAGTCGCATCGGACTCTCTCTTGTACATCCCGTGGACACAGTGGCTCGTGACACTAGTCACCATTGCCATGCTGGGAGTCCTTACTGTGGTGTCAGGATATCAAGGGGAGGGCTTAGTTAGGCCTAGGTGACGGTACTTCTCTAGACTATCTACCAGTTCTGGAAAACCCTGTAGGTTTTGAAGCCGGACTTAAAGTGTAGTTGCCGCTTGAGGTAGACAGACGTCGTGGAGCAGCTCCCAGGAGCAGTGGTAGGCTAATTGTATTTTCTACTGCAGCTCAGGGTTCCTCCAGAGCGCAGGCACCCTTTGCATGAAGGAAGGCATGGAACGTTGATAACTGGGTTGCTTTCAAGCTATCGCAATCCAGGTGTCTAAACAACGAAGCCCTTCACTGCCCATCAGTTGGCATCTAGCTGTTCCCGACGGTAGATGGCTCAAGGCTCCCCGAAGACACAGGCAGTCCTTTCTCAGTACGTTTTGGAACCTAGCGCTGACAAGTGAGTCCAAAAGAGAGCTGATATGCTTCCTAGAGTTCAAGAACCACAGGGACTAAGGCTCTATGCAATCGGTTGTTTCGCTAAGTCTGTCATGAGAACACCTGGACGTTAGCTTGAGGCTAGAGGCCCCATGTGGTGGGCCCATTCCCTGAAGACTACTGAAGGATGACCACCTACCAAGGGATGGCAACCTCCAAGTTTCTTGCCTAGAAACTCACGTCATCACCAGGGCAATTGTGTTACGAAGAGAAGCTGTGCAGCAACAGTGTTTCTTGGGGAGAATTGAGCCCGCGGCTCTGTAAATCCCAATGAGGAAAATAAAGTTTCACTCGCAGCCTTACTTTCAAAAGGGACCACACAGAGCATTCACCCTGCTGTGTCTTTCTCTAGTTTGTACTCCCAAGGTGCGTTAGAAGGGAGATACTTGAGTTGTTTCACTTACCACATGCTAGATGTTTAGCAAAAGAAGGCCTTTACTGCCCTTCTTTTGGCATATGGTTGTCCTCAGCCGAACAGTTCTCTCAGCTCCTAGAAGCGATGGGCGGTCCCTTGTGTACATCTTGGATCCCAGTGCAGACCTGTTAGTCCTAAGACACCAGAAATGCTTCCTACACTTAAAGCACCGCTTTGACAAACGCTGCCTGGAACCTGTTGCCTGCCTATCTATCTGTGTGACGAACAAAACAGTAACTTAGCTTGGAGCCAGTCCTCCTATATTTTTGGCTTACTCACCGACGATTGCTGAGGGATGAGCACTTAGCAGGGACTGAAAGGCCACGTTTGCCTCACGGGGGGCGGGGATATGACTTGTCCTCACAAGGCAATTGTGCAATGAAGAAAAGATAGGCCACTACACTGTTCATCAGGTAACCTTGAGGCCGCGTGTCGTCATTCCAGTGTGCCAAATAAACTTCCCATCACGGTTCAGTTTCCAAGGCGAGGGCACAGCGTCTTATGCTGCAGTTTCTGACTCCCTACTGGACGTTCAGCTGACCACCTAGACCCTTTCGTGAGTCAACTTTGTGATACACTTTGTGATACGGGGTCGTGATGGTGGTGAAAGGATTAGCAAGTCATGGGTTAGTGAGGCCGGTGTGTACAATGTATCTCCAGAGTACCTGGCTTTCAAGGGAGAGCCTGAAATTTTTCAGGCTACACTGAAAGTCCAGTGGCCGCCTGGGGTAAATTGCATCACGTGCGAGTGCCCTGAAGGCGGGGTCGAATCACTGTATGTTTTGTGTGCTCTGGGTTCGGCAGAAAAGCAGACACGTTTTGCATGAAGGAATGAACAGAACGCTGATAGCTGGCTGTTTCTAAGCTATCCCAACCTAGGTGTTTCTCTGACGAAGCCCTTCGCTGCCCATGATTGCGGCATCTAGCTGCTGCCAGCGGTGCATTGCTCACAACTCCCTGAAGACACAGGAGGCCCTTTTAGTCCGTTTCGGATCCTAGTACAGCCCCGCGACTCAAGAGAGGACCTGATATGCTTCCTAGGGTTCGAGAAACCCAGGGACTAAGGCTGCATGGGGTCTGTCGCATGCCTACCTGGTTCATGAGAAAACCTGAACATTAGCTTAAGGCCAGAGGCACCGTGTGGTTCTCCCCTTCCCTGAGGACAACTGAAGTAGGAGCACTTACCGAGGAACGGCAACATCCAATCTCCTTCCAGGAAACTCACTTGTCATCACAAAGGCAACTGTGCAACAACACTGTTTCCCAGGGAGAACTGAGCCCGCAGCTCTCTAAATCCCAATGAGGAAAATAAAGTTTCCCTTCAAGCCTTAGTTTCAAAATGGACCGCAGAGCATTCACCCTGTTGTATCCGTCACTCCATGGCACGTCCAGGGTGCGCATAGAACGGAGATACTACATTCGTTTCAACTTGCCGCATCCTAGCATTTTAACAAAAGACGCCCTTCACAGCCCTTCTTTCAGCCTATAGTTGCCCTCAACTGAGCTTCGCTCACAAGGCCCAGAAAGGACGGGCAGTCCGTCGTTTACATCTTGGATCCTAGTGCAGACCCCCGTGTCCTAAGACACCAGAAACGCTTCCTAGATTTAAAGCACCGCTTTGACAAAGGCTGCCGTGAGCTTGCGGCCCGCCTATGTCTGTGATGAGAGACGTAGAACGTTGGCTTGAGGCGAGTCGTCCGGGGTTGTGGGCGTACTCACGAATGATTTTTGAGGGAGGAGGCCGTGGCAGGAATTGAAAGCCAAGTGCTCTTTCGTGGAAGATAACTAGTCCTCCCAAAGACGACTGTGCAGCAAAGAGAAGATGGGCAACAACAGTGTTTACCAGGTAACCCTGAGGCCGCAAACTCTCTACTTTGCAATGAGGAAAATCAACTTCCCAGGAAGACTCAATTCCCAGCAGGACAAAGCAGCATATTACCAAGTCGCATCGGACTCTCTCTTGTACATCCCGTGGACACAGTGGCTCGTGACACTAGTCACCATTGCCATGCTGGGAGTCCTTACTGTGGTGTCAGGATATCAAGGGGAGGGCTTAGTTAGGCCTAGGTGACGGTACTTCTCTAGACTATCTACCAGTTCTGGAAAACCCTGTAGGTTTTGAAGCCGGACTTAAAGTGTAGTTGCCGCTTGAGGTAGACAGACGTCGTGGAGCAGCTCCCAGGAGCAGTGGTAGGCTAATTGTATTTTCTACTGCAGCTCAGGGTTCCTCCAGAGCGCAGACACCCTTTGCATGAAGGAAGGCATGGAACGTTGATAACTGGGTTGCTTTCAAGCTATCGCAATCCAGGTGTCTAAACAACGAAGCCCTTCACTGCCCATCAGTTGGCATCTAGCTGTTCCCGACGGTAGATGGCTCAAGGCTCCCCGAAGACACAGGCAGTCCTTTCTCAGTACGTTTTGGAACCTAGCGCTGACAAGTGAGTCCAAAAGAGAGCTGATATGCTTCCTAGAGTTCAAGAACCACAGGGACTAAGGCTCTATGCAATCGGTTGTTTCGCTAAGTCTGTCATGAGAACACCTGGACGTTAGCTTGAGGCTAGAGGCCCCATGTGGTGGGCCCATTCCCTGAAGACTACTGAAGGATGACCACCTACCAAGGGATGGCAACCTCCAAGTTTCTTGCCTAGAAACTCACGTCATCACCAGGGCAATTGTGTTACGAAGAGAAGCTGTGCAGCAACAGTGTTTCTTGGGGAGAATTGAGCCCGCGGCTCTGTAAATCCCAATGAGGAAAATAAAGTTTCACTCGCAGCCTTACTTTCAAAAGGGACCACACAGAGCATTCACCCTGCTGTGTCTTTCTCTAGTTTGTACTCCCAAGGTGCGTTAGAAGGGAGATACTTGAGTTGTTTCACTTACCACATGCTAGATGTTTAGCAAAAGAAGGCCTTTACTGCCCTTCTTTTGGCATATGGTTGTCCTCAGCCGAACAGTTCTCTCAGCTCCTAGAAGCGATGGGCGGTCCCTTGTGTACATCTTGGATCCCAGTGCAGACCTGTTAGTCCTAAGACACCAGAAATGCTTCCTACACTTAAAGCACCGCTTTGACAAACGCTGCCTGGAACCTGTTGCCTGCCTATCTATCTGTGTGACGAACAAAACAGTAACTTAGCTTGGAGCCAGTCCTCCTATATTTTTGGCTTACTCACCGACGATTGCTGAGGGATGAGCACTTAGCAGGGACTGAAAGGCCACGTTTGCCTCACGGGGGGCGGGGATATGACTTGTCCTCACAAGGCAATTGTGCAATGAAGAAAAGATAGGCCACTACACTGTTCATCAGGTAACCTTGAGGCCGCGTGTCGTCATTCCAGTGTGCCAAATAAACTTCCCATCACGGTTCAGTTTCCAAGGCGAGGGCACAGCGTCTTATGCTGCAGTTTCTGACTCCCTACTGGACGTTCAGCTGACCACCTAGACCCTTTCGTGAGTCAACTTTGTGATACACTTTGTGATACGGGGTCGTGATGGTGGTGAAAGGATTAGCAAGTCATGGGTTAGTGAGGCCGGTGTGTACAATGTATCTCCAGAGTACCTGGCTTTCAAGGGAGAGCCTGAAAATTTTTCAGGCTACACTGAAAGTCCAGTGGCCGCCTGGGGTAAATTGCATCACGTGCGAGTGCCCTGAAGGCGGGGTCGAATCACTGTATGTTTTGTGTGCTCTGGGTTCGGCAGAAAAGCAGACACGTTTTGCATGAAGGAATGAACAGAACGCTGATAGCTGGCTGTTTCTAAGCTATCCCAACCTAGGTGTTTCTCTGACGAAGCCCTTCGCTGCCCATGATTGCGGCATCTAGCTGCTGCCAGCGGTGCATTGCTCACAACTCCCTGAAGACACAGGAGGCCCTTTTAGTCCGTTTCGGATCCTAGTACAGCCCCGCGACTCAAGAGAGGACCTGATATGCTTCCTAGGGTTCGAGAAACCCAGGGACTAAGGCTGCATGGGGTCTGTCGCATGCCTACCTGGTTCATGAGAAAACCTGAACATTAGCTTAAGGCCAGAGGCGCCGTGTGGTTCTCCCCTTCCCTGAGGACAACTGAAGTAGGAGCACTTACCGAGGAACGGCAACATCCAATCTCCTTCCAGGAAACTCACTTGTCATCACAAAGGCAACTGTGCAACAACACTGTTTCCCAGGGAGAACTGAGCCCGCAGCTCTCTAAATCCCAATGAGGAAAATAAAGTTTCCCTTCAAGCCTTAGTTTCAAAATGGACCGCAGAGCATTCACCCTGTTGTATCCGTCACTCCATGGCACGTCCAGGGTGCGCATAGAATGGAGATACTACATTCGTTTCAACTTGCCGCATCCTAGCATTTTAACAAAAGACGCCCTTCACAGCCCTTCTTTCAGCCTATAGTTGCCCTCAACTGAGCTTCGCTCACAAGGCCCAGAAAGGACGGGCAGTCCGTCGTTTACATCTTGGATCCTAGTGCAGACCCCCGTGTCCTAAGACACCAGAAACGCTTCCTAGATTTAAAGCACCGCTTTGACAAAGGCTGCCGTGAGCTTGCGGCCCGCCTATGTCTGTGATGAGAGACGTAGAACGTTGGCTTGAGGCGAGTCGTCCGGGGTTGTGGGCGTACTCACGAATGATTTTTGAGGGAGGAGGCCGTGGCAGGAATTGAAAGCCAAGTGCTCTTTCGTGGAAGATAACTAGTCCTCCCAAAGACGACTGTGCAGCAAAGAGAAGATGGGCAACAACAGTGTTTACCAGGTAACCCTGAGGCCGCAAACTCTCTACTTTGCAATGAGGAAAATCAACTTCCCAGGAAGACTCAATTCCCAGCAGGACAAAGCAGCATATTACCAAGTCGCATCGGACTCTCTCTTGTACATCCCGTGGACACAGTGGCTCGTGACACTAGTCACCATTGCCATGCTGGGAGTCCTTACTGTGGTGTAAGGATATCAAGGGGAGGGCTTAGTTAGGCCTAGGTGACGGTACTTCTCTAGACTATCTACCAGTTCTGGAAAACCCTGTAGGTTTTGAAGCCGGACTTAAAGTGTAGTTGCCGCTTGAGGTAGACAGACGTCGTGGAGCAGCTCCCAGGAGCAGTGGTAGGCTAATTGTATTTTCTACTGCAGCTCAGGGTTCCTCCAGAGCGCAGACACCCTTTGCATGAAGGAAGGCATGGAACGTTGATAACTGGGTTGCTTTCAAGCTATCGCAATCCAGGTGTCTAAACAACGAAGCCCTTCACTGCCCATCAGTTGGCATCTAGCTGTTCCCGACGGTAGATGGCTCAAGGCTCCCCGAAGACACAGGCAGTCCTTTCTCAGTACGTTTTGGAACCTAGCGCTGACAAGTGAGTCCAAAAGAGAGCTGATATGCTTCCTAGAGTTCAAGAACCACAGGGACTAAGGCTCTATGCAATCGGTTGTTTCGCTAAGTCTGTCATGAGAACACCTGGACGTTAGCTTGAGGCTAGAGGCCCCATGTGGTGGGCCCATTCCCTGAAGACTACTGAAGGATGACCACCTACCAAGGGATGGCAACCTCCAAGTTTCTTGCCTAGAAACTCACGTCATCACCAGGGCAATTGTGTTACGAAGAGAAGCTGTGCAGCAACAGTGTTTCTTGGGGAGAATTGAGCCCGCGGCTCTGTAAATCCCAATGAGGAAAATAAAGTTTCACTCGCAGCCTTACTTTCAAAAGGGACCACACAGAGCATTCACCCTGCTGTGTCTTTCTCTAGTTTGTACTCCCAAGGTGCGTTAGAAGGGAGATACTTGAGTTGTTTCACTTACCACATGCTAGATGTTTAGCAAAAGAAGGCCTTTACTGCCCTTCTTTTGGCATATGGTTGTCCTCAGCCGAACAGTTCTCTCAGCTCCTAGAAGCGATGGGCGGTCCCTTGTGTACATCTTGGATCCCAGTGCAGACCTGTTAGTCCTAAGACACCAGAAATGCTTCCTACACTTAAAGCACCGCTTTGACAAACGCTGCCTGGAACCTGTTGCCTGCCTATCTATCTGTGTGACGAACAAAACAGTAACTTAGCTTGGAGCCAGTCCTCCTATATTTTTGGCTTACTCACCGACGATTGCTGAGGGATGAGCACTTAGCAGGGACTGAAAGGCCACGTTTGCCTCACGGGGGGCGGGGATATGACTTGTCCTCACAAGGCAATTGTGCAATGAAGAAAAGATAGGCCACTACACTGTTCATCAGGTAACCTTGAGGCCGCGTGTCGTCATTCCAGTGTGCCAAATAAACTTCCCATCACGGTTCAGTTTCCAAGGCGAGGGCACAGCGTCTTATGCTGCAGTTTCTGACTCCCTACTGGACGTTCAGCTGACCACCTAGACCCTTTCGTGAGTCAACTTTGTGATACACTTTGTGATACGGGGTCGTGATGGTGGTGAAAGGATTAGCAAGTCATGGGTTAGTGAGGCCGGTGTGTACAATGTATCTCCAGAGTACCTGGCTTTCAAGGGAGAGCCTGAAATTTTTCAGGCTACACTGAAAGTCCAGTGGCCGCCTGGGGTAAATTGCATCACGTGCGAGTGCCCTGAAGGCGGGGTCGAATCACTGTATGTTTTGTGTGCTCTGGGTTCGGCAGAAAAGCAGACACGTTTTGCATGAAGGAATGAACAGAACGCTGATAGCTGGCTGTTTCTAAGCTATCCCAACCTAGGTGTTTCTCTGACGAAGCCCTTCGCTGCCCATGATTGCGGCATCTAGCTGCTGCCAGCGGTGCATTGCTCACAACTCCCTGAAGACACAGGAGGCCCTTTTAGTCCGTTTCGGATCCTAGTACAGCCCCGCGACTCAAGAGAGGACCTGATATGCTTCCTAGGGTTCGAGAAACCCAGGGACTAAGGCTGCATGGGGTCTGTCGCATGCCTACCTGGTTCATGAGAAAACCTGAACATTAGCTTAAGGCCAGAGGCCCCGTGTGGTTCTCCCCTTCCCTGAGGACAACTGAAGTAGGAGCACTTACCGAGGAACGGCAACATCCAATCTCCTTCCAGGAAACTCACTTGTCATCACAAAGGCAACTGTGCAACAACACTGTTTCCCAGGGAGAACTGAGCCCGCAGCTCTCTAAATCCCAATGAGGAAAATAAAGTTTCCCTTCAAGCCTTAGTTTCAAAATGGAACGCAGAGCATTCACCCTGTTGTATCCGTCACTCCATGGCACGTCCAAGGTGCGCATAGAACGGAGATACTACATTCGTTTCAACTTGCCGCATCCTAGCATTTTAACAAAAGACGCCCTTCACAGCCCTTCTTTCAGCCTATAGTTGCCCTCAACTGAGCTTCGCTCACAAGGCCCAGAAAGGACGGGCAGTCCGTCGTTTACATCTTGGATCCTAGTGCAGACCCCCGTGTCCTAAGACACCAGAAACGCTTCCTAGATTTAAAGCACCGCTTTGACAAAGGCTGCCGTGAGCTTGCGGCCCGCCTATGTCTGTGATGAGAGACGTAGAACGTTGGCTTGAGGCGAGTCGTCCGGGGTTGTGGGCGTACTCACGAATGATTTTTGAGGGAGGAGGCCGTGGCAGGAATTGAAAGCCAAGTGCTCTTTCGTGGAAGATAACTAGTCCTCCCAAAGACGACTGTGCAGCAAAGAGAAGATGGGCAACAACAGTGTTTACCAGGTAACCCTGAGGCCGCAAACTCTGTACTTTGCAATGAGGAAAATCAACTTCCCAGGAAGACTCAATTCCCAGCAGGACAAAGCAGCATATTACCAAGTCGCATCAGACTCTCTCTTGTACATCCCGTGGACACAGTGGCTCGTGACACTAGTCACCATTGCCATGCTGGGAGTCCTTACTGTGGTGTAAGGATATCAAGGGGAGGGCTTAGTTAGGCCTAGGTGACGGTACTTCTCTAGACTATCTACCAGTTCTGGAAAACCCTGTAGGTTTTGAAGCCGGACTTAAAGTGTAGTTGCCGCTTGAGGTAGACAGACGTCGTGGAGCAGCTCCCAGGAGCAGTGGTAGGCTAATTGTATTTTCTACTGCAGCTCAGGGTTCCTCCAGAGCGCAGACCCCCTTTGCATGAAGGAAGGCATGGAACGTTGATAACTGGGTTGCTTTCAAGCTATCGCAATCCAGGTGTCTAAACAACGAAGCCCTTCACTGCCCATCAGTTGGCATCTAGCTGTTCCCGACGGTAGATGGCTCAAGGCTCCCCGAAGACACAGGCAGTCCTTTCTCAGTACGTTTTGGAACCTAGCGCTGACAAGTGAGTCCAAAAGAGAGCTGATATGCTTCCTAGAGTTCAAGAACCACAGGGACTAAGGCTCTATGCAATCGGTTGTTTTGCTAAGTCTGTCATGAGAACACCTGGACGTTAGCTTGAGGCTAGAGGCCCCATGTGGTGGGCCCATTCCCTGAAGACTACTGAAGGATGACCACCTACCAAGGGATGGCAACCTCCAAGTTTCTTGCCTAGAAACTCACGTCATCACCAGGGCAATTGTGTTACGAAGAGAAGCTGTGCAGCAACAGTGTTTCTTGGGGAGAATTGAGCCCGCGGCTCTGTAAATCCCAATGAGGAAAATAAAGTTTCACTCGCAGCCTTACTTTCAAAAGGGACCACACAGAGCATTCACCCTGCTGTGTCTTTCTCTAGTTTGTACTCCCAAGGTGCGTTAGAAGGGAGATACTTGAGTTGTTTCACTTACCACATGCTAGATGTTTAGCAAAAGAAGGCCTTTACTGCCCTTCTTTTGGCATATGGTTGTCCTCAGCCGAACAGTTCTCTCAGCTCCTAGAAGCGATGGGCGGTCCCTTGTGTACATCTTGGATCCCAGTGCAGACCTGTTAGTCCTAAGACACCAGAAATGCTTCCTACACTTAAAGCACCGCTTTGACAAACGCTGCCTGGAACCTGTTGCCTGCCTATCTATCTGTGTGACGAACAAAACAGTAACTTAGCTTGGAGCCAGTCCTCCTATATTTTTGGCTTACTCACCGACGATTGCTGAGGGATGAGCACTTAGCAGGGACTGAAAGGCCACGTTTGCCTCACGGGGGGCGGGGATATGACTTGTCCTCACAAGGCAATTGTGCAATGAAGAAAAGATAGGCCACTACACTGTTCATCAGGTAACCTTGAGGCCGCGTGTCGTCATTCCAGTGTGCCAAATAAACTTCCCATCACGGTTCAGTTTCCAAGGCGAGGGCACAGCGTCTTATGCTGCAGTTTCTGACTCCCTACTGGACGTTCAGCTGACCACCTAGACCCTTTCGTGAGTCAACTTTGTGATACACTTTGTGATACGGGGTCGTGATGGTGGTGAAAGGATTAGCAAGTCATGGGTTAGTGAGGCCGGTGTGTACAATGTATCTCCAGAGTACCTGGCTTTCAAGGGAGAGCCTGAAAATTTTTCAGGCTACACTGAAAGTCCAGTGGCCGCCTGGGGTAAATTGCATCACGTGCGAGTGCCCTGAAGGCGGGGTCGAATCACTGTATGTTTTGTGTGCTCTGGGTTCGGCAGAAAAGCAGACACGTTTTGCATGAAGGAATGAACAGAACGCTGATAGCTGGCTGTTTCTAAGCTATCCCAACCTAGGTGTTTCTCTGACGAAGCCCTTCGCTGCCCATGATTGCGGCATCTAGCTGCTGCCAGCGGTGCATTGCTCACAACTCCCTGAAGACACAGGAGGCCCTTTTAGTCCGTTTCGGATCCTAGTACAGCCCCGCGACTCAAGAGAGGACCTGATATGCTTCCTAGGGTTCGAGAAACCCAGGGACTAAGGCTGCATGGGGTCTGTCGCATGCCTACCTGGTTCATGAGAAAACCTGAACATTAGCTTAAGGCCAGAGGCGCCGTGTGGTTCTCCCCTTCCCTGAGGACAACTGAAGTAGGAGCACTTACCGAGGAACGGCAACATCCAATCTCCTTCCAGGAAACTCACTTGTCATCACAAAGGCAACTGTGCAACAACACTGTTTCCCAGGGAGAACTGAGCCCGCAGCTCTCTAAATCCCAATGAGGAAAATAAAGTTTCCCTTCAAGCCTTAGTTTCAAAATGGACCGCAGAGCATTCACCCTGTTGTATCCGTCACTCCATGGCACGTCCAGGGTGCGCATAGAACGGAGATACTACATTCGTTTCAACTTGCCGCATCCTAGCATTTTAACAAAAGACGCCCTTCACAGCCCTTCTTTCAGCCTATAGTTGCCCTCAACTGAGCTTCGCTCACAAGGCCCAGAAAGGACGGGCAGTCCGTCGTTTACATCTTGGATCCTAGTGCAGACCCCCGTGTCCTAAGACACCAGAAACGCTTCCTAGATTTAAAGCACCGCTTTGACAAAGGCTGCCGTGAGCTTGCGGCCCGCCTATGTCTGTGATGAGAGACGTAGAACGTTGGCTTGAGGCGAGTCGTCCGGGGTTGTGGGCGTACTCACGAATGATTTTTGAGGGAGGAGGCCGTGGCAGGAATTGAAAGCCAAGTGCTCTTTCGTGGAAGATAACTAGTCCTCCCAAAGACGACTGTGCAGCAAAGAGAAGATGGGCAACAACAGTGTTTACCAGGTAACCCTGAGGCCGCAAACTCTCTACTTTGCAATGAGGAAAATCAACTTCCCAGGAAGACTCAATTCCCAGCAGGACAAAGCAGCATATTACCAAGTCGCATCGGACTCTCTCTTGTACATCCCGTGGACACAGTGGCTCGTGACCCTAGTCACCATTGCCATGCTGGGAGTCCTTACTGTGGTGTCAGGATATCAAGGGGAGGGCTTAGTTAGGCCTAGGTGACGGTACTTCTCTAGACTATCTACCAGTTCTGGAAAACCCTGTAGGTTTTGAAGCCGGACTTAAAGTGTAGTTGCCGCTTGAGGTAGACAGACGTCGTGGAGCAGCTCCCAGGAGCAGTGGTAGGCTAATTGTATTTTCTACTGCAGCTCAGGGTTCCTCCAGAGCGCAGACACCCTTTGCATGAAGGAAGGCATGGAACGTTGATAACTGGGTTGCTTTCAAGCTATCGCAATCCAGGTGTCTAAACAACGAAGCCCTTCACTGCCCATCAGTTGGCATCTAGCTGTTCCCGACGGTAGATGGCTCAAGGCTCCCCGAAGACACAGGCAGTCCTTTCTCAGTACGTTTTGGAACCTAGCGCTGACAAGTGAGTCCAAAAGAGAGCTGATATGCTTCCTAGAGTTCAAGAACCACAGGGACTAAGGCTCTATGCAATCGGTTGTTTCGCTAAGTCTGTCATGAGAACACCTGGACGTTAGCTTGAGGCTAGAGGCCCCATGTGGTGGGCCCATTCCCTGAAGACTACTGAAGGATGACCACCTACCAAGGGATGGCAACCTCCAAGTTTCTTGCCTAGAAACTCACGTCATCACCAGGGCAATTGTGTTACGAAGAGAAGCTGTGCAGCAACAGTGTTTCTTGGGGAGAATTGAGCCCGCGGCTCTGTAAATCCCAATGAGGAAAATAAAGTTTCACTCGCAGCCTTACTTTCAAAAGGGACCACACAGAGCATTCACCCTGCTGTGTCTTTCTCTAGTTTGTACTCCCAAGGTGCGTTAGAAGGGAGATACTTGAGTTGTTTCACTTACCACATGCTAGATGTTTAGCAAAAGAAGGCCTTTACTGCCCTTCTTTTGGCATATGGTTGTCCTCAGCCGAACAGTTCTCTCAGCTCCTAGAAGCGATGGGCGGTCCCTTGTGTACATCTTGGATCCCAGTGCAGACCTGTTAGTCCTAAGACACCAGAAATGCTTCCTACACTTAAAGCACCGCTTTGACAAACGCTGCCTGGAACCTGTTGCCTGCCTATCTATCTGTGTGACGAACAAAACAGTAACTTAGCTTGGAGCCAGTCCTCCTATATTTTTGGCTTACTCACTGACGATTGCTGAGGGATGAGCACTTAGCAGGGACTGAAAGGCCACGTTTGCCTCACGGGGGGCGGGGATATGACTTGTCCTCACAAGGCAATTGTGCAATGAAGAAAAGATAGGCCACTACACTGTTCATCAGGTAACCTTGAGGCCGCGTGTCGTCATTCCAGTGTGCCAAATAAACTTCCCATCACGGTTCAGTTTCCAAGGCGAGGGCACAGCGTCTTATGCTGCAGTTTCTGACTCCCTACTGGACGTTCAGCTGACCACCTAGACCCTTTCGTGAGTCAACTTTGTGATACACTTTGTGATACGGGGTCGTGATGGTGGTGAAAGGATTAGCAAGTCATGGGTTAGTGAGGCCGGTGTGTACAATGTATCTCCAGAGTACCTGGCTTTCAAGGGAGAGCCTGAAATTTTTCAGGCTACACTGAAAGTCCAGTGGCCGCCTGGGGTAAATTGCATCACGTGCGAGTGCCCTGAAGGCGGGGTCGAATCACTGTATGTTTTGTGTGCTCTGGGTTCGGCAGAAAAGCAGACACGTTTTGCATGAAGGAATGAACAGAACGCTGATAGCTGGCTGTTTCTAAGCTATCCCAACCTAGGTGTTTCTCTGACGAAGCCCTTCGCTGCCCATGATTGCGGCATCTAGCTGCTGCCAGCGGTGCATTGCTCACAACTCCCTGAAGACACAGGAGGCCCTTTTAGTCCGTTTCGGATCCTAGTACAGCCCCGCGACTCAAGAGAGGACCTGATATGCTTCCTAGGGTTCGAGAAACCCAGGGACTAAGGCTGCATGGGGTCTGTCGCATGCCTACCTGGTTCATGAGAAAACCTGAACATTAGCTTAAGGCCAGAGGCCCCGTGTGGTTCTCCCCTTCCCTGAGGACAACTGAAGTAGGAGCACTTACCGAGGAACGGCAACATCCAATCTCCTTCCAGGAAACTCACTTGTCATCACAAAGGCAACTGTGCAACAACACTGTTTCCCAGGGAGAACTGAGCCCGCAGCTCTCTAAATCCCAATGAGGAAAATAAAGTTTCCCTTCAAGCCTTAGTTTCAAAATGGAACGCAGAGCATTCACCCTGTTGTATCCGTCACTCCATGGCACGTCCAAGGTGCGCATAGAACGGAGATACTACATTCGTTTCAACTTGCCGCATCCTAGCATTTTAACAAAAGACGCCCTTCACAGCCCTTCTTTCAGCCTATAGTTGCCCTCAACTGAGCTTCGCTCACAAGGCCCAGAAAGGACGGGCAGTCCGTCGTTTACATCTTGGATCCTAGTGCAGACCCCCGTGTCCTAAGACACCAGAAACGCTTCCTAGATTTAAAGCACCGCTTTGACAAAGGCTGCCGTGAGCTTGCGGCCCACCTATGTCTGTGATGAGAGACGTAGAACGTTGGCTTGAGGCGAGTCGTCCGGGGTTGTGGGCGTACTCACGAATGATTTTTGAGGGAGGAGGCCGTGGCAGGAATTGAAAGCCAAGTGCTCTTTCGTGGAAGATAACTAGTCCTCCCAAAGACGACTGTGCAGCAAAGAGAAGATGGGCAACAACAGTGTTTACCAGGTAACCCTGAGGCCGCAAACTCTCTACTTTGCAATGAGGAAAATCAACTTCCCAGGAAGACTCAATTCCCAGCAGGACAAAGCAGCATATTACCAAGTCGCATCGGACTCTCTCTTGTACATCCCGTGGACACAGTGGCTCGTGACACTAGTCACCATTGCCATGCTGGGAGTCCTTACTGTGGTGTAAGGATATCAAGGGGAGGGCTTAGTTAGGCCTAGGTGACGGTACTTCTCTAGACTATCTACCAGTTCTGGAAAACCCTGTAGGTTTTGAAGCCGGACTTAAAGTGTAGTTGCCGCTTGAGGTAGACAGACGTCGTGGAGCAGCTCCCAGGAGCAGTGGTAGGCTAATTGTATTTTCTACTGCAGCTCAGGGTTCCTCCAGAGCGCAGACACCCTTTGCATGAAGGAAGGCATGGAACGTTGATAACTGGGTTGCTTTCAAGCTATCGCAATCCAGGTGTCTAAACAACGAAGCCCTTCACTGCCCATCAGTTGGCATCTAGCTGTTCCCGACGGTAGATGGCTCAAGGCTCCCCGAAGACACAGGCAGTCCTTTCTCAGTACGTTTTGGAACCTAGCGCTGACAAGTGAGTCCAAAAGAGAGCTGATATGCTTCCTAGAGTTCAAGAACCACAGGGACTAAGGCTCTATGCAATCGGTTGTTTCGCTAAGTCTGTCATGAGAACACCTGGACGTTAGCTTGAGGCTAGAGGCCCCATGTGGTGGGCCCATTCCCTGAAGACTACTGAAGGATGACCACCTACCAAGGGATGGCAACCTCCAAGTTTCTTGCCTAGAAACTCACGTCATCACCAGGGCAATTGTGTTACGAAGAGAAGCTGTGCAGCAACAGTGTTTCTTGGGGAGAATTGAGCCCGCGGCTCTGTAAATCCCAATGAGGAAAATAAAGTTTCACTCGCAGCCTTACTTTCAAAAGGGACCACACAGAGCATTCACCCTGCTGTGTCTTTCTCTAGTTTGTACTCCCAAGGTGCGTTAGAAGGGAGATACTTGAGTTGTTTCACTTACCACATGCTAGATGTTTAGCAAAAGAAGGCCTTTACTGCCCTTCTTTTGGCATATGGTTGTCCTCAGCCGAACAGTTCTCTCAGCTCCTAGAAGCGATGGGCGGTCCCTTGTGTACATCTTGGATCCCAGTGCAGACCTGTTAGTCCTAAGACACCAGAAATGCTTCCTACACTTAAAGCACCGCTTTGACAAACGCTGCCTGGAACCTGTTGCCTGCCTATCTATCTGTGTGACGAACAAAACAGTAACTTAGCTTGGAGCCAGTCCTCCTATATTTTTGGCTTACTCACCGACGATTGCTGAGGGATGAGCACTTAGCAGGGACTGAAAGGCCACGTTTGCCTCACGGGGGGCGGGGATATGACTTGTCCTCACAAGGCAATTGTGCAATGAAGAAAAGATAGGCCACTACACTGTTCATCAGGTAACCTTGAGGCCGCGTGTCGTCATTCCAGTGTGCCAAATAAACTTCCCATCACGGTTCAGTTTCCAAGGCGAGGGCACAGCGTCTTATGCTGCAGTTTCTGACTCCCTACTGGACGTTCAGCTGACCACCTAGACCCTTTCGTGAGTCAACTTTGTGATACACTTTGTGATACGGGGTCGTGATGGTGGTGAAAGGATTAGCAAGTCATGGGTTAGTGAGGCCGGTGTGTACAATGTATCTCCAGAGTACCTGGCTTTCAAGGGAGAGCCTGAAATTTTTCAGGCTACACTGAAAGTCCAGTGGCCGCCTGGGGTAAATTGCATCACGTGCGAGTGCCCTGAAGGCGGGGTCGAATCACTGTATGTTTTGTGTGCTCTGGGTTCGGCAGAAAAGCAGACACGTTTTGCATGAAGGAATGAACAGAACGCTGATAGCTGGCTGTTTCTAAGCTATCCCAACCTAGGTGTTTCTCTGACGAAGCCCTTCGCTGCCCATGATTGCGGCATCTAGCTGCTGCCAGCGGTGCATTGCTCACAACTCCCTGAAGACACAGGAGGCCCTTTTAGTCCGTTTCGGATCCTAGTACAGCCCCGCGACTCAAGAGAGGACCTGATATGCTTCCTAGGGTTCGAGAAACCCAGGGACTAAGGCTGCATGGGGTCTGTCGCATGCCTACCTGGTTCATGAGAAAACCTGAACATTAGCTTAAGGCCAGAGGCCCCGTGTGGTTCTCCCCTTCCCTGAGGACAACTGAAGTAGGAGCACTTACCGAGGAACGGCAACATCCAATCTCCTTCCAGGAAACTCACTTGTCATCACAAAGGCAACTGTGCAACAACACTGTTTCCCAGGGAGAACTGAGCCCGCAGCTCTCTAAATCCCAATGAGGAAAATAAAGTTTCCCTTCAAGCCTTAGTTTCAAAATGGAACGCAGAGCATTCACCCTGTTGTATCCGTCACTCCATGGCACGTCCAAGGTGCGCATAGAACGGAGATACTACATTCGTTTCAACTTGCCGCATCCTAGCATTTTAACAAAAGACGCCCTTCACAGCCCTTCTTTCAGCCTATAGTTGCCCTCAACTGAGCTTCGCTCACAAGGCCCAGAAAGGACGGGCAGTCCGTCGTTTACATCTTGGATCCTAGTGCAGACCCCCGTGTCCTAAGACACCAGAAACGCTTCCTAGATTTAAAGCACCGCTTTGACAAAGGCTGCCGTGAGCTTGCGGCCCACCTATGTCTGTGATGAGAGACGTAGAACGTTGGCTTGAGGCGAGTCGTCCGGGGTTGTGGGCGTACTCACGAATGATTTTTGAGGGAGGAGGCCGTGGCAGGAATTGAAAGCCAAGTGCTCTTTCGTGGAAGATAACTAGTCCTCCCAAAGACGACTGTGCAGCAAAGAGAAGATGGGCAACAACAGTGTTTACCAGGTAACCCTGAGGCTGCAAACTCTCTACTTTGCAATGAGGAAAATCAACTTCCCAGGAAGACTCAATTCCCAGCAGGACAAAGCAGCATATTACCAAGTCGCATCGGACTCTCTCTTGTACATCCCGTGGACACAGTGGCTCGTGACACTAGTCACCATTGCCATGCTGGGAGTCCTTACTGTGGTGTAAGGATATCAAGGGGAGGGCTTAGTTAGGCCTAGGTGACGGTACTTCTCTAGACTATCTACCAGTTCTGGAAAACCCTGTAGGTTTTGAAGCCGGACTTAAAGTGTAGTTGCCGCTTGAGGTAGACAGACGTCGTGGAGCAGCTCCCAGGAGCAGTGGTAGGCTAATTGTATTTTCTACTGCAGCTCAGGGTTCCTCCAGAGCGCAGACACCCTTTGCATGAAGGAAGGCATGGAACGTTGATAACTGGGTTGCTTTCAAGCTATCGCAATCCAGGTGTCTAAACAACGAAGCCCTTCACTGCCCATCAGTTGGCATCTAGCTGTTCCCGACGGTAGATGGCTCAAGGCTCCCCGAAGACACAGGCAGTCCTTTCTCAGTACGTTTTGGAACCTAGCGCTGACAAGTGAGTCCAAAAGAGAGCTGATATGCTTCCTAGAGTTCAAGAACCACAGGGACTAAGGCTCTATGCAATCGGTTGTTTCGCTAAGTCTGTCATGAGAACACCTGGACGTTAGCTTGAGGCTAGAGGCCCCATGTGGTGGGCCCATTCCCTGAAGACTACTGAAGGATGACCACCTACCAAGGGATGGCAACCTCCAAGTTTCTTGCCTAGAAACTCACGTCATCACCAGGGCAATTGTGTTACGAAGAGAAGCTGTGCAGCAACAGTGTTTCTTGGGGAGAATTGAGCCCGCGGCTCTGTAAATCCCAATGAGGAAAATAAAGTTTCACTCGCAGCCTTACTTTCAAAAGGGACCACACAGAGCATTCACCCTGCTGTGTCTTTCTCTAGTTTGTACTCCCAAGGTGCGTTAGAAGGGAGATACTTGAGTTGTTTCACTTACCACATGCTAGATGTTTAGCAAAAGAAGGCCTTTACTGCCCTTCTTTTGGCATATGGTTGTCCTCAGCCGAACAGTTCTCTCAGCTCCTAGAAGCGATGGGCGGTCCCTTGTGTACATCTTGGATCCCAGTGCAGACCTGTTAGTCCTAAGACACCAGAAATGCTTCCTACACTTAAAGCACCGCTTTGACAAACGCTGCCTGGAACCTGTTGCCTGCCTATCTATCTGTGTGACGAACAAAACAGTAACTTAGCTTGGAGCCAGTCCTCCTATATTTTTGGCTTACTCACCGACGATTGCTGAGGGATGAGCACTTAGCAGGGACTGAAAGGCCACGTTTGCCTCACGGGGGGCGGGGATATGACTTGTCCTCACAAGGCAATTGTGCAATGAAGAAAAGATAGGCCACTACACTGTTCATCAGGTAACCTTGAGGCCGCGTGTCGTCATTCCAGTGTGCCAAATAAACTTCCCATCACGGTTCAGTTTCCAAGGCGAGGGCACAGCGTCTTATGCTGCAGTTTCTGACTCCCTACTGGACGTTCAGCTGACCACCTAGACCCTTTCGTGAGTCAACTTTGTGATACACTTTGTGATACGGGGTCGTGATGGTGGTGAAAGGATTAGCAAGTCATGGGTTAGTGAGGCCGGTGTGTACAATGTATCTCCAGAGTACCTGGCTTTCAAGGGAGAGCCTGAAATTTTTCAGGCTACACTGAAAGTCCAGTGGCCGCCTGGGGTAAATTGCATCACGTGCGAGTGCCCTGAAGGCGGGGTCGAATCACTGTATGTTTTGTGTGCTCTGGGTTCGGCAGAAAAGCAGACACGTTTTGCATGAAGGAATGAACAGAACGCTGATAGCTGGCTGTTTCTAAGCTATCCCAACCTAGGTGTTTCTCTGACGAAGCCCTTCGCTGCCCATGATTGCGGCATCTAGCTGCTGCCAGCGGTGCATTGCTCACAACTCCCTGAAGACACAGGAGGCCCTTTTAGTCCGTTTCGGATCCTAGTACAGCCCCGCGACTCAAGAGAGGACCTGATATGCTTCCTAGGGTTCGAGAAACCCAGGGACTAAGGCTGCATGGGGTCTGTCGCATGCCTACCTGGTTCATGAGAAAACCTGAACATTAGCTTAAGGCCAGAGGCCCCGTGTGGTTCTCCCCTTCCCTGAGGACAACTGAAGTAGGAGCACTTACCGAGGAACGGCAACATCCAATCTCCTTCCAGGAAACTCACTTGTCATCACAAAGGCAACTGTGCAACAACACCGTTTCCCAGGGAGAACTGAGCCCGCAGCTCTCTAAATCCCAATGAGGAAAATAAAGTTTCCCTTCAAGCCTTAGTTTCAAAATGGACCGCAGAGCATTCACCCTGTTGTATCCGTCACTCCATGGCACGTCCAAGGTGCGCATAGAACGGAGATACTACATTCGTTTCAACTTGCCGCATCCTAGCATTTTAACAAAAGACGCCCTTCACAGCCCTTCTTTCAGCCTATAGTTGCCCTCAACTGAGCTTCGCTCACAAGGCCCAGAAAGGACGGGCAGTCCGTCGTTTACATCTTGGATCCTAGTGCAGACCCCCGTGTCCTAAGACACCAGAAACGCTTCCTAGATTTAAAGCACCGCTTTGACAAAGGCTGCCGTGAGCTTGCGGCCCGCCTATGTCTGTGATGAGAGACGTAGAACGTTGGCTTGAGGCGAGTCGTCCGGGGTTGTGGGCGTACTCACGAATGATTTTTGAGGGAGGAGGCCGTGGCAGGAATTGAAAGCCAAGTGCTCTTTCGTGGAAGATAACTAGTCCTCCCAAAGACGACTGTGCAGCAAAGAGAAGATGGGCAACAACAGTGTTTACCAGGTAACCCTGAGGCCGCAAACTCTCTACTTTGCAATGAGGAAAATCAACTTCCCAGGAAGACTCAATTCCCAGCAGGACAAAGCAGCATATTACCAAGTCGCATCGGACTCTCTCTTGTACATCCCGTGGACACAGTGGCTCGTGACACTAGTCACCATTGCCATGCTGGGAGTCCTTACTGTGGTGTCAGGATATCAAGGGGAGGGCTTAGTTAGGCCTAGGTGACGGTACTTCTCTAGACTATCTACCAGTTCTGGAAAACCCTGTAGGTTTTGAAGCCGGACTTAAAGTGTAGTTGCCGCTTGAGGTAGACAGACGTCGTGGAGCAGCTCCCAGGAGCAGTGGTAGGCTAATTGTATTTTCTACTGCAGCTCAGGGTTCCTCCAGAGCGCAGACACCCTTTGCATGAAGGAAGGCATGGAACGTTGATAACTGGGTTGCTTTCAAGCTATCGCAATCCAGGTGTCTAAACAACGAAGCCCTTCACTGCCCATCAGTTGGCATCTAGCTGTTCCCGACGGTAGATGGCTCAAGGCTCCCCGAAGACACAGGCAGTCCTTTCTCAGTACGTTTTGGAACCTAGCGCTGACAAGTGAGTCCAAAAGAGAGCTGATATGCTTCCTAGAGTTCAAGAACCACAGGGACTAAGGCTCTATGCAATCGGTTGTTTCGCTAAGTCTGTCATGAGAACACCTGGACGTTAGCTTGAGGCTAGAGGCCCCATGTGGTGGGCCCATTCCCTGAAGACTACTGAAGGATGACCACCTACCAAGGGATGGCAACCTCCAAGTTTCTTGCCTAGAAACTCACGTCATCACCAGGGCAATTGTGTTACGAAGAGAAGCTGTGCAGCAACAGTGTTTCTTGGGGAGAATTGAGCCCGCAGCTCTGTAAATCCCAATGAGGAAAATAAAGTTTCACTCGCAGCCTTACTTTCAAAAGGGACCACACAGAGCATTCACCCTGCTGTGTCTTTCTCTAGTTTGTACTCCCAAGGTGCGTTAGAAGGGAGATACTTGAGTTGTTTCACTTACCATATGCTAGATGTTTAGCAAAAGAAGGCCTTTACTGCCCTTCTTTTGGCATATGGTTGTCCTCAGCCGAACAGTTCTCTCAGCTCCTAGAAGCGATGGGCGGTCCCTTGTGTACATCTTGGATCCCAGTGCAGACCTGTTAGTCCTAAGACACCAGAAATGCTTCCTACACTTAAAGCACCGCTTTGACAAACGCTGCCTGGAACCTGTTGCCTGCCTATCTATCTGTGTGACGAACAAAACAGTAACTTAGCTTGGAGCCAGTCCTCCTATATTTTTGGCTTACTCACCGACGATTGCTGAGGGATGAGCACTTAGCAGGGACTGAAAGGCCACGTTTGCCTCACGGGGGGCGGGGATATGACTTGTCCTCACAAGGCAATTGTGCAATGAAGAAAAGATAGGCCACTACACTGTTCATCAGGTAACCTTGAGGCCGCGTGTCGTCATTCCAGTGTGCCAAATAAACTTCCCATCACGGTTCAGTTTCCAAGGCGAGGGCACAGCGTCTTATGCTGCAGTTTCTGACTCCCTACTGGACGTTCAGCTGACCACCTAGACCCTTTCGTGAGTCAACTTTGTGATACACTTTGTGATACGGGGTCGTGATGGTGGTGAAAGGATTAGCAAGTCATGGGTTAGTGAGGCCGGTGTGTACAATGTATCTCCAGAGTACCTGGCTTTCAAGGGAGAGCCTGAAATTTTTCAGGCTACACTGAAAGTCCAGTGGCCGCCTGGGGTAAATTGCATCACGTGCGAGTGCCCTGAAGGCGGGGTCGAATCACTGTATGTTTTGTGTGCTCTGGGTTCGGCAGAAAAGCAGACACGTTTTGCATGAAGGAATGAACAGAACGCTGATAGCTGGCTGTTTCTAAGCTATCCCAACCTAGGTGTTTCTCTGACGAAGCCCTTCGCTGCCCATGATTGCGGCATCTAGCTGCTGCCAGCGGTGCATTGCTCACAACTCCCTGAAGACACAGGAGGCCCTTTTAGTCCGTTTCGGATCCTAGTACAGCCCCGCGACTCAAGAGAGGACCTGATATGCTTCCTAGGGTTCGAGAAACCCAGGGACTAAGGCTGCATGGGGTCTGTCGCATGCCTACCTGGTTCATGAGAAAACCTGAACATTAGCTTAAGGCCAGAGGCCCCGTGTGGTTCTCCCCTTCCCTGAGGACAACTGAAGTAGGAGCACTTACCGAGGAACGGCAACATCCAATCTCCTTCCAGGAAACTCACTTGTCATCACAAAGGCAACTGTGCAACAACACCGTTTCCCAGGGAGAACTGAGCCCGCAGCTCTCTAAATCCCAATGAGGAAAATAAAGTTTCCCTTCAAGCCTTAGTTTCAAAATGGACCGCAGAGCATTCACCCTGTTGTATCCGTCACTCCATGGCACGTCCAAGGTGCGCATAGAACGGAGATACTACATTCGTTTCAACTTGCCGCATCCTAGCATTTTAACAAAAGACGCCCTTCACAGCCCTTCTTTCAGCCTATAGTTGCCCTCAACTGAGCTTCGCTCACAAGGCCCAGAAAGGACGGGCAGTCCGTCGTTTACATCTTGGATCCTAGTGCAGACCCCCGTGTCCTAAGACACCAGAAACGCTTCCTAGATTTAAAGCACCGCTTTGACAAAGGCTGCCGTGAGCTTGCGGCCCGCCTATGTCTGTGATGAGAGACGTAGAACGTTGGCTTGAGGCGAGTCGTCCGGGGTTGTGGGCGTACTCACGAATGATTTTTGAGGGAGGAGGCCGTGGCAGGAATTGAAAGCCAAGTGCTCTTTCGTGGAAGATAACTAGTCCTCCCAAAGACGACTGTGCAGCAAAGAGAAGATGGGCAACAACAGTGTTTACCAGGTAACCCTGAGGCCGCAAACTCTCTACTTTGCAATGAGGAAAATCAACTTCCCAGGAAGACTCAATTCCCAGCAGGACAAAGCAGCATATTACCAAGTCGCATCGGACTCTCTCTTGTACATCCCGTGGACACAGTGGCTCGTGACACTAGTCACCATTGCCATGCTGGGAGTCCTTACTGTGGTGTCAGGATATCAAGGGGAGGGCTTAGTTAGGCCTAGGTGACGGTACTTCTCTAGACTATCTACCAGTTCTGGAAAACCCTGTAGGTTTTGAAGCCGGACTTAAAGTGTAGTTGCCGCTTGAGGTAGACAGACGTCGTGGAGCAGCTCCCAGGAGCAGTGGTAGGCTAATTGTATTTTCTACTGCAGCTCAGGGTTCCTCCAGAGCGCAGACACCCTTTGCATGAAGGAAGGCATGGAACGTTGATAACTGGGTTGCTTTCAAGCTATCGCAATCCAGGTGTCTAAACAACGAAGCCCTTCACTGCCCATCAGTTGGCATCTAGCTGTTCCCGACGGTAGATGGCTCAAGGCTCCCCGAAGACACAGGCAGTCCTTTCTCAGTACGTTTTGGAACCTAGCGCTGACAAGTGAGTCCAAAAGAGAGCTGATATGCTTCCTAGAGTTCAAGAACCACAGGGACTAAGGCTCTATGCAATCGGTTGTTTCGCTAAGTCTGTCATGAGAACACCTGGACGTTAGCTTGAGGCTAGAGGCCCCATGTGGTGGGCCCATTCCCTGAAGACTACTGAAGGATGACCACCTACCAAGGGATGGCAACCTCCAAGTTTCTTGCCTAGAAACTCACGTCATCACCAGGGCAATTGTGTTACGAAGAGAAGCTGTGCAGCAACAGTGTTTCTTGGGGAGAATTGAGCCCGCAGCTCTGTAAATCCCAATGAGGAAAATAAAGTTTCACTCGCAGCCTTACTTTCAAAAGGGACCACACAGAGCATTCACCCTGCTGTGTCTTTCTCTAGTTTGTACTCCCAAGGTGCGTTAGAAGGGAGATACTTGAGTTGTTTCACTTACCATATGCTAGATGTTTAGCAAAAGAAGGCCTTTACTGCCCTTCTTTTGGCATATGGTTGTCCTCAGCCGAACAGTTCTCTCAGCTCCTAGAAGCGATGGGCGGTCCCTTGTATACATCTTGGATCCCAGTGCAGACCTGTTAGTCCTAAGACACCAGAAATGCTTCCTACACTTAAAGCACCGCTTTGACAAACGCTGCCTGGAACCTGTTGCCTGCCTATGTATCTGTGTGACGAACAAAACAGTAACTTAGCTTGGAGCCAGTCCTCCTATATTTTTGGCTTACTCACCGACGATTGCTGAGGGATGAGCACTTAGCAGGGACTGAAAGGCCACGTTTGCCTCACGGGGGGCGGGGATATGACTTGTCCTCACAAGGCAATTGTGCAATGAAGAAAAGATAGGCCACTACACTGTTCATCAGGTAACCTTGAGGCCGCGTGTCGTCATTCCAGTGTGCCAAATAAACTTCCCATCACGGTTCAGTTTCCAAGGCGAGGGCACAGCGTCTTATGCTGCAGTTTCTGACTCCCTACTGGACGTTCAGCTGACCACCTAGACCCTTTCGTGAGTCAACTTTGTGATACACTTTGTGATACGGGGTCATGATGGTGGTGAAAGGATTAGCAAGTCATGGGTTAGTGAGGCCGGTGTGTACAATGTATCTCCAGAGTACCTGGCTTTCAAGGGAGAGCCTGAAATTTTTCAGGCTACACTGAAAGTCCAGTGGCCGCCTGGGGTAAATTGCATCACGTGCGAGTGCCCTGAAGGCGGGGTCGAATCACTGTATGTTTTGTGTGCTCTGGGTTCGGCAGAAAAGCAGACACGTTTTGCATGAAGGAATGAACAGAACGCTGATAGCTGGCTGTTTCTAAGCTATCCCAACCTAGGTGTTTCTCCGACGAAGCCCTTCACTGCCCATGACTCGGCATCTAGCTGCTGTCAGCGGTGCATTGCTCACAGCTCCCTGAAGACACAGGAGGCTCTTTTAGTCCGATTCGGATCCTATTGCAGACCGGCGACTCAAGAGAGTCCTGATACGCTTCCTAGGATTCAAGAAACACAGGGACTAAGGCTGCATGGGGTCTGTCGCATGCCTACCTGGTTCATGAGAAAACCTGAACATTAGCTTAAGGCCAGAGGCCCCGTGCGGTTCTCCCCTTCCCTGAGGACAACCGAAGTAGGAGCACTTACCGAGGAACGGCAACATCCAATCTCCTTCCAGGAAACTCACTTGTCATCACAAAGGCAACTGTGCAACAACACTGTTTCCCAGGGAGAACTGAGCCCGCAACTCTCTAAATCCCAATGAGGAAAATAAAGTTTCCCTTCAAGCCTTAGTTTCAAAATGGACCGCAGAGCATTCACCCTGTTGTTTCCATCTCTCCATGGCACGTCCAGGGTGCGCATAGCACGGAGATACTACAGTCGTTTCAACTTGCCGCATCCTAGCATTTTAACAAAAGACGCCCTTCACAGCCCTTCTTTCGGCCTATAGTTGCCCTCAACTGAGCATTGTTCACAAGGCCCGGAAAGGACGGGCAGTCCGTCGTTTACATCTTGGATCCTAGTGCAGAACCCCGTGTCCTCAGACGACAGAAACGCTTCCTAGATTTAAAGCACCGCTTTGACAAACGCTGCCGTGAGCCTGCGGCCCGCCTATGTCTGTGACGAGAGAAGTAAGTAGAACGTTGGACTGAGGCGAGTCGTCCAGGGTTGTGGGCGTACTCACGAACAATTATGGAGGGAGGAGGACGTGGCAGGAATTGAAAGCCAAGTGCTCCTTCGTGGAAGATAACTAGTCCTCCCAAAGACGACTGTGCAACAAAGAGAAGATGGGCAACAACAGTGTTTACCAGGTAACCCTGAGGCCGCAAACTCTCTACTTTGCAATGAGGAAAATCAACTTCCCAGAAAGACTCAATTCCCAGCAGGACAAAGCAGCATATTACCAAGTCGCATCGGACTCTCTCTTGTACATCCCGTGGACACAGTGGCTCGTGACCCTAGTCACCATTGCCATGCTGGGAGTCCTGACTGTGTTGTAAGGATATCAAGGTGAGGGCTTAGTTAGGCCTAGGTGACGGTACTTCTCTAGACTATCTACCAGTTCTGGAAAACCCTGTAGGTTTTGAAGCCGGACTTAAAGTGTAGTTGCCGCTTGAGGTAGACAGACGTCGTGGAGCAGCTCCCAGGAGCAGTGGTAGGCTAATTGTATTTTCTACTGCAGCTCAGGGTTCCTCCAGAGCGCAGACACCCTTTGCATGAAGGAAAGCATGGAACGTTGATAACTGGGTTGCTTTCAAGCTATCGCAATCCAGGTGTCTAAACAACGAAGCCCTTCACTGCCCACCAGTCGGCACCTAGCTGTTCCCGACGGTAGATGGCTCACGGCTCTCCGAAGACACAGGCAGTCCTTTCTCACTATGTTTCGGGACCTAGCGCCGACCCGCGTGTCCAAAAGAGAGCTGATATGCTTCCTAGAGTTCAAGAACCACAGGGACTAAGGCTCTATGCAATCGGTTGTTTCGCTAAGTCTGTCATGAGAACACCTGGACGTTAGCTTGAGGCTAGAGGCCCCATGTGGTGGGCCCATTCCCTGAAGACTACTGAAGGATGACCACCTACCAAGGGATGGCAACCTCCAAGTTTCTTGCCTAGAAACTCACGTCATCACCAGGGCAATTGTGTTACGAAGAGAAGCTGTGCAGCAACAGTGTTTCTTGGGGAGAATTGAGCCCGCGGCTCTGTAAATCCCAATGAGGAAAATAAAGTTTCACTCGCAGCCTTACTTTCAAAAGGGACCACACAGAGCATTCACCCTGCTGTGTCTTTCTCTAGTTTGTACTCCCAAGGTGCGTTAGAAGGGAGATACTTGAGTTGTTTCACTTACCACATGCTAGATGTTTAGCAAAAGAAGGCCTTTACTGCCCTTCTTTTGGCATATGGTTGTCCTCAGCCGAACAGTTCTCTCAGCTCCTAGAAGCGATGGGCGGTCCCTTGTGTACATCTTGGATCCCAGTGCAGACCTGTTAGTCCTAAGACACCAGAAATGCTTCCTACACTTAAAGCACCGCTTTGACAAACGCTGCCTGGAACCTGTTGCCTGCCTATCTATCTGTGTGACGAACAAAACAGTAACTTAGCTTGGAGCCAGTCCTCCTATATTTTTGGCTTACTCACCGACGATTGCTGAGGGATGAGCACTTAGCAGGGACTGAAAGGCCACGTTTGCCTCACGGGGGGCGGGGATATGACTTGTCCTCACAAGGCAATTGTGCAACGAAGAAAAGATAGGCCACTACACTGTTCATCAGGTAACCTTGAGGCCGCGTGTCGTCATTCCAGTGTGCCAAATAAACTTCCCATCACGGTTCAGTTTCCAAGGCGAGGGCACAGCGTCTTATGCTGCAGTTTCTGACTCCCTACTGGACGTTCAGCTGACCACCTAGACCCTTTCGTGAGTCAACTTTGTGATACACTTTGTGATACGGGGTCGTGATGGTGGTGAAAGGATTAGCAAGTCATGGGTTAGTGAGGCCGGTGTGTACAATGTATCTCCAGAGTACCTGGCTTTCAAGGGAGAGCCTGAAATTTTTCAGGCTACACTGAAAGTCCAGTGGCCGCCTGGGGTAAATTGCATCACGTGCGAGTGCCCTGAAGGCGGGGTCGAATCACTGTATGTTTTGTGTGCTCTGGGTTCGGCAGAAAAGCAGACACGTTTTGCATGAAGGAATGAACAGAACGCTGATAGCTGGCTGTTTCTAAGCTATCCCAACCTAGGTGTTTCTCTGACGAAGCCCTTCGCTGCCCATGATTGCGGCATCTAGCTGCTGCCAGCGGTGCATTGCTCACAACTCCCTGAAGACACAGGAGGCCCTTTTAGTCCGTTTCGGATCCTAGTACAGCCCCGCGACTCAAGAGAGGACCTGATATGCTTCCTAGGGTTCGAGAAACCCAGGGACTAAGGCTGCATGGGGGCTGTCGCATGCCTACCTGGTTCATGAGAAAACCTGAACATTAGCTTAAGGCCAGAGGCCCCGTGTGGTTCTCCCCTTCCCTGAGGACAACTGAAGTAGGAGCACTTACCGAGGAACGGCAACATCCAATCTCCTTCCAGGAAACTCACTTGTCATCACAAAGGCAACTGTGCAACAACACTGTTTCCCAGGGAGAACTGAGCCCGCAGCTCTCTAAATCCCAATGAGGAAAATAAAGTTTCCCTTCAAGCCTTAGTTTCAAAATGGACCGCAGAGCATTCACCCTGTTGTATCCGTCACTCCATGGCACGTCCAAGGTGCGCATAGAACGGAGATACTACATTCGTTTCAACTTGCCGCATCCTAGCATTTTAACAAAAGACGCCCTTCACAGCCCTTCTTTCAGCCTATAGTTGCCCTCAACTGAGCTTCGCTCACAAGGCCCAGAAAGGACGGGCAGTCCGTCGTTTACATCTTGGATCCTAGTGCAGACCCCCGTGTCCTAAGACACCAGAAACGCTTCCTAGATTTAAAGCACCGCTTTGACAAAGGCTGCCGTGAGCTTGCGGCCCGCCTATGTCTGTGATGAGAGACGTAGAACGTTGGCTTGAGGCGAGTCGTCCGGGGTTGTGGGCGTACTCACGAATGATTTTTGAGGGAGGAGGCCGTGGCAGGAATTGAAAGCCAAGTGCTCTTTCGTGGAAGATAACTAGTCCTCCCAAAGACGACTGTGCAGCAAAGAGAAGATGGGCAACAACAGTGTTTACCAGGTAACCCTGAGGCCGCAAACTCTCTACTTTGCAATGAGGAAAATCAACTTCCCAGGAAGACTCAATTCCCAGCAGGACAAAGCAGCATATTACCAAGTCGCATCGGACTCTCTCTTGTACATCCCGTGGACACAGTGGCTCGTGACCCTAGTCACCATTGCCATGCTGGGAGTCCTTACTGTGGTGTAAGGATATCAAGGGGAGGGCTTAGTTAGGCCTAGGTGATGGTACTTCTCTAGACTATCTACCAGTTCTGGAAAACCCTGTAGGTTTTGAAGCCGGACTTAAAGTGTAGTTGCCGCTTGAGGTAGACAGACGTCGTGGAGCAGCTCCCAGGAGCAGTGGTAGGCTAATTGTATTTTCTACTGCAGCTCAGGGTTCCTCCAGAGCGCAGACACCCTTTGCATGAAGGAAGGCATGGAACGTTGATAACTGGGTTGCTTTCAAGCTATCGCAATCCAGGTGTCTAAACAACGAAGCCCTTCACTGCCCATCAGTTGGCATCTAGCTGTTCCCGACGGTAGATGGCTCAAGGCTCCCCGAAGACACAGGCAGTCCTTTCTCAGTACGTTTTGGAACCTAGCGCTGACAAGTGAGTCCAAAAGAGAGCTGATATGCTTCCTAGAGTTCAAGAACCACAGGGACTAAGGCTCTATGCAATCGGTTGTTTCGCTAAGTCTGTCATGAGAACACCTGGACGTTAGCTTGAGGCTAGAGGCCCCATGTGGTGGGCCCATTCCCTGAAGACTACTGAAGGATGACCACCTACCAAGGGATGGCAACCTCCAAGTTTCTTGCCTAGAAACTCACGTCATCACCAGGGCAATTGTGTTACGAAGAGAAGCTGTGCAGCAACAGTGTTTCTTGGGGAGAATTGAGCCCGCGGCTCTGTAAATCCCAATGAGGAAAATAAAGTTTCACTCGCAGCCTTACTTTCAAAAGGGACCACACAGAGCATTCACCCTGCTGTGTCTTTCTCTAGTTTGTACTCCCAAGGTGCGTTAGAAGGGAGATACTTGAGTTGTTTCACTTACCACATGCTAGATGTTTAGCAAAAGAAGGCCTTTACTGCCCTTCTTTTGGCATATGGTTGTCCTCAGCCGAACAGTTCTCTCAGCTCCTAGAAGCGATGGGCGGTCCCTTGTGTACATCTTGGATCCCAGTGCAGACCTGTTAGTCCTAAGACACCAGAAATGCTTCCTACACTTAAAGCACCGCTTTGACAAACGCTGCCTGGAACCTGTTGCCTGCCTATCTATCTGTGTGACGAACAAAACAGTAACTTAGCTTGGAGCCAGTCCTCCTATATTTTTGGCTTACTCACCGACGATTGCTGAGGGATGAGCACTTAGCAGGGACTGAAAGGCCACGTTTGCCTCACGGGGGGCGGGGATATGACTTGTCCTCACAAGGCAATTGTGCAATGAAGAAAAGATAGGCCACTACACTGTTCATCAGGTAACCTTGAGGCCGCGTGTCGTCATTCCAGTGTGCCAAATAAACTTCCCATCACGGTTCAGTTTCCAAGGCGAGGGCACAGCGTCTTATGCTGCAGTTTCTGACTCCCTACTGGACGTTCAGCTGACCACCTAGACCCTTTCGTGAGTCAACTTTGTGATACACTTTGTGATACGGGGTCGTGATGGTGGTGAAAGGATTAGCAAGTCATGGGTTAGTGAGGCCGGTGTGTACAATGTATCTCCAGAGTACCTGGCTTTCAAGGGAGAGCCTGAAAATTTTTCAGGCTACACTGAAAGTCCAGTGGCCGCCTGGGGTAAATTGCATCACGTGCGAGTGCCCTGAAGGCGGGGTCGAATCACTGTATGTTTTGTGTGCTCTGGGTTCGGCAGAAAAGCAGACACGTTTTGCATGAAGGAATGAACAGAACGCTGATAGCTGGCTGTTTCTAAGCTATCCCAACCTAGGTGTTTCTCTGACGAAGCCCTTCGTTGCCCATGATTGCGGCATCTAGCTGCTGCCAGCGGTGCATTGCTCACAACTCCCTGAAGACACAGGAGGCCCTTTTAGTCCGTTTCGGATCCTAGTACAGCCCCGCGACTCAAGAGAGGACCTGATATGCTTCCTAGGGTTCGAGAAACCCAGGGACTAAGGCTGCATGGGGTCTGTCGCATGCCTACCTGGTTCATGAGAAAACCTGAACATTAGCTTAAGGCCAGAGGCCCCGTGTGGTTCTCCCCTTCCCTGAGGACAACTGAAGTAGGAGCACTTACCGAGGAACGGCAACATCCAATCTCCTTCCAGGAAACTCACTGGTCATCACAAAGGCAACTGTGCAACAACACTGTTTCCCAGGGAGAACTGAGCCCGCAGCTCTCTAAATCCCAATGAGGAAAATAAAGTTTCCCTTCAAGCCTTAGTTTCAAAATGGACCGCAGAGCATTCACCCTGTTGTATCCGTCACTCCATGGCACGTCCAAGGTGCGCATAGAACGGAGATACTACATTCGTTTCAACTTGCCGCATCCTAGCATTTTAACAAAAGACGCCCTTCACAGCCCTTCTTTCAGCCTATAGTTGCCCTCAACTGAGCTTCGCTCACAAGGCCCAGAAAGGACGGGCAGTCCGTCGTTTACATCTTGGATCCTAGTGCAGACCCCCGTGTCCTAAGACACCAGAAACGCTTCCTAGATTTAAAGCACCGCTTTGACAAAGGCTGCCGTGAGCTTGCGGCCCGCCTATGTCTGTGATGAGAGACGTAGAACGTTGGCTTGAGGCGAGTCGTCCGGGGTTGTGGGCGTACTCACGAATGATTTTTGAGGGAGGAGGCCGTGGCAGGAATTGAAAGCCAAGTGCTCTTTCGTGGAAGATAACTAGTCCTCCCAAAGACGACTGTGCAGCAAAGAGAAGATGGGCAACAACAGTGTTTACCAGGTAACCCTGAGGCCGCAAACTCTCTACTTTGCAATGAGGAAAATCAACTTCCCAGGAAGACTCAATTCCCAGCAGGACAAAGCAGCATATTACCAAGTCGCATCGGACTCTCTCTTGTACATCCCGTGGACACAGTGGCTCGTGACCCTAGTCACCATTGCCATGCTGGGAGTCCTTACTGTGGTGTAAGGATATCAAGGGGAGGGCTTAGTTAGGCCTAGGTGACGGTACTTCTCTAGACTATCTACCAGTTCTGGAAAACCCTGTAGGTTTTGAAGCCGGACTTAAAGTGTAGTTGCCGCTTGAGGTAGACAGACGTCGTGGAGCAGCTCCCAGGAGCAGTGGTAGGCTAATTGTATTTTCTACTGCAGCTCAGGGTTCCTCCAGAGCGCAGACACCCTTTGCATGAAGGAAGGCATGGAACGTTGATAACTGGGTTGCTTTCAAGCTATCGCAATCCAGGTGTCTAAACAACGAAGCCCTTCACTGCCCATCAGTTGGCATCTAGCTGTTCCCGACGGTAGATGGCTCAAGGCTCCCCGAAGACACAGGCAGTCCTTTCTCAGTACGTTTTGGAACCTAGCGCTGACAAGTGAGTCCAAAAGAGAGCTGATATGCTTCCTAGAGTTCAAGAACCACAGGGACTAAGGCTCTATGCAATCGGTTGTTTCGCTAAGTCTGTCATGAGAACACCTGGACGTTAGCTTGAGGCTAGAGGCCCCATGTGGTGGGCCCATTCCCTGAAGACTACTGAAGGATGACCACCTACCAAGGGATGGCAACCTCCAAGTTTCTTGCCTAGAAACTCACGTCATCACCAGGGCAATTGTGTTACGAAGAGAAGCTGTGCAGCAACAGTGTTTCTTGGGGAGAATTGAGCCCGCGGCTCTGTAAATCCCAATGAGGAAAATAAAGTTTCACTCGCAGCCTTACTTTCAAAAGGGACCACACAGAGCATTCACCCTGCTGTGTCTTTCTCTAGTTTGTACTCCCAAGGTGCGTTAGAAGGGAGATACTTGAGTTGTTTCACTTACCACATGCTAGATGTTTAGCAAAAGAAGGCCTTTACTGCCCTTCTTTTGGCATATGGTTGTCCTCAGCCGAACAGTTCTCTCAGCTCCTAGAAGCGATGGGCGGTCCCTTGTGTACATCTTGGATCCCAGTGCAGACCTGTTAGTCCTAAGACACCAGAAATGCTTCCTACACTTAAAGCACCGCTTTGACAAACGCTGCCTGGAACCTGTTGCCTGCCTATCTATCTGTGTGACGAACAAAACAGTAACTTAGCTTGGAGCCAGTCCTCCTATATTTTTGGCTTACTCACCAACGATTGCTGAGGGATGAGCACTTAGCAGGGACTGAAAGGCCACGTTTGCCTCACGGGGGGCGGGGATATGACTTGTCCTCACAAGGCAATTGTGCAATGAAGAAAAAATAGGCCACTACACTGTTCATCAGGTAACCTTGAGGCCGCGTGTCGTCATTCCAGTGTGCCAAATAAACTTCCCATCACGGTTCAGTTTCCAAGGCGAGGGCACAGCGTCTTATGCTGCAGTTTCTGACTCCCTACTGGACGTTCAGCTGACCACCTAGACCCTTTCATGAGTCAACTTTGTGATACACTTTGTGATACGGGGTCGTGATGGTGGTGAAAGGATTAGCAAGTCATGGGTTAGTGAGGCCGGTGTGTACAATGTATCTCCAGAGTACCTGGCTTTCAAGGGAGAGCCTGAAAATTTTTCAGGCTACACTGAAAGTCCAGTGGCCGCCTGGGGTAAATTGCATCACGTGCGAGTGCCCTGAAGGCGGGGTCGAATCACTGTATGTTTTGTGTGCTCTGGGTTCGGCAGAAAAGCAGACACGTTTTGCATGAAGGAATGAACAGAACGCTGATAGCTGGCTGTTTCTAAGCTATCCCAACCTAGGTGTTTCTCTGACGAAGCCCTTCGCTGCCCATGATTGCGGCATCTAGCTGCTGCCAGCGGTGCATTGCTCACAACTCCCTGAAGACACAGGAGGCCCTTTTAGTCCGTTTCGGATCCTAGTACAGCCCCGCGACTCAAGAGAGGACATGATATGCTTCCTAGGGTTCGAGAAACCCAGGGACTAAGGCTGCATGGGGTCTGTCGCATGCCTACCTGGTTCATGAGAAAACCTGAACATTAGCTTAAGGCCAGAGGCCCCGTGTGGTTCTCCCCTTCCCTGAGGACAACTGAAGTAGGAGCACTTACCGAGGAACGGCAACATCCAATCTCCTTCCAGGAAACTCACTTGTCATCACAAAGGCAACTGTGCAACAACACTGTTTCCCAGGGAGAACTGAGCCCGCAGCTCTCTAAATCCCAATGAGGAAAATAAAGTTTCCCTTCAAGCCTTAGTTTCAAAATGGACCGCAGAGCATTCACCCTGTTGTATCCGTCACTCCATGGCACGTCCAAGGTGCGCATAGAACGGAGATACTACATTCGTTTCAACTTGCCGCATCCTAGCATTTTAACAAAAGACGCCCTTCACAGCCCTTCTTTCAGCCTATAGTTGCCCTCAACTGAGCTTCGCTCACAAGGCCCAGAAAGGACGGGCAGTCCGTCGTTTACATCTTGGATCCTAGTGCAGACCCCCGTGTCCTAAGACACCAGAAACGCTTCCTAGATTTAAAGCACCGCTTTGACAAAGGCTGCCGTGAGCTTGCGGCCCGCCTATGTCTGTGATGAGAGACGTAGAACGTTGGCTTGAGGCGAGTCGTCCGGGGTTGTGGGCGTACTCACGAATGATTTTTGAGGGAGGAGGCCGTGGCAGGAATTGAAAGCCAAGTGCTCTTTCGTGGAAGATAACTAGTCCTCCCAAAGATGACTGTGCAGCAAAGAGAAGATGGGCAACAACAGTGTTTACCAGGTAACCCTGAGGCCGCAAACTCTCTACTTTGCAATGAGGAAAATCAACTTCCCAGGAAGACTCAATTCCCAGCAGGACAAAGCAGCATATTACCAAGTCGCATCGGACTCTCTCTTGTACATCCCGTGGACACAGTGGCTCGTGACACTAGTCACCATTGCCATGCTGGGAGTCCTTACTGTGGTGTAAGGATATCAAGGGGAGGGCTTAGTTAGGCCTAGGTGACGGTACTTCTCTAGACTATCTACCAGTTCTGGAAAACCCTGTAGGTTTTGAAGCCGGACTTAAAGTGTAGTTGCCGCTTGAGGTAGACAGACGTCGTGGAGCAGCTCCCAGGAGCAGTGGTAGGCTAATTGTATTTTCTACTGCAGCTCAGGGTTCCTCCAGAGCGCAGACCCCCTTTGCATGAAGGAAGGCATGGAACGTTGATAACTGGGTTGCTTTCAAGCTATCGCAATCCAGGTGTCTAAACAACGAAGCCCTTCACTGCCCATCAGTTGGCATCTAGCTGTTCCCGACGGTAGATGGCTCAAGGCTCCCCGAAGACACAGGCAGTCCTTTCTCAGTACGTTTTGGAACCTAGCGCTGACAAGTGAGTCCAAAAGAGAGCTGATATGCTTCCTAGAGTTCAAGAACCACAGGGACTAAGGCTCTATGCAATCAGTTGTTTCGCTAAGTCTGTCATGAGAACACCTGGACGTTAGCTTGAGGCTAGAGGCCCCATGTGGTGGGCCCATTCCCTGAAGACTACTGAAGGATGACCACCTACCAAGGGATGGCAACCTCCAAGTTTCTTGCCTAGAAACTCACGTCATCACCAGGGCAATTGTGTTACGAAGAGAAGCTGTGCAGCAACAGTGTTTCTTGGGGAGAATTGAGCCCGCGGCTCTGTAAATCCCAATGAGGAAAATAAAGTTTCACTCGCAGCCTTACTTTCAAAAGGGACCACACAGAGCATTCACCCTGCTGTGTCTTTCTCTAGTTTGTACTCCCAAGGTGCGTTAGAAGGGAGATACTTGAGTTGTTTCACTTACCACATGCTAGATGTTTAGCAAAAGAAGGCCTTTACTGCCCTTCTTTTGGCATATGGTTGTCCTCAGCCGAACAGTTCTCTCAGCTCCTAGAAGCGATGGGCGGTCCCTTGTGTACATCTTGGATCCCAGTGCAGACCTGTTAGTCCTAAGACACCAGAAATGCTTCCTACACTTAAAGCACCGCTTTGACAAACGCTGCCTGGAACCTGTTGCCTGCCTATCTATCTGTGTGACGAACAAAACAGTAACTTAGCTTGGAGCCAGTCCTCCTATATTTTTGGCTTACTCACCGACGATTGCTGAGGGATGAGCACTTAGCAGGGACTGAAAGGCCACGTTTGCCTCACGGGGGGCGGGGATATGACTTGTCCTCACAAGGCAATTGTGCAATGAAGAAAAGATAGGCCACTACACTGTTCATCAGGTAACCTTGAGGCCGCGTGTCGTCATTCCAGTGTGCCAAATAAACTTCCCATCACGGTTCAGTTTCCAAGGCGAGGGCACAGCGTCTTATGCTGCAGTTTCTGACTCCCTACTGGACGTTCAGCTGACCACCTAGACCCTTTCGTGAGTCAACTTTGTGATACACTTTGTGATACGGGGTCGTGATGGTGGTGAAAGGATTAGCAAGTCATGGGTTAGTGAGGCCGGTGTGTACAATGTATCTCCAGAGTACCTGGCTTTCAAGGGAGAGCCTGAAATTTTTCAGGCTACACTGAAAGTCCAGTGGCCGCCTGGGGTAAATTGCATCACGTGCGAGTGCCCTGAAGGCGGGGTCGAATCACTGTATGTTTTGTGTGCTCTGGGTTCGGCAGAAAAGCAGACACGTTTTGCATGAAGGAATGAACAGAACGCTGATAGCTGGCTGTTTCTAAGCTATCCCAACCTAGGTGTTTCTCTGACGAAGCCCTTCGCTGCCCATGATTGCGGCATCTAGCTGCTGCCAGCGGTGCATTGCTCACAACTCCCTGAAGACACAGGAGGCCCTTTTAGTCCGTTTCGGATCCTAGTACAGCCCCGCGACTCAAGAGAGGACCTGATATGCTTCCTAGGGTTCGAGAAACCCAGGGACTAAGGCTGCATGGGGTCTGTCGCATGCCTACCTGGTTCATGAGAAAACCTGAACATTAGCTTAAGGCCAGAGGCCCCGTGTGGTTCTCCCCTTCCCTGAGGACAACTGAAGTAGGAGCACTTACCGAGGAACGGCAACATCCAATCTCCTTCCAGGAAACTCACTTGTCATCACAAAGGCAACTGTGCAACAACACTGTTTCCCAGGGAGAACTGAGCCCGCAGCTCTCTAAATCCCAATGAGGAAAATAAAGTTTCCCTTCAAGCCTTAGTTTCAAAATGGACCGCAGAGCATTCACCCTGTTGTATCCGTCACTCCATGGCACGTCCAAGGTGCGCATAGAACGGAGATACTACATTCGTTTCAACTTGCCGCATCCTAGCATTTTAACAAAAGACGCCCTTCACAGCCCTTCTTTCAGCCTATAGTTGCCCTCAACTGAGCTTCGCTCACAAGGCCCAGAAAGGACGGGCAGTCCGTCGTTTACATCTTGGATCCTAGTGCAGACCCCCGTGTCCTAAGACACCAGAAACGCTTCCTAGATTTAAAGCACCGCTTTGACAAAGGCTGCCGTGAGCTTGCGGCCCGCCTATGTCTGTGATGAGAGACGTAGAACGTTGGCTTGAGGCGAGTCGTCCGGGGTTGTGGGCGTACTCACGAATGATTTTTGAGGGAGGAGGCCGTGGCAGGAATTGAAAGCCAAGTGCTCTTTCGTGGAAGATAACTAGTCCTCCCAAAGACGACTGTGCAGCAAAGAGAAGATGGGCAACAACAGTGTTTACCAGGTAACCCTGAGGCCGCAAACTCTCTACTTTGCAATGAGGAAAATCAACTTCCCAGGAAGACTCAATTCCCAGCAGGACAAAGCAGCATATTACCAAGTCGCATCGGACTCTCTCTTGTACATCCCGTGGACACAGTGGCTCGTGACACTAGTCACCATTGCCATGCTGGGAGTCCTTACTGTGGTGTAAGGATATCAAGGGGAGGGCTTAGTTAGGCCTAGGTGACGGTACTTCTCTAGACTATCTACCAGTTCTGGAAAACCCTGTAGGTTTTGAAGCCGGACTTAAAGTGTAGTTGCCGCTTGAGGTAGACAGACGTCGTGGAGCAGCTCCCAGGAGCAGTGGTAGGCTAATTGTATTTTCTACTGCAGCTCAGGGTTCCTCCAGAGCGCAGACACCCTTTGCATGAAGGAAGGCATGGAACGTTGATAACTGGGTTGCTTTCAAGCTATCGCAATCCAGGGGTCTAAACAACGAAGCCCTTCACTGCCCATCAGTTGGCATCTAGCTGTTCCCGACGGTAGATGGCTCAAGGCTCCCCGAAGACACAGGCAGTCCTTTCTCAGTACGTTTTGGAACCTAGCGCTGACAAGTGAGTCCAAAAGAGAGCTGATATGCTTCCTAGAGTTCAAGAACCACAGGGACTAAGGCTCTATGCAATCGGTTGTTTCGCTAAGTCTGTCATGAGAACACCTGGACGTTAGCTTGAGGCTAGAGACCCCATGTGGTGGGCCCATTCCCTGAAGACTACTGAAGGATGACCACCTACCAAGGGATGGCAACCTCCAAGTTTCTTGCCTAGAAACTCACGTCATCACCAGGGCAATTGTGTTACGAAGAGAAGCTGTGCAGCAACAGTGTTTCTTGGGGAGAATTGAGCCCGCGGCTCTGTAAATCCCAATGAGGAAAATAAAGTTTCACTCGCAGCCTTACTTTCAAAAGGGACCACACAGAGCATTCACCCTGCTGTGTCTTTCTCTAGTTTGTACTCCCAAGGTGCGTTAGAAGGGAGATACTTGAGTTGTTTCACTTACCAAATGCTAGATGTTTAGCAAAAGAAGGCCTTTACTGCCCTTCTTTTGGCATATGGTTGTCCTCAGCCGAACAGTTCTCTCAGCTCCTAGAAGCGATGGGCGGTCCCTTGTGTACATCTTGGATCCCAGTGCAGACCTGTTAGTCCTAAGACACCAGAAATGCTTCCTACACTTAAAGCACCGCTTTGACAAACGCTGCCTGGAACCTGTTGCCTGCCTATCTATCTGTGTGACGAACAAAACAGTAACTTAGCTTGGAGCCAGTCCTCCTATATGTTTGGCTTACTTACCGACGATTGCTGAGGGATGAGCACTTAGCAGGGACTGAAAGGCCACGTTTGCCTCACGGGGGGCGGGGATATGACTTGTCCTCACAAGGCAATTGTGCAATGAAGAAAAGATAGGCCACTACACTGTTCATCAGGTAACCTTGAGGCCGCGTGTCGTCATTCCAGTGTGCCAAATAAACTTCCCATCACGGTTCAGTTTCCAAGGCGAGGGCACAGCGTCTTATGCTGCAGTTTCTGACTCCCTACTGGACGTTCAGCTGACCACCTAGACCCTTTCGTGAGTCAACTTTGTGATACACTTTGTGATACGGGGTCGTGATGGTGGTGAAAGGATTAGCAAGTCATGGGTTAGTGAGGCCGGTGTGTACAATGTATCTCCAGAGTACCTGGCTTTCAAGGGAGAGCCTGAAATTTTTCAGGCTACACTGAAAGTCCAGTGGCCGCCTGGGGTAAATTGCATCACGTGCGAGTGCCCTGAAGGCGGGGTCGAATCACTGTATGTTTTGTGTGCTCTGGGTTCGGCAGAAAAGCAGACACGTTTTGCATGAAGGAATGAACAGAACGCTGATAGCTGGCTGTTTCTAAGCTATCCCAACCTAGGTGTTTCTCCGACGAAGCCCTTCACTGCCCATGACTCGGCATCTAGCTGCTGCCAGCGGTGCATTGCTCACAACTCCCTGAAGACACAGGAGGCTCTTTTAGTCCGATTCGGATCCTATTGCAGACCGGCGACTCAAGAGAGACCTGATACGCTTCCTAGGATTCAAGAAACACAGGGACTAAGGCTGCATGGGGTCTGTTGCATGCCTACCTGGTTCATGAGAAAACCTGAACATTAGCTTAAGGCCAGAGGCCCCGTGTGGTTCTCCCCTTCCCTGAGGACAACCGAAGTAGGAGCACTTACCGAGGAACGGCAACATCCAATCTCCTTCCAGGAAACTCACTTGTCATCACAAAGGCAACTGTGCAACAACACTGTTTCCCAGGGAGAACTGAGCCCGCAACTCTCTAAATCCCAATGAGGAAAATAAAGTTTCCCTTCAAACCTTAGTTTCAAAATGGACCGCAGAGCATTCACCCTGTTTTTTCCATCTCTCCATGGCACGTCCAGGGTGCGCATAGCACGGAGATACTACAGTCGTTTCAACTTGCCGCATCCTAGCATTTTAACAAAAGACGCCCTTCACAGCCCTTCTTTCAGCCTATAGTTGCCCTCAACTGAGCATTGTTCACAAGGCCCGGAAAGGACGGGCAGTCCGTCGTTTACATCTTGGATCCTAGTGCAGAACCCCGTGTCCTCAGACGCCAGAAACGCTTCCTAGATTTAAAGCACCGCTTTGACAAACGCTGCCGTGAGCCTGCGGCCCGCCTATGTCTGTGACGAGAGAAGTAAGTAGAACGTTGGACTGAGGCGAGTCGTCCAGGGTTGTGGGCGTACTCACGAACAATTATGGAGGGAGGAGGACGTGGCAGGAATTGAAAGCCAAGTGCTCCTTCGTGGAAGATAACTAGTCCTCCCAAAGACGACTGTGCAACAAAGAGAAGATGGGCAACAACAGTGTTTACCAGGTAACCCTGAGGCCGCAAACTCTCTACTTTGCAATGAGGAAAATCAACTTCCCAGAAAGACTCAATTCCCAGCAGGACAAAGCAGCATATTACCAAGTCGCATCGGACTCTCTCTTGTACATCCCGTGGACACAGTGGCTCGTGACACTAGTCACCATTGCCATGCTGGGAGTCCTGACTGTGTTGTAAGGATATCAAGGTGAGGGCTTAGTTAGGCCTAGGTGACGGTACTTCTCTAGACTATCTACCAGTTCTGGAAAACCCTGTAGGTTTTGAAGCCGGACTTAAAGTGTAGTTGCCGCTTGAGGTAGACAGACGTCGTGGAGCAGCTCCCAGGAGCAGTGGTAGGCTAATTGTATTTTCTACTGCAGCTCAGGTTCCTCCAGAGCGCAGACACCCTTTGCATGAAGGAAAGGATGGAACGTTGATAACTGGGTTGCTTTCAAGCTATCGCAATCCAGGTGTCTAAACAACGAAGCCCTTCACTGCCCACCAGTCGGCACCTAGCTGTTCCCGACGGTAGATGGCTCACGGCTCTCCGAAGACACAGGCAGTCCTTTCTCACTATGTTTCGGGACCTAGCGCCGACCCGCGTGTCCAAAAGAGAGCTGATATGCTTCCTAGAGTTCAAGAACCACAGGGACTAAGGCTCTATGCAATCGGTTGTTTCGCTAAGTCTGTCATGAGAACACCTGGACGTTAGCTTGAGGCTAGAGGCCCCATGTGGTGGGCCCATTCCCTGAAGACTACTGAAGGATGACCACCTACCAAGGGATGGCAACCTCCAAGTTTCTTGCCTAGAAACTCACGTCATCACCAGGGCAATTGTGTTACGAAGAGAAGCTGTGCAGCAACAGTGTTTCTTGGGGAGAATTGAGCCCGCGGCTCTGTAAATCCCAATGAGGAAAATAAAGTTTCACTCGCAGCCTTACTTTCAAAAGGGACCACACAGAGCATTCACCCTGCTGTGTCTTTCTCTAGTTTGTACTCCCAAGGTGCGTTAGAAGGGAGATACTTGAGTTGTTTCACTTACCACATGCTAGATGTTTAGCAAAAGAAGGCCTTTACTGCCCTTCTTTTGGCATATGGTTGTCCTCAGCCGAACAGTTCTCTCAGCTCCTAGAAGCGATGGGCGGTCCCTTGTGTACATCTTGGATCCCAGTGCAGACCTGTTAGTCCTAAGACACCAGAAATGCTTCCTACACTTAAAGCACCGCTTTGACAAACGCTGCCTGGAACCTGTTGCCTGCCTATCTATCTGTGTGACGAACAAAACAGTAACTTAGCTTGGAGCCAGTCCTCCTATATTTTTGGCTTACTCACCGACGATTGCTGAGGGATGAGCACTTAGCAGGGACTGAAAGGCCACGTTTGCCTCATGGGGGGCGGGGATATGACTTGTCCTCACAAGGCAATTGTGCAATGAAGAAAAGATAGGCCACTACACTGTTCATCAGGTAACCTTGAGGCCGCGTGTCGTCATTCCAGTGTGCCAAATAAACTTCCCATCACGGTTCAGTTTCCAAGGCGAGGGCACAGCGTCTTATGCTGCAGTTTCTGACTCCCTACTGGACGTTCAGCTGACCACCTAGACCCTTTCGTGAGTCAACTTTGTGATACACTTTGTGATACGGGGTCGTGATGGTGGTGAAAGGATTAGCAAGTCATGGGTTAGTGAGGCCGGTGTGTACAATGTATCTCCAGAGTACCTGGCTTTCAAGGGAGAGCCTGAAATTTTTCAGGCTACACTGAAAGTCCAGTGGCCGCCTGGGGTAAATTGCATCACGTGCGAGTGCCCTGAAGGCGGGGTCGAATCACTGTATGTTTTGTGTGCTCTGGGTTCGGCAGAAAAGCAGACACGTTTTGCATGAAGGAATGAACAGAACGCTGATAGCTGGCTGTTTCTAAGCTATCCCAACCTAGGTGTTTCTCTGACGAAGCCCTTCGCTGCCCATGATTGCAGCATCTAGCTGCTGCCAGCGGTGCATTGCTCACAACTCCCTGAAGACACAGGAGGCCCTTTTAGTCCGTTTCGGATCCTAGTACAGCCCCGCGACTCAAGAGAGGACCTGATATGCTTCCTAGGGTTCGAGAAACCCAGGGACTAAGGCTGCATGGGGTCTGTCGCATGCCTACCTGGTTCATGAGAAAACCTGAACATTAGCTTAAGGCCAGAGGCGCCGTGTGGTTCTCCCCTTCCCTGAGGACAACTGAAGTAGGAGCACTTACCGAGGAACGGCAACATCCAATCTCCTTCCAGGAAACTCACTTGTCATCACAAAGGCAACTGTGCAACAACACTGTTTCCCAGGGAGAACTGAGCCCGCAGCTCTCTAAATCCCAATGAGGAAAATAAAGTTTCCCTTCAAGCCTTAGTTTCAAAATGGACCGCAGAGCATTCACCCTGTTGTATCCGTCACTCCATGGCACGTCCAAGGTGCGCATAGAACGGAGATACTACATTCGTTTCAACTTGCCGCATCCTAGCATTTTAACAAAAGACGCCCTTCACAGCCCTTCTTTCAGCCTATAGTTGCCCTCAACTGAGCTTCGCTCACAAGGCCCAGAAAGGACGGGCAGTCCGTCGTTTACATCTTGGATCCTAGTGCAGACCCCCGTGTCCTAAGACACCAGAAACGCTTCCTAGATTTAAAGCACCGCTTTGACAAAGGCTGCCGTGAGCTTGCGGCCCGCCTATGTCTGTGATGAGAGACGTAGAACGTTGGCTTGAGGCGAGTCGTCCGGGGTTGTGGGCGTACTCACGAATGATTTTTGAGGGAGGAGGCCGTGGCAGGAATTGAAAGCCAAGTGCTCTTTCGTGGAAGATAACTAGTCCTCCCAAAGACGACTGTGCAGCAAAGAGAAGATGGGCAACAACAGTGTTTACCAGGTAACCCTGAGGCCGCAAACTCTCTACTTTGCAATGAGGAAAATCAACTTCCCAGGAAGACTCAATTCCCAGCAGGACAAAGCAGCATATTACCAAGTCGCATCGGACTCTCTCTTGTACATCCCGTGGACACAGTGGCTCGTGACCCTAGTCACCATTGCCATGCTGGGAGTCCTTACTGTGGTGTAAGGATATCAAGGGGAGGGCTTAGTTAGGCCTAGGTGACGGTACTTCTCTAGACTATCTACCAGTTCTGGAAAACCCTGTAGGTTTTGAAGCCGGACTTAAAGTGTAGTTGCCGCTTGAGGTAGACAGACGTCGTGGAGCAGCTCCCAGGAGCAGTGGTAGGCTAATTGTATTTTCTACTGCAGCTCAGGGTTCCTCCAGAGCGCAGACACCCTTTGCATGAAGGAAGGCATGGAACGTTGATAACTGGGTTGCTTTCAAGCTATCGCAATCCAGGTGTCTAAACAACGAAGCCCTTCACTGCCCATCAGTTGGCATCTAGCTGTTCCCGACGGTAGATGGCTCAAGGCTCCCCGAAGACACAGGCAGTCCTTTCTCAGTACGTTTTGGAACCTAGCGCTGACAAGTGAGTCCAAAAGAGAGCTGATATGCTTCCTAGAGTTCAAGAACCACAGGGACTAAGGCTCTATGCAATCGGTTGTTTCGCTAAGTCTGTCATGAGAACACCTGGACGTTAGCTTGAGGCTAGAGGCCCCATGTGGTGGGCCCATTCCCTGAAGACTACTGAAGGATGACCACCTACCAAGGGATGGCAACCTCCAAGTTTCTTGCCTAGAAACTCACGTCATCACCAGGGCAATTGTGTTACGAAAAGAAGCTGTGCAGCAACAGTGTTTCTTGGGGAGAATTGAGCCCGCGGCTCTGTAAATCCCAATGAGGAAAATAAAGTTTCACTCGCAGCCTTACTTTCAAAAGGGACCACACAGAGCATTCACCCTGCTGTGTCTTTCTCTAGTTTGTACTCCCAAGGTGCGTTAGAAGGGAGATACTTGAGTTGTTTCACTTACCACATGCTAGATGTTTAGCAAAAGAAGGCCTTTACTGCCCTTCTTTTGGCATATGGTTGTCCTCAGCCGAACAGTTCTCTCAGCTCCTAGAAGCGATGGGCGGTCCCTTGTGTACATCTTGGATCCCAGTGCAGACCTGTTAGTCCTAAGACACCAGAAATGCTTCCTACACTTAAAGCACCGCTTTGACAAACGCTGCCTGGAACCTGTTGCCTGCCTATCTATCTGTGTGACGAACAAAACAGTAACTTAGCTTGGAGCCAGTCCTCCTATATTTTTGGCTTACTCACCGACGATTGCTGAGGGATGAGCACTTAGCAGGGACTGAAAGGCCACGTTTGCCTCATGGGGGGCGGGGATATGACTTGTCCTCACAAGGCAATTGTGCAATGAAGAAAAGATAGGCCACTACACTGTTCATCAGGTAACCTTGAGGCCGCGTGTCGTCATTCCAGTGTGCCAAATAAACTTCCCATCACGGTTCAGTTTCCAAGGCGAGGGCACAGCGTCTTATGCTGCAGTTTCTGACTCCCTACTGGACGTTCAGCTGACCACCTAGACCCTTTCGTGAGTCAACTTTGTGATACACTTTGTGATACGGGGTCGTGATGGTGGTGAAAGGATTAGCAAGTCATGGGTTAGTGAGGCCGGTGTGTACAATGTATCTCCAGAGTACCTGGCTTTCAAGGGAGAGCCTGAAATTTTTCAGGCTACACTGAAAGTCCAGTGGCCGCCTGGGGTAAATTGCATCACGTGCGAGTGCCCTGAAGGCGGGGTCGAATCACTGTATGTTTTGTGTGCTCTGGGTTCGGCAGAAAAGCAGACACGTTTTGCATGAAGGAATGAACAGAACGCTGATAGCTGGCTGTTTCTAAGCTATCCCAACCTAGGTGTTTCTCTGACGAAGCCCTTCGCTGCCCATGATTGCGGCATCTAGCTGCTGCCAGCGGTGCATTGCTCACAACTCCCTGAAGACACAGGAGGCCCTTTTAGTCCGTTTCGGATCCTAGTACAGCCCCGCGACTCAAGAGAGGACCTGATATGCTTCCTAGGGTTCGAGAAACCCAGGGACTAAGGCTGCATGGGGTCTGTCGCATGCCTACCTGGTTCATGAGAAAACCTGAACATTAGCTTAAGGCCAGAGGCCCCGTGTGGTTCTCCCCTTCCCTGAGGACAACTGAAGTAGGAGCACTTACCGAGGAACGGCAACATCCAATCTCCTTCCAGGAAACTCACTTGTCATCACAAAGGCAACTGTGCAACAACACTGTTTCCCAGGGAGAACTGAGCCCGCAGCTCTCTAAATCCCAATGAGGAAAATAAAGTTTCCCTTCAAGCCTTAGTTTCAAAATGGACCGCAGAGCATTCACCCTGTTGTATCCGTCACTCCATGGCACGTCCAAGGTGCGCATAGAACGGAGATACTACATTCGTTTCAACTTGCCGCATCCTAGCATTTTAACAAAAGACGCCCTTCACAGCCCTTCTTTCAGCCTATAGTTGCCCTCAACTGAGCTTCGCTCACAAGGCCCAGAAAGGACGGGCAGTCCGTCGTTTACATCTTGGATCCTAGTGCAGACCCCCGTGTCCTAAGACACCAGAAACGCTTCCTAGATTTAAAGCACCGCTTTGACAAAGGCTGCCGTGAGCTTGCGGCCCGCCTATGTCTGTGATGAGAGACGTAGAACGTTGGCTTGAGGCGAGTCGTCCGGGGTTGTGGGCGTACTCACGAATGATTTTTGAGGGAGGAGGCCGTGGCAGGAATTGAAAGCCAAGTGCTCTTTCGTGGAAGATAACTAGTCCTCCCAAAGACGACTGTGCAGCAAAGAGAAGATGGGCAACAACAGTGTTTACCAGGTAACCCTGAGGCCGCAAACTCTCTACTTTGCAATGAGGAAAATCAACTTCCCAGGAAGACTCAATTCCCAGCAGGACAAAGCAGCATATTACCAAGTCGCATCGGACTCTCTCTTGTACATCCCGTGGACACAGTGGCTCGTGACCCTAGTCACCATTGCCATGCTGGGAGTCCTTACTGTGGTGTAAGGATATCAAGGGGAGGGCTTAGTTAGGCCTAGGTGACGGTACTTCTCTAGACTATCTACCAGTTCTGGAAAACCCTGTAGGTTTTGAAGCCGGACTTAAAGTGTAGTTGCCGCTTGAGGTAGACAGACGTCGTGGAGCAGCTCCCAGGAGCAGTGGTAGGCTAATTGTATTTTCTACTGCAGCTCAGGGTTCCTCCAGAGCGCAGACACCCTTTGCATGAAGGAAGGCATGGAACGTTGATAACTGGGTTGCTTTCAAGCTATCGCAATCCAGGGTCTAAACAACGAAGCCCTTCACTGCCCATCAGTTGGCATCTAGCTGTTCCCGATGGTAGATGGCTCAAGGCTCCCCGAAGACACAGGCAGTCCTTTCTCAGTACGTTTTGGAACCTAGCACTGACAAGTGAGTCCAAAAGAGAGCTGATATGCTTCCTAGAGTTCAAGAACCACAGGGACTAAGGCTCTATGCAATCGGTTGTTTCGCTAAGTCTGTCATGAGAACACCTGGACGTTAGCTTGAGGCTAGAGGCCCCATGTGGTGGGCCCATTCCCTGAAGACTACTGAAGGATGACCACCTACCAAGGGATGGCAACCTCCAAGTTTCTTGCCTAGAAACTCACGTCATCACCAGGGCAATTGTGTTACGAAGAGAAGCTGTGCAGCAACAGTGTTTCTTGGGGAGAATTGAGCCCGCGGCTCTGTAAATCCCAATGAGGAAAATAAAGTTTCACTCGCAGCCTTACTTTCAAAAGGGACCACACAGAGCATTCACCCTGCTGTGTCTTTCTCTAGTTTGTACTCCCAAGGTGCGTTAGAAGGGAGATACTTGAGTTGTTTCACTTACCACATGCTAGATGTTTAGCAAAAGAAGGCCTTTACTGCCCTTCTTTTGGCATATGGTTGTCCTCAGCCGAACAGTTCTCTCAGCTCCTAGAAGCGATGGGCGGTCCCTTGTGTACATCTTGGATCCCAGTGCAGACCTGTTAGTCCTAAGACACCAGAAATGCTTCCTACACTTAAAGCACCACTTTGACAAATGCTGCCTGGAACCTGTTGCCTGCCTATCTATCTGTGTGACGAACAAAACAGTAACTTAGCTTGGAGCCAGTCCTCCTATATTTTTGGCTTACTCACCGACGATTGCTGAGGGATGAGCACTTAGCAGGGACTGAAAGGCCACGTTTGCCTCACGGGGGGCGGGGATATGACTTGTCCTCACAAGGCAATTGTGCAATGAAGAAAAGATAGGCCACTACACTGTTCATCAGGTAACCTTGAGGCCGCGTGTCGTCATTCCAGTGTGCCAAATAAACTTCCCATCACGGTTCAGTTTCCAAGGCGAGGGCACAGCGTCTTATGCTGCAGTTTCTGACTCCCTACTGGACGTTCAGCTGACCACCTAGACCCTTTCGTGAGTCAACTTTGTGATACACTTTGTGATACGGGGTCGTGATGGTGGTGAAAGGATTAGCAAGTCATGGGTTAGTGAGGCCGGTGTGTACAATGTATCTCCAGAGTACCTGGCTTTCAAGGGAGAGCCTGAAATTTTTCAGGCTACACTGAAAGTCCAGTGGCCGCCTGGGGTAAATTGCATCACGTGCGAGTGCCCTGAAGGCGGGGTCGAATCACTGTATGTTTTGTGTGCTCTGGGTTCGGCAGAAAAGCAGACACGTTTTGCATGAAGGAATGAACAGAACGCTGATAGCTGGCTGTTTCTAAGCTATCCCAACCTAGGTGTTTCTCTGACGAAGCCCTTCGCTGCCCATGATTGCGGCATCTAGCTGCTGCCAGCGGTGCATTGCTCACAACTCCCTGAAGACACAGGAGGCCCTTTTAGTCCGTTTCGGATCCTAGTACAGCCCCGCGACTCAAGAGAGGACCTGATATGCTTCCTAGGGTTCGAGAAACCCAGGGACTAAGGCTGCATGGGGGCTGTCGCATGCCTACCTGGTTCATGAGAAAACCTGAACATTAGCTTAAGGCCAGAGGCCCCGTGTGGTTCTCCCCTTCCCTGAGGACAACTGAAGTAGGAGCACTTACCGAGGAACGGCAACATCCAATCTCCTTCCAGGAAACTCACTTGTCATCACAAAGGCAACTGTGCAACAACACTGTTTCCCAGGGAGAACTGAGCCCGCAGCTCTCTAAATCCCAATGAGGAAAATAAAGTTTCCCTTCAAGCCTTAGTTTCAAAATGGACCGCAGAGCATTCACCCTGTTGTATCCGTCACTCCATGGCACGTCCAAGGTGCGCATAGAACGGAGATACTACATTCGTTTCAACTTGCCGCATCCTAGCATTTTAACAAAAGACGCCCTTCACAGCCCTTCTTTCAGCCTATAGTTGCCCTCAACTGAGCTTCGCTCACAAGGCCCAGAAAGGACGGGCAGTCCGTCGTTTACATCTTGGATCCTAGTGCAGACCCCCGTGTCCTAAGACACCAGAAACGCTTCCTAGATTTAAAGCAGCGCTTTGACAAAGGCTGCCGTGAGCTTGCGGCCCGCCTATGTCTGTGATGAGAGACGTAGAACGTTGGCTTGAGGCGAGTCGTCCGGGGTTGTGGGCGTACTCACGAATGATTTTTGAGGGAGGAGGCCGTGGCAGGAATTGAAAGCCAAGTGCTCTTTCGTGGAAGATAACTAGTCCTCCCAAAGACGACTGTGCAGCAAAGAGAAGATGGGCAACAACAGTGTTTACCAGGTAACCCTGAGGCCGCAAACTCTCTACTTTGCAATGAGGAAAATCAACTTCCCAGGAAGACTCAATTCCCAGCAGGACAAAGCAGCATATTACCAAGTCGCATCGGACTCTCTCTTGTACATCCCGCGGACACAGTGGCTCGTGACACTAGTCACCATTGCCATGCTGGGAGTCCTTACTGTGGTGTAAGGATATCAAGGGGAGGGCTTAGTTAGGCCTAGGTGACGGTACTTCTCTAGACTATCTACCAGTTCTGGAAAACCCTGTAGGTTTTGAAGCCGGACTTAAAGTGTAGTTGCCGCTTGAGGTAGACAGACGTCGTGGAGCAGCTCCCAGGAGCAGTGGTAGGCTAATTGTATTTTCTACTGCAGCTCAGGGTTCCTCCAGAGCGCAGACACCCTTTGCATGAAGGAAGGCATGGAACGTTGATAACTGGGTTGCTTTCAAGCTATCGCAATCCAGGTGTCTAAACAACGAAGCCCTTCACTGCCCATCAGTTGGCATCTAGCTGTTCCCGACGGTAGATGGCTCAAGGCTCCCCGAAGACACAGGCAGTCCTTTCTCAGTACGTTTTGGAACCTAGCGCTGACAAGTGAGTCCAAAAGAGAGCTGATATGCTTCCTAGAGTTCAAGAACCACAGGGACTAAGGCTCTATGCAATCGGTTGTTTCGCTAAGTCTGTCATGAGAACACCTGGACGTTAGCTTGAGGCTAGAGGCCCCATGTGGTGGGCCCATTCCCTGAAGACTACTGAAGGATGACCACCTACCAAGGGATGGCAACCTCCAAGTTTCTTGCCTAGAAACTCACGTCATCACCAGGGCAATTGTGTTATGAAGAGAAGCTGTGCAGCAACAGTGTTTCTTGGGGAGAATTGAGCCCGCGGCTCTGTAAATCCCAATGAGGAAAATAAAGTTTCACTCGCAGCCTTACTTTCAAAAGGGACCACACAGAGCATTCACCCTGCTGTGTCTTTCTCTAGTTTGTACTCCCAAGGTGCGTTAGAAGGGAGATACTTGAGTTGTTTCACTTACCACATGCTAGATGTTTAGCAAAAGAAGGCCTTTACTGCCCTTCTTTTGGCATATGGTTGTCCTCAGCCGAACAGTTCTCTCAGCTCCTAGAAGCGATGGGCGGTCCCTTGTGTACATCTTGGATCCCAGTGCAGACCTGTTAGTCCTAAGACACCAGAAATGCTTCCTACACTTAAAGCACCGCTTTGACAAACGCTGCCTGGAACCTGTTGCCTGCCTATCTATCTGTGTGACGAACAAAACAGTAACTTAGCTTGGAGCCAGTCCTCCTATATTATTGGCTTACTCACCGACGATTGCTGAGGGATGAGCACTTAGCAGGGACTGAAAGGCCACGTTTGCCTCACGGGGGGCGGGGATATGACTTGTCCTCACAAGGCAATTGTGCAATGAAGAAAAGATAGGCCACTACACTGTTCATCAGGTAACCTTGAGGCCGCGTGTCGTCATTCCAGTGTGCCAAATAAACTTCCCATCACGGTTCAGTTTCCAAGGCGAGGGCACAGCGTCTTATGCTGCAGTTTCTGACTCCCTACTGGACGTTCAGCTGACCACCTAGACCCTTTCGTGAGTCAACTTTGTGATACACTTTGTGATACGGGGTCGTGATGGTGGTGAAAGGATTAGCAAGTCATGGGTTAGTGAGGCCGGTGTGTACAATGTATCTCCAGAGTACCTGGCTTTCAAGGGAGAGCCTGAAATTTTTCAGGCTACACTGAAAGTCCAGTGGCCGCCTGGGGTAAATTGCATCACGTGCGAGTGCCCTGAAGGCGGGGTCGAATCACTGTATGTTTTGTGTGCTCTGGGTTCGGCAGAAAAGCAGACACGTTTTGCATGAAGGAATGAACAGAACGCTGATAGCTGGCTGTTTCTAAGCTATCCCAACCTAGGTGTTTCTCCGACGAAGCCCTTCGCTGCCCATGATTGCGGCATCTAGCTGCTGCCAGCGGTGCATTGCTCACAACTCCCTGAAGACACAGGAGGCCCTTTTAGTCCGTTTCGGATCCTAGTACAGCCCCGCGACTCAAGAGAGGACCTGATATGCTTCCTAGGGTTCGAGAAACCCAGGGACTAAGGCTGCATGGGGTCTGTCGCATGCCTACCTGGTTCATGAGAAAACCTGAACATTAGCTTAAGGCCAGAGGCCCCGTGTGGTTCTCCCCTTCCCTGAGGACAACTGAAGTAGGAGCACTTACCGAGGAACGGCAACATCCAATCTCCTTCCAGGAAACTCACTTGTCATCACAAAGGCAACTGTGCAACAACACTGTTTCCCAGGGAGAACTGAGCCCGCAGCTCTCTAAATCCCAATGAGGAAAATAAAGTTTCCCTTCAAGCCTTAGTTTCAAAATGGACCGCAGAGCATTCACCCTGTTGTATCCATCACTCCATGGCACGTCCAAGGTGCGCATAGAACGGAGATACTACATTCGTTTCAACTTGCCGCATCCTAGCATTTTAACAAAAGACGCCCTTCACAGCCCTTCTTTCAGCCTATAGTTGCCCTCAACTGAGCTTTGCTCACAAGGCCCAGAAAGGACGGGCAGTCCGTCGTTTACATCTTGGATCCTAGTGCAGACCCCCGTGTCCTAAGACACCAGAAACGCTTCCTAGATTTAAAGCAGCGCTTTGACAAAGGCTGCCGTGAGCTTGCGGCCCGCCTATGTCTGTGATGAGAGACGTAGAACGTTGGCTTGAGGCGAGTCGTCCGGGGTTGTGGGCGTACTCACGAATGATTTTTGAGGGAGGAGGCCGTGGCAGGAATTGAAAGCCAAGTGCTCTTTCGTGGAAGATAACTAGTCCTCCCAAAGACGACTGTGCAGCAAAGAGAAGATGGGCAACAACAGTGTTTACCAGGTAACCCTGAGGCCGCAAACTCTCTACTTTGCAATGAGGAAAATCAACTTCCCAGGAAGACTCAATTCCCAGCAGGACAAAGCAGCATATTACCAAGTCGCATCGGACTCTCTCTTGTACATCCCGTGGACACAGTGGCTCGTGACACTAGTCACCATTGCCATGCTGGGAGTCCTTACTGTGGTGTAAGGATATCAAGGGGAGGGCTTAGTTAGGCCTAGGTGACGGTACTTCTCTAGACTATCTACCAGTTCTGGAAAACCCTGTAGGTTTTGAAGCCGGACTTAAAGTGTAGTTGCCGCTTGAGGTAGACAGACGTCGTGGAGCAGCTCCCAGGAGCAGTGGTAGGCTAATTGTATTTTCTACTGCAGCTCAGGGTTCCTCCAGAGCGCAGACACCCTTTGCATGAAGGAAGGCATGGAACGTTGATAACTGGGTTGCTTTCAAGCTATCGCAATCCAGGTGTCTAAACAACGAAGCCCTTCACTGCCCATCAGTTGGCATCTAGCTGTTCCCGACGGTAGATGGCTCAAGGCTCCCCGAAGACACAGGCAGTCCTTTCTCAGTACGTTTTGGAACCTAGCGCTGACAAGTGAGTCCAAAAGAGAGCTGATATGCTTCCTAGAGTTCAAGAACCACAGGGACTAAGGCTCTATGCAATCGGTTGTTTCGCTAAGTCTGTCATGAGAACACCTGGACGTTAGCTTGAGGCTAGAGGCCCCATGTGGTGGGCCCATTCCCTGAAGACTACTGAAGGATGACCACCTACCAAGGGATGGCAACCTCCAAGTTTCTTGCCTAGAAACTCACGTCATCACCAGGGCAATTGTGTTACGAAGAGAAGCTGTGCAGCAACAGTGTTTCTTGGGGAGAATTGAGCCCGCGGCTCTGTAAATCCCAATGAGGAAAATAAAGTTTCACTCGCAGCCTTACTTTCAAAAGGGACCACACAGAGCATTCACCCTGCTGTGTCTTTCTCTAGTTTGTACTCCCAAGGTGCGTTAGAAGGGAGATACTTGAGTTGTTTCACTTACCACATGCTAGATGTTTAGCAAAAGAAGGCCTTTACTGCCCTTCTTTTGGCATATGGTTGTCCTCAGCCGAACAGTTCTCTCAGCTCCTAGAAGCGATGGGCGGTCCCTTGTGTACATCTTGGATCCCAGTGCAGACCTGTTAGTCCTAAGACACCAGAAATGCTTCCTACACTTAAAGCACCGCTTTGACAAACGCTGCCTGGAACCTGTTGCCTGCCTATCTATCTGTGTGACGAACAAAACAGTAACTTAGCTTGGAGCCAGTCCTCCTATATTTTTGGCTTACTCACCGACGATTGCTGAGGGATGAGCACTTAGCAGGGACTGAAAGGCCACGTTTGCCTCACGGGGGGCGGGGATATGACTTGTCCTCACAAGGCAATTGTGCAATGAAGAAAAGATAGGCCACTACACTGTTCATCAGGTAACCTTGAGGCCGCGTGTCGTCATTCCAGTGTGCCAAATAAACTTCCCATCACGGTTCAGTTTCCAAGGCGAGGGCACAGCGTCTTATGCTGCAGTTTCTGACTCCCTACTGGACGTTCAGCTGACCACCTAGACCCTTTCGTGAGTCAACTTTGTGATACACTTTGTGATACGGGGTCGTGATGGTGGTGAAAGGATTAGCAAGTCATGGGTTAGTGAGGCCGGTGTGTACAATGTATCTCCAGAGTACCTGGCTTTCAAGGGAGAGCCTGAAATTTTTCAGGCTACACTGAAAGTCCAGTGGCCGCCTGGGGTAAATTGCATCACGTGCGAGTGCCCTGAAGGCGGGGTCGAATCACTGTATGTTTTGTGTGCTCTGGGTTCGGCAGAAAAGCAGACACGTTTTGCATGAAGGAATGAACAGAACGCTGATAGCTGGCTGTTTCTAAGCTATCCCAACCTAGGTGTTTCTCCGACGAAGCCCTTCGCTGCCCATGATTGCGGCATCTAGCTGCTGCCAGCGGTGCATTGCTCACAACTCCCTGAAGACACAGGAGGCCCTTTTAGTCCGTTTCGGATCCTAGTACAGCCCCGCGACTCAAGAGAGGACCTGATATGCTTCCTAGGGTTCGAGAAACCCAGGGACTAAGGCTGCATGGGGTCTGTCGCATGCCTACCTGGTTCATGAGAAAACCTGAACATTAGCTTAAGGCCAGAGGCCCCGTGTGGTTCTCCCCTTCCCTGAGGACAACTGAAGTAGGAGCACTTACCGAGGAACGGCAACATCCAATCTCCTTCCAGGAAACTCACTTGTCATCACAAAGGCAACTGTGCAACAACACTGTTTCCCAGGGAGAACTGAGCCCGCAGCTCTCTAAATCCCAATGAGGAAAATAAAGTTTCCCTTCAAGCCTTAGTTTCAAAATGGACCGCAGAGCATTCACCCTGTTGTATCCGTCACTCCATGGCACGTCCAAGGTGCGCATAGAACGGAGATACTACATTCGTTTCAACTTGCCGCATCCTAGCATTTTAACAAAAGACGCCCTTCACAGCCCTTCTTTCAGCCTATAGTTGCCCTCAACTGAGCTTCGCTCACAAGGCCCAGAAAGGATGGGCAGTCCGTCGTTTACATCTTGGATCCTAGTGCAGACCCCCGTGTCCTAAGACACCAGAAACGCTTCCTAGATTTAAAGCACCGCTTTGACAAAGGCTGCCGTGAGCTTGCGGCCCGCCTATGTCTGTGATGAGAGACGTAGAACGTTGGCTTGAGGCGAGTCGTCCGGGGTTGTGGGCGTACTCACGAATGATTTTTGAGGGAGGAGGCCGTGGCAGGAATTGAAAGCCAAGTGCTCTTTCGTGGAAGATAACTAGTCCTCCCAAAGACGACTGTGCAGCAAAGAGAAGATGGGCAACAACAGTGTTTACCAGGTAACCCTGAGGCCGCAAACTCTCTACTTTGCAATGAGGAAAATCAACTTCCCAGGAAGACTCAATTCCCAGCAGGACAAAGCAGCATATTACCAAGTCGCATCGGACTCTCTCTTGTACATCCCGTGGACACAGTGGCTCGTGACACTAGTCACCATTGCCATGCTGGGAGTCCTTACTGTGGTGTAAGGATATCAAGGGGAGGGCTTAGTTAGGCCTAGGTGACGGTACTTCTCTAGACTATCTACCAGTTCTGGAAAACCCTGTAGGTTTTGAAGCCGGACTTAAAGTGTAGTTGCCGCTTGAGGTAGACAGACGTCGTGGAGCAGCTCCCAGGAGCAGTGGTAGGCTAATTGTATTTTCTACTGCAGCTCAGGGTTCCTCCAGAGCGCAGACACCCTTTGCATGAAGGAAGGCATGGAACGTTGATAACTGGGTTGCTTTCAAGCTATCGCAATCCAGGTGTCTAAACAACGAAGCCCTTCACTGCCCATCAGTTGGCATCTAGCTGTTCCCGACGGTAGATGGCTCAAGGCTCCCCGAAGACACAGGCAGTCCTTTCTCAGTACGTTTTGGAACCTAGCGCTGACAAGTGAGTCCAAAAGAGAGCTGATATGCTTCCTAGAGTTCAAGAACCACAGGGACTAAGGCTCTATGCAATCGGTTGTTTCGCTAAGTCTGTCATGAGAACACCTGGACGTTAGCTTGAGGCTAGAGGCCCCATGTGGTGGGCCCATTCCCTGAAGACTACTGAAGGATGACCACCTACCAAGGGATGGCAACCTCCAAGTTTCTTGCCTAGAAACTCACGTCATCACCAGGGCAATTGTGTTACGAAGAGAAGCTGTGCAGCAACAGTGTTTCTTGGGGAGAATTGAGCCCGCGGCTCTGTAAATCCCAATGAGGAAAATAAAGTTTCACTCGCAGCCTTACTTTCAAAAGGGACCACACAGAGCATTCACCCTGCTGTGTCTTTCTCTAGTTTGTACTCCCAAGGTGCGTTAGAAGGGAGATACTTGAGTTGTTTCACTTACCACATGCTAGATGTTTAGCAAAAGAAGGCCTTTACTGCCCTTCTTTTGGCATATGGTTGTCCTCAGCCGAACAGTTCTCTCAGCTCCTAGAAGCGATGGGCGGTCCCTTGTGTACATCTTGGATCCCAGTGCAGACCTGTTAGTCCTAAGACACCAGAAATGCTTCCTACACTTAAAGCACCGCTTTGACAAACGCTGCCTGGAACCTGTTGCCTGCCTATCTATCTGTGTGACGAACAAAACAGTAACTTAGCTTGGAGCCAGTCCTCCTATATTTTTGGCTTACTCACCGACGATTGCTGAGGGATGAGCACTTAGCAGGGACTGAAAGGCCACGTTTGCCTCACGGGGGGCGGGGATATGACTTGTCCTCACAAGGCAATTGTGCAATGAAGAAAAGATAGGCCACTACACTGTTCATCAGGTAACCTTGAGGCCGCGTGTCGTCATTCCAGTGTGCCAAATAAACTTCCCATCACGGTTCAGTTTCCAAGGCGAGGGCACAGCGTCTTATGCTGCAGTTTCTGACTCCCTACTGGACGTTCAGCTGACCACCTAGACCCTTTCGTGAGTCAACTTTGTGATACACTTTGTGATACGGGGTCGTGATGGTGGTGAAAGGATTAGCAAGTCATGGGTTAGTGAGGCCGGTGTGTACAATGTATCTCCAGAGTACCTGGCTTTCAAGGGAGAGCCTGAAATTTTTCAGGCTACACTGAAAGTCCAGTGGCCGCCTGGGGTAAATTGCATCACGTGCGAGTGCCCTGAAGGCGGGGTCGAATCACTGTATGTTTTGTGTGCTCTGGGTTCGGCAGAAAAGCAGACACGTTTTGCATGAAGGAATGAACAGAACGCTCATAGCTGGCTGTTTCTAAGCTATCCCAACCTAGGTGTTTCTCCGACGAAGCCCTTCGCTGCCCATGATTGCGGCATCTAGCTGCTGCCAGCGGTGCATTGCTCACAACTCCCTGAAGACACAGGAGGCCCTTTTAGTCCGTTTCGGATCCTAGTACAGCCCCGCGACTCAAGAGAGGACCTGATATGCTTCCTAGGGTTCGAGAAACCCAGGGACTAAGGCTGCATGGGGTCTGTCGCATGCCTACCTGGTTCATGAGAAAACCTGAACATTAGCTTAAGGCCAGAGGCCCCGTGTGGTTCTCCCCTTCCCTGAGGACAACTGAAGTAGGAGCACTTACCGAGGAACGGCAACATCCAATCTCCTTCCAGGAAACTCACTTGTCATCACAAAGGCAACTGTGCAACAACACTGTTTCCCAGGGAGAACTGAGCCCGCAGCTCTCTAAATCCCAATGAGGAAAATAAAGTTTCCCTTCAAGCCTTAGTTTCAAAATGGACCGCAGAGCATTCACCCTGTTGTATCCGTCACTCCATGGCACGTCCAAGGTGCGCATAGAACGGAGATACTACATTCGTTTCAACTTGCCGCATCCTAGCATTTTAACAAAAGACGCCCTTCACAGCCCTTCTTTCAGCCTATAGTTGCCCTCAACTGAGCTTCGCTCACAAGGCCCAGAAAGGACGGGCAGTCCGTCGTTTACATCTTGGATCCTAGTGCAGACCCCCGTGTCCTAAGACACCAGAAACGCTTCCTAGATTTAAAGCACCGCTTTGACAAAGGCTGCCGTGAGCTTGCGGCCCGCCTATGTCTGTGATGAGAGACGTAGAACGTTGGCTTGAGGCGAGTCGTCCGGGGTTGTGGGCGTACTCACGAATGATTTTTGAGGGAGGAGGCCGTGGCAGGAATTGAAAGCCAAGTGCTCTTTCGTGGAAGATAACTAGTCCTCCCAAAGACGACTGTGCAGCAAAGAGAAGATGGGCAACAACAGTGTTTACCAGGTAACCCTGAGGCCGCAAACTCTCTACTTTGCAATGAGGAAAATCAACTTCCCAGGAAGACTCAATTCCCAGCAGGACAAAGCAGCATATTACCAAGTCTCATCGGACTCTCTCTTGCACATCCCGTGGACACAGTGGCTCGTGACCCTAGTCACCATTGCCATGCTGGGAGTCCTTACTGTGGTGTAAGGATATCAAGGGGAGGGCTTAGTTAGGCCTAGGTGACGGTACTTCTCTAGACTATCTACCAGTTCTGGAAAACCCTGTAGGTTTTGAAGCCGGACTTAAAGTGTAGTTTCCGCTTGAGGTAGACAGACGTCGTGGAGCAGCTCCCAGGAGCAGTGGTAGGCTAATTGTATTTTCTACTGCAGCTCAGGGTTCCTCCAGAGCGCAGACACCCTTTGCATGAAGGAAGGCATGGAACGTTGATAACTGGGTTGCTTTCAAGCTATCGCAATCCAGGTGTCTAAACAACGAAGCCCTTCACTGCCCATCAGTTGGCATCTAGCTGTTCCCGACGGTAGATGGCTCAAGGCTCCCCGAAGACACAGGCAGTCCTTTCTCAGTACGTTTTGGAACCTAGCGCTGACAAGTGAGTCCAAAAGAGAGCTGATATGCTTCCTAGAGTTCAAGAACCACAGGGACTAAGGCTCTATGCAATCGGTTGTTTCGCTAAGTCTGTCATGAGAACACCTGGACGTTAGCTTGAGGCTAGAGGCCCCATGTGGTGGGCCCATTCCCTGAAGACTACTGAAGGATGACCACCTACCAAGGGATGGCAACCTCCAAGTTTCTTGCCTAGAAACTCACGTCATCACCAGGGCAATTGTGTTACGAAGAGAAGCTGTGCAGCAACAGTGTTTCTTGGGGAGAATTGAGCCCGCGGCTCTGTAAATCCCAATGAGGAAAATAAAGTTTCACTCGCAGCCTTACTTTCAAAAGGGACCACACAGAGCATTCACCCTGCTGTGTCTTTCTCTAGTTTGTACTCCCAAGGTGCGTTAGAAGGGAGATACTTGAGTTGTTTCACTTACCACATGCTAGATGTTTAGCAAAAGAAGGCCTTTACTGCCCTTCTTTTGGCATATGGTTGTCCTCAGCCGAACAGTTCTCTCAGCTCCTAGAAGCGATGGGCGGTCCCTTGTGTACATCTTGGATCCCAGTGCAGACCTGTTAGTCCTAAGACACCAGAAATGCTTCCTACACTTAAAGCACCGCTTTGACAAACGTTGCCTGGAACCTGTTGCCTGCCTATCTATCTGTGTGACGAACAAAACAGTAACTTAGCTTGGAGCCAGTCCTCCTATATTTTTGGCTTACTCACCGACGATTGCTGAGGGATGAGCACTTAGCAGGGACTGAAAGGCCACGTTTGCCTCACGGGGGGCGGGGATATGACTTGTCCTCACAAGGCAATTGTGCAATGAAGAAAAGATAGGCCACTACACTGTTCATCAGGTAACCTTGAGGCCGCGTGTCGTCATTCCAGTGTGCCAAATAAACTTCCCATCACGGTTCAGTTTCCAAGGCGAGGGCACAGCGTCTTATGCTGCAGTTTCTGACTCCCTACTGGACGTTCAGCTGACCACCTAGACCCTTTCGTGAGTCAACTTTGTGATACACTTTGTGATACGGGGTCGTGATGGTGGTGAAAGGATTAGCAAGTCATGGGTTAGTGAGGCCGGTGTGTACAATGTATCTCCAGAGTACCTGGCTTTCAAGGGAGAGCCTGAAATTTTTCAGGCTACACTGAAAGTCCAGTGGCCGCCTGGGGTAAATTGCATCACGTGCGAGTGCCCTGAAGGCGGGGTCGAATCACTGTATGTTTTGTGTGCTCTGGGTTCGGCAGAAAAGCAGACACGTTTTGCATGAAGGAATGAACAGAACGCTGATAGCTGGCTGTTTCTAAGCTATCCCAACCTAGGTGTTTCTCCGACGAAGCCCTTCGCTGCCCATGATTGCGGCATCTAGCTGCTGCCAGCGGTGCATTGCTCACAACTCCCTGAAGACACAGGAGGCCCTTTTAGTCCGTTTCGGATCCTAGTACAGCCCCGCGACTCAAGAGAGGACCTGATATGCTTCCTAGGGTTCGAGAAACCCAGGGACTAAGGTTGCATGGGGTCTGTCGCATGCCTACCTGGTTCATGAGAAAACCTGAACATTAGCTTAAGGCCAGAGGCCCCGTGTGGTTCTCCCCTTCCCTGAGGACAACTGAAGTAGGAGCACTTACCGAGGAATGGCAACATCCAATCTCCTTCCAGGAAACTCACTTGTCATCACAAAGGCAACTGTGCAACAACACTGTTTCCCAGGGAGAACTGAGCCCGCAGCTCTCTAAATCCCAATGAGGAAAATAAAGTTTCCCTTCAAGCCTTAGTTTCAAAATGGACCGCAGAGCATTCACCCTGTTGTATCCGTCACTCCATGGCACGTCCAAGGTGCGCATAGAACGGAGATACTACATTCGTTTCAACTTGCCGCATCCTAGCATTTTAACAAAAGACGCCCTTCACAGCCCTTCTTTCAGCCTATAGTTGCCCTCAACTGAGCTTCGCTCACAAGGCCCAGAAAGGACGGGCAGTCCGTCGTTTACATCTTGGATCCTAGTGCAGACCCCTGTGTCCTAAGACACCAGAAACGCTTCCTAGATTTAAAGCACCGCTTTGACAAAGGCTGCCGTGAGCTTGCGGCCCGCCTATGTCTGTGATGAGAGACGTAGAACGTTGGCTTGAGGCGAGTCGTCCGGGGTTGTGGGCGTACTCACGAATGATTTTTGAGGGAGGAGGCCGTGGCAGGAATTGAAAGCCAAGTGCTCTTTCGTGGAAGATAACTAGTCCTCCCAAAGACGACTGTGCAGCAAAGAGAAGATGGGCAACAACAGTGTTTACCAGGTAACCCTGAGGCCGCAAACTCTCTACTTTGCAATGAGGAAAATCAACTTCCCAGGAAGACTCAATTCCCAGCAGGACAAAGCAGCATATTACCAAGTCGCATCGGACTCTCTCTTGTACATCCCGTGGACACAGTGGCTCGTGACCCTAGTCACCATTGCCATGCTGGGAGTCCTTACTGTGGTGTAAGGATATCAAGGGGAGGGCTTAGTTAGGCCTAGGTGACGGTACTTCTCTAGACTATCTACCAGTTCTGGAAAACCCTGTAGGTTTTGAAGCCGGACTTAAAGTGTAGTTGCCGCTTGAGGTAGACAGACGTCGTGGAGCAGCTCCCAGGAGCAGTGGTAGGCTAATTGTATTTTCTACTGCAGCTCAGGGTTCCTCCAGAGCGCAGACACCCTTTGCATGAAGGAAGGCATGGAACGTTGATAACTGGGTTGCTTTCAAGCTATCGCAATCCAGGTGTCTAAACAACGAAGCCCTTCACTGCCCATCAGTTGGCATCTAGCTGTTCCCGACGGTAGATGGCTCAAGGCTCCCCGAAGACACAGGCAGTCCTTTCTCAGTACGTTTTGGAACCTAGCGCTGACAAGTGAGTCCAAAAGAGAGCTGATATGCTTCCTAGAGTTCAAGAACCACAGGGACTAAGGCTCTATGCAATCGGTTGTTTCGCTAAGTCTGTCATGAGAACACCTGGACGTTAGCTTGAGGCTAGAGGCCCCATGTGGTGGGCCCATTCCCTGAAGACTACTGAAGGATGACCACCTACCAAGGGATGGCAACCTCCAAGTTTCTTGCCTAGAAACTCACGTCATCACCAGGGCAATTGTGTTACGAAGAGAAGCTGTGCAGCAACAGTGTTTCTTGGGGAGAATTGAGCCCGCGGCTCTGTAAATCCCAATGAGGAAAATAAAGTTTCACTCGCAGCCTTACTTTCAAAAGGGACCACACAGAGCATTCACCCTGCTGTGTCTTTCTCTAGTTTGTACTCCCAAGGTGCGTTAGAAGGGAGATACTTGAGTTGTTTCACTTACCACATGCTAGATGTTTAGCAAAAGAAGGCCTTTACTGCCCTTCTTTTGGCATATGGTTGTCCTCAGCCGAACAGTTCTCTCAGCTCCTAGAAGCGATGGGCGGTCCCTTGTGTACATCTTGGATCCCAGTGCAGACCTGTTAGTCCTAAGACACCAGAAATGCTTCCTACACTTAAAGCACCGCTTTGACAAACGCTGCCTGGAACCTGTTGCCTGCCTATCTATCTGTGTGACGAACAAAACAGTAACTTAGCTTGGAGCCAGTCCTCCTATATGTTTGGCTTACTCACCGACGATTGCTGAGGGATGAGCACTTAGCAGGGACTGAAAGGCCACGTTTGCCTCACGGGGGGCGGGGATATGACTTGTCCTCACAAGGCAATTGTGCAATGAAGAAAAGATAGGCCACTACACTGTTCATCAGGTAATCTTGAGGCCGCGTGTCGTCATTCCAGTGTGCCAAATAAACTTCCCATCACGGTTCAGTTTCCAAGGCGAGGGCACAGCGTCTTATGCTGCAGTTTCTGACTCCCTACTGGACGTTCAGCTGACCACCTAGACCCTTTCGTGAGTCAACTTTGTGATACACTTTGTGATACGGGGTCGTGATGGTGGTGAAAGGATTAGCAAGTCATGGGTTAGTGAGGCCGGTGTGTACAATGTATCTCCAGAGTACCTGGCTTTCAAGGGAGAGCCTGAAATTTTTCAGGCTACACTGAATGTCCAGTGGCCGCCTGGGGTAAATTGCATCACGTGCGAGTGCCCTGAAGGCGGGGTCGAATCACTGTATGTTTTGTGTGCTCTGGGTTCGGCAGAAAAGCAGACACGTTTTGCATGAAGGAATGAACAGAACGCTGATAGCTGGCTGTTTCTAAGCTATCCCAACCTAGGTGTTTCTCCGACGAAGCCCTTCACTGCCCATGACTCGGCATCTAGCTGCTGCCAGCGGTGCATTACTCACAACTCCCTGAAGACACAGGAGGCTCTTTTAGTCCGATTCGGATCCTATTGCAGACCGGCGACTCAAGAGAGACCTGATACGCTTCCTAGGATTCAAGAAACACAGGGACTAAGGCTGCATGGGGTCTGTTGCATGCCTACCTCGTTCATGAGAAAACCTGAACATTAGCTTAAGGCCAGAGGCCCCGTGTGGTTCTCCCCTTCCCTGAGGACAACTGAAGTAGGAGCACTTACCGAGGAACGGCAACATCCAATCTCCTTCCAGGAAACTCACTTGTCATCACAAAGGCAACTGTGCAACAACACTGTTTCCCAGGGAGAACTGAGCCCGCAACTCTCTAAATCCCAATGAGGAAAATAAAGTTTCCCTTCAAGCCTTAGTTTCAAAATGGACCGCAGAGCATTCACCCTGTTGTATCCGTCACTCCATGGCACGTCCAAGGTGCGCATAGAACGGAGATACTACATTCGTTTCAACTTGCCGCATCCTAGCATTTTAACAAAAGACGCCCTTCACAGCCCTTCTTTCAGCCTATAGTTGCCCTCAACTGAGCTTCGCTCACAAGGCCCAGAAAGGACGGGCAGTCCGTCGTTTACATCTTGGATCCTAGTGCAGACCCCCGTGTCCTAAGACACCAGAAACGCTTCCTAGATTTAAAGCACCGCTTTGACAAAGGCTGCCGTGAGCTTGCGGCCCGCCTATGTCTGTGATGAGAGACGTAGAACGTTGGCTTGAGGCGAGTCGTCCGGGGTTGTGGGCGTACTCACGAATGATTTTTGAGGGAGGAGGCCGTGGCAGGAATTGAAAGCCAAGTGCTCTTTCGTGGAAGATAACTAGTCCTCCCAAAGACGACTGTGCAGCAAAGAGAAGATGGGCAACAACAGTGTTTACCAGGTAACCCTGAGGCCGCAAACTCTCTACTTTGCAATGAGGAAAATCAACTTCCCAGGAAGACTCAATTCCCAGCAGGACAAAGCAGCATATTACCAAGTCGCATCGGACTCTCTCTTGTACATCCCGTGGACACAGTGGCTCGTGACAGTAGTCACCATTGCCATGCTGGGAGTCCTTACTGTGGTGTAAGCATATCAAGGGGAGGGCTTAGTTAGGCCTAGGTGACGGTACTTCTCTAGACTATCTACCAGTTCTGGAAAACCCTGTAGGTTTTGAAGCCGGACTTAAAGTGTAGTTGCCGCTTGAGGTAGACAGACGTCGTGGAGCAGCTCCCAGGAGCAGTGGTAAGCTAATTGTATTTTCTACTGCAGCTCAGGGTTCCTCCAGAGCGCAGACACCCTTTGCATGAAGGAAGGCATGGAACGTTGATAACTGGGTTGCTTTCAAGCTATCGCAATCCAGGTGTCTAAACAACGAAGCCCTTCACTGCCCATCAGTTGGCATCTAGCTGTTCCCGACGGTAGATGGCTCAAGGCTCCCCGAAGACACAGGCAGTCCTTTCTCAGTACGTTTTGGAACCTAGCGCTGACAAGTGAGTCCAAAAGAGAGCTGATATGCTTCCTAGAGTTCAAGAACCACAGGGACTAAGGCTCTATGCAATCGGTTGTTTCGCTAAGTCTGTCATGAGAACACCTGGACGTTAGCTTGAGGCTAGAGGCCCCATGTGGTGGGCCCATTCCCTGAAGACTACTGAAGGATGACCACCTACCAAGGGATGGCAACCTCCAAGTTTCTTGCCTAGAAACTCACGTCATCACCAGGGCAATTGTGTTACGAAGAGAAGCTGTGCAGCAACAGTGTTTCTTGGGGAGAATTGAGCCCGCGGCTCTGTAAATCCCAATGAGGAAAATAAAGTTTCACTCGCAGCCTTACTTTCAAAAGGGACCACACAGAGCATTCACCCTGCTGTGTCTTTCTCTAGTTTGTACTCCCAAGGTGCGTTAGAAGGGAGATACTTGAGTTGTTTCACTTACCACATGCTAGATGTTTAGCAAAAGAAGGCCTTTACTGCCCTTCTTTTGGCATATGGTTGTCCTCAGCCGAACAGTTCTCTCAGCTCCTAGAAGCGATGGGCGGTCCCTTGTGTACATCTTGGATCCCAGTGCAGACCTGTTAGTCCTAAGACACCAGAAATGCTTCCTACACTTAAAGCACCGCTTTGACAAACGCTGCCTGGAACCTGTTGCCTGCCTATCTATCTGTGTGACGAACAAAACAGTAACTTAGCTTGGAGCCAGTCCTCCTATATTTTTGGCTTACTCACCGACGATTGCTGAGGGATGAACACTTAGCAGGGACTGAAAGGCCACGTTTGCCTCATGGGGGGCGGGGATATGACTTGTCCTCACAAGGCAATTGTGCAATGAAGAAAAGATAGGCCACTACACTGTTCATCAGGTAACCTTGAGGCCGCGTGTCATCATTCCAGTGTGCCAAATAAACTTCCCATCACGGTTCAGTTTCCAAGGTGAGGGCACAGCGTCTTATGCTGCAGTTTCTGACTCCCTACTGGACGTTCAGCTGACCACCTAGACCCTTTCGTGAGTCAACTTTGTGATACACTTTGTGATACGGGGTCGTGATGGTGGTGAAAGGATTAGCAAGTCATGGGTTAGTGAGGCCGGTGTGTACAATGTATCTCCAGAGTACCTGGCTTTCAAGGGAGAGCCTGAAATTTTTCAGGCTACACTGAAAGTCCAGTGGCCGCCTGGGGTAAATTGCATCACGTGCGAGTGCCCTGAAGGCGGGGTCGAATCACTGTATGTTTTGTGTGCTCTGGGTTCGGCAGAAAAGCAGACACGTTTTGCATGAAGGAATGAACAGAACGCTGATAGCTGGCTGTTTCTAAGCTATCCCAACCTAGGTGTTTCTCTGACGAAGCCCTTCGCTGCCCATGATTGCGGCATCTAGCTGCTGCCAGCGGTGCATTGCTCACAACTCCCTGAAGACACAGGAGGCCCTTTTAGTCCGTTTCGGATCCTAGTACAGCCCCGCGACTCAAGAGAGGACCTGATATGCTTCCTAGGGTTCGAGAAACCCAGGGACTAAGGCTGCATGGGGTCTGTCGCATGCCTACCTGGTTCATGAGAAAACCTGAACATTAGCTTAAGGCCAGAGGCGCCGTGTGGTTCTCCCCTTCCCTGAGGACAACTGAAGTAGGAGCACTTACCGAGGAACGGCAACATCCAATCTCCTTCCAGGAAACTCACTTGTCATCACAAAGGCAACTGTGCAACAACACTGTTTCCCAGGGAGAACTGAGCCCGCAGCTCTCTAAATCCCAATGAGGAAAATAAAGTTTCCCTTCAAGCCTTAGTTTCAAAATGGACCGCAGAGCATTCACCCTGTTGTATCCGTCACTCCATGGCACGTCCAAGGTGCGCATAGAACGGAGATACTACATTCGTTTCAACTTGCCGCATCCTAGCATTTTAACAAAAGACGCCCTTCACAGCCCTTCTTTCAGCCTATAGTTGCCCTCAACTGAGCTTCGCTCACAAGGCCCAGAAAGGACGGGCAGTCCGTCGTTTACATCTTGGATCCTAGTGCAGACCCCCGTGTCCTAAGACACCAGAAACGCTTCCTAGATTTAAAGCACCGCTTTGACAAAGGCTGCCGTGAGCTTGCGGCCCGCCTATGTCTGTGATGAGAGACGTAGAACGTTGGCTTGAGGCGAGTCGTCCGGGGTTGTGGGCGTACTCACGAATGATTTTTGAGGGAGGAGGCCGTGGCAGGAATTGAAAGCCAAGTGCTCTTTCGTGGAAGATAACTAGTCCTCCCAAAGACGACTGTGCAGCAAAGAGAAGATGGGCAACAACAGTGTTTACCAGGTAACCCTGAGGCCGCAAACTCTCTACTTTGCAATGAGGAAAATCAACTTCCCAGGAAGACTCAATTCCCAGCAGGACAAAGCAGCATATTACCAAGTCGCATCGGACTCTCTTGTACATCCCGTGGACACAGTGGCTCGTGACACTAGTCACCATTGCCATGCTGGGAGTCCTTACTGTGGTGTAAGGATATCAAGGGGAGGGCTTAGTTAGGCCTAGGTGACGGTACTTCTCTAGACTATCTACCAGTTCTGGAAAACCCTGTAGGTTTTGAAGCCGGACTTAAAGTGTAGTTGCCGCTTGAGGTAGACAGACGTCGTGGAGCAGCTCCCAGGAGCAGTGGTAGGCTAATTGTATTTTCTACTGCAGCTCAGGGTTCCTCCAGAGCGCAGACACCCTTTGCATGAAGGAAGGCATGGAACGTTGATAACTGGGTTGCTTTCAAGCTATCGCAATCCAGGTGTCTAAACAACGAAGCCCTTCACTGCCCATCAGTTGGCATCTAGCTGTTCCCGACGGTAGATGGCTCAAGGCTCCCCGAAGACACAGGCAGTCCTTTCTCAGTACGTTTTGGAACCTAGCGCTGACAAGTGAGTCCAAAAGAGAGCTGATATGCTTCCTAGAGTTCAAGAACCACAGGGACTAAGGCTCTATGCAATCGGTTGTTTCGCTAAGTCTGTCATGAGAACACCTGGACGTTAGCTTGAGGCTAGAGGCCCCATGTGGTGGGCCCATTCCCTGAAGACTACTGAAGGATGACCACCTACCAAGGGATGGCAACCTCCAAGTTTCTTGCCTAGAAACTCACGTCATCACCAGGGCAATTGTGTTACGAAGAGAAGCTGTGCAGCAACAGTGTTTCTTGGGGAGAATTGAGCCCGCGGCTCTGTAAATCCCAATGAGGAAAATAAAGTTTCACTCGCAGCCTTACTTTCAAAAGGGACCACACAGAGCATTCACCCTGCTGTGTCTTTCTCTAGTTTGTACTCCCAAGGTGCGTTAGAAGGGAGATACTTGAGTTGTTTCACTTACCACATGCTAGATGTTTAGCAAAAGAAGGCCTTTACTGCCCTTCTTTTGGCATATGGTTGTCCTCAGCCGAACAGTTCTCTCAGCTCCTAGAAGCGATGGGCGGTCCCTTGTGTACATCTTGGATCCCAGTGCAGACCTGTTAGTCCTAAGACACCAGAAATGCTTCCTACACTTAAAGCACCGCTTTGACAAACGCTGCCTGGAACCTGTTGCCTGCCTATCTATCTGTGTGACGAACAAAACAGTAACTTAGCTTGGAGCCAGTCCTCCTATATTTTTGGCTTACTCACCGACGATTGCTGAGGGATGAGCACTTAGCAGGGACTGAAAGGCCACGTTTGCCTCACGGGGGGCGGGGATATGACTTGTCCTCACAAGGCAATTGTGCAATGAAGAAAAGATAGGCCACTACACTGTTCATCAGGTAACCTTGAGGCCGCGTGTCGTCATTCCAGTGTGCCAAATAAACTTCCCATCACGGTTCAGTTTCCAAGGCGAGGGCACAGCGTCTTATGCTGCAGTTTCTGACTCCCTACTGGACGTTCAGCTGACCACCTAGACCCTTTCGTGAGTCAACTTTGTGATACACTTTGTGATACGGGGTCGTGATGGTGGTGAAAGGATTAGCAAGTCATGGGTTAGTGAGGCCGGTGTGTACAATGTATCTCCAGAGTACCTGGCTTTCAAGGGAGAGCCTGAAATTTTTCAGGCTACACTGAAAGTCCAGTGGCCGCCTGGGGTAAATTGCATCACGTGCGAGTGCCCTGAAGGCGGGGTCGAATCACTGTATGTTTTGTGTGCTCTGGGTTCGGCAGAAAAGCAGACACGTTTTGCATGAAGGAATGAACAGAACGCTGATAGCTGGCTGTTTCTAAGCTATCCCAACCTAGGTGTTTCTCTGACGAAGCCCTTCGCTGCCCATGATTGCGGCATCTAGCTGCTGCCAGCGGTGCATTGCTCACAACTCCCTGAAGACACAGGAGGCCCTTTTAGTCCGTTTCGGATCCTAGTACAGCCCCGCGACTCAAGAGAGGACCTGATATGCTTCCTAGGGTTCGAGAAACCCAGGGACTAAGGCTGCATGGGGTCTGTCGCATGCCTACCTGGTTCATGAGAAAACCTGAACATTAGCTTAAGGCCAGAGGCCCCGTGTGGTTCTCCCCTTCCCTGAGGACAACTGAAGTAGGAGCACTTACCGAGGAACGGCAACATCCAATCTCCTTCCAGGAAACTCACTTGTCATCACAAAGGCAACTGTGCAACAACACTGTTTCCCAGGGAGAACTGAGCCCGCAGCTCTCTAAATCCCAATGAGGAAAATAAAGTTTCCCTTCAAGCCTTAGTTTCAAAATGGACCGCAGAGCATTCACCCTGTTGTATCCGTCACTCCATGGCACGTCCAAGGTGCGCATAGAACGGAGATACTACATTCGTTTCAACTTGCCGCATCCTAGCATTTTAACAAAAGACGCCCTTCACAGCCCTTCTTTCAGCCTATAGTTGCCCTCAACTGAGCTTCGCTCACAAGGCCCAGAAAGGACGGGCAGTCCGTCGTTTACATCTTGGATCCTAGTGCAGACCCCCGTGTCCTAAGACACCAGAAACGCTTCCTAGATTTAAAGCACCGCTTTGACAAAGGCTGCCGTGAGCTTGCGGCCCGCCTATGTCTGTGATGAGAGGCGTAGAACGTTGGCTTGAGGCGAGTCGTCCGGGGTTGTGGGCGTACTCACGAATGATTTTTGAGGGAGGAGGACGTGGCAGGAATTGAAAGCCAAGTGCTCTTTCGTGGAAGATAACTAGTCCTCCCAAAGACGACTGTGCAGCAAAGAGAAGATGGGCAACAACAGTGTTTACCAGGTAACCCTGAGGCCGCAAACTCTCTACTTTGCAATGAGGAAAATCAACTTCCCAGGAAGACTCAATTCCCAGCAGGACAAAGCAGCATATTACCAAGTCGCATCGGACTCTCTCTTGTACATCCCGTGGACACAGTGGCTCGTGACACTAGTCACCATTGCCATGCTGGGAGTCCTTACTGTGGTGTAAGGATATCAAGGGGAGGGCTTAGTTAGGCCTAGGTGACGGTACTTCTCTAGACTATCTACCAGTTCTGGAAAACCCTGTAGGTTTTGAAGCCGGACTTAAAGTGTAGTTGCCGCTTGAGGTAGACAGACGTCGTGGAGCAGCTCCCAGGAGCAGTGGTAGGCTAATTGTATTTTCTACTGCAGCTCAGGGTTCCTCCAGAGCGCAGACACCCTTTGCATGAAGGAAGGCATGGAACGTTGATAACTGGGTTGCTTTCAAGCTATCGTATCCAGGTGTCTAAACAACGAAGCCCTTCACTGCCCATCAGTTGGCATCTAGCTGTTCCCGACGGTAGATGGCTCAAGGCTCCCCGAAGACACAGGCAGTCCTTTCTCAGTACGTTTTGGAACCTAGCGCTGACAAGTGAGTCCAAAAGAGAGCTGATATGCTTCCTAGAGTTCAAGAACCACAGGGACTAAGGCTCTATGCAATCGGTTGTTTCGCTAAGTCTGTCATGAGAACACCTGGACGTTAGCTTGAGGCTAGAGGCCCCATGTGGTGGGCCCATTCCCTGAAGACTACTGAAGGATGACCACCTACCAAGGGATGGCAACCTCCAAGTTTCTTGCCTAGAAACTCACGTCATCACCAGGGCAATTGTGTTACGAAGAGAAGCTGTGCAGCAACAGTGTTTCTTGGGGAGAATTGAGCCCGCGGCTCTGTAAATCCCAATGAGGAAAATAAAGTTTCACTCGCAGCCTTACTTTCAAAAGGGACCACACAGAGCATTCACCCTGCTGTGTCTTTCTCTAGTTTGTACTCCCAAGGTGCGTTAGAAGGGAGATACTTGAGTTGTTTCACTTACCACATGCTAGATGTTTAGCAAAAGAAGGCCTTTACTGCCCTTCTTTTGGCATATGGTTGTCCTCAGCCGAACAGTTCTCTCAGCTCCTAGAAGCGATGGGCGGTCCCTTGTGTACATCTTGGATCCCAGTGCAGACCTGTTAGTCCTAAGACACCAGAAATGCTTCCTACACTTAAAGCACCGCTTTGACAAACGCTGCCTGGAACCTGTTGCCTGCCTATCTATCTGTGTGACGAACAAAACAGTAACTTAGCTTGGAGCCAGTCCTCCTATATTTTTGGCTTACTCACCGACGATTGCTGAGGGATGAGCACTTAGCAGGGACTGAAAGGCCACGTTTGCCTCACGGGGGGCGGGGATATGACTTGTCCTCACAAGGCAATTGTGCAATGAAGAAAAGATAGGCCACTACACTGTTCATCAGGTAACCTTGAGGCCGCGTGTCGTCATTCCAGTGTGCCAAATAAACTTCCCATCACGGTTCAGTTTCCAAGGCGAGGGCACAGCGTCTTATGCTGCAGTTTCTGACTCCCTACTGGACGTTCAGCTGACCACCTAGACCCTTTCGTGAGTCAACTTTGTGATACACTTTGTGATACGGGGTCGTGATGGTGGTGAAAGGATTAGCAAGTCATGGGTTAGTGAGGCCGGTGTGTACAATGTATCTCCAGAGTACCTGGCTTTCAAGGGAGAGCCTGAAATTTTTCAGGCTACACTGAAAGTCCAGTGGCCGCCTGGGGTAAATTGCATCACGTGCGAGTGCCCTGAAGGCGGGGTCGAATCACTGTATGTTTTGTGTGCTCTGGGTTCGGCAGAAAAGCAGACACGTTTTGCATGAAGGAATGAACAGAACGCTGATAGCTGGCTGTTTCTAAGCTATCCCAACCTAGGTGTTTCTCCGACGAAGCCCTTCACTGCCCATGACTCGGCATCTAGCTGCTGCCAGCGGTGCATTACTCACAACTCCCTGAAGACACAGGAGGCTCTTTTAGTCCGATTCGGATCCTATTGCAGACCGGCGACTCAAGAGAGACCTGATACGCTTCCTAGGATTCAAGAAACACAGGGACTAAGGCTGCATGGGGTCTGTTGCATGCCTACCTCGTTCATGAGAAAACCTGAACATTAGCTTAAGGCCAGAGGCCCCGTGTGGTTCTCCCCTTCCCTGAGGACAACTGAAGTAGGAGCACTTACCGAGGAACGGCAACATCCAATCTCCTTCCAGGAAACTCACTTGTCATCACAAAGGCAACTGTGCAACAACACTGTTTCCCAGGGAGAACTGAGCCCGCAACTCTCTAAATCCCAATGAGGAAAATAAAGTTTCCCTTCAAGCCTTAGTTTCAAAATGGACCGCAGAGCATTCACCCTGTTGTATCCGTCACTCCATGGCACGTCCAAGGTGCGCATAGAACGGAGATACTACATTCGTTTCAACTTGCCGCATCCTAGCATTTTAACAAAAGACGCCCTTCACAGCCCTTCTTTCAGCCTATAGTTGCCCTCAACTGAGCTTCGCTCACAAGGCCCAGAAAGGACGGGCAGTCCGTCGTTTACATCTTGGATCCTAGTGCAGACCCCCGTGTCCTAAGACACCAGAAACGCTTCCTAGATTTAAAGCACCGCTTTGACAAAGGCTGCCGTGAGCTTGCGGCCCGCCTATGTCTGTGATGAGAGACGTAGAACGTTGGCTTGAGGCGAGTCGTCCGGGGTTGTGGGCGTACTCACGAATGATTTTTGAGGGAGGAGGCCGTGGCAGGAATTGAAAGCCAAGTGCTCTTTCGTGGAAGATAACTAGTCCTCCCAAAGACGACTGTGCAGCAAAGAGAAGATGGGCAACAACAGTGTTTACCAGGTAACCCTGAGGCCGCAAACTCTCTACTTTGCAATGAGGAAAATCAACTTCCCAGGAAGACTCAATTCCCAGCAGGACAAAGCAGCATATTACCAAGTCGCATCGGACTCTCTCTTGTACATCCCGTGGACACAGTGGCTCGTGACAGTAGTCACCATTGCCATGCTGGGAGTCCTTACTGTGGTGTAAGCATATCAAGGGGAGGGCTTAGTTAGGCCTAGGTGACGGTACTTCTCTAGACTATCTACCAGTTCTGGAAAACCCTGTAGGTTTTGAAGCCGGACTTAAAGTGTAGTTGCCGCTTGAGGTAGACAGACGTCGTGGAGCAGCTCCCAGGAGCAGTGGTAGGCTAATTGTATTTTCTACTGCAGCTCAGGGTTCCTCCAGAGCGCAGACACCCTTTGCATGAAGGAAGGCATGGAACGTTGATAACTGGGTTGCTTTCAAGCTATCGCAATCCAGGGGTCTAAACAACGAAGCCCTTCACTGCCCATCAGTTGGCATCTAGCTGTTCCCGACGGTAGATGGCTCAAGGCTCCCCGAAGACACAGGCAGTCCTTTCTCAGTACGTTTTGGAACCTAGCGCTGACAAGTGAGTCCAAAAGAGAGCTGATATGCTTCCTAGAGTTCAAGAACCACAGGGACTAAGGCTCTATGCAATCGGTTGTTTCGCTAAGTCTGTCATGAGAACACCTGGACGTTAGCTTGAGGCTAGAGGCCCCATGTGGTGGGCCCATTCCCTGAAGACTACTGAAGGATGACCACCTACCAAGGGATGGCAACCTCCAAGTTTCTTGCCTAGAAACTCACGTCATCACCAGGGCAATTGTGTTACGAAGAGAAGCTGTGCAGCAACAGTGTTTCTTGGGGAGAATTGAGCCCGCGGCTCTGTAAATCCCAATGAGGAAAATAAAGTTTCACTCGCAGCCTTACTTTCAAAAGGGACCACACAGAGCATTCACCCTGCTGTGTCTTTCTCTAGTTTGTACTCCCAAGGTGCGTTAGAAGGGAGATACTTGAGTTGTTTCACTTACCACATGCTAGATGTTTAGCAAAAGAAGGCCTTTACTGCCCTTCTTTTGGCATATGGTTGTCCTCAGCCGAACAGTTCTCTCAGCTCCTAGAAGCGATGGGCGGTCCCTTGTGTACATCTTGGATCCCAGTGCAGACCTGTTAGTCCTAAGACACCAGAAATGCTTCCTACACTTAAAGCACCGCTTTGACAAACGCTGCCTGGAACCTGTTGCCTGCCTATCTATCTGTGTGACGAACAAAACAGTAACTTAGCTTGGAGCCAGTCCTCCTATATTTTTGGCTTACTCACCGACGATTGCTGAGGGATGAGCACTTAGCAGGGACTGAAAGGCCACGTTTGCCTCACGGGGGGCGGGGATATGACTTGTCCTCACAAGGCAATTGTGCAATGAAGAAAAGATAGGCCACTACACTGTTCATCAGGTAACCTTGAGGCCGCGTGTCGTCATTCCAGTGTGCCAAATAAACTTCCCATCACGGTTCAGTTTCCAAGGCGAGGGCACAGCGTCTTATGCTGCAGTTTCTGACTCCCTACTGGACGTTCAGCTGACCACCTAGACCCTTTCGTGAGTCAACTTTGTGATACACTTTGTGATACGGGGTCGTGATGGTGGTGAAAGGATTAGCAAGTCATGGGTTAGTGAGGCCGGTGTGTACAATGTATCTCCAGAGTACCTGGCTTTCAAGGGAGAGCCTGAAATTTTTCAGGCTACACTGAAAGTCCAGTGGCCGCCTGGGGTAAATTGCATCACGTGCGAGTGCCCTGAAGGCGGGGTCGAATCACTGTATGTTTTGTGTGCTCTGGGTTCGGCAGAAAAGCAGACACGTTTTGCATGAAGGAATGAACAGAACTCTGATAGCTGGCTGTTTCTAAGCTATCCCAACCTAGGTGTTTCTCTGACGAAGCCCTTCGCTGCCCATGATTGCGGCATCTAGCTGCTGCCAGCGGTGCATTGCTCACAACTCCCTGAAGACACAGGAGGCCCTTTTAGTCCGTTTCGGATCCTAGTACAGCCCCGCGACTCAAGAGAGGACCTGATATGCTTCCTAGGGTTCGAGAAACCCAGGGACTAAGGCTGCATGGGGTCTGTCGCATGCCTACCTGGTTCATGAGAAAACCTGAACATTAGCTTAAGGCCAGAGGCGCCGTGTGGTTCTCCCCTTCCCTGAGGACAACTGAAGTAGGAGCACTTACCGAGGAACGGCAACATCCAATCTCCTTCCAGGAAACTCACTTGTCATCACAAAGGCAACTGTGCAACAACACTGTTTCCCAGGGAGAACTGAGCCCGCAGCTCTCTAAATCCCAATGAGGAAAATAAAGTTTCCCTTCAAGCCTTAGTTTCAAAATGGACCGCAGAGCATTCACCCTGTTGTATCCGTCACTCCATGGCACGTCCAAGGTGCGCATAGAACGGAGATACTACATTCGTTTCAACTTGCCGCATCCTAGCATTTTAACAAAAGACGCCCTTCACAGCCCTTCTTTCAGCCTATAGTTGCCCTCAACTGAGCTTCGCTCACAAGGCCCAGAAAGGACGGGCAGTCCGTCGTTTACATCTTGGATCCTAGTGCAGACCCCCGTGTCCTAAGACACCAGAAACGCTTCCTAGATTTAAAGCACCGCTTTGACAAAGGCTGCCGTGAGCTTGCGGCCCGCCTATGTCTGTGATGAGAGACGTAGAACGTTGGCTTGAGGCGAGTCGTCCGGGGTTGTGGGCGTACTCACGAATGATTTTTGAGGGAGGAGGCCGTGGCAGGAATTGAAAGCCAAGTGCTCTTTCGTGGAAGATAACTAGTCCTCCCAAAGACGACTGTGCAGCAAAGAGAAGATGGGCAACAACAGTGTTTACCAGGTAACCCTGAGGCCGCAAACTCTCTACTTTGCAATGAGGAAAATCAACTTCCCAGGAAGACTCAATTCCCAGCAGGACAAAGCAGCATATTACCAAGTCGCATCGGACTCTCTCTTGTACATCCCGTGGACACAGTGGCTCGTGACACTAGTCACCATTGCCATGCTGGGAGTCCTTACTGTGGTGTAAGGATATCAAGGGGAGGGCTTAGTTAGGCCTAGGTGACGGTACTTCTCTAGACTATCTACCAGTTCTGGAAAACCCTGTAGGTTTTGAAGCCGGACTTAAAGTGTAGTTGCCGCTTGAGGTAGACAGACGTCGTGGAGCAGCTCCCAGGAGCAGTGGTAGGCTAATTGTATTTTCTACTGCAGCTCAGGGTTCCTCCAGAGCGCAGACACCCTTTGCATGAAGGAAGGCATGGAACGTTGATAACTGGGTTGCTTTCAAGCTATCGCAATCCAGGTGTCTAAACAACGAAGCCCTTCACTGCCCATCAGTTGGCATCTAGCTGTTCCCGACGGTAGATGGCTCAAGGCTCCCCGAAGACACAGGCAGTCCTTTCTCAGTACGTTTTGGAACCTAGCGCTGACAAGTGAGTCCAAAAGAGAGCTGATATGCTTCCTAGAGTTCAAGAACCACAGGGACTAAGGCTCTATGCAATCGGTTGTTTCGCTAAGTCTGTCATGAGAACACCTGGACGTTAGCTTGAGGCTAGAGGCCCCATGTGGTGGGCCCATTCCCTGAAGACTACTGAAGGATGACCACCTACCAAGGGATGGCAACCTCCAAGTTTCTTGCCTAGAAACTCACGTCATCACCAGGGCAATTGTGTTACGAAGAGAAGCTGTGCAGCAACAGTGTTTCTTGGGGAGAATTGAGCCCGCGGCTCTGTAAATCCCAATGAGGAAAATAAAGTTTCACTCGCAGCCTTACTTTCAAAAGGGACCACACAGAGCATTCACCCTGCTGTGTCTTTCTCTAGTTTGTACTCCCAAGGTGCGTTAGAAGGGAGATACTTGAGTTGTTTCACTTACCACATGCTAGATGTTTAGCAAAAGAAGGCCTTTACTGCCCTTCTTTTGGCATATGGTTGTCCTCAGCCGAACAGTTCTCTCAGCTCCTAGAAGCGATGGGCGGTCCCTTGTGTACATCTTGGATCCCAGTGCAGACCTGTTAGTCCTAAGACACCAGAAATGCTTCCTACACTTAAAGCACCGCTTTGACAAACGCTGCCTGGAACCTGTTGCCTGCCTATCTATCTGTGTGACGAACAAAACAGTAACTTAGCTTGGAGCCAGTCCTCCTATATTTTTGGCTTACTCACCGACGATTGCTGAGGGATGAGCACTTAGCAGGGACTGAAAGGCCACGTTTGCCTCACGGGGGGCGGGGATATGACTTGTCCTCACAAGGCAATTGTGCAATGAAGAAAAGATAGGCCACTACACTGTTCATCAGGTAACCTTGAGGCCGCGTGTCGTCATTCCAGTGTGCCAAATAAACTTCCCATCACGGTTCAGTTTCCAAGGCGAGGGCACAGCGTCTTATGCTGCAGTTTCTGACTCCCTACTGGACGTTCAGCTGACCACCTAGACCCTTTCGTGAGTCAACTTTGTGATACACTTTGTGATACGGGGTCGTGATGGTGGTGAAAGGATTAGCAAGTCATGGGTTAGTGAGGCCGGTGTGTACAATGTATCTCCAGAGTACCTGGCTTTCAAGGGAGAGCCTGAAATTTTTCAGGCTACACTGAAAGTCCAGTGGCCGCCTGGGGTAAATTGCATCACGTGCGAGTGCCCTGAAGGCGGGGTCGAATCACTGTATGTTTTGTGTGCTCTGGGTTCGGCAGAAAAGCAGACACGTTTTGCATGAAGGAATGAACAGAACGCTGATAGCTGGCTGTTTCTAAGCTATCCCAACCTAGGTGTTTCTCCGACGAAGCCCTTCGCTGCCCATGATTGCGGCATCTAGCTGCTGCCAGCGGTGCATTGCTCACAACTCCCTGAAGACACAGGAGGCCCTTTTAGTCCGTTTCGGATCCTAGTACAGCCCCGCGACTCAAGAGAGGACCTGATATGCTTCCTAGGGTTCGAGAAACCCAGGGACTAAGGCTGCATGGGGTCTGTCGCATGCCTACCTGGTTCATGAGAAAACCTGAACATTAGCTTAAGGCCAGAGGCCCCGTGTGGTTCTCCCCTTCCCTGAGGACAACTGAAGTAGGAGCACTTACCGAGGAACGGCAACATCCAATCTCCTTCCAGGAAACTCACTTGTCATCACAAAGGCAACTGTGCAACAACACTGTTTCCCAGGGAGAACTGAGCCCGCAGCTCTCTAAATCCCAATGAGGAAAATAAAGTTTCCCTTCAAGCCTTAGTTTCAAAATGGACCGCAGAGCATTCACCCTGTTGTATCCGTCACTCCATGGCACGTCCAAGGTGCGCATAGAACGGAGATACTACATTCGTTTCAACTTGCCGCATCCTAGCATTTTAACAAAAGACGCCCTTCACAGCCCTTCTTTCAGCCTATAGTTGCCCTCAACTGAGCTTCGCTCACAAGGCCCAGAAAGGACGGGCAGTCCGTCGTTTACATCTTGGATCCTAGTGCAGACCCCCGTGTCCTAAGACACCAGAAACGCTTCCTAGATTTAAAGCACCGCTTTGACAAAGGCTGCCGTGAGCTTGCGGCCCGCCTATGTCTGTGATGAGAGACGTAGAACGTTGGCTTGAGGCGAGTCGTCCGGGGTTGTGGGCGTACTCACGAATGATTTTTGAGGGAGGAGGCCGTGGCAGGAATTGAAAGCCAAGTGCTCTTTCGTGGAAGATAACTAGTCCTCCCAAAGACGACTGTGCAGCAAAGAGAAGATGGGCAACAACAGTGTTTACCAGGTAACCCTGAGGCCGCAAACTCTCTACTTTGCAATGAGGAAAATCAACTTCCCAGGAAGACTCAATTCCCAGCAGGACAAAGCAGCATATTACCAAGTCGCATCGGACTCTCTCTTGTACATCCCGTGGACACAGTGGCTCGTGACACTAGTCACCATTGCCATGCTGGGAGTCCTTACTGTGGTGTAAGGATATCAAGGGGAGGGCTTAGTTAGGCCTAGGTGACGGTACTTCTCTAGACTATCTACCAGTTCTGGAAAACCCTGTAGGTTTTGAAGCCGGACTTAAAGTGTAGTTGCCGCTTGAGGTAGACAGACGTCGTGGAGCAGCTCCCAGGAGCAGTGGTAGGCTAATTGTATTTTCTACTGCAGCTCAGGGTTCCTCCAGAGCGCAGACACCCTTTGCATGAAGGAAGGCATGGAACGTTGATAACTGGGTTGCTTTCAAGCTATCGCAATCCAGGTGTCTAAACAACGAAGCCCTTCACTGCCCATCAGTTGGCATCTAGCTGTTCCCGACGGTAGATGGCTCAAGGCTCCCCGAAGACACAGGCAGTCCTTTCTCAGTACGTTTTGGAACCTAGCGCTGACAAGTGAGTCCAAAAGAGAGCTGATATGCTTCCTAGAGTTCAAGAACCACAGGGACTAAGGCTCTATGCAATCGGTTGTTTCGCTAAGTCTGTCATGAGAACACCTGGACGTTAGCTTGAGGCTAGAGGCCCCATGTGGTGGGCCCATTCCCTGAAGACTACTGAAGGATGACCACCTACCAAGGGATGGCAACCTCCAAGTTTCTTGCCTAGAAACTCACGTCATCACCAGGGCAATTGTGTTACGAAGAGAAGCTGTGCAGCAACAGTGTTTCTTGGGGAGAATTGAGCCCGCGGCTCTGTAAATCCCAATGAGGAAAATAAAGTTTCACTCGCAGCCTTACTTTCAAAAGGGACCACACAGAGCATTCACCCTGCTGTGTCTTTCTCTAGTTTGTACTCCCAAGGTGCGTTAGAAGGGAGATACTTGAGTTGTTTCACTTACCACATGCTAGATGTTTAGCAAAAGAAGGCCTTTACTGCCCTTCTTTTGGCATATGGTTGTCCTCAGCCGAACAGTTCTCTCAGCTCCTAGAAGCGATGGGCGGTCCCTTGTGTACATCTTGGATCCCAGTGCAGACCTGTTAGTCCTAAGACACCAGAAATGCTTCCTACACTTAAAGCACCGCTTTGACAAACGCTGCCTGGAACCTGTTGCCTGCCTATCTATCTGTGTGACGAACAAAACAGTAACTTAGCTTGGAGCCAGTCCTCCTATATGTTTGGCTTACTCACCGACGATTGCTGAGGGATGAGCACTTAGCAGGGACTGAAAGGCCACGTTTGCCTCACGGGGGGCGGGGATATGACTTGTCCTCACAAGGCAATTGTGCAATGAAGAAAAGATAGGCCACTACACTGTTCATCAGGTAACCTTGAGGCCGCGTGTCGTCATTCCAGTGTGCCAAATAAACTTCCCATCACGGTTCAGTTTCCAAGGCGAGGGCACAGCGTCTTATGCTGCAGTTTCTGACTCCCTACTGTACGTTCAGCTGACCACCTAGACCCTTTCGTGAGTCAACTTTGTGATACACTTTGTGATACGGGGTCGTGATGGTGGTGAAAGGATTAGCAAGTCATGGGTTAGTGAGGCCGGTGTGTACAATGTATCTCCAGAGTACCTGGCTTTCAAGGGAGAGCCTGAAATTTTTCAGGCTACACTGAAAGTCCAGTGGCCGCCTGGGGTAAATTGCATCACGTGCGAGTGCCCTGAAGGCGGGGTCGAATCACTGTATGTTTTGTGTGCTCTGGGTTCGGCAGAAAAGCAGACACGTTTTGCATGAAGGAATGAACAGAACGCTGATAGCTGGCTGTTTCTAAGCTATCCCAACCTAGGTGTTTCTCCGACGAAGCCCTTCGCTGCCCATGATTGCGGCATCTAGCTGCTGCCAGCGGTGCATTGCTCACAACTCCCTGAAGACACAGGAGGCCCTTTTAGTCCGTTTCGGATCCTAGTACAGCCCCGCGACTCAAGAGAGGACCTGATATGCTTCCTAGGGTTCGAGAAACCCAGGGACTAAGGCTGCATGGGGTCTGTCGCATGCCTACCTGGTTCATGAGAAAACCTGAACATTAGCTTAAGGCCAGAGGCCCCGTGTGGTTCTCCCCTTCCCTGAGGACAACTGAAGTAGGAGCACTTACCGAGGAACGGCAACATCCAATCTCCTTCCAGGAAACTCACTTGTCATCACAAAGGCAACTGTGCAACAACACTGTTTCCCAGGGAGAACTGAGCCCGCAGCTCTCTAAATCCCAATGAGGAAAATAAAGTTTCCCTTCAAGCCTTAGTTTCAAAATGGACCGCAGAGCATTCACCCTGTTGTATCCGTCACTCCATGGCACGTCCAAGGTGCGCATAGAACGGAGATACTACATTCGTTTCAACTTGCCACATCCTAGCATTTTAACAAAAGACGCCCTTCACAGCCCTTCTTTCAGCCTATAGTTGCCCTCAACTGAGCTTCGCTCACAAGGCCCAGAAAGGACGGGCAGTCCGTCGTTTACATCTTGGATCCTAGTGCAGACCCCCGTGTCCTAAGACACCAGAAACGCTTCCTAGATTTAAAGCACCGCTTTGACAAAGGCTGCCGTGAGCTTGCGGCCCGCCTATGTCTGTGATGAGAGACGTAGAACGTTGGCTTGAGGCGAGTCGTCCGGGGTTGTGGGCGTACTCACGAATGATTTTTGAGGGAGGAGGCCGTGGCAGGAATTGAAAGCCAAGTGCTCTTTCGTGGAAGATAACTAGTCCTCCCAAAGACGACTGTGCAGCAAAGAGAAGATGGGCAACAACAGTGTTTACCAGGTAACCCTGAGGCCGCAAACTCTCTACTTTGCAATGAGGAAAATCAACTTCCCAGGAAGACTCAATTCCCAGCAGGACAAAGCAGCATATTACCAAGTCGCATCGGACTCTCTCTTGTACATCCCGTGGACACAGTGGCTCGTGACACTAGTCACCATTGCCATGCTGGGAGTCCTTACTGTGGTGTAAGGATATCAAGGGGAGGGCTTAGTTAGGCCTAGGTGACGGTACTTCTCTAGACTATCTACCAGTTCTGGAAAACCCTGTAGGTTTTGAAGCCGGACTTAAAGTGTAGTTGCCGCTTGAGGTAGACAGACATCGTGGAGCAGCTCCCAGGAGCAGTGGTAGGCTAATTGTATTTTCTACTGCAGCTCAGGGTTCCTCCAGAGCGCAGACACCCTTTGCATGAAGGAAGGCATGGAACGTTGATAACTGGGTTGCTTTCAAGCTATCGCAATCCAGGTGTCTAAACAACAAAGCCCTTCACTGCCCATCAGTTGGCATCTAGCTGTTCCCGACGGTAGATGGCTCAAGGCTCCCCGAAGACACAGGCAGTCCTTTCTCAGTACGTTTTGGAACCTAGCACTGACAAGTGAGTCCAAAAGAGAGCTGATATTCTTCCTAGAGTTCAAGAACCACAGGGAATAAGGCTCTATGCAATCGGTTGTTTCGCTAAGTCTGTCATGAGAACACCTGGACGTTAGCTTGAGGCTAGAGGCCCCATGTGGTGGGCCCATTCCCTGAAGACTACTGAAGGATGACCACCTACCAAGGGATGGCAACCTCCAAGTTTCTTGCCTAGAAACTCACGTCATCACCAGGGCAATTGTGTTACGAAGAGAAGCTGTGCAGCAACAGTGTTTCTTGGGGAGAATTGAGCCCGCGGCTCTGTAAATCCCAATGAGGAAAATAAAGTTTCACTCGCAGCCTTACTTTCAAAAGGGACCACACAGAGCATTCACCCTGCTGTGTCTTTCTCTAGTTTGTACTCCCAAGGTGCGTTAGAAGGGAGATACTTGAGTTGTTTCACTTACCACATGCTAGATGTTTAGCAAAAGAAGGCCTTTACTGCCCTTCTTTTGGCATATGGTTGTCCTCAGCCGAACAGTTCTCTCAGCTCCTAGAAGCGATGGGCGGTCCCTTGTGTACATCTTGGATCCCAGTGCAGACCTGTTAGTCCTAAGACACCAGAAATGCTTCCTACACTTAAAGCACCACTTTGACAAACGCTGCCTGGAACCTGTTGCCTGCCTATCTATCTGTGTGATGAACAAAACAGTAACTTAGCTTGGAGCCAGTCCTCCTATATTTTTGGCTTACTCACCGACGATTGCTGAGGGATGAGCACTTAGCAGGGACTGAAAGGCCACGTTTGCCTCATGGGGGGCGGGGATATGACTTGTCCTCACAAGGCAATTGTGCAATGAAGAAAAGATAGGCCACTACACTGTTCATCAGGTAACCTTGAGGCCGCGTGTCGTCATTCCAGTGTGCCAAATAAACTTCCCATCACGGTTCAGTTTCCAAGGCGAGGGCACAGCGTCTTATGCTGCAGTTTCTGACTCCCTACTGGACGTTCAGCTGACCACCTAGACCCTTTCGTGAGTCAACTTTGTGATACACTTTGTGATACGGGGTCGTGATGGTGGTGAAAGGATTAGCAAGTCATGGGTTAGTGAGGCCGGTGTGTACAATGTATCTCCAGAGTACCTGGCTTTCAAGGGAGACCCTGAAAATTTTTCAGGCTACACTGAAAGTCCAGTGGCCGCCTGGGGTAAATTGCATCACGTGCGAGTGCCCTGAAGGCGGGGTCGAATCACTGTATGTTTTGTGTGCTCTGGGTTCGGCAGAAAAGCAGACACGTTTTGCATGAAGGAATGAACAGAACGCTGATAGCTGGCTGTTTCTAAGCTATCCCAACCTAGGTGTTTCTCTGACGAAGCCCTTCGCTGCCCATGATTGCGGCATCTAGCTGCTGCCAGCGGTGCATTGCTCACAACTCCCTGAAGACACAGGAGGCCCTTTTAGTCCGTTTCGGATCCTAGTACAGCCCCGCGACTCAAGAGAGGACCTGATATGCTTCCTAGGGTTCGAGAAACCCAGGGACTAAGGCTGCATGGGGTCTGTCGCATGCCTACCTGGTTCATGAGAAAACCTGAACATTAGCTTAAGGCCAGAGGCCCCGTGTGGTTCTCCCCTTCCCTGAGGACAACTGAAGTAGGAGCACTTACCGAGGAACGGCAACATCCAATCTCCTTCCAGGAAACTCACTTGTCATCACAAAGGCAACTGTGCAACAACACTGTTTCCCAGGGAGAACTGAGCCCGCAGCTCTCTAAATCCCAATGAGGAAAATAAAGTTTCCCTTCAAGCCTTAGTTTCAAAATGGACCGCAGAGCATTCACCCTGTTGTATCCGTCACTCCATGGCACGTCCAAGGTGCGCATAGAACGGAGATACTACATTCGTTTCAACTTGCCGCATCCTAGCATTTTAACAAAAGACGCCCTTCACAGCCCTTCTTTCAGCCTATAGTTGCCCTCAACTGAGCTTCGCTCACAAGGCCCAGAAAGGACGGGCAGTCCGTCGTTTACATCTTGGATCCTAGTGCAGACCCCCGTGTCCTAAGACACCAGAAACGCTTCCTAGATTTAAAGCACCGCTTTGACAAAGGCTGCCGTGAGCTTGCGGCCCGCCTATGTCTGTGATGAGAGACGTAGAACGTTGGCTTGAGGCGAGTCGTCCGGGGTTGTGGGCGTACTCACGAATGATTTTTGAGGGAGGAGGCCGTGGCAGGAATTGAAAGCCAAGTGCTCTTTCGTGGAAGATAACTAGTCCTCCCAAAGACGACTGTGCAGCAAAGAGAAGATGGGCAACAACAGTGTTTACCAGGTAACCCTGAGGCCGCAAACTCTCTACTTTGCAATGAGGAAAATCAACTTCCCAGGAAGACTCAATTCCCAGCAGGACAAAGCAGCATATTACCAAGTCGCATCGGACTCTCTCTTGTACATCCCGTGGACACAGTGGCTCGTGACACTAGTCACCATTGCCATGCTGGGAGTCCTGACTGTGGTGTAAGGATATCAAGGGGAGGGCTTAGTTAGGCCTAGGTGACGGTACTTCTCTAGACTATCTACCAGTTCTGGAAAACCCTGTAGGTTTTGAAGCCGGACTTAAAGTGTAGTTGCCGCTTGAGGTAGACAGACGTCGTGGAGCAGCTCCCAGGAGCAGTGGTAGGCTAATTGTATTTTCTACTGCAGCTCAGGTTCCTCCAGAGCGCAGACACCCTTTGCATGAAGGAAAGCATGGAACGTTGATAACTGGGTTGCTTTCAAGCTATCGCAATCCAGGTGTCTAAACAACGAAGCCCTTCACTGCCCACCAGTCGGCACCTAGCTGTTCCCGACGGTAGATGGCTCACGGCTCTCCGAAGACACAGGCAGTCCTTTCTCACTATGTTTCGGGACCTAGCGCCGACCCGCGTGTCCAAAAGAGAGCTGATATGCTTCCTAGAGTTCAAGAACCACAGGGACTAAGGCTCTATGCAATCGGTTGTTTCGCTAAGTCTGTCATGAGAACACCTGGACGTTAGCTTGAGGCTAGAGGCCCCATGTGGTGGGCCCATTCCCTGAAGACTACTGAAGGATGACCACCTACCAAGGGATGGCAACCTCCAAGTTTCTTGCCTAGAAACTCACGTCATCACCAGGGCAATTGTGTTACGAAGAGAAGCTGTGCAGCAACAGTGTTTCTTGGGGAGAATTGAGCCCGCGGCTCTGTAAATCCCAATGAGGAAAATAAAGTTTCACTCGCAGCCTTACTTTCAAAAGGGACCACACAGAGCATTCACCCTGCTGTGTCTTTCTCTAGTTTGTACTCCCAAGGTGCGTTAGAAGGGAGATACTTGAGTTGTTTCACTTACCACATGCTAGATGTTTAGCAAAAGAAGGCCTTTACTGCCCTTCTTTTGGCATATGGTTGTCCTCAGCCGAACAGTTCTCTCAGCTCCTAGAAGCGATGGGCAGTCCCTTGTGTACATCTTGGATCCCAGTGCAGACCTGTTAGTCCTAAGACACCAGAAATGCTTCCTATACTTAAAGCACCGCTTTGACAAACGCTGCCTGGAACCTGTTGCCTGCCTATCTATCTGTGTGACGAACAAAACAGTAACTTAGCTTGGAGCCAGTCCTCCTATATTTTTGGCTTACTCACCGACGATTGCTGAGGGATGAGCACTTAGCAGGGACTGAAAGGCCACGTTTGCCTCACGGGGGGCGGGGATATGACTTGTCCTCACAAGGCAATTGTGCAATGAAGAAAAGATAGGCCACTACACTGTTCATCAGGTAACCTTGAGGCCGCGTGTCGTCATTCCAGTGTGCCAAAGAAACTTCCCATCACGGTTCAGTTTCCAAGGCGAGGGCACAGCGTCTTATGCTACAGTTTCTGACTCCCTACTGGACGTTCAGCTGACCACCTAGACCCTTTCGTGAGTCAACTTTGTGATACACTTTGTGATACGGGGTCGTGATGGTGGTGAAAGGATTAGCAAGTCATGGGTTAGTGAGGCCGGTGTGTACAATGTATCTCCAGAGTACCTGGCTTTCAAGGGAGAGCCTGAAATTTTTCAGGCTACACTGAAAGTCCAGTGGCCGCCTGGGGTAAATTGCATCACGTGCGAGTGCCCTGAAGGCGGGGTCGAATCACTGTATGTTTTGTGTGCTCTGGGTTCGGCAGAAAAGCAGACACGTTTTGCATGAAGGAATGAACAGAACGCTGATAGCTGGCTGTTTCTAAGCTATCCCAACCTAGGTGTTTCTCCGACGAAGCCCTTCGCTGCCCATGATTGCGGCATCTAGCTGCTGCCAGCGGTGCATTGCTCACAACTCCCTGAAGACACAGGAGGCTCTTTTAGTCCGATTCGGATCCTATTGCAGACCGGCGACTCAAGAGAGACCTGATACGCTTCCTAGGATTCAAGAAACACAGGGACTAAGGCTGCATGGGGTCTGTTGCATGCCTACCTCGTTCATGAGAAAACCTGAACATTAGCTTAAGGCCAGAGGCCCCGTGTGGTTCTCCCCTTCCCTGAGGACAACCGAAGTAGGAGCACTTACCGAGGAACGGCAACATCCAATCTCCTTCCAGGAAACTCACTTGTCATCACAAAGGCAACTGTGCAACAACACTGTTTCCCAGGGAGAACTGAGCCCGCAACTCTCTAAATCCCAATGAGGAAAATAAAGTTTCCCTTCAAACCTTAGTTTCAAAATGGACCGCAGAGCATTCACCCTGTTGTTTCCATCTCTCCATGGCACGTCCAGGGTGCGCATAGCACGGAGATACTACAGTCGTTTCAACTTGCCGCATCCTAGCATTTTAACAAAAGACGCCCTTCACAGCCCTTCTTTCGGCCTATAGTTGCCCTCAACTGAGCATTGTTCACAAGGCCCGGAAAGGACGGGCAGTCCGTCGTTTACATCTTGGATCCTAGTGCAGAACCCCGTGTCCTCAGACGCCAGAAACGCTTCCTAGATTTAAAGCACCGCTTTGACAAACGCTGCCGTGAGCCTGCGGCCCGCCTATGTCTGTGACGAGAGAAGTAAGTAGAACGTTGGACTGAGGCGAGTCGTCCAGGGTTGTGGGCGTACTCACGAACAATTATGGAGGGAGGAGGACGTGGCAGGAATTGAAAGCCAAGTGCTCCTTCGTGGAAGATAACTAGTCCTCCCAAAGACGACTGTGCAGCAAAGAGAAGATGGGCAACAACAGTGTTTACCAGGTAACCCTGAGGCCGCAAACTCTCTACTTTGCAATGAGGAAAATCAACTTCCCAGGAAGACTCAATTCCCAGCAGGACAAAGCAGCATATTACCAAGTCGCATCGGACTCTCTCTTGTACATCCCGTGGACACAGTGGCTCGTGACACTAGTCACCATTGCCATGCTGGGAGTCCTTACTGTGGTGTAAGGATATCAAGGGGAGGGCTTAGTTAGGCCTAGGTGACGGTACTTCTCTAGACTATCTACCAGTTCTGGAAAACCCTGTAGGTTTTGAAGCCGGACTTAAAGTGTAGTTGCCGCTTGAGGTAGACAGACATCGTGGAGCAGCTCCCAGGAGCAGTGGTAGGCTAATTGTATTTTCTACTGCAGCTCAGGGTTCCTCCAGAGCGCAGACACCCTTTGCATGAAGGAAGGCATGGAACGTTGATAACTGGGTTGCTTTCAAGCTATCGCAATCCAGGTGTCTAAACAACAAAGCCCTTCACTGCCCATCAGTTGGCATCTAGCTGTTCCCGACGGTAGATGGCTCAAGGCTCCCCGAAGACACAGGCAGTCCTTTCTCAGTACGTTTTGGAACCTAGCACTGACAAGTGAGTCCAAAAGAGAGCTGATATTCTTCCTAGAGTTCAAGAACCACAGGGACTAAGGCTCTATGCAATCGGTTGTTTCGCTAAGTCTGTCATGAGAACACCTGGACGTTAGCTTGAGGCTAGAGGCCCCATGTGGTGGGCCCATTCCCTGAAGACTACTGAAGGATGACCACCTACCAAGGGATGGCAACCTCCAAGTTTCTTGCCTAGAAACTCACGTCATCACCAGGGCAATTGTGTTACGAAGAGAAGCTGTGCAGCAACAGTGTTTCTTGGGGAGAATTGAGCCCGCGGCTCTGTAAATCCCAATGAGGAAAATAAAGTTTCACTCGCAGCCTTACTTTCAAAAGGGACCACACAGAGCATTCACCCTGCTGTGTCTTTCTCTAGTTTGTACTCCCAAGGTGCGTTAGAAGGGAGATACTTGAGTTGTTTCACTTACCACATGCTAGATGTTTAGCAAAAGAAGGCCTTTACTGCCCTTCTTTTGGCATATGGTTGTCCTCAGCCGAACAGTTCTCTCAGCTCCTAGAAGCGATGGGCGGTCCCTTGTGTACATCTTGGATCCCAGTGCAGACCTGTTAGTCCTAAGACACCAGAAATGCTTCCTACACTTAAAGCACCACTTTGACAAACGCTGCCTGGAACCTGTTGCCTGCCTATCTATCTGTGTGACGAACAAAACAGTAACTTAGCTTGGAGCCAGTCCTCCTATATTTTTGGCTTACTCACCGACGATTGCTGAGGGATGAGCACTTAGCAGGGACTGAAAGGCCACGTTTGCCTCACGGGGGGCGGGGATATGACTTGTCCTCACAAGGCAATTGTGCAATGAAGAAAAGATAGGCCACTACACTGTTCATCAGGTAACCTTGAGGCCGCGTGTCGTCATTCCAGTGTGCCAAATAAACTTCCCATCACGGTTCAGTTTCCAAGGCGAGGGCACAGCGTCTTATGCTGCAGTTTCTGACTCCCTACTGGACGTTCAGCTGACCACCTAGACCCTTTCGTGAGTCAACTTTGTGATACACTTTGTGATACGGGGTCGTGATGGTGGTGAAAGGATTAGCAAGTCATGGGTTAGTGAGGCCGGTGTGTACAATGTATCTCCAGAGTACCTGGCTTTCAAGGGAGACCCTGAAAATTTTTCAGGCTACACTGAAAGTCCAGTGGCCGCCTGGGGTAAATTGCATCACGTGCGAGTGCCCTGAAGGCGGGGTCGAATCACTGTATGTTTTGTGTGCTCTGGGTTCGGCAGAAAAGCAGACACGTTTTGCATGAAGGAATGAACAGAACGCTGATAGCTGGCTGTTTCTAAGCTATCCCAACCTAGGTGTTTCTCTGACGAAGCCCTTCGCTGCCCATGATTGCGGCATCTAGCTGCTGCCAGCGGTGCATTGCTCACAACTCCCTGAAGACACAGGAGGCCCTTTTAGTCCGTTTCGGATCCTAGTACAGCCCCGTGACTCAAGAGAGGACCTGATATGCTTCCTAGGGTTCGAGAAACCCAGGGACTAAGGCTGCATGGGGTCTGTCGCATGCCTACCTGGTTCATGAGAAAACCTGAACATTAGCTTAAGGCCAGAGGCCCCGTGTGGTTCTCCCCTTCCCTGAGGACAACTGAAGTAGGAGCACTTACCGAGGAACGGCAACATCCAATCTCCTTCCAGGAAACTCACTTGTCATCACAAAGGCAACTGTGCAACAACACTGTTTCCCAGGGAGAACTGAGCCCGCAGCTCTCTAAATCCCAATGAGGAAAATAAAGTTTCCCTTCAAGCCTTAGTTTCAAAATGGACCGCAGAGCATTCACCCTGTTGTATCCGTCACTCCATGGCACGTCCAAGGTGCGCATAGAACGGAGATACTACATTCGTTTCAACTTGCCGCATCCTAGCATTTTAACAAAAGACGCCCTTCACAGCCCTTCTTTCAGCCTATAGTTGCCCTCAACTGAGCTTCGCTCACAAGGCCCAGAAAGGACGGGCAGTCCGTCGTTTACATCTTGGATCCTAGTGCAGACCCCCGTGTCCTAAGACACCAGAAACGCTTCCTAGATTTAAAGCACCGCTTTGACAAAGGCTGCCGTGAGCTTGCGGCCCGCCTATGTCTGTGATGAGAGACGTAGAACGTTGGCTTGAGGCGAGTCGTCCGGGGTTGTGGGCGTACTCACGAATGATTTTTGAGGGAGGAGGCCGTGGCAGGAATTGAAAGCCAAGTGCTCTTTCGTGGAAGATAACTAGTCCTCCCAAAGACGACTGGGCAGCAAAGAGAAGATGGGCAACAACAGTGTTTACCAGGTAACCCTGAGGCCGCAAACTCTCTACTTTGCAATGAGGAAAATCAACTTCCCAGGAAGACTCAATTCCCAGCAGGACAAAGCAGCATATTACCAAGTCGCATCGGACTCTCTCTTGTACATCCCGTGGACACAGTGGCTCGTGACACTAGTCACCATTGCCATGCTGGGAGTCCTGACTGTGGTGTAAGGATATCAAGGGGAGGGCTTAGTTAGGCCTAGGTGACGGTACTTCTCTAGACTATCTACCAGTTCTGGAAAACCCTGTAGGTTTTGAAGCCGGACTTAAAGTGTAGTTGCCGCTTGAGGTAGACAGACGTCGTGGAGCAGCTCCCAGGAGCAGTGGTAGGCTAATTGTATTTTCTACTGCAGCTCAGGTTCCTCCAGAGCGCAGACACCCTTTGCATGAAGGAAAGCATGGAACGTTGATAACTGGGTTGCTTTCAAGCTATCGCAATCCAGGTGTCTAAACAACGAAGCCCTTCACTGCCCACCAGTCGGCACCTAGCTGTTCCCCACGGTAGATGGCTCACGGCTCTCCGAAGACACAGGCAGTCCTTTCTCACTATGTTTCGGGACCTAGCGCCGACCCGCGTGTCCAAAAGAGAGCTGATATGCTTCCTAGAGTTCAAGAACCACAGGGACTAAGGCTCTATGCAATCGGTTGTTTCGCTAAGTCTGTCATGAGAACACCTGGACGTTAGCTTGAGGCTAGAGGCCCCATGTGGTGGGCCCATTCCCTGAAGACTACTGAAGGATGACCACCTACCAAGGGATGGCAACCTCCAAGTTTCTTGCCTAGAAACTCACGTCATCACCAGGGCAATTGTGTTACGAAGAGAAGCTGTGCAGCAACAGTGTTTCTTGGGGAGAATTGAGCCCGCGGCTCTGTAAATCCCAATGAGGAAAATAAAGTTTCACTCGCAGCCTTACTTTCAAAAGGGACCACACAGAGCATTCACCCTGCTGTGTCTTTCTCTAGTTTGTACTCCCAAGGTGCGTTAGAAGGGAGATACTTGAGTTGTTTCACTTACCACATGCTAGATGTTTAGCAAAAGAAGGCCTTTACTGCCCTTCTTTTGGCATATGGTTGTCCTCAGCCGAACAGTTCTCTCAGCTCCTAGAAGCGATGGGCAGTCCCTTGTGTACATCTTGGATCCCAGTGCAGACCTGTTAGTCCTAAGACACCAGAAATGCTTCCTATACTTAAAGCACCGCTTTGACAAACGCTGCCTGGAACCTGTTGCCTGCCTATCTATCTGTGTGACGAACAAAACAGTAACTTAGCTTGGAGCCAGTCCTCCTATATTTTTGGCTTACTCACCGACGATTGCTGAGGGATGAGCACTTAGCAGGGACTGAAAGGCCACGTTTGCCTCATGGGGGGCGGGGATATGACTTGTCCTCACAAGGCAATTGTGCAATGAAGAAAAGATAGGCCACTACACTGTTCATCAGGTAACCTTGAGGCCGCGTGTCGTCATTCCAGTGTGCCAAATAAACTTCCCATCACGGTTCAGTTTCCAAGGCGAGGGCACAGCGTCTTATGCTGCAGTTTCTGACTCCCTACTGGACGTTCAGCTGACCACCTAGACCCTTTCGTGAGTCAACTTTGTGATACACTTTGTGATACGGGGTCGTGATGGTGGTGAAAGGATTAGCAAGTCATGGGTTAGTGAGGCCGGTGTGTACAATGTATCTCCAGAGTACCTGGCTTTCAAGGGAGAGCCTGAAATTTTTCAGGCTACACTGAAAGTCCAGTGGCCGCCTGGGGTAAATTGCATCACGTGCGAGTGCCCTGAAGGCGGGGTCGAATCACTGTATGTTTTGTGTGCTCTGGGTTCGGCAGAAAAGCAGACACGTTTTGCATGAAGGAATGAACAGAACGCTGATAGCTGGCTGTTTCTAAGCTATCCCAACCTAGGTGTTTCTCCGACGAAGCCCTTCGCTGCCCATGATTGCGGCATCTAGCTGCTGCCAGCGGTGCATTGCTCACAACTCCCTGAAGACACAGGAGGCTCTTTTAGTCCGATTCGGATCCTATTGCAGACCGGCGACTCAAGAGAGACCTGATACGCTTCCTAGGATTCAAGAAACACAGGGACTAAGGCTGCATGGGGTCTGTTGCATGCCTACCTCGTTCATGAGAAAACCTGAACATTAGCTTAAGGCCAGAGGCCCCGTGTGGTTCTCCCCTTCCCTGAGGACAACCGAAGTAGGAGCACTTACCGAGGAACGGCAACATCCAATCTCCTTCCAGGAAACTCACTTGTCATCACAAAGGCAACTGTGCAACAACACTGTTTCCCAGGGAGAACTGAGCCCGCAACTCTCTAAATCCCAATGAGGAAAATAAAGTTTCCCTTCAAACCTTAGTTTCAAAATGGACCGCAGAGCATTCACCCTGTTGTTTCCATCTCTCCATGGCACGTCCAGGGTGCGCATAGCACGGAGATACTACAGTCGTTTCAACTTGCCGCATCCTAGCATTTTAACAAAAGACGCCCTTCACAGCCCTTCTTTCGGCCTATAGTTGCCCTCAACTGAGCATTGTTCACAAGGCCCGGAAAGGACGGGCAGTCCGTCGTTTACATCTTGGATCCTAGTGCAGAACCCCGTGTCCTCAGACGCCAGAAACGCTTCCTAGATTTAAAGCACCGCTTTGACAAACGCTGCCGTGAGCCTGCGGCCCGCCTATGTCTGTGACGAGAGAAGTAAGTAGAACGTTGGACTGAGGCGAGTCGTCCAGGGTTGTGGGCGTACTCACGAACAATTATGGAGGGAGGAGGACGTGGCAGGAATTGAAAGCCAAGTGCTCCTTCGTGGAAGATAACTAGTCCTCCCAAAGACGACTGTGCAGCAAAGAGAAGATGGGCAACAACAGTGTTTACCAGGTAACCCTGAGGCCGCAAACTCTCTACTTTGCAATGAGGAAAATCAACTTCCCAGGAAGACTCAATTCCCAGCAGGACAAAGCAGCATATTACCAAGTCGCATCGGACTCTCTCTTGTACATCCCGTGGACACAGTGGCTCGTGACCCTAGTCACCATTGCCATGACGGGAGTCCTGACTGTGTTGTAAGGATATCAAGGGGAGGGCTTAGTTAGGCCTAGGTGACGGTACTTCTCTAGACTATCTACCAGTTCTGGAAAACCCTGTAGGTTTTGAAGCCGGACTTAAAGTGTAGTTGCCGCTTGAGGTAGACAGACGTCGTGGAGCAGCTCCCAGGAGCAGTGGTAGGCTAATTGTATTTTCTACTGCAGCTCAGGGTTCCTCCAGAGCGCAGACACCCTTTGCATGAAGGAAGGCATGGAACGTTGATAACTGGGTTGCTTTCAAGCTATCGCAATCCAGGTGTCTAAACAACGAAGCCCTTCACTGCCCATCAGTTGGCATCTAGCTGTTCCCGACGGTAGATGGCTCAAGGCTCCCCGAAGACACAGGCAGTCCTTTCTCAGTACGTTTTGGAACCTAGCGCTGACAAGTGAGTCCAAAAGAGAGCTGATATGCTTCCTAGAGTTCAAGAACCACAGGGACTAAGGCTCTATGCAATCGGTTGTTTCGCTAAGTCTGTCATGAGAACACCTGGACGTTAGCTTGAGGCTAGAGGCCCCATGTGGTGGGCCCATTCCCTGAAGACTACTGAAGGATGACCACCTACCAAGGGATGGCAACCTCCAAGTTTCTTGCCTAGAAACTCACGTCATCACCAGGGCAATTGTGTTACGAAGAGAAGCTGTGCAGCAACAGTGTTTCTTGGGGAGAATTGAGCCCGCGGCTCTGTAAATCCCAATGAGGAAAATAAAGTTTCACTCGCAGCCTTACTTTCAAAAGGGACCACACAGAGCATTCACCCTGCTGTGTCTTTCTCTAGTTTGTACTCCCAAGGTGCGTTAGAAGGGAGATACTTGAGTTGTTTCACTTACCACATGCTAGATGTTTAGCAAAAGAAGGCCTTTACTGCCCTTCTTTTGGCATATGGTTGTCCTCAGCCGAACAGTTCTCTCAGCTCCTAGAAGCGATGGGCGGTCCCTTGTGTACATCTTGGATCCCAGTGCAGACCTGTTAGTCCTAAGACACCAGAAATGCTTCCTACACTTAAAGCACCGCTTTGACAAACGCTGCCTGGAACGTGTTGCCTGCCTATCTATCTGTGTGACGAACAAAACAGTAACTTAGCTTGGAGCCAGTCCTCCTATATTTTTGGCTTACTCACCGACAATTGCTGAGGGATGAGCACTTAGCAGGGACTGAAAGGCCACGTTTGCCTCACGGGGGGCGGGGATATGACTTGTCCTCACAAGGCAATTGTGCAATGAAGAAAAGATAGGCCACTACACTGTTCATCAGGTAACCTTGAGGCCGCGTGTCGTCATTCCAGTGTGCCAAATAAACTTCCCATCACGGTTCAGTTTCCAAGGCGAGGGCACAGCGTCTTATGCTGCAGTTTCTGACTCCCTACTGGACGTTCAGCTGACCACCTAGACCCTTTCGTGAGTCAACTTTGTGATACACTTTGTGATACGGGGTCGTGATGGTGGTGAAAGGATTAGCAAGTCATGGGTTAGTGAGGCCGGTGTGTACAATGTATCTCCAGAGTACCTGGCTTTCAAGGGAGAGCCTGAAAATTTTTCAGGCTACACTGAAAGTCCAGTGGCCGCCTGGGGTAAATTGCATCACGTGCGAGTGCCCTGAAGGCGGGGTCGAATCACTGTATGTTTTGTGTGCTCTGGGTTCGGCAGAAAAGCAGACACGTTTTGCATGAAGGAATGAACAGAACGCTGATAGCTGGCTGTTTCTAAGCTATCCCAACCTAGGTGTTTCTCTGACGAAGCCCTTCGCTGCCCATGATTGCGGCATCTAGCTGCTGCCAGCGGTGCATTGCTCACAACTCCCTGAAGACACAGGAGGCCCTTTTAGTCCGTTTCGGATCCTAGTACAGCCCCGCGACTCAAGAGAGGACCTGATATGCTTCCTAGGGTTCGAGAAACCCAGGGACTAAGGCTGCATGGGGTCTGTCGCATGCCTACCTGGTTCATGAGAAAACCTGAACATTAGCTTAAGGCCAGAGGCCCCGTGTGGTTCTCCCCTTCCCTGAGGACAACTGAAGTAGGAGCACTTACCGAGGAACGGCAACATCCAATCTCCTTCCAGGAAACTCACTTGTCATCACAAAGGCAACTGTGCAACAACACTGTTTCCCAGGGAGAACTGAGCCCGCAGCTCTCTAAATCCCAATGAGGAAAATAAAGTTTCCCTTCAAGCCTTAGTTTCAAAATGGACCGCAGAGCATTCACCCTGTTGTATCCGTCACTCCATGGCACGTCCAAGGTGCGCATAGAACGGAGATACTACATTCGTTTCAACTTGCCGCATCCTAGCATTTTAACAAAAGACGCCCTTCACAGCCCTTCTTTCAGCCTATAGTTGCCCTCAACTGAGCTTCGCTCACAAGGCCCAGAAAGGACGGGCAGTCCGTCGTTTACATCTTGGATCCTAGTGCAGACCCCCGTGTCCTAAGACACCAGAAACGCTTCCTAGATTTAAAGCACCGCTTTGACAAAGGCTGCCGTGAGCTTGCGGCCCGCCTATGTCTGTGATGAGAGACGTAGAACGTTGGCTTGAGGCGAGTCGTCCGGGGTTGTGGGCGTACTCACGAATGATTTTTGAGGGAGGAGGCCGTGGCAGGAATTGAAAGCCAAGTGCTCTTTCGTGGAAGATAACTAGTCCTCCCAAAGACGACTGTGCAGCAAAGAGAAGATGGGCAACAACAGTGTTTACCAGGTAACCCTGAGGCCGCAAACTCTCTACTTTGCAATGAGGAAAATCAACTTCCCAGGAAGACTCAATTCCCAGCAGGACAAAGCAGCATATTACCAAGTCGCATCGGACTCTCTCTTGTACATCCCGTGGACACAGTGGCTCGTGACACTAGTCACCATTGCCATGCTGGGAGTCCTTACTGTGGTGTAAGGATATCAAGGGGAGGGCTTAGTTAGGCCTAGGTGACGGTACTTCTCTAGACTATCTACCAGTTCTGGAAAACCCTGTAGGTTTTGAAGCCGGACTTAAAGTGTAGTTGCCGCTTGAGGTAGACAGACGTCGTGGAGCAGCTCCCAGGAGCAGTGGTAGGCTAATTGTATTTTCTACTGCAGCTCAGGGTTCCTCCAGAGCGCAGACACCCTTTGCATGAAGGAAGGCATGGAACGTTGATAACTGGGTTGCTTTCAAGCTATCGCAATCCAGGTGTCTAAACAACGAAGCCCTTCACTGCCCATCAGTTGGCATCTAGCTGTTCCCGACGGTAGATGGCTCAAGGCTCCCCGAAGACACAGGCAGTCCTTTCTCAGTACGTTTTGGAACCTAGCGCTGACAAGTGAGTCCAAAAGAGAGCTGATATGCTTCCTAGAGTTCAAGAACCACAGGGACTAAGGCTCTATGCAATCGGTTGTTTCGCTAAGTCTGTCATGAGAACACCTGGACGTTAGCTTGAGGCTAGAGGCCCCATGTGGTGGGCCCATTCCCTGAAGACTACTGAAGGATGACCACCTACCAAGGGATGGCAACCTCCAAGTTTCTTGCCTAGAAACTCACGTCATCACCAGGGCAATTGTGTTACGAAGAGAAGCTGTGCAGCAACAGTGTTTCTTGGGGAGAATTGAGCCCGCGGCTCTGTAAATCCCAATGAGGAAAATAAAGTTTCACTCGCAGCCTTACTTTCAAAAGGGACCACACAGAGCATTCACCCTGCTGTGTCTTTCTCTAGTTTGTACTCCCAAGGTGCGTTAGAAGGGAGATACTTGAGTTGTTTCACTTACCACATGCTAGATGTTTAGCAAAAGAAGGCCTTTACTGCCCTTCTTTTGGCATATGGTTGTCCTCAGCCGAACAGTTCTCTCAGCTCCTAGAAGCGATGGGCGGTCCCTTGTGTACATCTTGGATCCCAGTGCAGACCTGTTAGTCCTAAGACACCAGAAATGCTTCCTACACTTAAAGCACCGCTTTGACAAACGCTGCCTGGAACCTGTTGCCTGCCTATCTATCTGTGTGACGAACAAAACAGTAACTTAGCTTGGAGCCAGTCCTATATTTTTGGCTTACTCACCGACGATTGCTGAGGGATGAGCACTTAGCAGGGACTGAAAGGCCACGTTTGCCTCACGGGGGGCGGGGATATGACTTGTCCTCACAAGGCAATTGTGCAATGAAGAAAAGATAGGCCACTACACTGTTCATCAGGTAACCTTGAGGCCGCGTGTCGTCATTCCAGTGTGCCAAATAAACTTCCCATCACGGTTCAGTTTCCAAGGCGAGGGCACAGCGTCTTATGCTGCAGTTTCTGACTCCCTACTGGACGTTCAGCTGACCACCTAGACCCTTTCGTGAGTCAACTTTGTGATACACTTTGTGATACGGGGTCGTGATGGTGGTGAAAGGATTAGCAAGTCATGGGTTAGTGAGGCCGGTGTGTACAATGTATCTCCAGAGTACCTGGCTTTCAAGGGAGAGCCTGAAATTTTTCAGGCTACACTGAAAGTCCAGTGGCCGCCTGGGGTAAATTGCATCACGTGCGAGTGCCCTGAAGGCGGGGTCGAATCACTGTATGTTTTGTGTGCTCTGGGTTCGGCAGAAAAGCAGACACGTTTTGCATGAAGGAATGAACAGAACGCTGATAGCTGGCTGTTTCTAAGCTATCCCAACCTAGGTGTTTCTCTGACGAAGCCCTTCGCTGCCCATGATTGCGGCATCTAGCTGCTGCCAGCGGTGCATTGCTCACAACTCCCTGAAGACACAGGAGGCCCTTTTAGTCCGTTTCGGATCCTAGTACAGCCCCGCGACTCAAGAGAGGACCTGATATGCTTCCTAGGGTTCGAGAAACCCAGGGACTAAGGCTGCATGGGGTCTGTCGCATGCCTACCTGGTTCATGAGAAAACCTGAACATTAGCTTAAGGCCAGAGGCGCCGTGTGGTTCTCCCCTTCCCTGAGGACAACTGAAGTAGGAGCACTTACCGAGGAACGGCAACATCCAATCTCCTTCCAGGAAACTCACTTGTCATCACAAAGGCAACTGTGCAACAACACTGTTTCCCAGGGAGAACTGAGCCCGCAGCTCTCTAAATCCCAATGAGGAAAATAAAGTTTCCCTTCAAGCCTTAGTTTCAAAATGGACCGCAGAGCATTCACCCTGTTGTATCCGTCACTCCATGGCACGTCCAAGGTGCGCATAGAACGGAGATACTACATTCGTTTCAACTTGCCGCATCCTAGCATTTTAACAAAAGACGCCCTTCACAGCCCTTCTTTCAGCCTATAGTTGCCCTCAACTGAGCTTCGCTCACAAGGCCCAGAAAGGACGGGCAGTCTGTCGTTTACATCTTGGATCCTAGTGCAGACCCCCGTGTCCTAAGACACCAGAAACGCTTCCTAGATTTAAAGCACCGCTTTGACAAAGGCTGCCGTGAGCTTGCGGCCCGCCTATGTCTGTGATGAGAGACGTAGAACGTTGGCTTGAGGCGAGTCGTCCGGGGTTGTGGGCGTACTCACGAATGATTTTTGAGGGAGGAGGCCGTGGCAGGAATTGAAAGCCAAGTGCTCTTTCGTGGAAGATAACTAGTCCTCCCAAAGACGACTGTGCAGCAAAGAGAAGATGGGCAACAACAGTGTTTACCAGGTAACCCTGAGGCCGCAAACTCTCTACTTTGCAATGAGGAAAATCAACTTCCCAGGAAGACTCAATTCCCAGCAGGACAAAGCAGCATATTACCAAGTCGCATCGGACTCTCTCTTGTACATCCCGTGGACACAGTGGCTCGTGACCCTAGTCACCATTGCCATGCTGGGAGTCCTTACTGTGGTGTAAGGATATCAAGGGGAGGGCTTAGTTAGGCCTAGGTGACGGTACTTCTCTAGACTATCTACCAGTTCTGGAAAACCCTGTAGGTTTTGAAGCCGGACTTAAAGTGTAGTTGCCGCTTGAGGTAGACAGACGTCGTGGAGCAGCTCCCAGGAGCAGTGGTAGGCTAATTGTATTTTCTACTGCAGCTCAGGGTTCCTCCAGAGCGCAGACACCCTTTGCATGAAGGAAGGCATGGAACGTTGATAACTGGGTTGCTTTCAAGCTATCGCAATCCAGGTGTCTAAACAACGAAGCCCTTCACTGCCCATCAGTTGGCATCTAGCTGTTCCCGACGGTAGATGGCTCAAGGCTCCCCGAAGACACAGGCAGTCCTTTCTCAGTACGTTTTGGAACCTAGCGCTGACAAGTGAGTCCAAAAGAGAGCTGATATGCTTCCTAGAGTTCAAGAACCACAGGGACTAAGGCTCTATGCAATCGGTTGTTTCGCTAAGTCTGTCATGAGAACACCTGGACGTTAGCTTGAGGCTAGAGGCCCCATGTGGTGGGCCCATTCCCTGAAGACTACTGAAGGATGACCACCTACCAAGGGATGGCAACCTCCAAGTTTCTTGCCTAGAAACTCACGTCATCACCAGGGCAATTGTGTTACGAAGAGAAGCTGTGCAGCAACAGTGTTTCTTGGGGAGAATTGAGCCCGCGGCTCTGTAAATCCCAATGAGGAAAATAAAGTTTCACTCGCAGCCTTACTTTCAAAAGGGACCACACAGAGCATTCACCCTGCTGTGTCTTTCTCTAGTTTGTACTCCCAAGGTGTGTTAGAAGGGAGATACTTGAGTTGTTTCACTTACCACATGCTAGATGTTTAGCAAAAGAAGGCCTTTACTGCCCTTCTTTTGGCATATGGTTGTCCTCAGCCGAACAGTTCTCTCAGCTCCTAGAAGCGATGGGCGGTCCCTTGTGTACATCTTGGATCCCAGTGCAGACCTGTTAGTCCTAAGACACCAGAAATGCTTCCTACACTTAAAGCACCGCTTTGACAAATGCTGCCTGGAACCTGTTGCCTGCCTATCTATCTGTGTGACGAACAAAACAGTAACTTAGCTTGGAGCCAGTCCTCCTATATTTTTGGCTTACTCACCGACGATTGCTGAGGGATGAGCACTTAGCAGGGACTGAAAGGCCACGTTTGCCTCACGGGGGGCGGGGATATGACTTGTCCTCACAAGGCAATTGTGCAATGAAGAAAAGATAGGCCACTACACTGTTCATCAGGTAACCTTGAGGCCGCGTGTCGTCATTCCAGTGTGCCAAATAAACTTCCCATCACGGTTCAGTTTCCAAGGCGAGGGCACAGCGTCTTATGCTGCAGTTTCTGACTCCCTACTGGACGTTCAGCTGACCACCTAGACCCTTTCGTGAGTCAACTTTGTGATACACTTTGTGATACGGGGTCGTGATGGTGGTGAAAGGATTAGCAAGTCATGGGTTAGTGAGGCCGGTGTGTACAATGTATCTCCAGAGTACCTGGCTTTCAAGGGAGAGCCTGAAAATTTTTCAGGCTACACTGAAAGTCCAGTGGCCGCCTGGGGTAAATTGCATCACGTGCGAGTGCCCTGAAGGCGGGGTCGAATCACTGTATGTTTTGTGTGCTCTGGGTTCGGCAGAAAAGCAGACACGTTTTGCATGAAGGAATGAACAGAACGCTGATAGCTGGCTGTTTCTAAGCTATCCCAACCTAGGTGTTTCTCTGACGAAGCCCTTCACTGCCCATGATTGCGGCATCTAGCTGCTGCCAGCGGTGCATTGCTCACAACTCCCTGAAGACACAGGAGGCCCTTTTAGTCCGTTTCGGATCCTAGTACAGCCCCGCGACTCAAGAGAGGACCTGATATGCTTCCTAGGGTTCGAGAAACCCAGGGACTAAGGCTGCATGGGGTCTGTCGCATGCCTACCTGGTTCATGAGAAAACCTGAACATTAGCTTAAGGCCAGAGGCGCCGTGTGGTTCTCCCCTTCCCTGAGGACAACTGAAGTAGGAGCACTTACCGAGGAACGGCAACATCCAATCTCCTTCCAGGAAACTCACTTGTCATCACAAAGGCAACTGTGCAACAACACTGTTTCCCAGGGAGAACTGAGCCCGCAGCTCTCTAAATCCCAATGAGGAAAATAAAGTTTCCCTTCAAGCCTTAGTTTCAAAATGGACCGCAGAGCATTCACCCTGTTGTATCCGTCACTCCATGGCACGTCCAAGGTGCGCATAGAACGGAGATACTACATTCGTTTCAACTTGCCGCATCCTAGCATTTTAACAAAAGACGCCCTTCACAGCCCTTCTTTCAGCCTATAGTTGCCCTCAACTGAGCTTCGCTCACAAGGCCCAGAAAGGACGGGCAGTCCGTCGTTTACATCTTGGATCCTAGTGCAGACCCCCGTGTCCTAAGACACCAGAAACGCTTCCTAGATTTAAAGCACCGCTTTGACAAAGGCTGCCGTGAGCTTGCGGCCCGCCTATGTCTGTGATGAGAGACGTAGAACGTTGGCTTGAGGCGAGTCGTCCGGGGTTGTGGGCGTACTCACGAATGATTTTTGAGGGAGGAGGCCGTGGCAGGAATTGAAAGCCAAGTGCTCTTTCGTGGAAGATAACTAGTCCTCCCAAAGACGACTGTGCAGCAAAGAGAAGATGGGCAACAACAGTGTTTACCAGGTAACCCTGAGGCCGCAAACTCTCTACTTTGCAATGAGGAAAATCAACTTCCCAGGAAGACTCAATTCCCAGCAGGACAAAGCAGCATATTACCAAGTCGCATCGGACTCTCTCTTGTACATCCCGTGGACACAGTGGCTCGTGACCCTAGTCACCATTGCCATGCTGGGAGTCCTGACTGTGGTGTCAGGATATCAAGGGGAGGGCTTAGTTAGGCCTAGGTGACGGTACTTCTCTAGACTATCTACCAGTTCTGGAAAACCCTGTAGGTTTTGAAGCCGGACTTAAAGTGTAGTTGCCGCTTGAGGTAGACAGACGTCGTGGAGCAGCTCCCAGGAGCAGTGGTAGGCTAATTGTATTTTCTACTGCAGCTCAGGGTTCCTCCAGAGCGCAGACACCCTTTGCATGAAGGAAGGCATGGAACGTTGATAACTGGGTTGCTTTCAAGCTATCGCAATCCAGGTGTCTAAACAACAAAGCCCTTCACTGCCCATCAGTTGGCATCTAGCTGTTCCCGACGGTAGATGGCTCAAGGCTCCCCGAAGACACAGGCAGTCCTTTCTCAGTACGTTTTGGAACCTAGCGCTGACAAGTGAGTCCAAAAGAGAGCTGATATGCTTCCTAGAGTTCAAGAACCACAGGGACTAAGGCTCTATGCAATCGGTTGTTTCGCTAAGTCTGTCATGAGAACACCTGGACGTTAGCTTGAGGCTAGAGGCCCCATGTGGTGGGCCCATTCCCTGAAGACTACTGAAGGATGACCACCTACCAAGGGATGGCAACCTCCAAGTTTCTTGCCTAGAAACTCACGTCATCACCAGGGCAATTGTGTTACGAAGAGAAGCTGTGCAGCAACAGTGTTTCTTGGGGAGAATTGAGCCCGCGGCTCTGTAAATCCCAATGAGGAAAATAAAGTTTCACTCGCAGCCTTACTTTCAAAAGGGACCACACAGAGCATTCACCCTGCTGTGTCTTTCTCTAGTTTGTACTCCCAAGGTGTGTTAGAAGGGAGATACTTGAGTTGTTTCACTTACCACATGCTAGATGTTTAGCAAAAGAAGGCCTTTACTGCCCTTCTTTTGGCATATGGTTGTCCTCAGCCGAACAGTTCTCTCAGCTCCTAGAAGCGATGGGCGGTCCCTTGTGTACATCTTGGATCCCAGTGCAGACCTGTTAGTCCTAAGACACCAGAAATGCTTCCTACACTTAAAGCACCGCTTTGACAAATGCTGCCTGGAACCTGTTGCCTGCCTATCTATCTGTGTGACGAACAAAACAGTAACTTAGCTTGGAGCCAGTCCTCCTATATTTTTGGCTTACTCACCGACGATTGCTGAGGGATGAGCACTTAGCAGGGACTGAAAGGCCACGTTTGCCTCACGGGGGGCGGGGATATGACTTGTCCTCACAAGGCAATTGTGCAATGAAGAAAAGATAGGCCACTACACTGTTCATCAGGTAACCTTGAGGCCGCGTGTCGTCATTCCAGTGTGCCAAATAAACTTCCCATCACGGTTCAGTTTCCAAGGCGAGGGCACAGCGTCTTATGCTGCAGTTTCTGACTCCCTACTGGACGTTCAGCTGACCACCTAGACCCTTTCGTGAGTCAACTTTGTGATACACTTTGTGATACGGGGTCGTGATGGTGGTGAAAGGATTAGCAAGTCATGGGTTAGTGAGGCCGGTGTGTACAATGTATCTCCAGAGTACCTGGCTTTCAAGGGAGAGCCTGAAAATTTTTCAGGCTACACTGAAAGTCCAGTGGCCGCCTGGGGTAAATTGCATCACGTGCGAGTGCCCTGAAGGCGGGGTCGAATCACTGTATGTTTTGTGTGCTCTGGGTTCGGCAGAAAAGCAGACACGTTTTGCATGAAGGAATGAACAGAACGCTGATAGCTGGCTGTTTCTAAGCTATCCCAACCTAGGTGTTTCTCTGACGAAGCCCTTCACTGCCCATGATTGCGGCATCTAGCTGCTGCCAGCGGTGCATTGCTCACAACTCCCTGAAGACACAGGAGGCCCTTTTAGTCCGTTTCGGATCCTAGTACAGCCCCGCGACTCAAGAGAGGACCTGATATGCTTCCTAGGGTTCGAGAAACCCAGGGACTAAGGCTGCATGGGGTCTGTCGCATGCCTACCTGGTTCATGAGAAAACCTGAACATTAGCTTAAGGCCAGAGGCGCCGTGTGGTTCTCCCCTTCCCTGAGGACAACTGAAGTAGGAGCACTTACCGAGGAACGGCAACATCCAATCTCCTTCCAGGAAACTCACTTGTCATCACAAAGGCAACTGTGCAACAACACTGTTTCCCAGGGAGAACTGAGCCCGCAGCTCTCTAAATCCCAATGAGGAAAATAAAGTTTCCCTTCAAGCCTTAGTTTCAAAATGGACCGCAGAGCATTCACCCTGTTGTATCCGTCACTCCATGGCACGTCCAAGGTGCGCATAGAACGGAGATACTACATTCGTTTCAACTTGCCGCATCCTAGCATTTTAACAAAAGACGCCCTTCACAGCCCTTCTTTCAGCCTATAGTTGCCCTCAACTGAGCTTCGCTCACAAGGCCCAGAAAGGACGGGCAGTCCGTCGTTTACATCTTGGATCCTAGTGCAGACCCCCGTGTCCTAAGACACCAGAAACGCTTCCTAGATTTAAAGCACCGCTTTGACAAAGGCTGCCGTGAGCTTGCGGCCCGCCTATGTCTGTGATGAGAGACGTAGAACGTTGGCTTGAGGCGAGTCGTCCGGGGTTGTGGGCGTACTCACGAATGATTTTTGAGGGAGGAGGCCGTGGCAGGAATTGAAAGCCAAGTGCTCTTTCGTGGAAGATAACTAGTCCTCCCAAAGACGACTGTGCAGCAAAGAGAAGATGGGCAACAACAGTGTTTACCAGGTAACCCTGAGGCCGCAAACTCTCTACTTTGCAATGAGGAAAATCAACTTCCCAGGAAGACTCAATTCCCAGCAGGACAAAGCAGCATATTACCAAGTCGCATCGGACTCTCTCTTGTACATCCCGTGGACACAGTGGCTCGTGACCCTAGTCACCATTGCCATGCTGGGAGTCCTGACTGTGGTGTCAGGATATCAAGGGGAGGGCTTAGTTAGGCCTAGGTGACGGTACTTCTCTAGACTATCTACCAGTTCTGGAAAACCCTGTAGGTTTTGAAGCCGGACTTAAAGTGTAGTTGCCGCTTGAGGTAGACAGACGTCGTGGAGCAGCTCCCAGGAGCAGTGGTAGGCTAATTGTATTTTCTACTGCAGCTCAGGGTTCCTCCAGAGCGCAGACACCCTTTGCATGAAGGAAGGCATGGAACGTTGATAACTGGGTTGCTTTCAAGCTATCGCAATCCAGGTGTCTAAACAACAAAGCCCTTCACTGCCCATCAGTTGGCATCTAGCTGTTCCCGACGGTAGATGGCTCAAGGCTCCCCGAAGACACAGGCAGTCCTTTCTCAGTACGTTTTGGAACCTAGCGCTGACAAGTGAGTCCAAAAGAGAGCTGATATGCTTCCTAGAGTTCAAGAACCACAGGGACTAAGGCTCTATGCAATCGGTTGTTTCGCTAAGTCTGTCATGAGAACACCTGGACGTTAGCTTGAGGCTAGAGGCCCCATGTGGTGGGCCCATTCCCTGAAGACTACTGAAGGATGACCACCTACCAAGGGATGGCAACCTCCAAGTTTCTTGCCTAGAAACTCACGTCATCACCAGGGCAATTGTGTTACGAAGAGAAGCTGTGCAGCAACAGTGTTTCTTGGGGAGAATTGAGCCCGCGGCTCTGTAAATCCCAATGAGGAAAATAAAGTTTCACTCGCAGCCTTACTTTCAAAAGGGACCACACAGAGCATTCACCCTGCTGTGTCTTTCTCTAGTTTGTACTCCCAAGGTGCGTTAGAAGGGAGATACTTGAGTTGTTTCACTTACCACATGCTAGATGTTTAGCAAAAGAAGGCCTTTACTGCCCTTCTTTTGGCATATGGTTGTCCTTAGCCGAACAGTTCTCTCAGCTCCTAGAAGCGATGGGCGGTCCCTTGTGTACATCTTGGATCCCAGTGCAGACCTGTTAGTCCTAAGACACCAGAAATGCTTCCTACACTTAAAGCACCGCTTTGACAAACGCTGCCTGGAACCTGTTGCCTGCCTATCTATCTGTGTGACGAACAAAACAGTAACTTAGCTTGGAGCCAGTCCTCCTATATTTTTGGCTTACTCACCGACGATTGCTGAGGGATGAGCACTTAGCAGGGACTGAAAGGCCACGTTTGCCTCACGGGGGGCGGGGATATGACTTGTCCTCACAAGGCAATTGTGCAATGAAGAAAAGATAGGCCACTACACTGTTCATCAGGTAACCTTGAGGCCGCGTGTCGTCATTCCAGTGTGCCAAATAAACTTCCCATCACGGTTCAGTTTCCAAGGCGAGGGCACAGCGTCTTATGCTGCAGTTTCTGACTCCCTACTGGACGTTCAGCTGACCACCTAGACCCTTTCGTGAGTCAACTTTGTGATACACTTTGTGATACGGGGTCGTGATGGTGGTGAAAGGATTAGCAAGTCATGGGTTAGTGAGGCCGGTGTGTACAATGTATCTCCAGAGTACCTGGCTTTCAAGGGAGAGCCTGAAATTTTTCAGGCTACACTGAAAGTCCAGTGGCCGCCTGGGGTAAATTGCATCACGTGCGAGTGCCCTGAAGGCGGGGTCGAATCACTGTATGTTTTGTGTGCTCTGGGTTCGGCAGAAAAGCAGACACGTTTTGCATGAAGGAATGAACAGAACGCTGATAGCTGGCTGTTTCTAAGCTATCCCAACCTAGGTGTTTCTCTGACGAAGCCCTTCGCTGCCCATGATTGCAGCATCTAGCTGCTGCCAGCGGTGCATTGCTCACAACTCCCTGAAGACACAGGAGGCCCTTTTAGTCCGTTTCGGATCCTAGTACAGCCCCGCGACTCAAGAGAGGACCTGATATGCTTCCTAGGGTTCGAGAAACCCAGGGACTAAGGCTGCATGGGGTCTGTCGCATGCCTACCTGGTTCATGAGAAAACCTGAACATTAGCTTAAGGCCAGAGGCCCCGTGTGGTTCTCCCCTTCCCTGAGGACAACTGAAGTAGGAGCACTTACCGAGGAACGGCAACATCCAATCTCCTTCCAGGAAACTCACTTGTCATCACAAAGGCAACTGTGCAACAACACTGTTTCCCAGGGAGAACTGAGCCCGCAGCTCTCTAAATCCCAATGAGGAAAATAAAGTTTCCCTTCAAGCCTTAGTTTCAAAATGGACCGCAGAGCATTCACCCTGTTGTATCCGTCACTCCATGGCACGTCCAAGGTGCGCATAGAACGGAGATACTACATTCGTTTCAACTTGCCGCATCCTAGCATTTTAACAAAAGACGCCCTTCACAGCCCTTCTTTCAGCCTATAGTTGCCCTCAACTGAGCTTCGCTCACAAGGCCCAGAAAGGACGGGCAGTCCGTCGTTTACATCTTGGATCCTAGTGCAGACCCCCGTGTCCTAAGACACCAGAAACGCTTCCTAGATTTAAAGCACCGCTTTGACAAAGGCTGCCGTGAGCTTGCGGCCCGCCTATGTCTGTGATGAGAGACGTAGAACGTTGGCTTGAGGCGAGTCGTCCGGGGTTGTGGGCGTACTCACGAATGATTTTTGAGGGAGGAGGCCGTGGCAGGAATTGAAAGCCAAGTGCTCTTTCGTGGAAGATAACTAGTCCTCCCAAAGACGACTGTGCAGCAAAGAGAAGATGGGCAACAACAGTGTTTACCAGGTAACCCTGAGGCCGCAAACTCTCTACTTTGCAATGAGGAAAATCAACTTCCCAGGAAGACTCAATTCCCAGCAGGACAAAGCAGCATATTACCAAGTCGCATCGGACTCTCTCTTGTACATCCCGTGGACACAGTGGCTCGTGACACTAGTCACCATTGCCATGCTGGGAGTCCTTACTGTGGTGTAAGGATATCAAGGGGAGGGCTTAGTTAGGCCTAGGTGACGGTACTTCTCTAGACTATCTACCAGTTCTGGAAAACCCTGTAGGTTTTGAAGCCGGACTTAAAGTGTAGTTGCCGCTTGAGGTAGACAGACGTCGTGGAGCAGCTCCCAGGAGCAGTGGTAGGCTAATTGTATTTTCTACTGCAGCTCAGGGTTCCTCCAGAGCGCAGACACCCTTTGCATGAAGGAAGGCATGGAACGTTGATAACTGGGTTGCTTTCAAGCTATCGCAATCCAGGTGTCTAAACAACGAAGCCCTTCACTGCCCATCAGTTGGCATCTAGCTGTTCCCGACGGTAGATGGCTCAAGGCTCCCCGAAGACACAGGCAGTCCTTTCTCAGTACGTTTTGGAACCTAGCGCTGACAAGTGAGTCCAAAAGAGAGCTGATATGCTTCCTAGAGTTCAAGAACCACAGGGACTAAGGCTCTATGCAATCGGTTGTTTCGCTAAGTCTGTCATGAGAACACCTGGACGTTAGCTTGAGGCTAGAGGCCCCATGTGGTGGGCCCATTCCCTGAAGACTACTGAAGGATGACCACCTACCAAGGGATGGCAACCTCCAAGTTTCTTGCCTAGAAACTCACGTCATCACCAGGGCAATTGTGTTACGAAGAGAAGCTGTGCAGCAACAGTGTTTCTTGGGGAGAATTGAGCCCGCGGCTCTGTAAATCCCAATGAGGAAAATAAAGTTTCACTCGCAGCCTTACTTTCAAAAGGGACCACACAGAGCATTCACCCTGCTGTGTCTTTCTCTAGTTTGTACTCCCAAGGTGCGTTAGAAGGGAGATACTTGAGTTGTTTCACTTACCACATGCTAGATGTTTAGCAAAAGAAGGCCTTTACTGCCCTTCTTTTGGCATATGGTTGTCCTCAGCCGAACAGTTCTCTCAGCTCCTAGAAGCGATGGGCGGTCCCTTGTGTACATCTTGGATCCCAGTGCAGACCTGTTAGTCCTAAGACACCAGAAATGCTTCCTACACTTAAAGCACCGCTTTGACAAACGCTGCCTGGAACCTGTTGCCTGCCTATCTATCTGTGTGACGAACAAAACAGTAACTTAGCTTGGAGCCAGTCCTCCTATATTTTTGGCTTACTCACCGACGATTGCTGAGGGATGAGCACTTAGCAGGGACTGAAAGGCCACGTTTGCCTCACGGGGGGCGGGGATATGACTTGTCCTCACAAGGCAATTGTGCAATGAAGAAAAGATAGGCCACTACACTGTTCATCAGGTAACCTTGAGGCCGCGTGTCGTCATTCCAGTGTGCCAAATAAACTTCCCATCACGGTTCAGTTTCCAAGGCGAGGGCACAGCGTCTTATGCTGCAGTTTCTGACTCCCTACTGGACGTTCAGCTGACCACCTAGACCCTTTCGTGAGTCAACTTTGTGATACACTTTGTGATACGGGGTCGTGATGGTGGTGAAAGGATTAGCAAGTCATGGGTTAGTGAGGCCGGTGTGTACAATGTATCTCCAGAGTACCTGGCTTTCAAGGGAGAGCCTGAAATTTTTCAGGCTACACTGAAAGTCCAGTGGCCGCCTGGGGTAAATTGCATCACGTGCGAGTGCCCTGAAGGCGGGGTCGAATCACTGTATGTTTTGTGTGCTCTGGGTTCGGCAGAAAAGCAGACACGTTTTGCATGAAGGAATGAACAGAACGCTGATAGCTGGCTGTTTCTAAGCTATCCCAACCTAGGTGTTTCTCTGACGAAGCCCTTCGCTGCCCATGATTGCGGCATCTAGCTGCTGCCAGCGGTGCATTGCTCACAACTCCCTGAAGACACAGGAGGCCCTTTTAGTCCGTTTCGGATCCTAGTACAGCCCCGCGACTCAAGAGAGGACCTGATATGCTTCCTAGGGTTCGAGAAACCCAGGGACTAAGGCTGCATGGGGTCTGTCGCATGCCTACCTGGTTCATGAGAAAACCTGAACATTAGCTTAAGGCCAGAGGCCCCGTGTGGTTCTCCCCTTCCCTGAGGACAACTGAAGTAGGAGCACTTACCGAGGAACGGCAACATCCAATCTCCTTCCAGGAAACTCACTTGTCATCACAAAGGCAACTGTGCAACAACACTGTTTCCCAGGGAGAACTGAGCCCGCAGCTCTCTAAATCCCAATGAGGAAAATAAAGTTTCCCTTCAAGCCTTAGTTTCAAAATGGACCGCAGAGCATTCACCCTGTTGTATCCGTCACTCCATGGCACGTCCAAGGTGCGCATAGAACGGAGATACTACATTCATTTCAACTTGCCGCATCCTAGCATTTTAACAAAAGACGCCCTTCACAGCCCTTCTTTCAGCCTATAGTTGCCCTCAACTGAGCTTCGCTCACAAGGCCCAGAAAGGACGGGCAGTCCGTCGTTTACATCTTGGATCCTAGTGCAGACCCCCGTGTCCTAAGACACCAGAAACGCTTCCTAGATTTAAAGCACCGCTTTGACAAACGCTGCCGTGAGCTTGCGGCCCGCCTATGTCTGTGATGAGAGACGTAGAACGTTGGCTTGAGGCGAGTCGTCCGGGGTTGTGGGCGTACTCACGAATGATATTTGAGGGAGGAGGCCGTGGCAGGAATTGAAAGCCAAGTGCTCTTTCGTGGAAGATAACTAGTCCTCCCAAAGACGACTGTGCAGCAAAGAGAAGATGGGCAACAACAGTGTTTACCAGGTAACCCTGAGGCCGCAAACTCTCTACTTTGCAATGAGGAAAATCAACTTCCCAGGAAGACTCAATTCCCAGCAGGACAAAGCAGCATATTACCAAGTCGCATCGGACTCTCTCTTGTACATCCCGTGGACACAGTGGCTCGTGACCCTAGTCACCATTGCCATGCTGGGAGTCCTTACTGTGGTGTAAGGATATCAAGGGGAGGGCTTAGTTAGGCCTAGGTGACGGTACTTCTCTAGACTATCTACCAGTTCTGGAAAACCCTGTAGGTTTTGAAGCCGGACTTAAAGTGTAGTTGCCGCTTGAGGTAGACAGACGTCGTGGAGCAGCTCCCAGGAGCAGTGGTAGGCTAATTGTATTTTCTACTGCAGCTCAGGGTTCCTCCAGAGCGCAGACACCCTTTGCATGAAGGAAGGCATGGAACGTTGATAACTGGGTTGCTTTCAAGCTATCGCAATCCAGGTGTCTAAACAACGAAGCCCTTCACTGCCCATCAGTTGGCATCTAGCTGTTCCCGACGGTAGATGGCTCAAGGCTCCCCGAAGACACAGGCAGTCCTTTCTCAGTACGTTTTGGAACCTAGCGCTGACAAGTGAGTCCAAAAGAGAGCTGATATGCTTCCTAGAGTTCAAGAACCACAGGGACTAAGGCTCTATGCAATCGGTTGTTTCGCTAAGTCTGTCATGAGAACACCTGGACGTTAGCTTGAGGCTAGAGGCCCCATGTGGTGGGCCCATTCCCTGAAGACTACTGAAGGATGACCACCTACCAAGGGATGGCAACCTCCAAGTTTCTTGCCTAGAAACTCACGTCATCACCAGGGCAATTGTGTTACGAAGAGAAGCTGTGCAGCAACAGTGTTTCCTGGGGAGAATTGAGCCCGCGGCTCTGTAAATCCCAATGAGGAAAATAAAGTTTCACTCGCAGCCTTACTTTCAAAAGGGACCACACAGAGCATTCACCCTGCTGTGTCTTTCTCTAGTTTGTACTCCCAAGGTGCGTTAGAAGGGAGATACTTGAGTTGTTTCACTTACCACATGCTAGATGTTTAGCAAAAGAAGGCCTTTACTGCCCTTCTTTTGGCATATGGTTGTCCTCAGCCGAACAGTTCTCTCAGCTCCTAGAAGCGATGGGCGGTCCCTTGTGTACATCTTGGATCCCAGTGCAGACCTGTTAGTCCTAAGACACCAGAAATGCTTCCTACACTTAAAGCACCGCTTTGACAAACGCTGCCTGGAACCTGTTGCCTGCCTATCTATCTGTGTGACGAACAAAACAGTAACTTAGCTTGGAGCCAGTCCTCCTATATTTTTGGCTTACTCACCGACGATTGCTGAGGGATGAACACTTAGCAGGGACTGAAAGGCCACGTTTGCCTCATGGGGGGCGGGGATATGACTTGTCCTCACAAGGCAATTGTGCAATGAAGAAAAGATAGGCCACTACACTGTTCATCAGGTAACCTTGAGGCCGCGTGTCATCATTCCAGTGTGCCAAATAAACTTCCCATCACGGTTCAGTTTCCAAGGTGAGGGCACAGCGTCTTATGCTGCAGTTTCTGACTCCCTACTGGACGTTCAGCTGACCACCTAGACCCTTTCGTGAGTCAACTTTGTGATACACTTTGTGATACGGGGTCGTGATGGTGGTGAAAGGATTAGCAAGTCATGGGTTAGTGAGGCCGGTGTGTACAATGTATCTCCAGAGTACCTGGCTTTCAAGGGAGAGCCTGAAATTTTTCAGGCTACACTGAAAGTCCAGTGGCCGCCTGGGGTAAATTGCATCACGTGCGAGTGCCCTGAAGGCGGGGTCGAATCACTGTATGTTTTGTGTGCTCTGGGTTCGGCAGAAAAGCAGACACGTTTTGCATGAAGGAATGAACAGAACGCTGATAGCTGGCTGTTTCTAAGCTATCCCAACCTAGGTGTTTCTCTGACGAAGCCCTTCGCTGCCCATGATTGCAGCATCTAGCTGCTGCCAGCGGTGCATTGCTCACAACTCCCTGAAGACACAGGAGGCCCTTTTAGTCCGTTTCGGATCCTAGTACAGCCCCGCGACTCAAGAGAGGACCTGATATGCTTCCTAGGGTTCGAGAAACCCAGGGACTAAGGCTGCATGGGGTCTGTCGCATGCCTACCTGGTTCATGAGAAAACCTGAACATTAGCTTAAGGCCAGAGGCCCCGTGTGGTTCTCCCCTTCCCTGAGGACAACTGAAGTAGGAGCACTTACCGAGGAACGGCAACATCCAATCTCCTTCCAGGAAACTCACTTGTCATCACAAAGGCAACTGTGCAACAACACTGTTTCCCAGGGAGAACTGAGCCCGCAGCTCTCTAAATCCCAATGAGGAAAATAAAGTTTCCCTTCAAGCCTTAGTTTCAAAATGGACCGCAGAGCATTCACCCTGTTGTATCCGTCACTCCATGGCACGTCCAAGGTGCGCATAGAACGGAGATACTACATTCGTTTCAACTTGCCGCATCCTAGCATTTTAACAAAAGACGCCCTTCACAGCCCTTCTTTCAGCCTATAGTTGCCCTCAACTGAGCTTCGCTCACAAGGCCCAGAAAGGACGGGCAGTCCGTCGTTTACATCTTGGATCCTAGTGCAGACCCCCGTGTCCTAAGACACCAGAAACGCTTCCTAGATTTAAAGCACCGCTTTGACAAAGGCTGCCGTGAGCTTGCGGCCCGCCTATGTCTGTGATGAGAGACGTAGAACGTTGGCTTGAGGCGAGTCGTCCGGGGTTGTGGGCGTACTCACGAATGATTTTTGAGGGAGGAGGCCGTGGCAGGAATTGAAAGCCAAGTGCTCTTTCGTGGAAGATAACTAGTCCTCCCAAAGACGACTGTGCAGCAAAGAGAAGATGGGCAACAACAGTGTTTACCAGGTAACCCTGAGGCCGCAAACTCTCTACTTTGCAATGAGGAAAATCAACTTCCCAGGAAGACTCAATTCCCAGCAGGACAAAGCAGCATATTACCAAGTCGCATCGGACTCTCTCTTGTACATCCCGTGGACACAGTGGCTCGTGACACTAGTCACCATTGCCATGCTGGGAGTCCTTACTGTGGTGTAAGGATATCAAGGGGAGGGCTTAGTTAGGCCTAGGTGACGGTACTTCTCTAGACTATCTACCAGTTCTGGAAAACCCTGTAGGTTTTGAAGCCGGACTTAAAGTGTAGTTGCCGCTTGAGGTAGACAGACGTCGTGGAGCAGCTCCCAGGAGCAGTGGTAGGCTAATTGTATTTTCTACTGCAGCTCAGGGTTCCTCCAGAGCGCAGACACCCTTTGCATGAAGGAAGGCATGGAACGTTGATAACTGGGTTGCTTTCAAGCTATCGCAATCCAGGTGTCTAAACAACGAAGCCCTTCACTGCCCATCAGTTGGCATCTAGCTGTTCCCGACGGTAGATGGCTCAAGGCTCCCCGAAGACACAGGCAGTCCTTTCTCAGTACGTTTTGGAACCTAGCGCTGACAAGTGAGTCCAAAAGAGAGCTGATATGCTTCCTAGAGTTCAAGAACCACAGGGACTAAGGCTCTATGCAATCGGTTGTTTCGCTAAGTCTGTCATGAGAACACCTGGACGTTAGCTTGAGGCTAGAGGCCCCATGTGGTGGGCCCATTCCCTGAAGACTACTGAAGGATGACCACCTACCAAGGGATGGCAACCTCCAAGTTTCTTGCCTAGAAACTCACGTCATCACCAGGGCAATTGTGTTACGAAGAGAAGCTGTGCAGCAACAGTGTTTCTTGGGGAGAATTGAGCCCGCGGCTCTGTAAATCCCAATGAGGAAAATAAAGTTTCACTCGCAGCCTTACTTTCAAAAGGGACCACACAGAGCATTCACCCTGCTGTGTCTTTCTCTAGTTTGTACTCCCAAGGTGCGTTAGAAGGGAGATACTTGAGTTGTTTCACTTACCACATGCTAGATGTTTAGCAAAAGAAGGCCTTTACTGCCCTTCTTTTGGCATATGGTTGTCCTCAGCCGAACAGTTCTCTCAGCTCCTAGAAGCGATGGGCGGTCCCTTGTGTACATCTTGGATCCCAGTGCAGACCTGTTAGTCCTAAGACACCAGAAATGCTTCCTACACTTAAAGCACCGCTTTGACAAACGCTGCCTGGAACCTGTTGCCTGCCTATCTATCTGTGTGACGAACAAAACAGTAACTTAGCTTGGAGCCAGTCCTCCTATATTTTTGGCTTACTCACCGACGATTGCTGAGGGATGAGCACTTAGCAGGGACTGAAAGGCCACGTTTGCCTCACGGGGGGCGGGGATATGACTTGTCCTCACAAGGCAATTGTGCAATGAAGAAAAGATAGGCCACTACACTGTTCATCAGGTAACCTTGAGGCCGCGTGTCGTCATTCCAGTGTGCCAAATAAACTTCCCATCACGGTTCAGTTTCCAAGGCGAGGGCACAGCGTCTTATGCTGCAGTTTCTGACTCCCTACTGGACGTTCAGCTGACCACCTAGACCCTTTCGTGAGTCAACTTTGTGATACACTTTGTGATACGGGGTCGTGATGGTGGTGAAAGGATTAGCAAGTCATGGGTTAGTGAGGCCGGTGTGTACAATGTATCTCCAGAGTACCTGGCTTTCAAGGGAGAGCCTGAAAATTTTTCAGGCTACACTGAAAGTCCAGTGGCCGCCTGGGGTAAATTGCATCACGTGCGAGTGCCCTGAAGGCGGGGTCGAATCACTGTATGTTTTGTGTGCTCTGGGTTCGGCAGAAAAGCAGACACGTTTTGCATGAAGGAATGAACAGAACGCTGATAGCTGGCTGTTTCTAAGCTATCCCAACCTAGGTGTTTCTCTGACGAAGCCCTTCGCTGCCCATGATTGCGGCATCTAGCTGCTGCCAGCGGTGCATTGCTCACAACTCCCTGAAGACACAGGAGGCCCTTTTAGTCTGTTTCGGATCCTAGTACAGCCCCACGACTCAAGAGAGGACCTGATATGCTTCCTAGGGTTCGAGAAACCCAGGGACTAAGGCTGCATGGGGTCTGTCGCATGCCTACCTGGTTCATGAGAAAACCTGAACATTAGCTTAAGGCCAGAGGCACCGTGTGGTTCTCCCCTTCCCTGAGGACAACTGAAGTAGGAGCACTTACCGAGGAACGGCAACATCCAATCTCCTTCCAGGAAACTCACTTGTCATCACAAAGGCAACTGTGCAACAACACTGTTTCCCAGGGAGAACTGAGCCCGCAGCTCTCTAAATCCCAATGAGGAAAATAAAGTTTCCCTTCAAGCCTTAGTTTCAAAATGGACCGCAGAGCATTCACCCTGTTGTATCCGTCACTCCATGGCACGTCCAAGGTGCGCATAGAACGGAGATACTACATTCGTTTCAACTTGCCGCATCCTAGCATTTTAACAAAAGACGCCCTTCACAGCCCTTCTTTCAGCCTATAGTTGCCCTCAACTGAGCTTCGCTCACAAGGCCCAGAAAGGACGGGCAGTCCGTCGTTTACATCTTGGATCCTAGTGCAGACCCCCGTGTCCTAAGACACCAGAAACGCTTCCTAGATTTAAAGCACCGCTTTGACAAAGGCTGCCGTGAGCTTGCGGCCCGCCTATGTCTGTGATGAGAGACGTAGAACGTTGGCTTGAGGCGAGTCGTCCGGGGTTGTGGGCGTACTCACGAATGATTTTTGAGGGAGGAGGCCGTGGCAGGAATTGAAAGCCAAGTGCTCTTTCGTGGAAGATAACTAGTCCTCCCAAAGACGACTGTGCAGCAAAGAGAAGATGGGCAACAACAATGTTTACCAGGTAACCCTGAGGCCGCAAACTCTCTACTTTGCAATGAGGAAAATCAACTTCCCAGGAAGACTCAATTCCCAGCAGGACAAAGCAGCATATTACCAAGTCGCATCGGACTCTCTCTTGTACATCCCGTGGACACAGTGGCTCGTGACACTAGTCACCATTGCCATGCTGGGAGTCCTTACTGTGGTGTAAGGATATCAAGGGGAGGGCTTAGTTAGGCCTAGGTGACGGTACTTCTCTAGACTATCTACCAGTTCTGGAAAACCCTGTAGGTTTTGAAGCCGGACTTAAAGTGTAGTTGCCGCTTGAGGTAGACAGACGTCGTGGAGCAGCTCCCAGGAGCAGTGGTAGGCTAATTGTATTTTCTACTGCAGCTCAGGGTTCCTCCAGAGCGCAGACACCCTTTGCATGAAGGAAGGCATGGAACGTTGATAACTGGGTTGCTTTCAAGCTATCGCAATCCAGGTGTCTAAACAACGAAGCCCTTCACTGCCCATCAGTTGGCATCTAGCTGTTCCCGATGGTAGATGGCTCAAGGCTCCCCGAAGACACAGGCAGTCCTTTCTCAGTACGTTTTGGAACCTAGCGCTGACAAGTGAGTCCAAAAGAGAGCTGATATGCTTCCTAGAGTTCAAGAACCACAGGGACTAAGGCTCTATGCAATCGGTTGTTTTGCTAAGTCTGTCATGAGAACACCTGGACGTTAGCTTGAGGCTAGAGGCCCCATGTGGTGGGCCCATTCCCTGAAGACTACTGAAGGATGACCACCTACCAAGGGATGGCAACCTCCAAGTTTCTTGCCTAGAAACTCACATCATCACCAGGGCAATTGTGTTACGAAGAGAAGCTGTGCAGCAACAGTGTTTCTTGGGGAGAATTGAGCCCACGGCTCTGTAAATCCCAATGAGGAAAATAAAGTTTCACTCGCAGCCTTACTTTCAAAAGGGACCACACAGAGCATTCACCCTGCTGTGTCTTTCTCTAGTTTGTACTCCCAAGGTGCGTTAGAAGGGAGATACTTGAGTTGTTTCACTTACCACATGCTAGATGTTTAGCAAAAGAAGGCCTTTACTGCCCGTCTTTTGGCATATGGTTGTCCTCAGCCGAACAGTTCTCTCAGCTCCTAGAAGCGATGGGCGGTCCCTTGTGTACATCTTGGATCCCAGTGCAGACCTGTTAGTCCTAAGACACCAGAAATGCTTCCTACACTTAAAGCACCGCTTTGACAAACGCTGCCTGGAACCTGTTGCCTGCCTATCTATCTGTGTGACGAACAAAACAGTAACTTAGCTTGGAGCCAGTCCTCCTATATTTTTGGCTTACTCACCGACGATTGCTGAGGGATGAGCACTTAGCAGGGACTGAAAGGCCACGTTTGCCTCACGGGGGGCGGGGATATGACTTGTCCTCACAAGGCAATTGTGCAATGAAGAAAAGATAGGCCACTACACTGTTCATCAGGTAACCTTGAGGCCGCGTGTCGTCATTCCAGTGTGCCAAATAAACTTCCCATCACGGTTCAGTTTCCAAGGCGAGGGCACAGCGTCTTATGCTGCAGTTTCTGACTCCCTACTGGACGTTCAGCTGACCACCTAGACCCTTTCGTGAGTCAACTTTGTGATACACTTTGTGATACGGGGTCGTGATGGTGGTGAAAGGATTAGCAAGTCATGGGTTAGTGAGGCCGGTGTGTACAATGTATCTCCAGAGTACCTGGCTTTCAAGGGAGAGCCTGAAAATTTTTCAGGCTATGCTGAAAGTCCAGTGGCCGCCTGGGGTAAATTGCATCACGTGCGAGTGCCCTGAAGGCGGGGTCGAATCACTGTATGTTTTGTGTGCTCTGGGTTCGGCAGAAAAGCAGACACGTTTTGCATGAAGGAATGAACAGAACGCTGATAGCTGGCTGTTTCTAAGCTATCCCAACCTAGGTGTTTCTCTGACGAAGCCCTTCGCTGCCCATGATTGCGGCATCTAGCTGCTGCCAGCGGTGCATTGCTCACAACTCCCTGAAGACACAGGAGGCCCTTTTAGTCCGTTTCGGATCCTAGTACAGCCCCGCGACTCAAGAGAGGACCTGATATGCTTCCTAGGGTTCGAGAAACCCAGGGACTAAGGCTGCATGGGGTCTGTCGCATGCCTACCTGGTTCATGAGAAAACCTGAACATTAGCTTAAGGCCAGAGGCGCCGTGTGGTTCTCCCCTTCCCTGAGGACAACTGAAGTAGGAGCACTTACCGAGGAACGGCAACATCCAATCTCCTTCCAGGAAACTCACTTCTCATCACAAAGGCAACTGTGCAACAACACTGTTTCCCAGGGAGAACTGAGCCCGCAGCTCTCTAAATCCCAATGAGGAAAATAAAGTTTCCCTTCAAGCCTTAGTTTCAAAATGGACCGCAGAGCATTCACCCTGTTGTATCCGTCACTCCATGGCACGTCCAAGGTGCGCATAGAACGGAGATACTACATTCGTTTCAACTTGCCGCATCCTAGCATTTTAACAAAAGACGCCCTTCACAGCCCTTCTTTCAGCCTATAGTTGCCCTCAACTGAGCTTCGCTCACAAGGCCCAGAAAGGACGGGCAGTCCGTCGTTTACATCTTGGATCCTAGTGCAGACCCCCGTGTCCTAAGACACCAGAAACGCTTCCTAGATTTAAAGCACCGCTTTGACAAAGGCTGCCGTGAGCTTGCGGCCCGCCTATGTCTGTGATGAGAGACGTAGAACGTTGGCTTGAGGCGAGTCGTCCGGGGTTGTGGGCGTACTCACGAATGATTTTTGAGGGAGGAGGCCGTGGCAGGAATTGAAAGCCAAGTGCTCTTTCGTGGAAGATAACTAGTCCTCCCAAAGACGACTGTGCAGCAAAGAGAAGATGGGCAACAACAGTGTTTACCAGGTAACCCTGAGGCCGCAAACTCTCTACTTTGCAATGAGGAAAATCAACTTCCCAGGAAGACTCAATTCCCAGCAGGACAAAGCAGCATATTACCAAGTCGCATCGGACTCTCTCTTGTACATCCCGTGGACACAGTGGCTCGTGACACTAGTCACCATTGCCATGCTGGGAGTCCTTACTGTGGTGTCAGGATATCAAGGGGAGGGCTTAGTTAGGCCTAGGTGACGGTACTTCTCTAGACTATCTACCAGTTCTGGAAAACCCTGTAGGTTTTGAAGCCGGACTTAAAGTGTAGTTGCCGCTTGAGGTAGACAGACGTCGTGGAGCAGCTCCCAGGAGCAGTGGTAGGCTAATTGTATTTTCTACTGCAGCTCAGGGTTCCTCCAGAGCGCAGACACCCTTTGCATGAAGGAAGGCATGGAACGTTGATAACTGGGTTGCTTTCAAGCTATCGCAATCCAGGTGTCTAAACAACGAAGCCCTTCACTGCCCATCAGTTGGCATCTAGCTGTTCCCGACGGTAGATGGCTCAAGGCTCCCCGAAGACACAGGCAGTCCTTTCTCAGTACGTTTTGGAACCTAGCGCTGACAAGTGAGTCCAAAAGAGAGCTGATATGCTTCCTAGAGTTCAAGAACCACAGGGACTAAGGCTCTATGCAATCGGTTGTTTCGCTAAGTCTGTCATGAGAACACCTGGACGTTAGCTTGAGGCTAGAGGCCCCATGTGGTGGGCCCATTCCCTGAAGACTACTGAAGGATGACCACCTACCAAGGGATGGCAACCTCCAAGTTTCTTGCCTAGAAACTCACGTCATCACCAGGGCAATTGTGTTACGAAGAGAAGCTGTGCAGCAACAGTGTTTCTTGGGGAGAATTGAGCCCGCGGCTCTGTAAATCCCAATGAGGAAAATAAAGTTTCACTCGCAGCCTTACTTTCAAAAGGGACCACACAGAGCATTCACCCTGCTGTGTCTTTCTCTAGTTTGTACTCCCAAGGTGCGTTAGAAGGGAGATACTTGAGTTGTTTCACTTACCACATGCTAGATGTTTAGCAAAAGAAGGCCTTTACTGCCCTTCTTTTGGCATATGGTTGTCCTCAGCTGAACAGTTCTCTCAGCTCCTAGAAGCGATGGGCGGTCCCTTGAGTACATCTTGGATCCCAGTGCAGACCTGTTAGTCCTAAGACACCAGAAATGCTTCCTACACTTAAAGCACCGCTTTGACAAACGCTGCCTGGAACCTGTTGCCTGCCTATCTATCTGTGTGATGAACAAAACAGTAACTTAGCTTGGAGCCAGTCCTCCTATATTTTTGGCTTACTCACTGACGATTGCTGAGGGATGAGCACTTAGCAGGGACTGAAAGGCCACGTTTGCCTCACGGGGGGCGGGGATATGACTTGTCCTCACAAGGCAATTGTGCAATGAAGAAAAGATAGGCCACTACACTGTTCATCAGGTAACCTTGAGGCCGCGTGTCGTCATTCCAGTGTGCCAAATAAACTTCCCATCACGGTTCAGTTTCCAAGGCGAGGGCACAGCGTCTTATGCTGCAGTTTCTGACTCCCTACTGGACGTTCAGCTGACCACCTAGACCCTTTCATGAGTCAACTTTGTGATACACTTTGTGATACGGGGTCGTGATGGTGGTGAAAGGATTAGCAAGTCATGGGTTAGTGAGGCCGGTGTGTACAATGTATCTCCAGAGTACCTGGCTTTCAAGGGAGAGCCTGAAATTTTTCAGGCTACACTGAAAGTCCAGTGGCCGCCTGGGGTAAATTGCATCACGTGCGAGTGCCCTGAAGGCGGGGTCGAATCACTGTATGTTTTGTGTGCTCTGGGTTCGGCAGAAAAGCAGACACGTTTTGCATGAAGGAATGAACAGAACGCTCATAGCTGGCTGTTTCTAAGCTATCCCAACCTAGGTGTTTCTCTGACGAAGCCCTTCGCTGCCCATGATTGCGGCATCTAGCTGCTGCCAGCGGTGCATTGCTCACAACTCCCTGAAGACACAGGAGGCCCTTTTAGTCCGTTTCGGATCCTAGTACAGCCCCGCGACTCAAGAGAGGACCTGATATGCTTCCTAGGGTTCGAGAAACCCAGGGACTAAGGCTGCATGGGGTCTGTCGCATGCCTACCTGGTTCATGAGAAAACCTGAACATTAGCTTAAGGCCAGAGGCGCCGTGTGGTTCTCCCCTTCCCTGAGGACAACTGAAGTAGGAGCACTTACCGAGGAACGGCAACATCCAATCTCCTTCCAGGAAACTCACTTGTCATCACAAAGGCAACTGTGCAACAACACTGTTTCCCAGGGAGAACTGAGCCCGCAGCTCTCTAAATCCCAATGAGGAAAATAAAGTTTCCCTTCAAGCCTTAGTTTCAAAATGGACCGCAGAGCATTCACCCTGTTGTATCCGTCACTCCATGGCACGTCCAAGGTGCGCATAGAACGGAGATACTACATTCGTTTCAACTTGCCGCATCCTAGCATTTTAACAAAAGACGCCCTTCACAGCCCTTCTTTCAGCCTATAGTTGCCCTCAACTGAGCTTCGCTCACAAGGCCCAGAAAGGACGGGCAGTCCGTCGTTTACATCTTGGATCCTAGTGCAGACCCCCGTGTCCTAAGACACCAGAAACGCTTCCTAGATTTAAAGCACCGCTTTGACAAAGGCTGCCGTGAGCTTGCGGCCCGCCTATGTCTGTGATGAGAGACGTAGAACGTTGGCTTGAGGCGAGTCGTCCGGGGTTGTGGGCGTACTCACGAATGATTTTTGAGGGAGGAGGCCGTGGCAGGAATTGAAAGCCAAGTGCTCTTTCGTGGAAGATAACTAGTCCTCCCAAAGACGACTGTGCAGCAAAGAGAAGATGGGCAACAACAGTGTTTACCAGGTAACCCTGAGGCCGCAAACTCTCTACTTTGCAATGAGGAAAATCAACTTCCCAGGAAGACTCAATTCCCAGCAGGACAAAGCAGCATATTACCAAGTCGCATCGGACTCTCTCTTGTACATCCCGTGGACACAGTGGCTCGTGACACTAGTCACCATTGCCATGCTGGGAGTCCTTACTGTGGTGTAAGGATATCAAGGGGAGGGCTTAGTTAGGCCTAGGTGACGGTACTTCTCTAGACTATCTACCAGTTCTGGAAAACCCTGTAGGTTTTGAAGCCGGACTTAAAGTGTAGTTGCCGCTTGAGGTAGACAGACGTCGTGGAGCAGCTCCCAGGAGCAGTGGTAGGCTAATTGTATTTTCTACTGCAGCTCAGGGTTCCTCCAGAGCGCAGACACCCTTTGCATGAAGGAAGGCATGGAACGTTGATAACTGGGTTGCTTTCAAGCTATCGCAATCCAGGTGTCTAAACAACGAAGCCCTTCACTGCCCATCAGTTGGCATCTAGCTGTTCCCGACGGTAGATGGCTCAAGGCTCCCCGAAGACACAGGCAGTCCTTTCTCAGTACGTTTTGGAACCTAGCGCTGACAAGTGAGTCCAAAAGAGAGCTGATATGCTTCCTAGAGTTCAAGAACCACAGGGACTAAGGCTCTATGCAATCGGTTGTTTCGCTAAGTCTGTCATGAGAACACCTGGACGTTAGCTTGAGGCTAGAGGCCCCATGTGGTGGGCCCATTCCCTGAAGACTACTGAAGGATGACCACCTACCAAGGGATGGCAACCTCCAAGTTTCTTGCCTAGAAACTCACGTCATCACCAGGGCAATTGTGTTACGAAGAGAAGCTGTGCAGCAACAGTGTTTCTTGGGGAGAATTGAGCCCGCGGCTCTGTAAATCCCAATGAGGAAAATAAAGTTTCACTCGCAGCCTTACTTTCAAAAGGGACCACACAGAGCATTCACCCTGCTGTGTCTTTCTCTAGTTTGTACTCCCAAGGTGCGTTAGAAGGGAGATACTTGAGTTGTTTCACTTACCACATGCTAGATGTTTAGCAAAAGAAGGCCTTTACTGCCCTTCTTTTGGCATATGGTTGTCCTCAGCCGAACAGTTCTCTCAGCTCCTAGAAGCGATGGGCGGTCCCTTGTGTACATCTTGGATCCCAGTGCAGACCTGTTAGTCCTAAGACACCAGAAATGCTTCCTACACTTAAAGCACCGCTTTGACAAACGCTGCCTGGAACCTGTTGCCTGCCTATCTATCTGTGTGATGAACAAAACAGTAACTTAGCTTGGAGCCAGTCCTCCTATATTTTTGGCTTACTCACTGACGATTGCTGAGGGATGAGCACTTAGCAGGGACTGAAAGGCCACGTTTGCCTCACGGGGGGCGGGGATATGACTTGTCCTCACAAGGCAATTGTGCAATGAAGAAAAGATAGGCCACTACACTGTTCATCAGGTAACCTTGAGGCCGCGTGTCGTCATTCCAGTGTGCCAAATAAACTTCCCATCACGGTTCAGTTTCCAAGGCGAGGGCACAGCGTCTTATGCTGCAGTTTCTGACTCCCTACTGGACGTTCAGCTGACCACCTAGACCCTTTCGTGAGTCAACTTTGTGATACACTTTGTGATACGGGGTCGTGATGGTGGTGAAAGGATTAGCAAGTCATGGGTTAGTGAGGCCGGTGTGTACAATGTATCTCCAGAGTACCTGGCTTTCAAGGGAGAGCCTGAAATTTTTCAGGCTACACTGAAAGTCCAGTGGCCGCCTGGGGTAAATTGCATCACGTGCGAGTGCCCTGAAGGCGGGGTCGAATCACTGTATGTTTTGTGTGCTCTGGGTTCGGCAGAAAAGCAGACACGTTTTGCATGAAGGAATGAACAGAACACTGATAGCTGGCTGTTTCTAAGCTATCCCAACCTAGGTGTTTCTCCGACGAAGCCCTTCGCTGCCCATGATTGCGGCATCTAGCTGCTGCCAGCGGTGCATTGCTCACAACTCCCTGAAGACACAGGAGGCCCTTTTAGTCCGTTTCGGATCCTAGTACAGCCCCGTGACTCAAGAGAGGACCTGATATGCTTCCTAGGGTTCGAGAAACCCAGGGACTAAGGCTGCATGGGGTCTGTCGCATGCCTACCTGGTTCATGAGAAAACCTGAACATTAGCTTAAGGCCAGAGGCCCCGTGTGGTTCTCCCCTTCCCTGAGGACAACTGAAGTAGGAGCACTTACCGAGGAACGGCAACATCCAATCTCCTTCCAGGAAACTCACTTGTCATCACAAAGGCAACTGTGCAACAACACTGTTTCCCAGGGAGAACTGAGCCCGCAGCTCTCTAAATCCCAATGAGGAAAATAACGTTTCCCTTCAAGCCTTAGTTTCAAAATGGACCGCAGAGCATTCACCCTGTTGTATCCGTCACTCCATGGCACGTCCAAGGTGCGCATAGAACGGAGATACTACATTCGTTTCAACTTGCCGCATCCTAGCATTTTAACAAAAGACGCCCTTCACAGCCCTTCTTTCAGCCTATAGTTGCCCTCAACTGAGCTTCGCTCACAAGGCCCAGAAAGGACGGGCAGTCCGTCGTTTACATCTTGGATCCTAGTGCAGACCCCCGTGTCCTAAGACACCAGAAACGCTTCCTAGATTTAAAGCACCGCTTTGACAAAGGCTGACGTGGGCTTGCGGCCCGCCTATGTCTGTGATGAGAGACGTAGAACGTTGGCTTGAGGCGAGTCGTCCGGGGTTGTGGGCGTACTCACGAATGATTTTTGAGGGAGGAGGCCGTGGCAGGAATTGAAAGCCAAGTGCTCTTTCGTGGAAGATAACTAGTCCTCCCAAAGACGACTGTGCAGCAAAGAGAAGATGGGCAACAACAGTGTTTACCAGGTAACCCTGAGGCCGCAAACTCTCTACTTTGCAATGAGGAAAATCAACTTCCCAGGAAGACTCAATTCCCAGCAGGACAAAGCAGCATATTACCAAGTCGCATCGGACTCTCTCTTGTACATCCCGTGGACACAGTGGCTCGTGACACTAGTCACCATTGCCATGCTGGGAGTCCTTACTGTGGTGTAAGGATATCAAGGGGAGGGCTTAGTTAGGCCTAGGTGACGGTACTTCTCTAGACTATCTACCAGTTCTGGAAAACCCTGTAGGTTTTGAAGCCGCACTTAAAGTGTAGTTGCCGCTTGAGGTAGACAGACGTCGTGGAGCAGCTCCCAGGAGCAGTGGTAGGCTAATTGTATTTTCTACTGCAGCTCAGGGTTCCTCCAGAGCGCAGACACCCTTTGCATGAAGGAAGGCATGGAACGTTGATAACTGGGTTGCTTTCAAGCTATCGCAATCCAGGTGTCTAAACAACGAAGCCCTTCACTGCCCATCAGTTGGCATCTAGCTGTTCCCGACGGTAGATGGCTCAAGGCTCCCCGAAGACACAGGCAGTCCTTTCTCAGTACGTTTTGGAACCTAGCGCTGACAAGTGAGTCCAAAAGAGAGCTGATATGCTTCCTAGATTTCAAGAACCACAGGGACTAAGGCTCTATGCAATCGGTTGTTTCGCTAAGTCTGTCATGAGAACACCTGGACGTTAGCTTGAGGCTAGAGGCCCCATGTGGTGGGCCCATTCCCTGAAGACTACTGAAGGATGACCACCTACCAAGGGATGGCAACCTCCAAGTTTCTTGCCTAGAAACTCACGTCATCACCAGGGCAATTGTGTTACGAAGAGAAGCTGTGCAGCAACAGTGTTTCTTGGGGAGAATTGAGCCCGCGGCTCTGTAAATCCCAATGAGGAAAATAAAGTTTCACTCGCAGCCTTACTTTCAAAAGGGACCACACAGAGCATTCACCCTGCTGTGTCTTTCTCTAGTTTGTACTCCCAAGGTGCGTTAGAAGGGAGATACTTGAGTTGTTTCACTTACCACATGCTAGATGTTTAGCAAAAGAAGGCCTTTACTGCCCTTCTTTTGGCATATGGTTGTCCTCAGCCGAACAGTTCTCTCAGCTCCTAGAAGCGATGGGCGGTCCCTTGTGTACATCTTGGATCCCAGTGCAGACCTGTTAGTCCTAAGACACCAGAAATGCTTCCTACACTTAAAGCACCGCTTTGACAAACGCTGCCTGGAACCTGTTGCCTGCCTATCTATCTGTGTGACGAACAAAACAGTAACTTAGCTTGGAGCCAGTCCTCCTATATTTTTGGCTTACTCACCGACGATTGCTGAGGGATGAGCACTTAGCAGGGACTGAAAGGCCACGTTTGCCTCACGGGGGGCGGGGATATGACTTGTCCTCACAAGGCAATTGTGCAATGAAGAAAAGATAGGCCACTACACTGTTCATCAGGTAACCTTGAGGCCGCGTGTCGTCATTCCAGTGTGCCAAATAAACTTCCCATCACGGTTCAGTTTCCAAGGCGAGGGCACAGCGTCTTATGCTGCAGTTTCTGACTCCCTACTGGACGTTCAGCTGACCACCTAGACCCTTTCGTGAGTCAACTTTGTGATACACTTTGTGATACGGGGTCGTGATGGTGGTGAAAGGATTAGCAAGTCATGGGTTAGTGAGGCCGGTGTGTACAATGTATCTCCAGAGTACCTGGCTTTCAAGGGAGAGCCTGAAATTTTTCAGGCTACACTGAAAGTCCAGTGGCCGCCTGGGGTAAATTGCATCACGTGCGAGTGCCCTGAAGGCGGGGTCGAATCACTGTATGTTTTGTGTGCTCTGGGTTCGGCAGAAAAGCAGACACGTTTTGCATGAAGGAATGAACAGAACGCTGATAGCTGGCTGTTTCTAAGCTATCCCAACCTAGGTGTTTCTCTGACGAAGCCCTTCGCTGCCCATGATTGCGGCATCTAGCTGCTGCCAGCGGTGCATTGCTCACAACTCCCTGAAGACACAGGAGGCCCTTTTAGTCCGTTTCGGATCCTAGTACAGCCCCGCGACTCAAGAGAGGACCTGATATGCTTCCTAGGGTTCGAGAAACCCAGGGACTAAGGCTGCATGGGGTCTGTCGCATGCCTACCTGGTTCATGAGAAAACCTGAACATTAGCTTAAGGCCAGAGGCGCCGTGTGGTTCTCCCCTTCCCTGAGGACAACTGAAGTAGGAGCACTTACCGAGGAACGGCAACATCCAATCTCCTTCCAGGAAACTCACTTGTCATCACAAAGGCAACTGTGCAACAACACTGTTTCCCAGGGAGAACTGAGCCCGCAGCTCTCTAAATCCCAATGAGGAAAATAACGTTTCCCTTCAAGCCTTAGTTTCAAAATGGACCGCAGAGCATTCACCCTGTTGTATCCGTCACTCCATGGCACGTCCAAGGTGCGCATAGAACGGAGATACTACATTCGTTTCAACTTGCCGCATCCTAGCATTTTAACAAAAGACGCCCTTCACAGCCCTTCTTTCAGCCTATAGTTGCCCTCAACTGAGCTTCGCTCACAAGGCCCAGAAAGGACGGGCAGTCCGTCGTTTACATCTTGGATCCTAGTGCAGACCTCCGTGTCCTAAGACACCAGAAACGCTTCCTAGATTTAAAGCACCGCTTTGACAAAGGCTGACGTGGGCTTGCGGCCCGCCTATGTCTGTGATGAGAGACGTAGAACGTTGGCTTGAGGCGAGTCGTCCGGGGTTGTGGGCGTACTCACGAATGATTTTTGAGGGAGGAGGCCGTGGCAGGAATTGAAAGCCAAGTGCTCTTTCGTGGAAGATAACTAGTCCTCCCAAAGACGACTGTGCAGCAAAGAGAAGATGGGCAACAACAGTGTTTACCAGGTAACCCTGAGGCCGCAAACTCTCTACTTTGCAATGAGGAAAATCAACTTCCCAGGAAGACTCAATTCCCAGCAGGACAAAGCAGCATATTACCAAGTCGCATCGGACTCTCTCTTGTACATCCCGTGGACACAGTGGCTCGTGACACTAGTCACCATTGCCATGCTGGGAGTCCTTACTGTGGTGTAAGGATATCAAGGGGAGGGCTTAGTTAGGCCTAGGTGACGGTACTTCTCTAGACTATCTACCAGTTCTGGAAAACCCTGTAGGTTTTGAAGCCGGACTTAAAGTGTAGTTGCCGCTTGAGGTAGACAGACGTCGTGGAGCAGCTCCCAGGAGCAGTGGTAGGCTAATTGTATTTTCTACTGCAGCTCAGGGTTCCTCCAGAGCGCAGACACCCTTTGCATGAAGGAAGGCATGGAACGTTGATAACTGGGTTGCTTTCAAGCTATCGCAATCCAGGTGTCTAAACAACGAAGCCCTTCACTGCCCATCAGTTGGCATCTAGCTGTTCCCGACGGTAGATGGCTCAAGGCTCCCCGAAGACACAGGCAGTCCTTTCTCAGTACGTTTTGGAACCTAGCGCTGACAAGTGAGTCCAAAAGAGAGCTGATATGCTTCCTAGAGTTCAAGAACCACAGGGACTAAGGCTCTATGCAATCGGTTGTTTCGCTAAGTCTGTCATGAGAACACCTGGACGTTAGCTTGAGGCTAGAGGCCCCATGTGGTGGGCCCATTCCCTGAAGACTACTGAAGGATGACCACCTACCAAGGGATGGCAACCTCCAAGTTTCTTGCCTAGAAACTCACGTCATCACCAGGGCAATTGTGTTACGAAGAGAAGCTGTGCAGCAACAGTGTTTCTTGGGGAGAATTGAGCCCGCGGCTCTGTAAATCCCAATGAGGAAAATAAAGTTTCACTCGCAGCCTTACTTTCAAAAGGGACCACACAGAGCATTCACCCTGCTGTGTCTTTCTCTAGTTTGTACTCCCAAGGTGCGTTAGAAGGGAGATACTTGAGTTGTTTCACTTACCACATGCTAGATGTTTAGCAAAAGAAGGCCTTTACTGCCCTTCTTTTGGCATATGGTTGTCCTCAGCCGAACAGTTCTCTCAGCTCCTAGAAGCGATGGGCGGTCCCTTGTGTACATCTTGGATCCCAGTGCAGACCTGTTAGTCCTAAGACACCAGAAATGCTTCCTACACTTAAAGCACCGCTTTGACAAACGCTGCCTGGAACCTGTTGCCTGCCTATCTATCTGTGTGACGAACAAAACAGTAACTTAGCTTGGAGCCAGTCCTCCTATATTTTTGGCTTACTCACCGACGATTGCTGAGGGATGAGCACTTAGCAGGGACTGAAAGGCCACGTTTGCCTCACGGGGGGCGGGGATATGACTTGTCCTCACAAGGCAATTGTGCAATGAAGAAAAGATAGGCCACTACACTGTTCATCAGGTAACCTTGAGGCCGCGTGTCGTCATTCCAGTGTGCCAAATAAACTTCCCATCACGGTTCAGTTTCCAAGGCGAGGGCACAGCGTCTTATGCTGCAGTTTCTGACTCCCTACTGGACGTTCAGCTGACCACCTAGACCCTTTCGTGAGTCAACTTTGTGATACACTTTGTGATATGGGGTCGTGATGGTGGTGAAAGGATTAGCAAGTCATGGGTTAGTGAGGCCGGTGTGTACAATGTATCTCCAGAGTACCTGGCTTTCAAGGGAGAGCCTGAAATTTTTCAGGCTACACTGAAAGTCCAGTGGCCGCCTGGGGTAAATTGCATCACGTGCGAGTGCCCTGAAGGCGGGGTCGAATCACTGTATGTTTTGTGTGCTCTGGGTTCGGCAGAAAAGCAGACACGTTTTGCATGAAGGAATGAACAGAACGCTGATAGCTGGCTGTTTCTAAGCTATCCCAACCTAGGTGTTTCTCTGACGAAGCCCTTCGCTGCCCATGATTGCGGCATCTAGCTGCTGCCAGCGGTGCATTGCTCACAACTCCCTGAAGACACAGGAGGCCCTTTTAGTCCGTTTCGGATCCTAGTACAGCCCCGCGACTCAAGAGAGGACCTGATATGCTTCCTAGGGTTCGAGAAACCCAGGGACTAAGGCTGCATGGGGTCTGTCGCATGCCTACCTGGTTCATGAGAAAACCTGAACATTAGCTTAAGGCCAGAGGCCCCGTGTGGTTCTCCCCTTCCCTGAGGACAACTGAAGTAGGAGCACTTACCGAGGAACGGCAACATCCAATCTCCTTCCAGGAAACTCACTTGTCATCACAAAGGCAACTGTGCAACAACACTGTTTCCCAGGGAGAACTGAGCCCGCAGCTCTCTAAATCCCAATGAGGAAAATAAAGTTTCCCTTCAAGCCTTAGTTTCAAAATGGACCGCAGAGCATTCACCCTGTTGTATCCGTCACTCCATGGCACGTCCAAGGTGCGCATAGAACGGAGATACTACATTCGTTTCAACTTGCCGCATCCTAGCATTTTAACAAAAGACGCCCTTCACAGCCCTTCTTTCAGCCTATAGTTGCCCTCAACTGAGCTTCGCTCACAAGGCCCAGAAAGGACGGGCAGTCCGTCGTTTACATCTTGGATCCTAGTGCAGACCTCCGTGTCCTAAGACACCAGAAACGCTTCCTAGATTTAAAGCACCGCTTTGACAAAGGCTGACGTGGGCTTGCGGCCCGCCTATGTCTGTGATGAGAGACGTAGAACGTTGGCTTGAGGCGAGTCGTCCGGGGTTGTGGGCGTACTCACGAATGATTTTTGAGGGAGGAGGCCGTGGCAGGAATTGAAAGCCAAGTGCTCTTTCGTGGAAGATAACTAGTCCTCCCAAAGACGACTGTGCAGCAAAGAGAAGATGGGCAACAACAGTGTTTACCAGGTAACCCTGAGGCCGCAAACTCTCTACTTTGCAATGAGGAAAATCAACTTCCCAGGAAGACTCAATTCCCAGCAGGACAAAGCAGCATATTACCAAGTCGCATCGGACTCTCTCTTGTACATCCCGTGGACACAGTGGCTCGTGACACTAGTCACCATTGCCATGCTGGGAGTCCTTACTGTGGTGTAAGGATATCAAGGGGAGGGCTTAGTTAGGCCTAGGTGACGGTACTTCTCTAGACTATCTACCAGTTCTGGAAAACCCTGTAGGTTTTGAAGCCGGACTTAAAGTGTAGTTGCCGCTTGAGGTAGACAGACGTCGTGGAGCAGCTCCCAGGAGCAGTGGTAGGCTAATTGTATTTTCTACTGCAGCTCAGGGTTCCTCCAGAGCGCAGACACCCTTTGCATGAAGGAAGGCATGGAACGTTGATAACTGGGTTGCTTTCAAGCTATCGCAATCCAGGTGTCTAAACAACGAAGCCCTTCACTGCCCATCAGTTGGCATCTAGCTGTTCCCGACGGTAGATGGCTCAAGGCTCCCCGAAGACACAGGCAGTCCTTTCTCAGTACGTTTTGGAACCTAGCGCTGACAAGTGAGTCCAAAAGAGAGCTGATATGCTTCCTAGAGTTCAAGAACCACAGGGACTAAGGCTCTATGCAATCGGTTGTTTCGCTAAGTCTGTCATGAGAACACCTGGACGTTAGCTTGAGGCTAGAGGCCCCATGTGGTGGGCCCATTCCCTGAAGACTACTGAAGGATGACCACCTACCAAGGGATGGCAACCTCCAAGTTTCTTGCCTAGAAACTCACGTCATCACCAGGGCAATTGTGTTACGAAGAGAAGCTGTGCAGCAACAGTGTTTCTTGGGGAGAATTGAGCCCGCGGCTCTGTAAATCCCAATGAGGAAAATAAAGTTTCACTCGCAGCCTTACTTTCAAAAGGGACCACACAGAGCATTCACCCTGCTGTGTCTTTCTCTAGTTTGTACTCCCAAGGTGCGTTAGAAGGGAGATACTTGAGTTGTTTCACTTACCACATGCTAGATGTTTAGCAAAAGAAGGCCTTTACTGCCCTTCTTTTGGCATATGGTTGTCCTCAGCCGAACAGTTCTCTCAGCTCCTAGAAGCGATGGGCGGTCCCTTGTGTACATCTTGGATCCCAGTGCAGACCTGTTAGTCCTAAGACACCAGAAATGCTTCCTACACTTAAAGCACCGCTTTGACAAACGCTGCCTGGAACCTGTTGCCTGCCTATCTATCTGTGTGACGAACAAAACAGTAACTTAGCTTGGAGCCAGTCCTCCTATATTTTTGGCTTACTCACCGACGATTGCTGAGGGATGAGCACTTAGCAGGGACTGAAAGGCCACGTTTGCCTCACGGGGGGCGGGGATATGACTTGTCCTCACAAGGCAATTGTGCAATGAAGAAAAGATAGGCCACTACACTGTTCATCAGGTAACCTTGAGGCCGCGTGTCGTCATTCCAGTGTGCCAAATAAACTTCCCATCACGGTTCAGTTTCCAAGGCGAGGGCACAGCGTCTTATGCTGCAGTTTCTGACTCCCTACTGGACGTTCAGCTGACCACCTAGACCCTTTCGTGAGTCAACTTTGTGATACACTTTGTGATACGGGGTCGTGATGGTGGTGAAAGGATTAGCAAGTCATGGGTTAGTGAGGCCGGTGTGTACAATGTATCTCCAGAGTACCTGGCTTTCAAGGGAGAGCCTGAAAATTTTTCAGGCTACACTGAAAGTCCAGTGGCCGCCTGGGGTAAATTGCATCACGTGCGAGTGCCCTGAAGGCGGGGTCGAATCACTGTATGTTTTGTGTGCTCTGGGTTCGGCAGAAAAGCAGACACGTTTTGCATGAAGGAATGAACAGAACGCTGATAGCTGGCTGTTTCTAAGCTATCCCAACCTAGGTGTTTCTCCGACGAAGCCCTTCGCTGCCCATGATTGCGGCATCTAGCTGCTGCCAGCGGTGCATTGCTCACAACTCCCTGAAGACACAGGAGGCCCTTTTAGTCCGTTTCGGATCCTAGTACAGCCCCGCGACTCAAGAGAGGACCTGATATGCTTCCTAGGGTTCGAGAAACCCAGGGACTAAGGCTGCATGGGGTCTGTCGCATGCCTACCTGGTTCATGAGAAAACCTGAACATTAGCTTAAGGCCAGAGGCGCCGTGTGGTTCTCCCCTTCCCTGAGGACAACTGAAGTAGGAGCACTTACCGAGGAACGGCAACATCCAATCTCCTTCCAGGAAACTCACTTGTCATCACAAAGGCAACTGTGCAACAACACTGTTTCCCAGGGAGAACTGAGCCCGCAGCTCTCTAAATCCCAATGAGGAAAATAAAGTTTCCCTTCAAGCCTTAGTTTCAAAATGGACCGCAGAGCATTCACCCTGTTGTATCCGTCACTCCATGGCACGTCCAAGGTGCGCATAGAACGGAGATACTACATTCGTTTCAACTTGCCGCATCCTAGCATTTTAACAAAAGACGCCCTTCACAGCCCTTCTTTCAGCCTATAGTTGCCCTCAACTGAGCTTCGCTCACAAGGCCCAGAAAGGACGGGCAGTCCGTCGTTTACATCTTGGATCCTAGTGCAGACCCCCGTGTCCTAAGACACCAGAAACGCTTCCTAGATTTAAAGCACCGCTTTGACAAAGGCTGCCGTGAGCTTGCGGCCCGCCTATGTCTGTGATGAGAGACGTAGAACGTTGGCTTGAGGCGAGTCGTCCGGGGTTGTGGGCGTACTCACGAATGATTTTTGAGGGAGGAGGCCGTGGCAGGAATTGAAAGCCAAGTGCTCTTTCGTGGAAGATAACTAGTCCTCCCAAAGACGACTGTGCAGCAAAGAGAAGATGGGCAACAACAGTGTTTACCAGGTAACCCTGAGGCCGCAAACTCTCTACTTTGCAATGAGGAAAATCAACTTCCCAGGAAGACTCAATTCCCAGCAGGACAAAGCAGCATATTACCAAGTCGCATCGGACTCTCTCTTGTACATCCCGTGGACACAGTGGCTCGTGACACTAGTCACCATTGCCATGCTGGGAGTCCTTACTGTGGTGTCAGGATATCAAGGGGAGGGCTTAGTTAGGCCTAGGTGACGGTACTTCTCTAGACTATCTACCAGTTCTGGAAAACCCTGTAGGTTTTGAAGCCGGACTTAAAGTGTAGTTGCCGCTTGAGGTAGACAGACGTCGTGGAGCAGCTCCCAGGAGCAGTGGTAGGCTAATTGTATTTTCTACTGCAGCTCAGGGTTCCTCCAGAGCGCAGACACCCTTTGCATGAAGGAAGGCATGGAACGTTGATAACTGGGTTGCTTTCAAGCTATCGCAATCCAGGTGTCTAAACAACGAAGCCCTTCACTGCCCATCAGTTGGCATCTAGCTGTTCCCGACGGTAGATGGCTCAAGGCTCCCCGAAGACACAGGCAGTCCTTTCTCAGTACGTTTTGGAACCTAGCGCTGACAAGTGAGTCCAAAAGAGAGCTGATATGCTTCCTAGAGTTCAAGAACCACAGGGACTAAGGCTCTATGCAATCGGTTGTTTCGCTAAGTCTGTCATGAGAACACCTGGACGTTAGCTTGAGGCTAGAGGCCCCATGTGGTGGGCCCATTCCCTGAAGACTACTGAAGGATGACCACCTACCAAGGGATGGCAACCTCCAAGTTTCTTGCCTAGAAACTCACGTCATCACCAGGGCAATTGTGTTACGAAGAGAAGCTGTGCAGCAACAGTGTTTCTTGGGGAGAATTGAGCCCACGGCTCTGTAAATCCCAATGAGGAAAATAAAGTTTCACTCGCAGCCTTACTTTCAAAAGGGACCACACAGAGCATTCACCCTGCTGTGTCTTTCTCTAGTTTGTACTCCCAAGGTGCGTTAGAAGGGAGATACTTGAGTTGTTTCACTTACCACATGCTAGATGTTTAGCAAAAGAAGGCCTTTACTGCCCTTCTTTTGGCATATGGTTGTCCTCAGCCGAACAGTTCTCTCAGCTCCTAGAAGCGATGGGCGGTCCCTTGTGTACATCTTGGATCCCAGTGCAGACCTGTTAGTCCTAAGACACCAGAAATGCTTCCTACACTTAAAGCACCGCTTTGACAAACGCTGCCTGGAACCTGTTGCCTGCCTATCTATCTGTGTGACGAACAAAACAGTAACTTAGCTTGGAGCCAGTCCTCCTATATTTTTGGCTTACTCACCGACGATTGCTGAGGGATGAGCACTTAGCAGGGACTGAAAGGCCACGTTTGCCTCACGGGGGGCGGGGATATGACTTGTCCTCACAAGGCAATTGTGCAATGAAGAAAAGATAGGCCACTACACTGTTCATCAGGTAACCTTGAGGCCGCGTGTCGTCATTCCAGTGTGCCAAATAAACTTCCCATCACGGTTCAGTTTCCAAGGCGAGGGCACAGCGTCTTATGCTGCAGTTTCTGACTCCCTACTGGACGTTCAGCTGACCACCTAGACCCTTTCGTGAGTCAACTTTGTGATACACTTTGTGATACGGGGTCGTGATGGTGGTGAAAGGATTAGCAAGTCATGGGTTAGTGAGGCCGGTGTGTACAATGTATCTCCAGAGTACCTGGCTTTCAAGGGAGAGCCTGAAATTTTTCAGGCTACACTGAAAGTCCAGTGGCCGCCTGGGGTAAATTGCATCACGTGCGAGTGCCCTGAAGGCGGGGTCGAATCACTGTATGTTTTGTGTGCTCTGGGTTCGGCAGAAAAGCAGACACGTTTTGCATGAAGGAATGAACAGAACGCTCATAGCTGGCTGTTTCTAAGCTATCCCAACCTAGGTGTTTCTCTGACGAAGCCCTTCGCTGCCCATGATTGCGGCATCTAGCTGCTGCCAGCGGTGCATTGCTCACAACTCCCTGAAGACACAGGAGGCCCTTTTAGTCCGTTTCGGATCCTAGTACAGCCCCGCGACTCAAGAGAGGACCTGATATGCTTCCTAGGGTTCGAGAAACCCAGGGACTAAGGCTGCATGGGGTCTGTCGCATGCCTACCTGGTTCATGAGAAAACCTGAACATTAGCTTAAGGCCAGAGGCGCCGTGTGGTTCTCCCCTTCCCTGAGGACAACTGAAGTAGGAGCACTTACCGAGGAACGGCAACATCCAATCTCCTTCCAGGAAACTCACTTGTCATCACAAAGGCAACTGTGCAACAACACTGTTTCCCAGGGAGAACTGAGCCCGCAGCTCTCTAAATCCCAATGAGGAAAATAAAGTTTCCCTTCAAGCCTTAGTTTCAAAATGGACCGCAGAGCATTCACCCTGTTGTATCCGTCACTCCATGGCACGTCCAAGGTGCGCATAGAACGGAGATACTACATTCGTTTCAACTTGCCGCATCCTAGCATTTTAACAAAAGACGCCCTTCACAGCCCTTCTTTCAGCCTATAGTTGCCCTCAACTGAGCTTCGCTCACAAGGCCCAGAAAGGACGGGCAGTCCGTCGTTTACATCTTGGATCCTAGTGCAGACCCCCGTGTCCTAAGACACCAGAAACGCTTCCTAGATTTAAAGCACCGCTTTGACAAAGGCTGCCGTGAGCTTGCGGCCCGCCTATGTCTGTGATGAGAGACGTAGAACGTTGGCTTGAGGCGAGTCGTCCGGGGTTGTGGGCGTACTCACGAATGATTTTTGAGGGAGGAGGCCGTGGCAGGAATTGAAAGCCAAGTGCTCTTTCGTGGAAGATAACTAGTCCTCCCAAAGACGACTGTGCAGCAAAGAGAAGATGGGCAACAACAGTGTTTACCAGGTAACCCTGAGGCCGCAAACTCTCTACTTTGCAATGAGGAAAATCAACTTCCCAGGAAGACTCAATTCCCAGCAGGACAAAGCAGCATATTACCAAGTCGCATCGGACTCTCTCTTGTACATCCCGTGGACACAGTGGCTCGTGACACTAGTCACCATTGCCATGCTGGGAGTCCTTACTGTGGTGTCAGGATATCAAGGGGAGGGCTTAGTTAGGCCTAGGTGACGGTACTTCTCTAGACTATCTACCAGTTCTGGAAAACCCTGTAGGTTTTGAAGCCGGACTTAAAGTGTAGTTGCCGCTTGAGGTAGACAGACGTCGTGGAGCAGCTCCCAGGAGCAGTGGTAGGCTAATTGTATTTTCTACTGCAGCTCAGGGTTCCTCCAGAGCGCAGACACCCTTTGCATGAAGGAAGGCATGGAACGTTGATAACTGGGTTGCTTTCAAGCTATCGCAATCCAGGTGTCTAAACAACGAAGCCCTTCACTGCCCATCAGTTGGCATCTAGCTGTTCCCGACGGTAGATGGCTCAAGGCTCCCCGAAGACACAGGCAGTCCTTTCTCAGTACGTTTTGGAACCTAGCGCTGACAAGTGAGTCCAAAAGAGAGCTGATATGCTTCCTAGAGTTCAAGAACCACAGGGACTAAGGCTCTATGCAATCGGTTGTTTCGCTAAGTCTGTCATGAGAACACCTGGACGTTAGCTTGAGGCTAGAGGCCCCATGTGGTGGGCCCATTCCCTGAAGACTACTGAAGGATGACCACCTACCAAGGGATGGCAACCTCCAAGTTTCTTGCCTAGAAACTCACGTCATCACCAGGGCAATTGTGTTACGAAGAGAAGCTGTGCAGCAACAGTGTTTCTTGGGGAGAATTGAGCCCGCGGCTCTGTAAATCCCAATGAGGAAAATAAAGTTTCACTCGCAGCCTTACTTTCAAAAGGGACCACACAGAGCATTCACCCTGCTGTGTCTTTCTCTAGTTTGTACTCCCAAGGTGCGTTAGAAGGGAGATACTTGAGTTGTTTCACTTACCACATGCTAGATGTTTAGCAAAAGAAGGCCTTTACTGCCCTTCTTTTGGCATATGGTTGTCCTCAGCCGAACAGTTCTCTCAGCTCCTAGAAGCGATGGGCGGTCCCTTGAGTACATCTTGGATCCCAGTGCAGACCTGTTAGTCCTAAGACACCAGAAATGCTTCCTACACTTAAAGCACCGCTTTGACAAACGCTGCCTGGAACCTGTTGCCTGCCTATCTATCTGTGTGACGAACAAAACAGTAACTTAGCTTGGAGCCAGTCCTCCTATATTTTTGGCTTACTCACTGACGATTGCTGAGGGATGAGCACTTAGCAGGGACTGAAAGGCCACGTTTGCCTCACGGGGGGCGGGGATATGACTTGTCCTCACAAGGCAATTGTGCAATGAAGAAAAGATAGGCCACTACACTGTTCATCAGGTAACCTTGAGGCCGCGTGTCGTCATTCCAGTGTGCCAAATAAACTTCCCATCACGGTTCAGTTTCCAAGGCGAGGGCACAGCGTCTTATGCTGCAGTTTCTGACTCCCTACTGGACGTTCAGCTGACCACCTAGACCCTTTCATGAGTCAACTTTGTGATACACTTTGTGATACGGGGTCGTGATGGTGGTGAAAGGATTAGCAAGTCATGGGTTAGTGAGGCCGGTGTGTACAATGTATCTCCAGAGTACCTGGCTTTCAAGGGAGAGCCTGAAATTTTTCAGGCTACACTGAAAGTCCAGTGGCCGCCTGGGGTAAATTGCATCACGTGCGAGTGCCCTGAAGGCGGGGTCGAATCACTGTATGTTTTGTGTGCTCTGGGTTCGGCAGAAAAGCAGACACGTTTTGCATGAAGGAATGAACAGAACGCTCATAGCTGGCTGTTTCTAAGCTATCCCAACCTAGGTGTTTCTCCGACGAAGCCTTTCGCTGCCCATGATTGCGGCATCTAGCTGCTGCCAGCGGTGCATTGCTCACAACTCCCTGAAGACACAGGAGGCCCTTTTAGTCCGTTTCGGATCCTAGTACAGCCCCGCGACTCAAGAGAGGACCTGATATGCTTCCTAGGGTTCGAGAAACCCAGGGACTAAGGCTGCATGGGGTCTGTCGCATGCCTACCTGGTTCATGAGAAAACCTGAACATTAGCTTAAGGCCAGAGGCGCCGTGTGGTTCTCCCCTTCCCTGAGGACAACTGAAGTAGGAGCACTTACCGAGGAACGGCAACATCCAATCTCCTTCCAGGAAACTCACTTGTCATCACAAAGGCAACTGTGCAACAACACTGTTTCCCAGGGAGAACTGAGCCCGCAGCTCTCTAAATCCCAATGAGGAAAATAAAGTTTCCCTTCAAGCCTTAGTTTCAAAATGGACCGCAGAGCATTCACCCTGTTGTATCCGTCACTCCATGGCACGTCCAAGGTGCGCATAGAACGGAGATACTACATTCGTTTCAACTTGCCGCATCCTAGCATTTTAACAAAAGACGCCCTTCACAGCCCTTCTTTCAGCCTATAGTTGCCCTCAACTGAGCTTCGCTCACAAGGCCCAGAAAGGACGGGCAGTCCGTCGTTTACATCTTGGATCCTAGTGCAGACCCCCGTGTCCTAAGACACCAGAAACGCTTCCTAGATTTAAAGCACCGCTTTGACAAAGGCTGCCGTGAGCTTGCGGCCCACCTATGTCTGTGATGAGAGACGTAGAACGTTGGCTTGAGGCGAGTCGTCCGGGGTTGTGGGCGTACTCACGAATGATTTTTGAGGGAGGAGGCCGTGGCAGGAATTGAAAGCCAAGTGCTCTTTCGTGGAAGATAACTAGTCCTCCCAAAGACGACTGTGCAGCAAAGAGAAGATGGGCAACAACAGTGTTTACCAGGTAACCCTGAGGCCGCAAACTCTCTACTTTGCAATGAGGAAAATCAACTTCCCAGGAAGACTCAATTCCCAGCAGGACAAAGCAGCATATTACCAAGTCGCATCGGACTCTCTCTTGTACATCCCGTGGACACAGTGGCTCGTGACACTAGTCACCATTGCCATGCTGGGAGTCCTTACTGTGGTGTAAGGATATCAAGGGGAGGGCTTAGTTAGGCCTAGGTGACGGTACTTCTCTAGACTATCTACCAGTTCTGGAAAACCCTGTAGGTTTTGAAGCCGGACTTAAAGTGTAGTTGCCGCTTGAGGTAGACAGACGTCGTGGAGCAGCTCCCAGGAGCAGTGGTAGGCTAATTGTATTTTCTACTGCAGCTCAGGGTTCCTCCAGAGCGCAGACACCCTTTGCATGAAGGAAGGCATGGAACGTTGATAACTGGGTTGCTTTCAAGCTATCGCAATCCAGGTGTCTAAACAACGAAGCCCTTCACTGCCCATCAGTTGGCATCTAGCTGTTCCCGACGGTAGATGGCTCAAGGCTCCCCGAAGACACAGGCAGTCCTTTCTCAGTACGTTTTGGAACCTAGCGCTGACAAGTGAGTCCAAAAGAGAGCTGATATGCTTCCTAGAGTTCAAGAACCACAGGGACTAAGGCTCTATGCAATCGGTTGTTTCGCTAAGTCTGTCATGAGAACACCTGGACGTTAGCTTGAGGCTAGAGGCCCCATGTGGTGGGCCCATTCCCTGAAGACTACTGAAGGATGACCACCTACCAAGGGATGGCAACCTCCAAGTTTCTTGCCTAGAAACTCACGTCATCACCAGGGCAATTGTGTTACGAAGAGAAGCTGTGCAGCAACAGTGTTTCTTGGGGAGAATTGAGCCCGCGGCTCTGTAAATCCCAATGAGGAAAATAAAGTTTCACTCGCAGCCTTACTTTCAAAAGGGACCACACAGAGCATTCACCCTGCTGTGTCTTTCTCTAGTTTGTACTCCCAAGGTGCGTTAGAAGGGAGATACTTGAGTTGTTTCACTTACCACATGCTAGATGTTTAGCAAAAGAAGGCCTTTACTGCCCTTCTTTTGGCATATGGTTGTCCTCAGCCGAACAGTTCTCTCAGCTCCTAGAAGCGATGGGCGGTCCCTTGTGTACATCTTGGATCCCAGTGCAGACCTGTTAGTCCTAAGACACCAGAAATGCTTCCTACACTTAAAGCACCGCTTTGACAAACGCTGCCTGGAACCTGTTGCCTGCCTATCTATCTGTGTGACGAACAAAACAGTAACTTAGCTTGGAGCCAGTCCTCCTATATTTTTGGCTTACTCACCGACGATTGCTGAGGGATGAGCACTTAGCAGGGACTGAAAGGCCACGTTTGCCTCACGGGGGGCGGGGATATGACTTGTCCTCACAAGGCAATTGTGCAATGAAGAAAAGATAGGCCACTACACTGTTCATCAGGTAACCTTGAGGCCGCGTGTCGTCATTCCAGTGTGCCAAATAAACTTCCCATCACGGTTCAGTTTCCAAGGCGAGGGCACAGCGTCTTATGCTGCAGTTTCTGACTCCCTACTGGACGTTCAGCTGACCACCTAGACCCTTTCGTGAGTCAACTTTGTGATACACTTTGTGATACGGGGTCGTGATGGTGGTGAAAGGATTAGCAAGTCATGGGTTAGTGAGGCCGGTGTGTACAATGTATCTCCAGAGTACCTGGCTTTCAAGGGAGAGCCTGAAATTTTTCAGGCTACACTGAAAGTCCAGTGGCCGCCTGGGGTAAATTGCATCACGTGCGAGTGCCCTGAAGGCGGGGTCGAATCACTGTATGTTTTGTGTGCTCTGGGTTCGGCAGAAAAGCAGACACGTTTTGCATGAAGGAATGAACAGAACGCTGATAGCTGGCTGTTTCTAAGCTATCCCAACCTAGGTGTTTCTCCGACGAAGCCCTTCGCTGCCCATGACTCGGCATCTAGCTGCTGCCAGCGGTGCATTGCTCACAACTCCCTGAAGACACAGGAGGCCCTTTTAGTCCGTTTCGGATCCTAGTACAGCCCCGCGACTCAAGAGAGGACCTGATATGCTTCCTAGGGTTCGAGAAACCCAGGGACTAAGGCTGCATGGGGTCTGTCGCATGCCTACCTGGTTCATGAGAAAACCTGAACATTAGCTTAAGGCCAGAGGCCCCGTGTGGTTCTCCCCTTCCCTGAGGACAACTGAAGTAGGAGCACTTACCGAGGAACGGCAACATCCAATCTCCTTCCAGGAAACTCACTTGTCATCACAAAGGCAACTGTGCAACAACACTGTTTCCCAGGGAGAACTGAGCCCGCAGCTCTCTAAATCCCAATGAGGAAAATAAAGTTTCCCTTCAAGCCTTAGTTTCAAAATGGACCGCAGAGCATTCACCCTGTTGTATCCGTCACTCCATGGCACGTCCAAGGTGCGCATAGAACGGAGATACTACATTCGTTTCAACTTGCCGCATCCTAGCATTTTAACAAAAGACGCCCTTCACAGCCCTTCTTTCAGCCTATAGTTGCCCTCAACTGAGCTTCGCTCACAAGGCCCAGAAAGGACGGGCAGTCCGTCGTTTACATCTTGGATCCTAGTGCAGACCCCCGTGTCCTAAGACACCAGAAACGCTTCCTAGATTTAAAGCACCGCTTTGACAAAGGCTGCCGTGAGCTTGCGGCCCGCCTATGTCTGTGATGAGAGACGTAGAACGTTGGCTTGAGGCGAGTCGTCCGGGGTTGTGGGCGTACTCACGAATGATTTTTGAGGGAGGAGGCCGTGGCAGGAATTGAAAGCCAAGTGCTCTTTCGTGGAAGATAACTAGTCCTCCCAAAGACGACTGTGCAGCAAAGAGAAGATGGGCAACAACAGTGTTTACCAGGTAACCCTGAGGCCGCAAACTCTCTACTTTGCAATGAGGAAAATCAACTTCCCAGGAAGACTCAATTCCCAGCAGGACAAAGCAGCATATTACCAAGTCGCATCGGACTCTCTCTTGTACATCCCGTGGACACAGTGGCTCGTGACACTAGTCACCATTGCCATGCTGGGAGTCCTTACTGTGGTGTAAGGATATCAAGGGGAGGGCTTAGTTAGGCCTAGGTGACGGTACTTCTCTAGACTATCTACCAGTTCTGGAAAACCCTGTAGGTTTTGAAGCCGGACTTAAAGTGTAGTTGCCGCTTGAGGTAGACAGACGTCGTGGAGCAGCTCCCAGGAGCAGTGGTAGGCTAATTGTATTTTCTACTGCAGCTCAGGGTTCCTCCAGAGCGCAGACACCCTTTGCATGAAGGAAGGCATGGAACGTTGATAACTGGGTTGCTTTCAAGCTATCGCAATCCAGGTGTCTAAACAACGAAGCCCTTCACTGCCCATCAGTTGGCATCTAGCTGTTCCCGACGGTAGATGGCTCAAGGCTCCCCGAAGACACAGGCAGTCCTTTCTCAGTACGTTTTGGAACCTAGCGCTGACAAGTGAGTCCAAAAGAGAGCTGATATGCTTCCTAGAGTTCAAGAACCACAGGGACTAAGGCTCTATGCAATCGGTTGTTTCGCTAAGTCTGTCATGAGAACACCTGGACGTTAGCTTGAGGCTAGAGGCCCCATGTGGTGGGCCCATTCCCTGAAGACTACTGAAGGATGACCACCTACCAAGGGATGGCAACCTCCAAGTTTCTTGCCTAGAAACTCACGTCATCACCAGGGCAATTGTGTTACGAAGAGAAGCTGTGCAGCAACAGTGTTTCTTGGGGAGAATTGAGCCCGCGGCTCTGTAAATCCCAATGAGGAAAATAAAGTTTCACTCGCAGCCTTACTTTCAAAAGGGACCACACAGAGCATTCACCCTGCTGTGTCTTTCTCTAGTTTGTACTCCCAAGGTGCGTTAGAAGGGAGATACTTGAGTTGTTTCACTTACCACATGCTAGATGTTTAGCAAAAGAAGGCCTTTACTGCCCTTCTTTTGGCATATGGTTGTCCTCAGCCGAACAGTTCTCTCAGCTCCTAGAAGCGATGGGCGGTCCCTTGTGTACATCTTGGATCCCAGTGCAGACCTGTTAGTCCTAAGACACCAGAAATGCTTCCTACACTTAAAGCACCGCTTTGACAAACGCTGCCTGGAACCTGTTGCCTGCCTATCTATCTGTGTGACGAACAAAACAGTAACTTAGCTTGGAGCCAGTCCTCCTATATTTTTGGCTTACTCACCGACGATTGCTGAGGGATGAGCACTTAGCAGGGACTGAAAGGCCACGTTTGCCTCACGGGGGGCGGGGATATGACTTGTCCTCACAAGGCAATTGTGCAATGAAGAAAAGATAGGCCACTACACTGTTCATCAGGTAACCTTGAGGCCGCGTGTCGTCATTCCAGTGTGCCAAATAAACTTCCCATCACGGTTCAGTTTCCAAGGCGAGGGCACAGCGTCTTATGCTGCAGTTTCTGACTCCCTACTGGACGTTCAGCTGACCACCTAGACCCTTTCGTGAGTCAACTTTGTGATACACTTTGTGATATGGGGTCGTGATGGTGGTGAAAGGATTAGCAAGTCATGGGTTAGTGAGGCCGGTGTGTACAATGTATCTCCAGAGTACCTGGCTTTCAAGGGAGAGCCTGAAATTTTTCAGGCTACACTGAAAGTCCAGTGGCCGCCTGGGGTAAATTGCATCACGTGCGAGTGCCCTGAAGGCGGGGTCGAATCACTGTATGTTTTGTGTGCTCTGGGTTCGGCAGAAAAGCAGACACGTTTTGCATGAAGGAATGAACAGAACGCTGATAGCTGGCTGTTTCTAAGCTATCCCAACCTAGGTGTTTCTCTGACGAAGCCCTTCGCTGCCCATGATTGCGGCATCTAGCTGCTGCCAGCGGTGCATTGCTCACAACTCCCTGAAGACACAGGAGGCCCTTTTAGTCCGTTTCGGATCCTAGTACAGCCCCGCGACTCAAGAGAGGACCTGATATGCTTCCTAGGGTTCGAGAAACCCAGGGACTAAGGCTGCATGGGGTCTGTCGCATGCCTACCTGGTTCATGAGAAAACCTGAACATTAGCTTAAGGCCAGAGGCCCCGTGTGGTTCTCCCCTTCCCTGAGGACAACTGAAGTAGGAGCACTTACCGAGGAACGGCAACATCCAATCTCCTTCCAGGAAACTCACTTGTCATCACAAAGGCAACTGTGCAACAACACTGTTTCCCAGGGAGAACTGAGCCCGCAGCTCTCTAAATCCCAATGAGGAAAATAAAGTTTCCCTTCAAGCCTTAGTTTCAAAATGGACCGCAGAGCATTCACCCTGTTGTATCCGTCACTCCATGGCACGTCCAAGGTGCGCATAGAACGGAGATACTACATTCGTTTCAACTTGCCGCATCCTAGCATTTTAACAAAAGACGCCCTTCACAGCCCTTCTTTCAGCCTATAGTTGCCCTCAACTGAGCTTCGCTCACAAGGCCCAGAAAGGACGGGCAGTCCGTCGTTTACATCTTGGATCCTAGTGCAGACCTCCGTGTCCTAAGACACCAGAAACGCTTCCTAGATTTAAAGCACCGCTTTGACAAAGGCTGACGTGGGCTTGCGGCCCGCCTATGTCTGTGATGAGAGACGTAGAACGTTGGCTTGAGGCGAGTCGTCCGGGGTTGTGGGCGTACTCACGAATGATTTTTGAGGGAGGAGGCCGTGGCAGGAATTGAAAGCCAAGTGCTCTTTCGTGGAAGATAACTAGTCCTCCCAAAGACGACTGTGCAGCAAAGAGAAGATGGGCAACAACAGTGTTTACCAGGTAACCCTGAGGCCGCAAACTCTCTACTTTGCAATGAGGAAAATCAACTTCCCAGGAAGACTCAATTCCCAGCAGGACAAAGCAGCATATTACCAAGTCGCATCGGACTCTCTCTTGTACATCCCGTGGACACAGTGGCTCGTGACACTAGTCACCATTGCCATGCTGGGAGTCCTTACTGTGGTGTAAGGATATCAAGGGGAGGGCTTAGTTAGGCCTAGGTGACGGTACTTCTCTAGACTATCTACCAGTTCTGGAAAACCCTGTAGGTTTTGAAGCCGGACTTAAAGTGTAGTTGCCGCTTGAGGTAGACAGACGTCGTGGAGCAGCTCCCAGGAGCAGTGGTAGGCTAATTGTATTTTCTACTGCAGCTCAGGGTTCCTCCAGAGCGCAGACACCCTTTGCATGAAGGAAGGCATGGAACGTTGATAACTGGGTTGCTTTCAAGCTATCGCAATCCAGGTGTCTAAACAACGAAGCCCTTCACTGCCCATCAGTTGGCATCTAGCTGTTCCCGACGGTAGATGGCTCAAGGCTCCCCGAAGACACAGGCAGTCCTTTCTCAGTACGTTTTGGAACCTAGCGCTGACAAGTGAGTCCAAAAGAGAGCTGATATGCTTCCTAGAGTTCAAGAACCACAGGGACTAAGGCTCTATGCAATCGGTTGTTTCGCTAAGTCTGTCATGAGAACACCTGGACGTTAGCTTGAGGCTAGAGGCCCCATGTGGTGGGCCCATTCCCTGAAGACTACTGAAGGATGACCACCTACCAAGGGATGGCAACCTCCAAGTTTCTTGCCTAGAAACTCACGTCATCACCAGGGCAATTGTGTTACGAAGAGAAGCTGTGCAGCAACAGTGTTTCTTGGGGAGAATTGAGCCCGCGGCTCTGTAAATCCCAATGAGGAAAATAAAGTTTCACTCGCAGCCTTACTTTCAAAAGGGACCACACAGAGCATTCACCCTGCTGTGTCTTTCTCTAGTTTGTACTCCCAAGGTGCGTTAGAAGGGAGATACTTGAGTTGTTTCACTTACCACATGCTAGATGTTTAGCAAAAGAAGGCCTTTACTGCCCTTCTTTTGGCATATGGTTGTCCTCAGCCGAACAGTTCTCTCAGCTCCTAGAAGCGATGGGCGGTCCCTTGTGTACATCTTGGATCCCAGTGCAGACCTGTTAGTCCTAAGACACCAGAAATGCTTCCTACACTTAAAGCACCGCTTTGACAAACGCTGCCTGGAACCTGTTGCCTGCCTATCTATCTGTGTGACGAACAAAACAGTAACTTAGCTTGGAGCCAGTCCTCCTATATTTTTGGCTTACTCACCGACGATTGCTGAGGGATGAGCACTTAGCAGGGACTGAAAGGCCACGTTTGCCTCACGGGGGGCGGGGATATGACTTGTCCTCACAAGGCAATTGTGCAATGAAGAAAAGATAGGCCACTACACTGTTCATCAGGTAACCTTGAGGCCGCGTGTCGTCATTCCAGTGTGCCAAATAAACTTCCCATCACGGTTCAGTTTCCAAGGCGAGGGCACAGCGTCTTATGCTGCAGTTTCTGACTCCCTACTGGACGTTCAGCTGACCACCTAGACCCTTTCGTGAGTCAACTTTGTGATACACTTTGTGATACGGGGTCGTGATGGTGGTGAAAGGATTAGCAAGTCATGGGTTAGTGAGGCCGGTGTGTACAATGTATCTCCAGAGTACCTGGCTTTCAAGGGAGAGCCTGAAATTTTTCAGGCTACACTGAAAGTCCAGTGGCCGCCTGGGGTAAATTGCATCACGTGCGAGTGCCCTGAAGGCGGGGTCGAATCACTGTATGTTTTGTGTGCTCTGGGTTCGGCAGAAAAGCAGACACGTTTTGCATGAAGGAATGAACAGAACGCTGATAGCTGGCTGTTTCTAAGCTATCCCAACCTAGGTGTTTCTCTGACGAAGCCCTTCGCTGCCCATGATTGCGGCATCTAGCTGCTGCCAGCGGTGCATTGCTCACAACTCCCTGAAGACACAGGAGGCCCTTTTAGTCCGTTTCGGATCCTAGTACAGCCCCGCGACTCAAGAGAGGACCTGATATGCTTCCTAGGGTTCGAGAAACCCAGGGACTAAGGCTGCATGGGGTCTGTCGCATGCCTACCTGGTTCATGAGAAAACCTGAACATTAGCTTAAGGCCAGAGGCCCCGTGTGGTTCTCCCCTTCCCTGAGGACAACTGAAGTAGGAGCACTTACCGAGGAACGGCAACATCCAATCTCCTTCCAGGAAACTCACTTGTCATCACAAAGGCAACTGTGCAACAACACTGTTTCCCAGGGAGAACTGAGCCCGCAGCTCTCTAAATCCCAATGAGGAAAATAAAGTTTCCCTTCAAGCCTTAGTTTCAAAATGGACCGCAGAGCATTCACCCTGTTGTATCCGTCACTCCATGGCACGTCCAAGGTGCGCATAGAACGGAGATACTACATTCGTTTCAACTTGCCGCATCCTAGCATTTTAACAAAAGACGCCCTTCACAGCCCTTCTTTCAGCCTATAGTTGCCCTCAACTGAGCTTCGCTCACAAGGCCCAGAAAGGACGGGCAGTCCGTCGTTTACATCTTGGATCCTAGTGCAGACCCCCGTGTCCTAAGACACCAGAAACGCTTCCTAGATTTAAAGCACCGCTTTGACAAAGGCTGCCGTGAGCTTGCGGCCCGCCTATGTCTGTGATGAGAGACGTAGAACGTTGGCTTGAGGCGAGTCGTCCGGGGTTGTGGGCGTACTCACGAATGATTTTTGAGGGAGGAGGCCGTGGCAGGAATTGAAAGCCAAGTGCTCTTTCGTGGAAGATAACTAGTCCTCCCAAAGACGACTGTGCAGCAAAGAGAAGATGGGCAACAACAGTGTTTACCAGGTAACCCTGAGGCCGCAAACTCTCTACTTTGCAATGAGGAAAATCAACTTCCCAGGAAGACTCAATTCCCAGCAGGACAAAGCAGCATATTACCAAGTCGCATCGGACTCTCTCTTGTACATCCCGTGGACACAGTGGCTCGTGACACTAGTCACCATTGCCATGCTGGGAGTCCTTACTGTGGTGTAAGGATATCAAGGGGAGGGCTTAGTTAGGCCTAGGTGACGGTACTTCTCTAGACTATCTACCAGTTCTGGAAAACCCTGTAGGTTTTGAAGCCGGACTTAAAGTGTAGTTGCCGCTTGAGGTAGACAGACGTCGTGGAGCAGCTCCCAGGAGCAGTGGTAGGCTAATTGTATTTTCTACTGCAGCTCAGGGTTCCTCCAGAGCGCAGACACCCTTTGCATGAAGGAAGGCATGGAACGTTGATAACTGGGTTGCTTTCAAGCTATCGCAATCCAGGTGTCTAAACAACGAAGCCCTTCACTGCCCATCAGTTGGCATCTAGCTGTTCCCGACGGTAGATGGCTCAAGGCTCCCCGAAGACACAGGCAGTCCTTTCTCAGTACGTTTTGGAACCTAGCGCTGACAAGTGAGTCCAAAAGAGAGCTGATATGCTTCCTAGAGTTCAAGAACCACAGGGACTAAGGCTCTATGCAATCGGTTGTTTCGCTAAGTCTGTCATGAGAACACCTGGACGTTAGCTTGAGGCTAGAGGCCCCATGTGGTGGGCCCATTCCCTGAAGACTACTGAAGGATGACCACCTACCAAGGGATGGCAACCTCCAAGTTTCTTGCCTAGAAACTCACGTCATCACCAGGGCAATTGTGTTACGAAGAGAAGCTGTGCAGCAACAGTGTTTCTTGGGGAGAATTGAGCCCGCGGCTCTGTAAATCCCAATGAGGAAAATAAAGTTTCACTCGCAGCCTTACTTTCAAAAGGGACCACACAGAGCATTCACCCTGCTGTGTCTTTCTCTAGTTTGTACTCCCAAGGTGCGTTAGAAGGGAGATACTTGAGTTGTTTCACTTACCACATGCTAGATGTTTAGCAAAAGAAGGCCTTTACTGCCCTTCTTTTGGCATATGGTTGTCCTCAGCCGAACAGTTCTCTCAGCTCCTAGAAGCGATGGGCGGTCCCTTGTGTACATCTTGGATCCCAGTGCAGACCTGTTAGTCCTAAGACACCAGAAATGCTTCCTACACTTAAAGCACCGCTTTGACAAACGCTGCCTGGAACCTGTTGCCTGCCTATCTATCTGTGTGACGAACAAAACAGTAACTTAGCTTGGAGCCAGTCCTCCTATATTTTTGGCTTACTCACCGACGATTGCTGAGGGATGAGCACTTAGCAGGGACTGAAAGGCCACGTTTGCCTCACGGGGGGCGGGGATATGACTTGTCCTCACAAGGCAATTGTGCAATGAAGAAAAGATAGGCCACTACACTGTTCATCAGGTAACCTTGAGGCCGCGTGTCGTCATTCCAGTGTGCCAAATAAACTTCCCATCACGGTTCAGTTTCCAAGGCGAGGGCACAGCGTCTTATGCTGCAGTTTCTGACTCCCTACTGGACGTTCAGCTGACCACCTAGACCCTTTCGTGAGTCAACTTTGTGATACACTTTGTGATACGGGGTCGTGATGGTGGTGAAAGGATTAGCAAGTCATGGGTTAGTGAGGCCGGTGTGTACAATGTATCTCCAGAGTACCTGGCTTTCAAGGGAGAGCCTGAAATTTTTCAGGCTACACTGAAAGTCCAGTGGCCGCCTGGGGTAAATTGCATCACGTGCGAGTGCCCTGAAGGCGGGGTCGAATCACTGTATGTTTTGTGTGCTCTGGGTTCGGCAGAAAAGCAGACACGTTTTGCATGAAGGAATGAACAGAACGCTGATAGCTGGCTGTTTCTAAGCTATCCCAACCTAGGTGTTTCTCCGACGAAGCCCTTCACTGCCCATGACTCGGCATCTAGCTGCTGCCAGCGGTGCATTGCTCACAACTCCCTGAAGACACAGGAGGCTCTTTTAGTCCGATTCGGATCCTATTGCAGACCGGCGACTCAAGAGAGACCTGATACGCTTCCTAGGATTCAAGAAACACAGGGACTAAGGCTGCATGGGGTCTGTCGCATGCCTACCTCGTTCATGAGAAAACCTGAACATTAGCTTAAGGCCAGAGGCCCCGTGTGGTTCTCCCCTTCCCTGAGGACAACCGAAGTAGGAGCACTTACCGAGGAACGGCAACATCCAATCTCCTTCCAGGAAACTCACTTGTCATCACAAAGGCAACTGTGCAACAACACTGTTTCCCAGGGAGACTGAGCCCGCAACTCTCTAAATCCCAATGAGGAAAATAAAGTTTCCCTTCAAGCCTTAGTTTCAAAATGGACCGCAGAGCATTCACCCTGTTGTTTCCATCTCTCCATGGCACGTCCAGGGTGCGCATAGCACGGAGATACTACAGTCGTTTGAACTTGCCGCATCCTAGCATTTTAACAAAAGACGCCCTTCACAGCCCTTCTTTCGGCCTATAGTTGCCCTCAACTGAGCATTGTTCACAAGGCCCGGAAAGGACGGGCAGTCCGTCGTTTACATCTTGGATCCTAGTGCAGAACCCCGTGTCCTCAGACGCCAGAAACGCTTCCTAGATTTAAAGCACTGCTTTGACAAACGCTGCCGTGAGCCTGCGACCCGCCTATGTCTGTGACAAGAGAAGTAAGTAGAACGTTGGACTGAGGCGAGTCGTCCAGGGTTGTGGGCGTACTCACGAACAATTATGGAGGGAGGAGGACGTGGCAGGAATTGAAAGCCAAGTGCTCCTTCGTGGAAGATAACTTGTCCTCCCAAAGACGACTGTGCAACAAAGAGGAGATGGGCAACAACAGTGTTTACCAGGTAACCCTGAGGCCGCAAACTCTCTACTTTGCAATGAGGAAAATCAACTTCCCAGAAAGACTCAATTCCCAGCAGGACAAAGCAGCATATTACCAAGTCGCATCGGACTCTCTCTTGTACATCCCGTGGACACAGTGGCTCGTGACCCTAGTCACCATTGCCATGCTGGGAGTCCTTACTGTGGTGTAAGGATATCAAGGTGAGGGCTTAGTTAGGCCTAGGTGACGGTACTTCTCTAGACTATCTACCAGTTCTGGAAAACCCTGTAGGTTTTGAAGCCGGACTTAAAGTGTAGTTGCCGCTTGAGGTAGACAGACGTCGTGGAGCAGCTCCCAGGAGCAGTGGTAGGCTAATTGTATTTTCTACTGCAGCTCAGGTTCCTCCAGAGCGCAGACACCCTTTGCATGAAGGAAAGCATGGAACGTTGATAACTGGGTTGCTTTCAAGCTATCGCAATCCAGGTGTCTAAACAACGAAGCCCTTCACTGCCCACCATTCGGCACCTAGCTGTTCCCGACGGTAGATGGCTCACGGCTCTCCGAAGACACAGGCAGTCCTTTCTTACTATGTTTCGGGACCTAGCGCCGACCCGCGTGTCCAAAAGAGAGCTGATATGCTTCCTAGAGTTCAAGAACCACAGGGACTAAGGCTCTATGCAATCGGTTGTTTCGCTAAGTCTGTCATGAGAACACCTGGACGTTAGCTTGAGGCTAGAGGCCCCATGTGGTGGGCCCATTCCCTGAAGACTACTGAAGGATGACCACCTACCAAGGGATGGCAACCTCCAAGTTTCTTGCCTAGAAACTCACGTCATCACCAGGGCAATTGTGTTACGAAGAGAAGCTGTGCAGCAACAGTGTTTCTTGGGGAGAATTGAGCCCGCGGCTCTGTAAATCCCAATGAGGAAAATAAAGTTTCACTCGCAGCCTTACTTTCAAAAGGGACCACACAGAGCATTCACCCTGCTGTGTCTTTCTCTAGTTTGTACTCCCAAGGTGCGTTAGAAGGGAGATACTTGAGTTGTTTCACTTACCACATGCTAGATGTTTAGCAAAAGAAGGCCTTTACTGCCCTTCTTTTGGCATATGGTTGTCCTCAGCCGAACAGTTCTCTCAGCTCCTAGAAGCGATGGGCGGTCCCTTGTGTACATCTTGGATCCCAGTGCAGACCTGTTAGTCCTAAGACACCAGAAATGCTTCCTACACTTAAAGCACCGCTTTGACAAACGCTGCCTGGAACCTGTTGCCTGCCTATCTATCTGTGTGACGAACAAAACAGTAACTTAGCTTGGAGCCAGTCCTCCTATATGTTTGGCTTACTCACCGACGATTGCTGAGGGATGAGCACTTAGCAGGGACTGAAAGGCCACGTTTGCCTCACGGGGGGCGGGGATATGACTTGTCCTCACAAGGCAATTGTGCAATGAAGAAAAGATAGGCCACTACACTGTTCATCAGGTAACCTTGAGGCCGCGTGTCGTCATTCCAGTGTGCCAAATAAACTTCCCATCACGGTTCAGTTTCCAAGGCGAGGGCACAGCGTCTTATGCTGCAGTTTCTGACTCCCTACTGGACGTTCAGCTGACCACCTAGACCCTTTCGTGAGTCAACTTTGTGATACACTTTGTGATACGGGGTCGTGATGGTGGTGAAAGGATTAGCAAGTCATGGGTTAGTGAGGCCGGTGTGTACAATGTATCTCCAGAGTACCTGGCTTTCAAGGGAGAGCCTGAAATTTTTCAGGCTACACTGAAAGTCCAGTGGCCGCCTGGGGTAAATTGCATCACGTGCGAGTGCCCTGAAGGCGGGGTCGAATCACTGTATGTTTTGTGTGCTCTGGGTTCGGCAGAAAAGCAGACACGTTTTGCATGAAGGAATGAACAGAACGCTGATAGCTGGCTGTTTCTAAGCTATCCCAACCTAGGTGTTTCTCTGACGAAGCCCTTCGCTGCCCATGATTGCGGCATCTAGCTGCTGCCAGCGGTGCATTGCTCACAACTCCCTGAAGACACAGGAGGCCCTTTTAGTCCGTTTCGGATCCTAGTACAGCCCCGCGACTCAAGAGAGGACCTGATATGCTTCCTAGGGTTCGAGAAACCCAGGGACTAAGGCTGCATGGGGTCTGTCGCATGCCTACCTGGTTCATGAGAAAACCTGAACATTAGCTTAAGGCCAGAGGCCCCGTGTGGTTCTCCCCTTCCCTGAGGACAACTGAAGTAGGAGCACTTACCGAGGAACGGCAACATCCAATCTCCTTCCAGGAAACTCACTTGTCATCACAAAGGCAACTGTGCAACAACACTGTTTCCCAGGGAGAACTGAGCCCGCAGCTCTCTAAATCCCAATGAGGAAAATAAAGTTTCCCTTCAAGCCTTAGTTTCAAAATGGACCGCAGAGCATTCACCCTGTTGTATCCGTCACTCCATGGCACGTCCAAGGTGCGCATAGAACGGAGATACTACATTCGTTTCAACTTGCCGCATCCTAGCATTTTAACAAAAGACGCCCTTCACAGCCCTTCTTTCAGCCTATAGTTGCCCTCAACTGAGCTTCGCTCACAAGGCCCAGAAAGGACGGGCAGTCCGTCGTTTACATCTTGGATCCTAGTGCAGACCCCCGTGTCCTAAGACACCAGAAACGCTTCCTAGATTTAAAGCACCGCTTTGACAAACGCTGCCGTGAGCTTGCGGCCCGCCTATGTCTGTGATGAGAGACGTAGAACGTTGGCTTGAGGCGAGTCGTCCGGGGTTGTGGGCGTACTCACGAATGATTTTTGAGGGAGGAGGCCGTGGCAGGAATTGAAAGCCAAGTGCTCTTTCGTGGAAGATAACTAGTCCTCCCAAAGACGACTGTGCAGCAAAGAGAAGATGGGCAACAACAGTGTTTACCAGGTAACCCTGAGGCCGCAAACTCTCTACTTTGCAATGAGGAAAATCAACTTCCCAGGAAGACTCAATTCCCAGCAGGACAAAGCAGCATATTACCAAGTCGCATCGGACTCTCTCTTGTACATCCCGTGGACACAGTGGCTCGTGACACTAGTCACCATTGCCATGCTGGGAGTCCTTACTGTGGTGTAAGGATATCAAGGGGAGGGCTTAGTTAGGCCTAGGTGACGGTACTTCTCTAGACTATCTACCAGTTCTGGAAAACCCTGTAGGTTTTGAAGCCGGACTTAAAGTGTAGTTGCCGCTTGAGGTAGACAGACGTCGTGGAGCAGCTCCCAGGAGCAGTGGTAGGCTAATTGTATTTTCTACTGCAGCTCAGGGTTCCTCCAGAGCGCAGACACCCTTTGCATGAAGGAAGGCATGGAACGTTGATAACTGGGTTGCTTTCAAGCTATCGCAATCCAGGTGTCTAAACAACGAAGCCCTTCACTGCCCATCAGTTGGCATCTAGCTGTTCCCGACGGTAGATGGCTCAAGGCTCCCCGAAGACACAGGCAGTCCTTTCTCAGTACGTTTTGGAACCTAGCGCTGACAAGTGAGTCCAAAAGAGAGCTGATATGCTTCCTAGAGTTCAAGAACCACAGGGACTAAGGCTCTATGCAATCGGTTGTTTCGCTAAGTCTGTCATGAGAACACCTGGACGTTAGCTTGAGGCTAGAGGCCCCATGTGGTGGGCCCATTCCCTGAAGACTACTGAAGGATGACCACCTACCAAGGGATGGCAACCTCCAAGTTTCTTGCCTAGAAACTCACGTCATCACCAGGGCAATTGTGTTACGAAGAGAAGCTGTGCAGCAACAGTGTTTCTTGGGGAGAATTGAGCCCGCGGCTCTGTAAATCCCAATGAGGAAAATAAAGTTTCACTCGCAGCCTTACTTTCAAAAGGGACCACACAGAGCATTCACCCTGCTGTGTCTTTCTCTAGTTTGTACTCCCAAGGTGCGTTAGAAGGGAGATACTTGAGTTGTTTCACTTACCACATGCTAGATGTTTAGCAAAAGAAGGCCTTTACTGCCCTTCTTTTGGCATATGGTTGTCCTCAGCCGAACAGTTCTCTCAGCTCCTAGAAGCGATGGGCGGTCCCTTGTGTACATCTTGGATCCCAGTGCAGACCTGTTAGTCCTAAGACACCAGAAATGCTTCCTACACTTAAAGCACCGCTTTGACAAACGCTGCCTGGAACCTGTTGCCTGCCTATCTATCTGTGTGACGAACAAAACAGTAACTTAGCTTGGAGCCAGTCCTCCTATATTTTTGGCTTACTCACCGACGATTGCTGAGGGATGAGCACTTAGCAGGGACTGAAAGGCCACGTTTGCCTCACGGGGGGCGGGGATATGACTTGTCCTCACAAGGCAATTGTGCAATGAAGAAAAGATAGGCCACTACACTGTTCATCAGGTAACCTTGAGGCCGCGTGTCGTCATTCCAGTGTGCCAAATAAACTTCCCATCACGGTTCAGTTTCCAAGGCGAGGGCACAGCGTCTTATGCTGCAGTTTCTGACTCCCTACTGGACGTTCAGCTGACCACCTAGACCCTTTCGTGAGTCAACTTTGTGATACACTTTGTGATACGGGGTCGTGATGGTGGTGAAAGGATTAGCAAGTCATGGGTTAGTGAGGCCGGTGTGTACAATGTATCTCCAGAGTACCTGGCTTTCAAGGGAGAGCCTGAAATTTTTCAGGCTACACTGAAAGTCCAGTGGCCGCCTGGGGTAAATTGCATCACGTGCGAGTGCCCTGAAGGCGGGGTCGAATCACTGTATGTTTTGTGTGCTCTGGGTTCGGCAGAAAAGCAGACACGTTTTGCATGAAGGAATGAACAGAACACTGATAGCTGGCTGTTTCTAAGCTATCCCAACCTAGGTGTTTCTCCGACGAAGCCCTTCACTGCCCATGACTCGGCATCTAGCTGCTGCCAGCGGTGCATTGCTCACAACTCCCTGAAGACACAGGAGGCTCTTTTAGTCCGATTCGGATCCTATTGCAGACCGGCGACTCAAGAGAGACCTGATACGCTTCCTAGGATTCAAGAAACACAGGGACTAAGGCTGCATGGGGTCTGTCGCATGCCTACCTCGTTCATGAGAAAACCTGAACATTAGCTTAAGGCCAGAGGCCCCGTGTGGTTCTCCCCTTCCCTGAGGACAACCGAAGTAGGAGCACTTACCGAGGAACGGCAACATCCAATCTCCTTCCAGGAAACTCACTTGTCATCACAAAGGCAACTGTGCAACAACACTGTTTCCCAGGGAGAACTGAGCCCGCAGCTCTCTAAATCCCAATGAGGAAAATAAAGTTTCCCTTCAAGCCTTAGTTTCAAAATGGACCGCAGAGCATTCACCCTGTTGTTTCCATCTCTCCATGGCACGTCCAGGGTGCGCATAGCACGGTGATACTACATTCGTTTCAACTTGCGGCATCCTAGCATTTTAACAAAAGACGCCCTTCACAGCCCTTCTTTCGGCCTATAGTTGCCCTCAACTGAGCATTGTTCACAAGGCCCAGAAAGGACGGGCAGTCCGTCGTTTACATCTTGGATCCTAGTGCAGAACCCCGTGTCCTCAGACGCCAGAAACGCTTCCTAGATTTAAAGCACCGCTTTGACAAACGCTGCCGTGAGCCTGCGGCCCGCCTATGTCTGTGACGAGAGAAGTAAGTAGAACGTTGGACTGAGGCGAGTCGTCCAGGGTTGTGGGCGTACTCACGAACAATTATGGAGGGAGGAGGACGTGGCAGGAATTGAAAGCCAAGTGCTCCTTCGTGGAAGATAACTAGTCCTCCCAAAGACGACTGTGCAGCAAAGAGAAGATGGGCAACAACAGTGTTTACCAGGTAACCCTGAGGCCGCAAACTCTCTACTTTGCAATGAGGAAAATCAACTTCCCAGAAAGACTCAATTCCCAGCAGGACAAAGCAGCATATTACCAAGTCGCATCGGACTCTCTCTTGTACATCCCGTGGACACAGTGGCTCGTGACCCTAGTCACCATTGCCATGCTGGGAGTCCTGACTGTGTTGTAAGGATATCAAGGTGAGGGCTTAGTTAGGCCTAGGTGACGGTACTTCTCTAGACTATCTACCAGTTCTGGAAAACCCTGTAGGTTTTGAAGCCGGACTTAAAGTGTAGTTGCCGCTTGAGGTAGACAGACGTCGTGGAGCAGCTCCCAGGAGCAGTGGTAGGCTAATTGTATTTTCTACTGCAGCTCAGGGTTCCTCCAGAGCGCAGACACCCTTTGCATGAAGGAAGGCATGGAACGTTGATAACTGGGTTGCTTTCAAGCTATCGCAATCCAGGTGTCTAAACAACGAAGCCCTTCACTGCCCACCAGTCGGCACCTAGCTGTTCCCGACGGTAGATGGCTCACGGCTCTCCGAAGACACAGGCAGTCCTTTCTCACTGTGTTTCGGGACCTAGCGCCGACCTGCGTGTCCAAAAGAGAGCTGATATGCTTCCTAGAGTTCAAGAACCACAGGGACTAAGGCTCTATGCAATCGGTTGTTTCGCTAAGTCTGTCATGAGAACACCTGGACGTTAGCTTGAGGCTAGAGGCCCCATGTGGTGGGCCCATTCCCTGAAGACTACTGAAGGATGACCACCTACCAAGGGATGGCAACCTCCAAGTTTCTTGCCTAGAAACTCACGTCATCACCAGGGCAATTGTGTTACGAAGAGAAGCTGTGCAGCAACAGTGTTTCTTGGGGAGAATTGAGCCCGCGGCTCTGTAAATCCCAATGAGGAAAATAAAGTTTCACTCGCAGCCTTACTTTCAAAAGGGACCACACAGAGCATTCACCCTGCTGTGTCTTTCTCTAGTTTGTACTCCCAAGGTGCGTTAGAAGGGAGATACTTGAGTTGTTTCACTTACCACATGCTAGATGTTTAGCAAAAGAAGGCCTTTACTGCCCTTCTTTTGGCATATGGTTGTCCTCAGCCGAACAGTTCTCTCAGCTCCTAGAAGCGATGGGCGGTCCCTTGTGTACATCTTGGATCCCAGTGCAGACCTGTTAGTCCTAAGACACCAGAAATGCTTCCTACACTTAAAGCACCGCTTTGACAAAAGCTGCCTGGAACCTGTTGCCTGCCTATCTATCTGTGTGACGAACAAAACAGTAACTTAGCTTGGAGCCAGTCCTCCTATATTTTTGGCTTACTCACCGACGATTGCTGAGGGATGAGCACTTAGCAGGGACTGAAAGGCCACGTTTGCCTCACGGGGGGCGGGGATATGACTTGTCCTCACAAGGCAATTGTGCAATGAAGAAAAGATAGGCCACTACACTGTTCATCAGGTAACCTTGAGGCCGCGTGTCGTCATTCCAGTGTGCCAAATAAACTTCCCATCACGGTTCAGTTTCCAAGGCGAGGGCACAGCGTCTTATGCTGCAGTTTCTGACTCCCTACTGGACGTTCAGCTGACCACCTAGACCCTTTCGTGAGTCAACTTTGTGATACACTTTGTGATACGGGGTCGTGATGGTGGTGAAAGGATTAGCAAGTCATGGGTTAGTGAGGCCGGTGTGTACAATGTATCTCCAGAGTACCTGGCTTTCAAGGGAGAGCCTGAAATTTTTCAGGCTACACTGAAAGTCCAGTGGCCGCCTGGGGTAAATTGCATCACGTGCGAGTGCCCTGAAGGCGGGGTCGAATCACTGTATGTTTTGTGTGCTCTGGGTTCGGCAGAAAAGCAGACACGTTTTGCATGAAGGAATGAACAGAACGCTGATAGCTGGCTGTTTCTAAGCTATCCCAACCTAGGTGTTTCTCCGACGAAGCCCTTCACTGCCCATGACTCGGCATCTAGCTGCTGCCAGCGGTGCATTGCTCACAACTCCCTGAAGACACAGGAGGCTCTTTTAGTCCGATTCGGATCCTATTGCAGACCGGCGACTCAAGAGAGACCTGATACGCTTCCTAGGATTCAAGAAACACAGGGACTAAGGCTGCATGGGGTCTGTTGCATGCCTACCTCGTTCATGAGAAAACCTGAACATTAGCTTAAGGCCAGAGGCCCCGTGTGGTTCTCCCCTTCCCTGAGGACAACCGAAGTAGGAGCACTTACCGAGGAACGGCAACATCCAATCTCCTTCCAGGAAACTCACTTGTCATCACAAAGGCAACTGTGCAACAACACTGTTTCCCAGGGAGAACTGAGCCCGCAACTCTCTAAATCCCAATGAGGAAAATAAAGTTTCCCTTCAAACCTTAGTTTCAAAATGGACCGCAGAGCATTCACCCTGTTGTTTCCATCTCTCCATGGCACGTCCAGGGTGCGCATAGCACGGAGATACTACAGTCGTTTCAACTTGCGGCATCCTAGCATTTTAACAAAAGACGCCCTTCACAGCCCTTCTTTCGGCCTATAGTTGCCCTCAACTGAGCATTGTTCACAAGGCCCGGAAAGGACGGGCAGTCCGTCGTTTACATCTTGGATCCTAGTGCAGAACCCCGTGTCCTCAGACGCCAGAAACGCTTCCTAGATTTAAAGCACCGCTTTGACAAACGCTGCCGTGAGCCTGCGGCCCGCCTATGTCTGTGACGAGAGAAGTAAGTAGAACGTTGGACTGAGGCGAGTCGTCCAGGGTTGTGGGCGTACTCACGAACAATTATGGAGGGAGGAGGACGTGGCAGGAATTGAAAGCCAAGTGCTCCTTCGTGGAAGATAACTTGTCCTCCCAAAGACGACTGTGCAACAAAGAGAAGATGGGCAACAACAGTGTTTACCAGGTAACCCTGAGGCCGCAAACTCTCTACTTTGCAATGAGGAAAATCAACTTCCCAGAAAGACTCAATTCCCAGCAGGACAAAGCAGCATATTACCAAGTCGCATCGGACTCTCTCTTGTACATCCCGTGGACACAGTGGCTCGTGACCCTAGTCACCATTGCCATGCTGGGAGTCCTGACTGTGTTGTAAGGATATCAAGGTGAGGGCTTAGTTAGGCCTAGGTGACGGTACTTCTCTAGACTATCTACCAGTTCTGGAAAACCCTGTAGGTTTTGAAGCCGGACTTAAAGTGTAGTTGCCGCTTGAGGTAGACAGACGTCGTGGAGCAGCTCCCAGGAGCAGTGGTAGGCTAATTGTATTTTCTACTGCAGCTCAGGTTCCTCCAGAGCGCAAACACCCTTTGCATGAAGGAAGGCATGGAACGTTGATAACTGGGTTGCTTTCAAGCTATCACAATCCAGGTGTCTAAACAACGAAGCCCTTCACTGCCCACCAGTCGGCACCTAGCTGTTCCCGACGGTAGATGGCTCACGGCTCTCCGAAGACACAGGCAGTCCTTTCTCACTATGTTTCGGGACCTAGCGCCGACCCGCGTGTCCAAAAGAGAGCTGATATGCTTCCTAGAGTTCAAGAACCACAGGGACTAAGGCTCTATGCAATCGGTTGTTTCGCTAAGTCTGTCATGAGAACACCTGGACGTTAGCTTGAGGCTAGAGGCCCCATGTGGTGGGCCCATTCCCTGAAGACTACTGAAGGATGACCACCTACCAAGGGATGGCAACCTCCAAGTTTCTTGCCTAGAAACTCACGTCATCACCAGGGCAATTGTGTTACGAAGAGAAGCTGTGCAGCAACAGTGTTTCTTGGGGAGAATTGAGCCCGCGGCTCTGTAAATCCCAATGAGGAAAATAAAGTTTCACTCGCAGCCTTACTTTCAAAAGGGACCACACAGAGCATTCACCCTGCTGTGTCTTTCTCTAGTTTGTACTCCCAAGGTGCGTTAGAAGGGAGATACTTGAGTTGTTTCACTTACCACATGCTAGATGTTTAGCAAAAGAAGGCCTTTACTGCCCTTCTTTTGGCATATGGTTGTCCTCAGCCGAACAGTTCTCTCAGCTCCTAGAAGCGGTGGGCGGTCCCTTGTGTACATCTTGGATCCCAGTGCAGACCTGTTAGTCCTAAGACACCAGAAATGCTTCCTACACTTAAAGCACCACTTTGACAAACGCTGCCTGGAACCTGTTGCCTGCCTATCTATCTGTGTGACGAACAAAACAGTAACTTAGCTTGGAGCCAGTCCTCCTATATTTTTGGCTTACTCACCGACGATTGCTGAGGGATGAGCACTTAGCAGGGACTGAAAGGCCACGTTTGCCTCACGGGGGGCGGGGATATGACTTGTCCTCACAAGGCAATTGTGCAATGAAGAAAAGATAGGCCACTACACTGTTCATCAGGTAACCTTGAGGCCGCGTGTCGTCATTCCAGTGTGCCAAATAAACTTCCCATCACGGTTCAGTTTCCAAGGCGAGGGCACAGCGTCTTATGCTGCAGTTTCTGACTCCCTACTGGACGTTCAGCTGACCACCTAGACCCTTTCGTGAGTCAACTTTGTGATACACTTTGTGATATGGGGTCGTGATGGTGGTGAAAGGATTAGCAAGTCATGGGTTAGTGAGGCCGGTGTGTACAATGTATCTCCAGAGTACCTGGCTTTCAAGGGAGAGCCTGAAATTTTTCAGGCTACACTGAAAGTCCAGTGGCCGCCTGGGGTAAATTGCATCACGTGCGAGTGCCCTGAAGGCGGGGTCGAATCACTGTATGTTTTGTGTGCTCTGGGTTCGGCAGAAAAGCAGACACGTTTTGCATGAAGGAATGAACAGAACGCTGATAGCTGGCTGTTTCTAAGCTATCCCAACCTAGGTGTTTCTCTGACGAAGCCCTTCGCTGCCCATGATTGCGGCATCTAGCTGCTGCCAGCGGTGCATTGCTCACAACTCCCTGAAGACACAGGAGGCCCTTTTAGTCCGTTTCGGATCCTAGTACAGCCCCGCGACTCAAGAGAGGACCTGATATGCTTCCTAGGGTTCGAGAAACCCAGGGACTAAGGCTGCATGGGGTCTGTCGCATGCCTACCTGGTTCATGAGAAAACCTGAACATTAGCTTAAGGCCAGAGGCCCCGTGTGGTTCTCCCCTTCCCTGAGGACAACTGAAGTAGGAGCACTTACCGAGGAATGGCAACATCCAATCTCCTTCCAGGAAACTCACTTGTCATCACAAAGGCAACTGTGCAACAACACTGTTTCCCAGGGAGAACTGAGCCCGCAGCTCTCTAAATCCCAATGAGGAAAATAAAGTTTCCCTTCAAGCCTTAGTTTCAAAATGGACCGCAGAGCATTCACCCTGTTGTATCCGTCACTCCATGGCACGTCCAAGGTGTGCATAGAACGGAGATACTACATTCGTTTCAACTTGCCGCATCCTAGCATTTTAACAAAAGACGCCCTTCACAGCCCTTCTTTCAGCCTATAGTTGCCCTCAACTGAGCTTCGCTCACAAGGCCCAGAAAGGACGGGCAGTCCGTCGTTTACATCTTGGATCCTAGTGCAGACCCCCGTGTCCTAAGACACCAGAAACGCTTCCTAGATTTAAAGCACCGCTTTGACAAAGGCTGCCGTGAGCTTGCGGCCCGCCTATGTCTGTGATGAGAGACGTAGAACGTTGGCTTGAGGCGAGTCGTCCGGGGTTGTGGGCGTACTCACGAATGATTTTTGAGGGAGGAGGCCGTGGCAGGAATTGAAAGCCAAGTGCTCTTTCGTGGAAGATAACTAGTCCTCCCAAAGACGACTGTGCAGCAAAGAGAAGATGGGCAACAACAGTGTTTACCAGGTAACCCTGAGGCCGCAAACTCTCTACTTTGCAATGAGGAAAATCAACTTCCCAGGAAGACTCAATTCCCAGCAGGACAAAGCAGCATATTACCAAGTCGCATCGGACTCTCTCTTGTACATCCCGTGGACACAGTGGCTCGTGACCCTAGTCACCATTGCCATGCTGGGAGTCCTTACTGTGGTGTAAGGATATCAAGGGGAGGGCTTAGTTAGGCCTAGGTGACGGTACTTCTCTAGACTATCTACCAGTTCTGGAAAACCCTGTAGGTTTTGAAGCCGGACTTAAAGTGTAGTTGCCGCTTGAGGTAGACAGACGTCGTGGAGCAGCTCCCAGGAGCAGTGGTAGGCTAATTGTATTTTCTACTGCAGCTCAGGGTTCCTCCAGAGCGCAGACACCCTTTGCATGAAGGAAGGCATGGAACGTTGATAACTGGGTTGCTTTCAAGCTATCGCAATCCAGGTGTCTAAACAACGAAGCCCTTCACTGCCCATCAGTTGGCATCTAGCTGTTCCCGACGGTAGATGGCTCAAGGCTCCCCGAAGACACAGGCAGTCCTTTCTCAGTACGTTTTGGAACCTAGCGCTGACAAGTGAGTCCAAAAGAGAGCTGATATGCTTCCTAGAGTTCAAGAACCACAGGGACTAAGGCTCTATGCAATCGGTTGTTTCGCTAAGTCTGTCATGAGAACACCTGGACGTTAGCTTGAGGCTAGAGGCCCCATGTGGTGGGCCCATTCCCTGAAGACTACTGAAGGATGACCACCTACCAAGGGATGGCAACCTCCAAGTTTCTTGCCTAGAAACTCACGTCATCACCAGGGCAATTGTGTTACGAAGAGAAGCTGTGCAGCAACAGTGTTTCTTGGGGAGAATTGAGCCCGCGGCTCTGTAAATCCCAATGAGGAAAATAAAGTTTCACTCGCAGCCTTACTTTCAAAAGGGACCACACAGAGCATTCACCCTGCTGTGTCTTTCTCTAGTTTGTACTCCCAAGGTGCGTTAGAAGGGAGATACTTGAGTTGTTTCACTTACCACATGCTAGATGTTTAGCAAAAGAAGGCCTTTACTGCCCTTCTTTTGGCATATGGTTGTCCTCAGCCGAACAGTTCTCTCAGCTCCTAGAAGCGATGGGCGGTCCCTTGTGTACATCTTGGATCCCAGTGCAGACCTGTTAGTCCTAAGACACCAGAAATGCTTCCTACACTTAAAGCACCGCTTTGACAAACGCTGCCTGGAACCTGTTGCCTGCCTATCTATCTGTGTGACGAACAAAACAGTAACTTAGCTTGGAGCCAGTCCTCCTATATTTTTGGCTTACTCACCGACGATTGCTGAGGGATGAGCACTTAGCAGGGACTGAAAGGCCACGTTTGCCTCACGGGGGGCGGGGATATGACTTGTCCTCACAAGGCAATTGTGCAATGAAGAAAAGATAGGCCACTACACTGTTCATCAGGTAACCTTGAGGCCGCGTGTCGTCATTCCAGTGTGCCAAATAAACTTCCCATCACGGTTCAGTTTCCAAGGCGAGGGCACAGAATCTTATGCTGCAGTTTCTGACTCCCTACTGGACGTTCAGCTGACCACCTAGACCCTTTCGTGAGTCAACTTTGTGATACACTTTGTGATACGGGGTCGTGATGGTGGTGAAAGGATTAGCAAGTCATGGGTTAGTGAGGCCGGTGTGTACAATGTATCTCCAGAGTACCTGGCTTTCAAGGGAGAGCCTGAAATTTTTCAGGCTACACTGAAAGTCCAGTGGCCGCCTGGGGTAAATTGCATCACGTGCGAGTGCCCTGAAGGCGGGGTCGAATCACTGTATGTTTTGTGTGCTCTGGGTTCGGCAGAAAAGCAGACACGTTTTGCATGAAGGAATGAACAGAACGCTGATAGCTGGCTGTTTCTAAGCTATCCCAACCTAGGTGTTTCTCTGACGAAGCCCTTCGCTGCCCATGATTGCGGCATCTAGCTGCTGCCAGCGGTGCATTGCTCACAACTCCCTGAAGACACAGGAGGCCCTTTTAGTCCGTTTCGGATCCTAGTACAGCCCCGCGACTCAAGAGAGGACCTGATATGCTTCCTAGGGTTCGAGAAACCCAGGGACTAAGGCTGCATGGGGTCTGTCGCATGCCTACCTGGTTCATGAGAAAACCTGAACATTAGCTTAAGGCCAGAGGCCCCGTGTGGTTCTCCCCTTCCCTGAGGACAACTGAAGTAGGAGCACTTACCGAGGAACGGCAACATCCAATCTCCTTCCAGGAAACTCACTTGTCATCACAAAGGCAACTGTGCAACAACACTGTTTCCCAGGGAGAACTGAGCCCGCAGCTCTCTAAATCCCAATGAGGAAAATAAAGTTTCCCTTCAAGCCTTAGTTTCAAAATGGACCGCAGAGCATTCACCCTGTTGTATCCGTCACTCCATGGCACGTCCAAGGTGCGCATAGAACGGAGATACTACATTCGTTTCAACTTGCCGCATCCTAGCATTTTAACAAAAGACGCTCTTCACAGCCCTTCTTTCAGCCTATAGTTGCCCTCAACTGAGCTTCGCTCACAAGGCCCAGAAAGGACGGGCAGTCTGTCGTTTACATCTTGGATCCTAGTGCAGACCCCCGTGTCCTAAGACACCAGAAACGCTTCCTAGATTTAAAGCACCGCTTTGACAAAGGCTGCCGTGAGCTTGCGGCCCGCCTATGTCTGTGATGAGAGACGTAGAACGTTGGCTTGAGGCGAGTCGTCCGGGGTTGTGGGCGTACTCACGAATGATTTTTGAGGGAGGAGGCCGTGGCAGGAATTGAAAGCCAAGTGCTCTTTCGTGGAAGATAACTAGTCCTCCCAAAGACGACTGTGCAGCAAAGAGAAGATGGGCAACAACAGTGTTTACCAGGTAACCCTGAGGCCGCAAACTCTCTACTTTGCAATGAGGAAAATCAACTTCCCAGGAAGACTCAATTCCCAGCAGGACAAAGCAGCATATTACCAAGTCGCATCGGACTCTCTCTTGTACATCCCGTGGACACAGTGGCTCGTGACACTAGTCACCATTGCCATGCTGGGAGTCCTTACTGTGGTGTAAGGATATCAAGGGGAGGGCTTAGTTAGGCCTAGGTGACGGTACTTCTCTAGACTATCTACCAGTTCTGGAAAACCCTGTAGGTTTTGAAGCCGGACTTAAAGTGTAGTTGCCGCTTGAGGTAGACAGACGTCGTGGAGCAGCTCCCAGGAGCAGTGGTAGGCTAATTGTATTTTCTACTGCAGCTCAGGGTTCCTCCAGAGCGCAGACACCCTTTGCATGAAGGAAGGCATGGAACGTTGATAACTGGGTTGCTTTCAAGCTATCGCAATCCAGGTGTCTAAACAACGAAGCCCTTCACTGCCCATCAGTTGGCATCTAGCTGTTCCCGACGGTAGATGGCTCAAGGCTCCCCGAAGACACAGGCAGTCCTTTCTCAGTACGTTTTGGAACCTAGCGCTGACAAGTGAGTCCAAAAGAGAGCTGATATGCTTCCTAGAGTTCAAGAACCACAGGGACTAAGGCTCTATGCAATCGGTTGTTTCGCTAAGTCTGTCATGAGAACACCTGGACGTTAGCTTGAGGCTAGAGGCCCCATGTGGTGGGCCCATTCCCTGAAGACTACTGAAGGATGACCACCTACCAAGGGATGGCAACCTCCAAGTTTCTTGCCTAGAAACTCACGTCATCACCAGGGCAATTGTGTTACGAAGAGAAGCTGTGCAGCAACAGTGTTTCTTGGGGAGAATTGAGCCCGCGGCTCTGTAAATCCCAATGAGGAAAATAAAGTTTCACTCGCAGCCTTACTTTCAAAAGGGACCACACAGAGCATTCACCCTGCTGTGTCTTTCTCTAGTTTGTACTCCCAAGGTGCGTTAGAAGGGAGATACTTGAGTTGTTTCACTTACCACATGCTAGATGTTTAGCAAAAGAAGGCCTTTACTGCCCTTCTTTTGGCATATGGTTGTCCTCAGCCGAACAGTTCTCTCAGCTCCTAGAAGCGATGGGCGGTCCCTTGTGTACATCTTGGATCCCAGTGCAGACCTGTTAGTCCTAAGACACCAGAAATGCTTCCTACACTTAAAGCACCGCTTTGACAAACGCTGCCTGGAACCTGTTGCCTGCCTATCTATCTGTGTGACGAACAAAACAGTAACTTAGCTTGGAGCCAGTCCTCCTATATTTTTGGCTTACTCACCGACGATTGCTGAGGGATGAGCACTTAGCAGGGACTGAAAGGCCACGTTTGCCTCACGGGGGGCGGGGATATGACTTGTCCTCACAAGGCAATTGTGCAATGAAGAAAAGATAGGCCACTACACTGTTCATCAGGTAACCTTGAGGCCGCGTGTCGTCATTCCAGTGTGCCAAATAAACTTCCCATCACGGTTCAGTTTCCAAGGCGAGGGCACAGCGTCTTATGCTGCAGTTTCTGACTCCCTACTGGACGTTCAGCTGACCACCTAGACCCTTTCGTGAGTCAACTTTGTGATACACTTTGTGATACGGGGTCGTGATGGTGGTGAAAGGATTAGCAAGTCATGGGTTAGTGAGGCCGGTGTGTACAATGTATCTCCAGAGTACCTGGCTTTCAAGGGAGAGCCTGAAATTTTTCAGGCTACACTGAAAGTCCAGTGGCCGCCTGGGGTAAATTGCATCACGTGCGAGTGCCCTGAAGGCGGGGTCGAATCACTGTATGTTTTGTGTGCTCTGGGTTCGGCAGAAAAGCAGACACGTTTTGCATGAAGGAATGAACAGAACGCTGATAGCTGGCTGTTTCTAAGCTATCCCAACCTAGGTGTTTCTCCGACGAAGCCCTTCGCTGCCCATGATTGCGGCATCTAGCTGCTGCCAGCGGTGCATTGCTCACAACTCCCTGAAGACACAGGAGGCCCTTTTAGTCCGTTTCGGATCCTAGTACAGCCCCGCGACTCAAGAGAGGACCTGATATGCTTCCTAGGGTTCGAGAAACCCAGGGACTAAGGCTGCATGGGGTCTGTCGCATGCCTACCTGGTTCATGAGAAAACCTGAACATTAGCTTAAGGCCAGAGGCCCCGTGTGGTTCTCCCCTTCCCTGAGGACAACTGAAGTAGGAGCACTTACCGAGGAACGGCAACATCCAATCTCCTTCCAGGAAACTCACTTGTCATCACAAAGGCAACTGTGCAACAACACTGTTTCCCAGGGAGAACTGAGCCCGCAGCTCTCTAAATCCCAATGAGGAAAATAAAGTTTCCCTTCAAGCCTTAGTTTCAAAATGGACCGCAGAGCATTCACCCTGTTGTATCCGTCACTCCATGGCACGTCCAAGGTGCGCATAGAACGGAGATACTACATTCGTTTCAACTTGCCGCATCCTAGCATTTTAACAAAAGACGCCCTTCACAGCCCTTCTTTCAGCCTATAGTTGCCCTCAACTGAGCTTCGCTCACAAGGCCCAGAAAGGACGGGCAGTCCGTCGTTTACATCTTGGATCCTAGTGCAGACCCCCGTGTCCTAAGACACCAGAAACGCTTCCTAGATTTAAAGCACCGCTTTGACAAAGGCTGCCGTGAGCTTGCGGCCCGCCTATGTCTGTGATGAGAGACGTAGAACGTTGGCTTGAGGCGAGTCGTCCGGGGTTGTGGGCGTACTCACGAATGATTTTTGAGGGAGGAGGCCGTGGCAGGAATTGAAAGCCAAGTGCTCTTTCGTGGAAGATAACTAGTCCTCCCAAAGACGACTGTGCAGCAAAGAGAAGATGGGCAACAACAGTGTTTACCAGGTAACCCTGAGGCCGCAAACTCTCTACTTTGCAATGAGGAAAATCAACTTCCCAGGAAGACTCAATTCCCAGCAGGACAAAGCAGCATATTACCAAGTCGCATCGGACTCTCTCTTGTACATCCCGTGGACACAGTGGCTCGTGACACTAGTCACCATTGCCATGCTGGGAGTCCTTACTGTGGTGTAAGGATATCAAGGGGAGGGCTTAGTTAGGCCTAGGTGACGGTACTTCTCTAGACTATCTACCAGTTCTGGAAAACCCTGTAGGTTTTGAAGCCGGACTTAAAGTGTAGTTGCCGCTTGAGGTAGACAGACGTCGTGGAGCAGCTCCCAGGAGCAGTGGTAGGCTAATTGTATTTTCTACTGCAGCTCAGGGTTCCTCCAGAGCGCAGACACCCTTTGCATGAAGGAAGGCATGGAACGTTGATAACTGGGTTGCTTTCAAGCTATCGCAATCCAGGTGTCTAAACAACGAAGCCCTTCACTGCCCATCAGTTGGCATCTAGCTGTTCCCGACGGTAGATGGCTCAAGGCTCCCCGAAGACACAGGCAGTCCTTTCTCAGTACGTTTTGGAACCTAGCGCTGACAAGTGAGTCCAAAAGAGAGCTGATATGCTTCCTAGAGTTCAAGAACCACAGGGACTAAGGCTCTATGCAATCGGTTGTTTCGCTAAGTCTGTCATGAGAACACCTGGACGTTAGCTTGAGGCTAGAGGCCCCATGTGGTGGGCCCATTCCCTGAAGACTACTGAAGGATGACCACCTACCAAGGGATGGCAACCTCCAAGTTTCTTGCCTAGAAACTCACGTCATCACCAGGGCAATTGTGTTACGAAGAGAAGCTGTGCAGCAACAGTGTTTCTTGGGGAGAATTGAGCCCGCGGCTCTGTAAATCCCAATGAGGAAAATAAAGTTTCACTCGCAGCCTTACTTTCAAAAGGGACCACACAGAGCATTCACCCTGCTGTGTCTTTCTCTAGTTTGTACTCCCAAGGTGCGTTAGAAGGGAGATACTTGAGTTGTTTCACTTACCACATGCTAGATGTTTAGCAAAAGAAGGCCTTTACTGCCCTTCTTTTGGCATATGGTTGTCCTCAGCCGAACAGTTCTCTCAGCTCCTAGAAGCGATGGGCGGTCCCTTGTGTACATCTTGGATCCCAGTGCAGACCTGTTAGTCCTAAGACACCAGAAATGCTTCCTACACTTAAAGCACCGCTTTGACAAACGCTGCCTGGAACCTGTTGCCTGCCTATCTATCTGTGTGACGAACAAAACAGTAACTTAGCTTGGAGCCAGTCCTCCTATATTTTTGGCTTACTCACCGACGATTGCTGAGGGATGAGCACTTAGCAGGGACTGAAAGGCCACGTTTGCCTCACGGGGGGCGGGGATATGACTTGTCCTCACAAGGCAATTGTGCAATGAAGAAAAGATAGGCCACTACACTGTTCATCAGGTAACCTTGAGGCCGCGTGTCGTCATTCCAGTGTGCCAAATAAACTTCCCATCACGGTTCAGTTTCCAAGGCGAGGGCACAGCGTCTTATGCTGCAGTTTCTGACTCCCTACTGGACGTTCAGCTGACCACCTAGACCCTTTCGTGAGTCAACTTTGTGATACACTTTGTGATACGGGGTCGTGATGGTGGTGAAAGGATTAGCAAGTCATGGGTTAGTGAGGCCGGTGTGTACAATGTATCTCCAGAGTACCTGGCTTTCAAGGGAGAGCCTGAAATTTTTCAGGCTACACTGAAAGTCCAGTGGCCGCCTGGGGTAAATTGCATCACGTGCGAGTGCCCTGAAGGCGGGGTCGAATCACTGTATGTTTTGTGTGCTCTGGGTTCGGCAGAAAAGCAGACACGTTTTGCATGAAGGAATGAACAGAACGCTGATAGCTGGCTGTTTCTAAGCTATCCCAACCTAGGTGTTTCTCCGACGAAGCCCTTCGCTGCCCATGATTGCGGCATCTAGCTGCTGCCAGCGGTGCATTGCTCACAACTCCCTGAAGACACAGGAGGCCCTTTTAGTCCGTTTCGGATCCTAGTACAGCCCCGCGACTCAAGAGAGGACCTGATATGCTTCCTAGGGTTCGAGAAACCCAGGGACTAAGGCTGCATGGGGTCTGTCGCATGCCTACCTGGTTCATGAGAAAACCTGAACATTAGCTTAAGGCCAGAGGCCCCGTGTGGTTCTCCCCTTCCCTGAGGACAACTGAAGTAGGAGCACTTACCGAGGAACGGCAACATCCAATCTCCTTCCAGGAAACTCACTTGTCATCACAAAGGCAACTGTGCAACAACACTGTTTCCCAGGGAGAACTGAGCCCGCAGCTCTCTAAATCCCAATGAGGAAAATAAAGTTTCCCTTCAAGCCTTAGTTTCAAAATGGACCGCAGAGCATTCACCCTGTTGTATCCGTCACTCCATGGCACGTCCAAGGTGCGCATAGAACGGAGATACTACATTCGTTTCAACTTGCCGCATCCTAGCATTTTAACAAAAGACGCCCTTCACAGCCCTTCTTTCAGCCTATAGTTGCCCTCAACTGAGCTTCGCTCACAAGGCCCAGAAAGGACGGGCAGTCCGTCGTTTACATCTTGGATCCTAGTGCAGACCCCCGTGTCCTAAGACACCAGAAACGCTTCCTAGATTTAAAGCACCGCTTTGACAAAGGCTGCCGTGAGCTTGCGGCCCGCCTATGTCTGTGATGAGAGACGTAGAACGTTGGCTTGAGGCGAGTCGTCCGGGGTTGTGGGCGTACTCACGAATGATTTTTGAGGGAGGAGGCCGTGGCAGGAATTGAAAGCCAAGTGCTCTTTCGTGGAAGATAACTAGTCCTCCCAAAGACGACTGTGCAGCAAAGAGAAGATGGGCAACAACAGTGTTTACCAGGTAACCCTGAGGCCGCAAACTCTCTACTTTGCAATGAGGAAAATCAACTTCCCAGGAAGACTCAATTCCCAGCAGGACAAAGCAGCATATTACCAAGTCGCATCGGACTCTCTCTTGTACATCCCGTGGACACAGTGGCTCGTGACACTAGTCACCATTGCCATGCTGGGAGTCCTTACTGTGGTGTAAGGATATCAAGGGGAGGGCTTAGTTAGGCCTAGGTGACGGTACTTCTCTAGACTATCTACCAGTTCTGGAAAACCCTGTAGGTTTTGAAGCCGGACTTAAAGTGTAGTTGCCGCTTGAGGTAGACAGACGTCGTGGAGCAGCTCCCAGGAGCAGTGGTAGGCTAATTGTATTTTCTACTGCAGCTCAGGGTTCCTCCAGAGCGCAGACACCCTTTGCATGAAGGAAGGCATGGAACGTTGATAACTGGGTTGCTTTCAAGCTATCGCAATCCAGGTGTCTAAACAACGAAGCCCTTCACTGCCCATCAGTTGGCATCTAGCTGTTCCCGACGGTAGATGGCTCAAGGCTCCCCGAAGACACAGGCAGTCCTTTCTCAGTACGTTTTGGAACCTAGCGCTGACAAGTGAGTCCAAAAGAGAGCTGATATGCTTCCTAGAGTTCAAGAACCACAGGGACTAAGGCTCTATGCAATCGGTTGTTTCGCTAAGTCTGTCATGAGAACACCTGGACGTTAGCTTGAGGCTAGAGGCCCCATGTGGTGGGCCCATTCCCTGAAGACTACTGAAGGATGACCACCTACCAAGGGATGGCAACCTCCAAGTTTCTTGCCTAGAAACTCACGTCATCACCAGGGCAATTGTGTTACGAAGAGAAGCTGTGCAGCAACAGTGTTTCTTGGGGAGAATTGAGCCCGCGGCTCTGTAAATCCCAATGAGGAAAATAAAGTTTCACTCGCAGCCTTACTTTCAAAAGGGACCACACAGAGCATTCACCCTGCTGTGTCTTTCTCTAGTTTGTACTCCCAAGGTGCGTTAGAAGGGAGATACTTGAGTTGTTTCACTTACCACATGCTAGATGTTTAGCAAAAGAAGGCCTTTACTGCCCTTCTTTTGGCATATGGTTGTCCTCAGCCGAACAGTTCTCTCAGCTCCTAGAAGCGATGGGCGGTCCCTTGTGTACATCTTGGATCCCAGTGCAGACCTGTTAGTCCTAAGACACCAGAAATGCTTCCTACACTTAAAGCACCGCTTTGACAAACGCTGCCTGGAACCTGTTGCCTGCCTATCTATCTGTGTGACGAACAAAACAGTAACTTAGCTTGGAGCCAGTCCTCCTATATTTTTGGCTTACTCACCGACGATTGCTGAGGGATGAGCACTTAGCAGGGACTGAAAGGCCACGTTTGCCTCACGGGGGGCGGGGATATGACTTGTCCTCACAAGGCAATTGTGCAATGAAGAAAAGATAGGCCACTACACTGTTCATCAGGTAACCTTGAGGCCGCGTGTCGTCATTCCAGTGTGCCAAATAAACTTCCCATCACGGTTCAGTTTCCAAGGCGAGGGCACAGCGTCTTATGCTGCAGTTTCTGACTCCCTACTGGACGTTCAGCTGACCACCTAGACCCTTTCGTGAGTCAACTTTGTGATACACTTTGTGATACGGGGTCGTGATGGTGGTGAAAGGATTAGCAAGTCATGGGTTAGTGAGGCCGGTGTGTACAATGTATCTCCAGAGTACCTGGCTTTCAAGGGAGAGCCTGAAATTTTTCAGGCTACACTGAAAGTCCAGTGGCCGCCTGGGGTAAATTGCATCACGTGCGAGTGCCCTGAAGGCGGGGTCGAATCACTGTATGTTTTGTGTGCTCTGGGTTCGGCAGAAAAGCAGACACGTTTTGCATGAAGGAATGAACAGAACGCTGATAGCTGGCTGTTTCTAAGCTATCCCAACCTAGGTGTTTCTCCGACGAAGCCCTTCGCTGCCCATGATTGCGGCATCTAGCTGCTGCCAGCGGTGCATTGCTCACAACTCCCTGAAGACACAGGAGGCCCTTTTAGTCCGTTTCGGATCCTAGTACAGCCCCGCGACTCAAGAGAGGACCTGATATGCTTCCTAGGGTTCGAGAAACCCAGGGACTAAGGCTGCATGGGGTCTGTCGCATGCCTACCTGGTTCATGAGAAAACCTGAACATTAGCTTAAGGCCAGAGGCCCCGTGTGGTTCTCCCCTTCCCTGAGGACAACTGAAGTAGGAGCACTTACCGAGGAACGGCAACATCCAATCTCCTTCCAGGAAACTCACTTGTCATCACAAAGGCAACTGTGCAACAACACTGTTTCCCAGGGAGAACTGAGCCCGCAGCTCTCTAAATCCCAATGAGGAAAATAAAGTTTCCCTTCAAGCCTTAGTTTCAAAATGGACCGCAGAGCATTCACCCTGTTGTATCCGTCACTCCATGGCACGTCCAAGGTGCGCATAGAACGGAGATACTACATTCGTTTCAACTTGCCGCATCCTAGCATTTTAACAAAAGACGCCCTTCACAGCCCTTCTTTCAGCCTATAGTTGCCCTCAACTGAGCTTCGCTCACAAGGCCCAGAAAGGACGGGCAGTCCGTCGTTTACATCTTGGATCCTAGTGCAGACCCCCGTGTCCTAAGACACCAGAAACGCTTCCTAGATTTAAAGCACCGCTTTGACAAAGGCTGCCGTGAGCTTGCGGCCCGCCTATGTCTGTGATGAGAGACGTAGAACGTTGGCTTGAGGCGAGTCGTCCGGGGTTGTGGGCGTACTCACGAATGATTTTTGAGGGAGGAGGCCGTGGCAGGAATTGAAAGCCAAGTGCTCTTTCGTGGAAGATAACTAGTCCTCCCAAAGACGACTGTGCAGCAAAGAGAAGATGGGCAACAACAGTGTTTACCAGGTAACCCTGAGGCCGCAAACTCTCTACTTTGCAATGAGGAAAATCAACTTCCCAGGAAGACTCAATTCCCAGCAGGACAAAGCAGCATATTACCAAGTCGCATCGGACTCTCTCTTGTACATCCCGTGGACACAGTGGCTCGTGACACTAGTCACCATTGCCATGCTGGGAGTCCTTACTGTGGTGTAAGGATATCAAGGGGAGGGCTTAGTTAGGCCTAGGTGACGGTACTTCTCTAGACTATCTACCAGTTCTGGAAAACCCTGTAGGTTTTGAAGCCGGACTTAAAGTGTAGTTGCCGCTTGAGGTAGACAGACGTCGTGGAGCAGCTCCCAGGAGCAGTGGTAGGCTAATTGTATTTTCTACTGCAGCTCAGGGTTCCTCCAGAGCGCAGACACCCTTTGCATGAAGGAAGGCATGGAACGTTGATAACTGGGTTGCTTTCAAGCTATCGCAATCCAGGTGTCTAAACAACGAAGCCCTTCACTGCCCATCAGTTGGCATCTAGCTGTTCCCGACGGTAGATGGCTCAAGGCTCCCCGAAGACACAGGCAGTCCTTTCTCAGTACGTTTTGGAACCTAGCGCTGACAAGTGAGTCCAAAAGAGAGCTGATATGCTTCCTAGAGTTCAAGAACCACAGGGACTAAGGCTCTATGCAATCGGTTGTTTCGCTAAGTCTGTCATGAGAACACCTGGACGTTAGCTTGAGGCTAGAGGCCCCATGTGGTGGGCCCATTCCCTGAAGACTACTGAAGGATGACCACCTACCAAGGGATGGCAACCTCCAAGTTTCTTGCCTAGAAACTCACGTCATCACCAGGGCAATTGTGTTACGAAGAGAAGCTGTGCAGCAACAGTGTTTCTTGGGGAGAATTGAGCCCGCGGCTCTGTAAATCCCAATGAGGAAAATAAAGTTTCACTCGCAGCCTTACTTTCAAAAGGGACCACACAGAGCATTCACCCTGCTGTGTCTTTCTCTAGTTTGTACTCCCAAGGTGCGTTAGAAGGGAGATACTTGAGTTGTTTCACTTACCACATGCTAGATGTTTAGCAAAAGAAGGCCTTTACTGCCCTTCTTTTGGCATATGGTTGTCCTCAGCCGAACAGTTCTCTCAGCTCCTAGAAGCGATGGGCGGTCCCTTGTGTACATCTTGGATCCCAGTGCAGACCTGTTAGTCCTAAGACACCAGAAATGCTTCCTACACTTAAAGCACCGCTTTGACAAACGCTGCCTGGAACCTGTTGCCTGCCTATCTATCTGTGTGACGAACAAAACAGTAACTTAGCTTGGAGCCAGTCCTCCTATATTTTTGGCTTACTCACCGACGATTGCTGAGGGATGAGCACTTAGCAGGGACTGAAAGGCCACGTTTGCCTCACGGGGGGCGGGGATATGACTTGTCCTCACAAGGCAATTGTGCAATGAAGAAAAGATAGGCCACTACACTGTTCATCAGGTAACCTTGAGGCCGCGTGTCGTCATTCCAGTGTGCCAAATAAACTTCCCATCACGGTTCAGTTTCCAAGGCGAGGGCACAGCGTCTTATGCTGCAGTTTCTGACTCCCTACTGGACGTTCAGCTGACCACCTAGACCCTTTCGTGAGTCAACTTTGTGATACACTTTGTGATACGGGGTCGTGATGGTGGTGAAAGGATTAGCAAGTCATGGGTTAGTGAGGCCGGTGTGTACAATGTATCTCCAGAGTACCTGGCTTTCAAGGGAGAGCCTGAAATTTTTCAGGCTACACTGAAAGTCCAGTGGCCGCCTGGGGTAAATTGCATCACGTGCGAGTGCCCTGAAGGCGGGGTCGAATCACTGTATGTTTTGTGTGCTCTGGGTTCGGCAGAAAAGCAGACACGTTTTGCATGAAGGAATGAACAGAACGCTGATAGCTGGCTGTTTCTAAGCTATCCCAACCTAGGTGTTTCTCCGACGAAGCCCTTCGCTGCCCATGATTGCGGCATCTAGCTGCTGCCAGCGGTGCATTGCTCACAACTCCCTGAAGACACAGGAGGCCCTTTTAGTCCGTTTCGGATCCTAGTACAGCCCCGCGACTCAAGAGAGGACCTGATATGCTTCCTAGGGTTCGAGAAACCCAGGGACTAAGGCTGCATGGGGTCTGTCGCATGCCTACCTGGTTCATGAGAAAACCTGAACATTAGCTTAAGGCCAGAGGCCCCGTGTGGTTCTCCCCTTCCCTGAGGACAACTGAAGTAGGAGCACTTACCGAGGAACGGCAACATCCAATCTCCTTCCAGGAAACTCACTTGTCATCACAAAGGCAACTGTGCAACAACACTGTTTCCCAGGGAGAACTGAGCCCGCAGCTCTCTAAATCCCAATGAGGAAAATAAAGTTTCCCTTCAAGCCTTAGTTTCAAAATGGACCGCAGAGCATTCACCCTGTTGTATCCGTCACTCCATGGCACGTCCAAGGTGCGCATAGAACGGAGATACTACATTCGTTTCAACTTGCCGCATCCTAGCATTTTAACAAAAGACGCCCTTCACAGCCCTTCTTTCAGCCTATAGTTGCCCTCAACTGAGCTTCGCTCACAAGGCCCAGAAAGGACGGGCAGTCCGTCGTTTACATCTTGGATCCTAGTGCAGACCCCCGTGTCCTAAGACACCAGAAACGCTTCCTAGATTTAAAGCACCGCTTTGACAAAGGCTGCCGTGAGCTTGCGGCCCGCCTATGTCTGTGATGAGAGACGTAGAACGTTGGCTTGAGGCGAGTCGTCCGGGGTTGTGGGCGTACTCACGAATGATTTTTGAGGGAGGAGGCCGTGGCAGGAATTGAAAGCCAAGTGCTCTTTCGTGGAAGATAACTAGTCTTCCCAAAGACGACTGTGCAGCAAAGAGAAGATGGGCAACAACAGTGTTTACCAGGTAACCCTGAGGCCGCAAACTCTCTACTTTGCAATGAGGAAAATCAACTTCCCAGGAAGACTCAATTCCCAGCAGGACAAAGCAGCATATTACCAAGTCGCATCGGACTCTCTCTTGTACATCCCGTGGACACAGTGGCTCGTGACACTAGTCACCATTGCCATGCTGGGAGTCCTTACTGTGGTGTAAGGATATCAAGGGGAGGGCTTAGTTAGGCCTAGGTGACGGTACTTCTCTAGACTATCTACCAGTTCTGGAAAACCCTGTAGGTTTTGAAGCCGGACTTAAAGTGTAGTTGCCGCTTGAGGTAGACAGACGTCGTGGAGCAGCTCCCAGGAGCAGTGGTAGGCTAATTGTATTTTCTACTGCAGCTCAGGGTTCCTCCAGAGCGCAGACACCCTTTGCATGAAGGAAGGCATGGAACGTTGATAACTGGGTTGCTTTCAAGCTATCGCAATCCAGGTGTCTAAACAACGAAGCCCTTCACTGCCCATCAGTTGGCATCTAGCTGTTCCCGACGGTAGATGGCTCAAGGCTCCCCGAAGACACAGGCAGTCCTTTCTCAGTACGTTTTGGAACCTAGCGCTGACAAGTGAGTCCAAAAGAGAGCTGATATGCTTCCTAGAGTTCAAGAACCACAGGGACTAAGGCTCTATGCAATCGGTTGTTTCGCTAAGTCTGTCATGAGAACACCTGGACGTTAGCTTGAGGCTAGAGGCCCCATGTGGTGGGCCCATTCCCTGAAGACTACTGAAGGATGACCACCTACCAAGGGATGGCAACCTCCAAGTTTCTTGCCTAGAAACTCACGTCATCACCAGGGCAATTGTGTTACGAAGAGAAGCTGTGCAGCAACAGTGTTTCTTGGGGAGAATTGAGCCCGCGGCTCTGTAAATCCCAATGAGGAAAATAAAGTTTCACTCGCAGCCTTACTTTCAAAAGGGACCACACAGAGCATTCACCCTGCTGTGTCTTTCTCTAGTTTGTACTCCCAAGGTGCGTTAGAAGGGAGATACTTGAGTTGTTTCACTTACCACATGCTAGATGTTTAGCAAAAGAAGGCCTTTACTGCCCTTCTTTTGGCATATGGTTGTCCTCAGCCGAACAGTTCTCTCAGCTCCTAGAAGCGATGGGCGGTCCCTTGTGTACATCTTGGATCCCAGTGCAGACCTGTTAGTCCTAAGACACCAGAAATGCTTCCTACACTTAAAGCACCGCTTTGACAAACGCTGCCTGGAACCTGTTGCCTGCCTATCTATCTGTGTGACGAACAAAACAGTAACTTAGCTTGGAGCCAGTCCTCCTATATTTTTGGCTTACTCACCGACGATTGCTGAGGGATGAGCACTTAGCAGGGACTGAAAGGCCACGTTTGCCTCACGGGGGGCGGGGATATGACTTGTCCTCACAAGGCAATTGTGCAATGAAGAAAAGATAGGCCACTACACTGTTCATCAGGTAACCTTGAGGCCGCGTGTCGTCATTCCAGTGTGCCAAATAAACTTCCCATCACGGTTCAGTTTCCAAGGCGAGGGCACAGCGTCTTATGCTGCAGTTTCTGACTCCCTACTGGACGTTCAGCTGACCACCTAGACCCTTTCGTGAGTCAACTTTGTGATACACTTTGTGATACGGGGTCGTGATGGTGGTGAAAGGATTAGCAAGTCATGGGTTAGTGAGGCCGGTGTGTACAATGTATCTCCAGAGTACCTGGCTTTCAAGGGAGAGCCTGAAATTTTTCAGGCTACACTGAAAGTCCAGTGGCCGCCTGGGGTAAATTGCATCACGTGCGAGTGCCCTGAAGGCGGGGTCGAATCACTGTATGTTTTGTGTGCTCTGGGTTCGGCAGAAAAGCAGACACGTTTTGCATGAAGGAATGAACAGAACGCTGATAGCTGGCTGTTTCTAAGCTATCCCAACCTAGGTGTTTCTCCGACGAAGCCCTTCGCTGCCCATGATTGCAGCATCTAGCTGCTGCCAGCGGTGCATTGCTCACAACTCCCTGAAGACACAGGAGGCCCTTTTAGTCCGTTTCGGATCCTAGTACAGCCCCGCGACTCAAGAGAGGACCTGATATGCTTCCTAGGGTTCGAGAAACCCAGGGACTAAGGCTGCATGGGGTCTGTCGCATGCCTACCTGGTTCATGAGAAAACCTGAACATTAGCTTAAGGCCAGAGGCGCCGTGTGGTTCTCCCCTTCCCTGAGGACAACTGAAGTAGGAGCACTTACCGAGGAACGGCAACATCCAATCTCCTTCCAGGAAACTCACTTGTCATCACAAAGGCAACTGTGCAACAACACTGTTTCCCAGGGAGAACTGAGCCCGCAGCTCTCTAAATCCCAATGAGGAAAATAAAGTTTCCCTTCAAGCCTTAGTTTCAAAATGGACCGCAGAGCATTCACCCTGTTGTATCCGTCACTCCATGGCACGTCCAAGGTGCGCATAGAACGGAGATACTACATTCGTTTCAACTTGCCGCATCCTAGCATTTTAACAAAAGACGCCCTTCACAGCCCTTCTTTCAGCCTATAGTTGCCCTCAACTGAGCTTCGCTCACAAGGCCCAGAAAGGACGGGCAGTCCGTCGTTTACATCTTGGATCCTAGTGCAGACCCCCGTGTCCTAAGACACCAGAAACGCTTCCTAGATTTAAAGCACCGCTTTGACAAAGGCTGCCGTGAGCTTGCGGCCCGCCTATGTCTGTGATGAGAGACGTAGAACGTTGGCTTGAGGCGAGTCGTCCGGGGTTGTGGGCGTACTCACGAATGATTTTTGAGGGAGGCGGCCGTGGCAGGAATTGAAAACCAAGTGCTCTTTCGTGGAAGATAACTAGTCCTCCCAAAGACGACTGTGCAGCAAAGAGAAGATGGGCAACAACAGTGTTTACCAGGTAACCCTGAGGCCGCAAACTCTCTACTTTGCAATGAGGAAAATCAACTTCCCAGGAAGACTCAATTCCCAGCAGGACAAAGCAGCATATTACCAAGTCGCATCGGACTCTCTCTTGTACATCCCGTGGACACAGTGGCTCGTGACACTAGTCACCATTGCCATGCTGGGAGTCCTTACTGTGGTGTAAGGATATCAAGGGGAGGGCTTAGTTAGGCCTAGGTGACGGTACTTCTCTAGACTATCTACCAGTTCTGGAAAACCCTGTAGGTTTTGAAGCCGGACTTAAAGTGTAGTTGCCGCTTGAGGTAGACAGACGTCGTGGAGCAGCTCCCAGGAGCAGTGGTAGGCTAATTGTATTTTCTACTGCAGCTCAGGGTTCCTCCAGAGCGCAGACACCCTTTGCATGAAGGAAGGCATGGAACGTTGATAACTGGGTTGCTTTCAAGCTATCGCAATCCAGGTGTCTAAACAACGAAGCCCTTCACTGCCCATCAGTTGGCATCTAGCTGTTCCCGACGGTAGATGGCTCAAGGCTCCCCGAAGACACAGGCAGTCCTTTCTCAGTACGTTTTGGAACCTAGCGCTGACAAGTGAGTCCAAAAGAGAGCTGATATGCTTCCTAGAGTTCAAGAACCACAGGGACTAAGGCTCTATGCAATCGGTTGTTTCGCTAAGTCTGTCATGAGAACACCTGGACGTTAGCTTGAGGCTAGAGGCCCCATGTGGTGGGCCCATTCCCTGAAGACTACTGAAGGATGACCACCTACCAAGGGATGGCAACCTCCAAGTTTCTTGCCTAGAAACTCACGTCATCACCAGGGCAATTGTGTTACGAAGAGAAGCTGTGCAGCAACAGTGTTTCTTGGGGAGAATTGAGCCCGCGGCTCTGTAAATCCCAATGAGGAAAATAAAGTTTCACTCGCAGCCTTACTTTCAAAAGGGACCACACAGAGCATTCACCCTGCTGTGTCTTTCTCTAGTTTGTACTCCCAAGGTGCGTTAGAAGGGAGATACTTGAGTTGTTTCACTTACCACATGCTAGATGTTTAGCAAAAGAAGGCCTTTACTGCCCTTCTTTTGGCATATGGTTGTCCTCAGCCGAACAGTTCTCTCAGCTCCTAGAAGCGATGGGCGGTCCCTTGTGTACATCTTGGATCCCAGTGCAGACCTGTTAGTCCTAAGACACCAGAAATGCTTCCTACACTTAAAGCACCGCTTTGACAAACGCTGCCTGGAACCTGTTGCCTGCCTATCTATCTGTGTGACGAACAAAACAGTAACTTAGCTTGGAGCCAGTCCTCCTATATTTTTGGCTTACTCACCGACGATTGCTGAGGGATGAGCACTTAGCAGGGACTGAAAGGCCACGTTTGCCTCACGGGGGGCGGGGATATGACTTGTCCTCACAAGGCAATTGTGCAATGAAGAAAAGATAGGCCACTACACTGTTCATCAGGTAACCTTGAGGCCGCGTGTCGTCATTCCAGTGTGCCAAATAAACTTCCCATCACGGTTCAGTTTCCAAGGCGAGGGCACAGCGTCTTATGCTGCAGTTTCTGACTCCCTACTGGACGTTCAGCTGACCACCTAGACCCTTTCGTGAGTCAACTTTGTGATACACTTTGTGATACGGGGTCGTGATGGTGGTGAAAGGATTAGCAAGTCATGGGTTAGTGAGGCCGGTGTGTACAATGTATCTCCAGAGTACCTGGCTTTCAAGGGAGAGCCTGAAATTTTTCAGGCTACACTGAAAGTCCAGTGGCCGCCTGGGGTAAATTGCATCACGTGCGAGTGCCCTGAAGGCGGGGTCGAATCACTGTATGTTTTGTGTGCTCTGGGTTCGGCAGAAAAGCAGACACGTTTTGCATGAAGGAATGAACAGAACGCTGATAGCTGGCTGTTTCTAAGCTATCCCAACCTAGGTGTTTCTCCGACGAAGCCCTTCGCTGCCCATGATTGCGGCATCTAGCTGCTGCCAGCGGTGCATTGCTCACAACTCCCTGAAGACACAGGAGGCCCTTTTAGTCCGTTTCGGATCCTAGTACAGCCCCGCGACTCAAGAGAGGACCTGATATGCTTCCTAGGGTTCGAGAAACCCAGGGACTAAGGCTGCATGGGGTCTGTCGCATGCCTACCTGGTTCATGAGAAAACCTGAACATTAGCTTAAGGCCAGAGGCCCCGTGTGGTTCTCCCCTTCCCTGAGGACAACTGAAGTAGGAGCACTTACCGAGGAACGGCAACATCCAATCTCCTTCCAGGAAACTCACTTGTCATCACAAAGGCAACTGTGCAACAACACTGTTTCCCAGGGAGAACTGAGCCCGCAGCTCTCTAAATCCCAATGAGGAAAATAAAGTTTCCCTTCAAGCCTTAGTTTCAAAATGGACCGCAGAGCATTCACCCTGTTGTATCCGTCACTCCATGGCACGTCCAAGGTGCGCATAGAACGGAGATACTACATTCGTTTCAACTTGCCGCATCCTAGCATTTTAACAAAAGACGCCCTTCACAGCCCTTCTTTCAGCCTATAGTTGCCCTCAACTGAGCTTCGCTCACAAGGCCCAGAAAGGACGGGCAGTCCGTCGTTTACATCTTGGATCCTAGTGCAGACCCCCGTGTCCTAAGACACCAGAAACGCTTCCTAGATTTAAAGCACCGCTTTGACAAAGGCTGCCGTGAGCTTGCGGCCCGCCTATGTCTGTGATGAGAGACGTAGAACGTTGGCTTGAGGCGAGTCATCCGGGGTTGTGGGCGTACTCACGAATGATTTTTGAGGGAGGAGGCCGTGGCAGGAATTGAAAGCCAAGTGCTCTTTCGTGGAAGATAACTAGTCCTCCCAAAGACGACTGTGCAGCAAAGAGAAGATGGGCAACAACAGTGTTTACCAGGTAACCCTGAGGCCGCAAACTCTCTACTTTGCAATGAGGAAAATCAACTTCCCAGGAAGACTCAATTCCCAGCAGGACAAAGCAGCATATTACCAAGTCGCATCGGACTCTCTCTTGTACATCCCGTGGACACAGTGGCTCGTGACACTAGTCACCATTGCCATGCTGGGAGTCCTTACTGTGGTGTAAGGATATCAAGGGGAGGGCTTAGTTAGGCCTAGGTGACGGTACTTCTCTAGACTATCTACCAGTTCTGGAAAACCCTGTAGGTTTTGAAGCCGGACTTAAAGTGTAGTTGCCGCTTGAGGTAGACAGACGTCGTGGAGCAGCTCCCAGGAGCAGTGGTAGGCTAATTGTATTTTCTACTGCAGCTCAGGGTTCCTCCAGAGCGCAGACACCCTTTGCATGAAGGAAGGCATGGAACGTTGATAACTGGGTTGCTTTCAAGCTATCGCAATCCAGGTGTCTAAACAACGAAGCCCTTCACTGCCCATCAGTTGGCATCTAGCTGTTCCCGACGGTAGATGGCTCAAGGCTCCCCGAAGACACAGGCAGTCCTTTCTCAGTACGTTTTGGAACCTAGCGCTGACAAGTGAGTCCAAAAGAGAGCTGATATGCTTCCTAGAGTTCAAGAACCACAGGGACTAAGGCTCTATGCAATCGGTTGTTTCGCTAAGTCTGTCATGAGAACACCTGGACGTTAGCTTGAGGCTAGAGGCCCCATGTGGTGGGCCCATTCCCTGAAGACTACTGAAGGATGACCACCTACCAAGGGATGGCAACCTCCAAGTTTCTTGCCTAGAAACTCACGTCATCACCAGGGCAATTGTGTTACGAAGAGAAGCTGTGCAGCAACAGTGTTTCTTGGGGAGAATTGAGCCCGCGGCTCTGTAAATCCCAATGAGGAAAATAAAGTTTCACTCGCAGCCTTACTTTCAAAAGGGACCACACAGAGCATTCACCCTGCTGTGTCTTTCTCTAGTTTGTACTCCCAAGGTGCGTTAGAAGGGAGATACTTGAGTTGTTTCACTTACCACATGCTAGATGTTTAGCAAAAGAAGGCCTTTACTGCCCTTCTTTTGGCATATGGTTGTCCTCAGCCGAACAGTTCTCTCAGCTCCTAGAAGCGATGGGCGGTCCCTTGTGTACATCTTGGATCCCAGTGCAGACCTGTTAGTCCTAAGACACCAGAAATGCTTCCTACACTTAAAGCACCGCTTTGACAAACGCTGCCTGGAACCTGTTGCCTGCCTATCTATCTGTGTGACGAACAAAACAGTAACTTAGCTTGGAGCCAGTCCTCCTATATTTTTGGCTTACTCACCGACGATTGCTGAGGGATGAGCACTTAGCAGGGACTGAAAGGCCACGTTTGCCTCACGGGGGGCGGGGATATGACTTGTCCTCACAAGGCAATTGTGCAATGAAGAAAAGATAGGCCACTACACTGTTCATCAGGTAACCTTGAGGCCGCGTGTCGTCATTCCAGTGTGCCAAATAAACTTCCCATCACGGTTCAGTTTCCAAGACGAGGGCACAGTGTCTTATGCTGCAGTTTCTGACTCCCTACTGGACGTTCAGCTGACCACCTAGACCCTTTCGTGAGTCAACTTTGTGATACACTTTGTGATACGGGGTCGTGATGGTGGTGAAAGGATTAGCAAGTCATGGGTTAGTGAGGCCGGTGTGTACAATGTATCTCCAGAGTACCTGGCTTTCAAGGGAGAGCCTGAAATTTTTCAGGCTACACTGAAAGTCCAGTGGCCGCCTGGGGTAAATTGCATCACGTGCGAGTGCCCTGAAGGCGGGGTCGAATCACTGTATGTTTTGTGTGCTCTGGGTTCGGCAGAAAAGCAGACACGTTTTGCATGAAGGAATGAACAGAACGCTGATAGCTGGCTGTTTCTAAGCTATCCCAACCTAGGTGTTTCTCTGACGAAGCCCTTCGCTGCCCATGATTGCGGCATCTAGCTGCTGCCAGCGGTGCATTGCTCACAACTCCCTGAAGACACAGGAGGCCCTTTTAGTCCGTTTCGGATCCTAGTACAGCCCCGCGACTCAAGAGAGGACCTGATATGCTTCCTAGGGTTCGAGAAACCCAGGGACTAAGGCTGCATGGGGTCTGTCGCATGCCTACCTGGTTCATGAGAAAACCTGAACATTAGCTTAAGGCCAGAGGCCCCGTGTGGTTCTCCCCTTCCCTGAGGACAACTGAAGTAGGAGCACTTACCGAGGAACGGCAACATCCAATCTCCTTCCAGGAAACTCACTTGTCATCACAAAGGCAACTGTGCAACAACACTGTTTCCCAGGGAGAACTGAGCCCGCAGCTCTCTAAATCCCAATGAGGAAAATAAAGTTTCCCTTCAAGCCTTAGTTTCAAAATGGACCGCAGAGCATTCACCCTGTTGTATCCGTCACTCCATGGCACGTCCAAGGTGCGCATAGAACGGAGATACTACATTCGTTTCAACTTGCCGCATCCTAGCATTTTAACAAAAGACGCCCTTCACAGCCCTTCTTTCAGCCTATAGTTGCCCTCAACTGAGCTTCGCTCACAAGGCCCAGAAAGGACGGGCAGTCCGTCGTTTACATCTTGGATCCTAGTGCAGACCCCCGTGTCCTAAGACACCAGAAACGCTTCCTAGATTTAAAGCACCGCTTTGACAAAGGCTGCCGTGAGCTTGCGGCCCGCCTATGTCTGTGATGAGAGACGTAGAACGTTGGCTTGAGGCGAGTCGTCCGGGGTTGTGGGCGTACTCACGAATGATTTTTGAGGGAGGAGGCCGTGGCAGGAATTGAAAGCCAAGTGCTCTTTCGTGGAAGATAACTAGTCCTCCCAAAGACGACTGTGCAGCAAAGAGAAGATGGGCAACAACAGTGTTTACCAGGTAACCCTGAGGCCGCAAACTCTCTACTTTGCAATGAGGAAAATCAACTTCCCAGGAAGACTCAATTCCCAGCAGGACAAAGCAGCATATTACCAAGTCGCATCGGACTCTCTCTTGTACATCCCGTGGACACAGTGGCTCGTGACACTAGTCACCATTGCCATGCTGGGAGTCCTTACTGTGGTGTAAGGATATCAAGGGGAGGGCTTAGTTAGGCCTAGGTGACGGTACTTCTCTAGACTATCTACCAGTTCTGGAAAACCCTGTAGGTTTTGAAGCCGGACTTAAAGTGTAGTTGCCGCTTGAGGTAGACAGACGTCGTGGAGCAGCTCCCAGGAGCAGTGGTAGGCTAATTGTATTTTCTACTGCAGCTCAGGGTTCCTCCAGAGCGCAGACACCCTTTGCATGAAGGAAGGCATGGAACGTTGATAACTGGGTTGCTTTCAAGCTATCGCAATCCAGGTGTCTAAACAACGAAGCCCTTCACTGCCCATCAGTTGGCATCTAGCTGTTCCCGACGGTAGATGGCTCAAGGCTCCCCGAAGACACAGGCAGTCCTTTCTCAGTACGTTTTGGAACCTAGCGCTGACAAGTGAGTCCAAAAGAGAGCTGATATGCTTCCTAGAGTTCAAGAACCACAGGGACTAAGGCTCTATGCAATCGGTTGTTTCGCTAAGTCTGTCATGAGAACACCTGGACGTTAGCTTGAGGCTAGAGGCCCCATGTGGTGGGCCCATTCCCTGAAGACTACTGAAGGATGACCACCTACCAAGGGATGGCAACCTCCAAGTTTCTTGCCTAGAAACTCACGTCATCACCAGGGCAATTGTGTTACGAAGAGAAGCTGTGCAGCAACAGTGTTTCTTGGGGAGAATTGAGCCCGCGGCTCTGTAAATCCCAATGAGGAAAATAAAGTTTCACTCGCAGCCTTACTTTCAAAAGGGACCACACAGAGCATTCACCCTGCTGTGTCTTTCTCTAGCTTGTACTCCCAAGGTGCGTTAGAAGGGAGATACTTGAGTTGTTTCACTTACCACATGCTAGATGTTTAGCAAAAGAAGGCCTTTACTGCCCTTCTTTTGGCATATGGTTGTCCTCAGCCGAACAGTTCTCTCAGCTCCTAGAAGCGATGGGCGGTCCCTTGTGTACATCTTGGATCCCAGTGCAGACCTGTTAGTCCTAAGACACCAGAAATGCTTCCTACACTTAAAGCACCGCTTTGACAAACGCTGCCTGGAACCTGTTGCCTGCCTATCTATCTGTGTGACGAACAAAACAGTAACTTAGCTTGGAGCCAGTCCTCCTATATTTTTGGCTTACTCACCGACGATTGCTGAGGGATGAGCACTTAGCAGGGACTGAAAGGCCACGTTTGCCTCACGGGGGGCGGGGATATGACTTGTCCTCACAAGGCAATTGTGCAATGAAGAAAAGATAGGCCACTACACTGTTCATCAGGTAACCTTGAGGCCGCGTGTCGTCATTCCAGTGTGCCAAATAAACTTCCCATCACGGTTCAGTTTCCAAGGCGAGGGCACAGCGTCTTATGCTGCAGTTTCTGACTCCCTACTGGACGTTCAGCTGACCACCTAGACCCTTTCGTGAGTCAACTTTGTGATACACTTTGTGATACGGGGTCGTGATGGTGGTGAAAGGATTAGCAAGTCATGGGTTAGTGAGGCCGGTGTGTACAATGTATCTCCAGAGTACCTGGCTTTCAAGGGAGAGCCTGAAATTTTTCAGGCTACACTGAAAGTCCAGTGGCCGCCTGGGGTAAATTGCATCACGTGCGAGTGCCCTGAAGGCGGGGTCGAATCACTGTATGTTTTGTGTGCTCTGGGTTCGGCAGAAAAGCAGACACGTTTTGCATGAAGGAATGAACAGAACGCTGATAGCTGGCTGTTTCTAAGCTATCCCAACCTAGGTGTTTCTCTGACGAAGCCCTTCGCTGCCCATGATTGCGGCATCTAGCTGCTGCCAGCGGTGCATTGCTCACAACTCCCTGAAGACACAGGAGGCCCTTTTAGTCCGTTTCGGATCCTAGTACAGCCCCGCGACTCAAGAGAGGACCTGATATGCTTCCTAGGGTTCGAGAAACCCAGGGACTAAGGCTGCATGGGGTCTGTCGCATGCCTACCTGGTTCATGAGAAAACCTGAACATTAGCTTAAGGCCAGAGGCCCCGTGTGGTTCTCCCCTTCCCTGAGGACAACTGAAGTAGGAGCACTTACCGAGGAACGGCAACATCCAATCTCCTTCCAGGAAACTCACTTGTCATCACAAAGGCAACTGTGCAACAACACTGTTTCCCAGGGAGAACTGAGCCCGCAGCTCTCTAAATCCCAATGAGGAAAATAAAGTTTCCCTTCAAGCCTTAGTTTCAAAATGGACCGCAGAGCATTCACCCTGTTGTATCCGTCACTCCATGGCACGTCCAAGGTGCGCATAGAACGGAGATACTACATTCGTTTCAACTTGCCGCATCCTAGCATTTTAACAAAAGACGCCCTTCACAGCCCTTCTTTCAGCCTATAGTTGCCCTCAACTGAGCTTCGCTCACAAGGCCCAGAAAGGACGGGCAGTCCGTCGTTTACATCTTGGATCCTAGTGCAGACCCCCGTGTCCTAAGACACCAGAAACGCTTCCTAGATTTAAAGCACCGCTTTGACAAAGGCTGCCGTGAGCTTGCGGCCCGCCTATGTCTGTGATGAGAGACGTAGAACGTTGGCTTGAGGCGAGTCGTCCGGGGTTGTGGGCGTACTCACGAATGATTTTTGAGGGAGGAGGCCGTGGCAGGAATTGAAAGCCAAGTGCTCTTTCGTGGAAGATAACTAGTCCTCCCAAAGACGACTGTGCAGCAAAGAGAAGATGGGCAACAACAGTGTTTACCAGGTAACCCTGAGGCCGCAAACTCTCTACTTTGCAATGAGGAAAATCAACTTCCCAGGAAGACTCAATTCCCAGCAGGACAAAGCAGCATATTACCAAGTCGCATCGGACTCTCTCTTGTACATCCCGTGGACACAGTGGCTCGTGACCCTAGTCACCATTGCCATGCTGGGAGTCCTTACTGTGGTGTAAGGATATCAAGGGGAGGGCTTAGTTAGGCCTAGGTGACGGTACTTCTCTAGACTATCTACCAGTTCTGGAAAACCCTGTAGGTTTTGAAGCCGGACTTAAAGTGTAGTTGCCGCTTGAGGTAGACAGACGTCGTGGAGCAGCTCCCAGGAGCAGTGGTAGGCTAATTGTATTTTCTACTGCAGCTCAGGGTTCCTCCAGAGCGCAGACACCCTTTGCATGAAGGAAGGCATGGAACGTTGATAACTGGGTTGCTTTCAAGCTATCGCAATCCAGGTGTCTAAACAATGAAGCCCTTCACTGCCCATCAGTTGGCATCTAGCTGTTCCCGACGGTAGATGGCTCAAGGCTCCCCGAAGACACAGGCAGTCCTTTCTCAGTACGTTTTGGAACCTAGCGCTGACAAGTGAGTCCAAAAGAGAGCTGATATGCTTCCTAGAGTTCAAGAACCACAGGGACTAAGGCTCTATGCAATCGGTTGTTTCGCTAAGTCTGTCATGAGAACACCTGGACGTTAGCTTGAGGCTAGAGGCCCCATGTGGTGGGCCCATTCCCTGAAGACTACTGAAGGATGACCACCTACCAAGGGATGGCAACCTCCAAGTTTCTTGCCTAGAAACTCACGTCATCACCAGGGCAATTGTGTTACGAAGAGAAGCTGTGCAGCAACAGTGTTTCTTGGGGAGAATTGAGCCCGCGGCTCTGTAAATCCCAATGAGGAAAATAAAGTTTCACTCGCAGCCTTACTTTCAAAAGGGACCACACAGAGCATTCACCCTGCTGTGTCTTTCTCTAGTTTGTACTCCCAAGGTGCGTTAGAAGGGAGATACTTGAGTTGTTTCACTTACCACATGCTAGATGTTTAGCAAAAGAAGGCCTTTACTGCCCTTCTTTTGGCATATGGTTGTCCTCAGCCGAACAGTTCTCTCAGCTCCTAGAAGCGATGGGCGGTCCCTTGTGTACATCTTGGATCCCAGTGCAGACCTGTTAGTCATAAGACACCAGAAATGCTTCCTACACTTAAAGCACCGCTTTGACAAACGCTGCCTGGAACCTGTTGCCTGCCTATCTATCTGTGTGACGAACAAAACAGTAACTTAGCTTGGAGCCAGTCCTCCTATATTTTTGGCTTACTCACCGACGATTGCTGAGGGATGAGCACTTAGCAGGGACTGAAAGGCCACGTTTGCCTCACGGGGGGCGGGGATATGACTTGTCCTCACAAGGCAATTGTGCAATGAAGAAAAGATAGGCCACTACACTGTTCATCAGGTAACCTTGAGGCCGCGTGTCGTCATTCCAGTGTGCCAAATAAACTTCCCATCACGGTTCAGTTTCCAAGGCGAGGGCACAGCGTCTTATGCTGCAGTTTCTGACTCCCTACTGGACGTTCAGCTGACCACCTAGACCCTTTCGTGAGTCAACTTTGTGATACACTTTGTGATACGGGGTCGTGATGGTGGTGAAAGGATTAGCAAGTCATGGGTTAGTGAGGCCGGTGTGTACAATGTATCTCCAGAGTACCTGGCTTTCAAGGGAGAGCCTGAAATTTTTCAGGCTACACTGAAAGTCCAGTGGCCGCCTGGGGTAAATTGCATCACGTGCGAGTGCCCTGAAGGCGGGGTCGAATCACTGTATGTTTTGTGTGCTCTGGGTTCGGCAGAAAAGCAGACACGTTTTGCATGAAGGAATGAACAGAACGCTGATAGCTGGCTGTTTCTAAGCTATCCCAACCTAGGTGTTTCTCCGACGAAGCCCTTCGCTGCCCATGATTGCGGCATCTAGCTGCTGCCAGCGGTGCATTGCTCACAACTCCCTGAAGACACAGGAGGCCCTTTTAGTCCGTTTCGGATCCTAGTACAGCCCCGCGACTCAAGAGAGGACCTGATATGCTTCCTAGGGTGCGAGAAACCCAGGGACTAAGGCTGCATGGGGTCTGTCGCATGCCTACCTGGTTCATGAGAAAACCTGAACATTAGCTTAAGGCCAGAGGCCCCGTGTGGTTCTCCCCTTCCCTGAGGACAACTGAAGTAGGAGCACTTACCGAGGAACGGCAACATCCAATCTCCTTCCAGGAAACTCACTTGTCATCACAAAGGCAACTGTGCAACAACACTGTTTCCCAGGGAGAACTGAGCCCGCAGCTCTCTAAATCCCAATGAGGAAAATAAAGTTTCCCTTCAAGCCTTAGTTTCAAAATGGACCGCAGAGCATTCACCCTGTTGTATCCGTCACTCCATGGCACGTCCAAGGTGCGCATAGAACGGAGATACTACATTCGTTTCAACTTGCCGCATCCTAGCATTTTAACAAAAGACGCCCTTCACAGCCCTTCTTTCAGCCTATAGTTGCCCTCAACTGAGCTTCGCTCACAAGGCCCAGAAAGGACGGGCAGTCCGTCGTTTACATCTTGGATCCTAGTGCAGACCCCCGTGTCCTAAGACACCAGAAACGCTTCCTAGATTTAAAGCACCGCTTTGACAAAGGCTGCCGTGAGCTTGCGGCCCGCCTATGTCTGTGATGAGAGACGTAGAACGTTGGCTTGAGGCGAGTCGTCCGGGGTTGTGGGCGTACTCACGAATGATTTTTGAGGGAGGAGGCCGTGGCAGGAATTGAAAGCCAAGTGCTCTTTCGTGGAAGATAACTAGTCCTCCCAAAGACGACTGTGCAGCAAAGAGAAGATGGGCAACAACAGTGTTTACCAGGTAACCCTGAGGCCGCAAACTCTCTACTTTGCAATGAGGAAAATCAACTTCCCAGGAAGACTCAATTCCCAGCAGGACAAAGCAGCATATTACCAAGTCGCATCGGACTCTCTCTTGTACATCCCGTGGACACAGTGGCTCGTGACACTAGTCACCATTGCCATGCTGGGAGTCCTTACTGTGGTGTAAGGATATCAAGGGGAGGGCTTAGTTAGGCCTAGGTGACGGTACTTCTCTAGACTATCTACCAGTTCTGAAAAACCCTGTAGGTTTTGAAGCCGGACTTAAAGTGTAGTTGCCGCTTGAGGTAGACAGACGTCGTGGAGCAGCTCCCAGGAGCAGTGGTAGGCTAATTGTATTTTCTACTGCAGCTCAGGGTTCCTCCAGAGCGCAGACACCCTTTGCATGAAGGAAGGCATGGAACGTTGATAACTGGGTTGCTTTCAAGCTATCGCAATCCAGGTGTCTAAACAACGAAGCCCTTCACTGCCCATCAGTTGGCATCTAGCTGTTCCCGACGGTAGATGGCTCAAGGCTCCCCGAAGACACAGGCAGTCCTTTCTCAGTACGTTTTGGAACCTAGCGCTGACAAGTGAGTCCAAAAGAGAGCTGATATGCTTCCTAGAGTTCAAGAACCACAGGGACTAAGGCTCTATGCAATCGGTTGTTTCGCTAAGTCTGTCATGAGAACACCTGGACGTTAGCTTGAGGCTAGAGGCCCCATGTGGTGGGCCCATTCCCTGAAGACTACTGAAGGATGACCACCTACCAAGGGATGGCAACCTCCAAGTTTCTTGCCTAGAAACTCACGTCATCACCAGGGCAATTGTGTTACGAAGAGAAGCTGTGCAGCAACAGTGTTTCTTGGGGAGAATTGAGCCCGCGGCTCTGTAAATCCCAATGAGGAAAATAAAGTTTCACTCGCAGCCTTACTTTCAAAAGGGACCACACAGAGCATTCACCCTGCTGTGTCTTTCTCTAGTTTGTACTCCCAAGGTGCGTTAGAAGGGAGATACTTGAGTTGTTTCACTTACCACATGCTAGATGTTTAGCAAAAGAAGGCCTTTACTGCCCTTCTTTTGGCATATGGTTGTCCTCAGCCGAACAGTTCTCTCAGCTCCTAGAAGCGATGGGCGGTCCCTTGTGTACATCTTGGATCCCAGTGCAGACCTGTTAGTCCTAAGACACCAGAAATGCTTCCTACACTTAAAGCACCGCTTTGACAAACGCTGCCTGGAACCTGTTGCCTGCCTATCTATCTGTGTGACGAACAAAACAGTAACTTAGCTTGGAGCCAGTCCTCCTATATTTTTGGCTTACTCACCGACGATTGCTGAGGGATGAGCACTTAGCAGGGACTGAAAGGCCACGTTTGCCTCACGGGGGGCGGGGATATGACTTGTCCTCACAAGGCAATTGTGCAATGAAGAAAAGATAGGCCACTACACTGTTCATCAGGTAACCTTGAGGCCGCGTGTCGTCATTCCAGTGTGCCAAATAAACTTCCCATCACGGTTCAGTTTCCAAGGCGAGGGTACAGCGTCTTATGCTGCAGTTTCTGACTCCCTACTGGACGTTCAGCTGACCACCTAGACCCTTTCGTGAGTCAACTTTGTGATACACTTTGTGATACGGGGTCGTGATGGTGGTGAAAGGATTAGCAAGTCATGGGTTAGTGAGGCCGGTGTGTACAATGTATCTCCAGAGTACCTGGCTTTCAAGGGAGAGCCTGAAATTTTTCAGGCTACACTGAAAGTCCAGTGGCCGCCTGGGGTAAATTGCATCACGTGCGAGTGCCCTGAAGGCGGGGTCGAATCACTGTATGTTTTGTGTGCTCTGGGTTCGGCAGAAAAGCAGACACGTTTTGCATGAAGGAATGAACAGAACGCTGATAGCTGGCTGTTTCTAAGCTATCCCAACCTAGGTGTTTCTCCGACGAAGCCCTTCGCTGCCCATGATTGCGGCATCTAGCTGCTGCCAGCGGTGCATTGCTCACAACTCCCTGAAGACACAGGAGGCCCTTTTAGTCCGTTTCGGATCCTAGTACAGCCCCGCGACTCAAGAGAGGACCTGATATGCTTCCTAGGGTTCGAGAAACCCAGGGACTAAGGCTGCATGGGGTCTGTCGCATGCCTACCTGGTTCATGAGAAAACCTGAACATTAGCTTAAGGCCAGAGGCGCCGTGTGGTTCTCCCCTTCCCTGAGGACAACTGAAGTAGGAGCACTTACCGAGGAACGGCAACATCCAATCTCCTTCCAGGAAACTCACTTGTCATCACAAAGGCAACTGTGCAACAACACTGTTTCCCAGGGAGAACTGAGCCCGCAGCTCTCTAAATCCCAATGAGGAAAATAAAGTTTCCCTTCAAGCCTTAGTTTCAAAATGGACCGCAGAGCATTCACCCTGTTGTATCCGTCACTCCATGGCACGTCCAAGGTGCGCATAGAACGGAGATACTACATTCGTTTCAACTTGCCGCATCCTAGCATTTTAACAAAAGACGCCCTTCACAGCCCTTCTTTCAGCCTATAGTTGCCCTCAACTGAGCTTCGCTCACAAGGCCCAGAAAGGACGGGCAGTCCGTCGTTTACATCTTGGATCCTAGTGCAGACCCCCGTGTCCTAAGACACCAGAAACGCTTCCTAGATTTAAAGCACCGCTTTGACAAAGGCTGCCGTGAGCTTGCGGCCCGCCTATGTCTGTGATGAGAGACGTAGAACGTTGGCTTGAGGCGAGTCGTCCGGGGTTGTGGGCGTACTCACGAATGATTTTTGAGGGAGGAGGCCGTGGCAGGAATTGAAAGCCAAGTGCTCTTTCGTGGAAGATAACTAGTCCTCCCAAAGACGACTGTGCAGCAAAGAGAAGATGGGCAACAACAGTGTTTACCAGGTAACCCTGAGGCCGCAAACTCTCTACTTTGCAATGAGGAAAATCAACTTCCCAGGAAGACTCAATTCCCAGCAGGACAAAGCAGCATATTACCAAGTCGCATCGGACTCTCTCTTGTACATCCCGTGGACACAGTGGCTCGTGACACTAGTCACCATTGCCATGCTGGGAGTCCTTACTGTGGTGTAAGGATATCAAGGGGAGGGCTTAGTTAGGCCTAGGTGACGGTACTTCTCTAGACTATCTACCAGTTCTGGAAAACCCTGTAGGTTTTGAAGCCGGACTTAAAGTGTAGTTGCCGCTTGAGGTAGACAGACGTCGTGGAGCAGCTCCCAGGAGCAGTGGTAGGCTAATTGTATTTTCTACTGCAGCTCAGGGTTCCTCCAGAGCGCAGACACCCTTTGCATGAAGGAAGGCATGGAACGTTGATAACTGGGTTGCTTTCAAGCTATCGCAATCCAGGTGTCTAAACAACGAAGCCCTTCACTGCCCATCAGTTGGCATCTAGCTGTTCCCGACGGTAGATGGCTCAAGGCTCCCCGAAGACACAGGCAGTCCTTTCTCAGTACGTTTTGGAACCTAGCGCTGACAAGTGAGTCCAAAAGAGAGCTGATATGCTTCCTAGAGTTCAAGAACCACAGGGACTAAGGCTCTATGCAATCGGTTGTTTCGCTAAGTCTGTCATGAGAACACCTGGACGTTAGCTTGAGGCTAGAGGCCCCATGTGGTGGGCCCATTCCCTGAAGACTACTGAAGGATGACCACCTACCAAGGGATGGCAACCTCCAAGTTTCTTGCCTAGAAACTCACGTCATCACCAGGGCAATTGTGTTACGAAGAGAAGCTGTGCAGCAACAGTGTTTCTTGGGGAGAATTGAGCCCGCGGCTCTGTAAATCCCAATGAGGAAAATAAAGTTTCACTCGCAGCCTTACTTTCAAAAGGGACCACACAGAGCATTCACCCTGCTGTGTCTTTCTCTAGTTTGTACTCCCAAGGTGCGTTAGAAGGGAGATACTTGAGTTGTTTCACTTACCACATGCTAGATGTTTAGCAAAAGAAGGCCTTTACTGCCCTTCTTTTGGCATATGGTTGTCCTCAGCCGAACAGTTCTCTCAGCTCCTAGAAGCGATGGGCGGTCCCTTGTGTACATCTTGGATCCCAGTGCAGACCTGTTAGTCCTAAGACACCAGAAATGCTTCCTACACTTAAAGCACCGCTTTGACAAACGCTGCCTGGAACCTGTTGCCTGCCTATCTATCTGTGTGACGAACAAAACAGTAACTTAGCTTGGAGCCAGTCCTCCTATATTTTTGGCTTACTCACCGACGATTGCTGAGGGATGAGCACTTAGCAGGGACTGAAAGGCCACGTTTGCCTCACGGGGGGCGGGGATATGACTTGTCCTCACAAGGCAATTGTGCAATGAAGAAAAGATAGGCCACTACACTGTTCATCAGGTAACCTTGAGGCCGCGTGTCGTCATTCCAGTGTGCCAAATAAACTTCCCATCACGGTTCAGTTTCCAAGGCGAGGGTACAGCGTCTTATGCTGCAGTTTCTGACTCCCTACTGGACGTTCAGCTGACCACCTAGACCCTTTCGTGAGTCAACTTTGTGATACACTTTGTGATACGGGGTCGTGATGGTGGTGAAAGGATTAGCAAGTCATGGGTTAGTGAGGCCGGTGTGTACAATGTATCTCCAGAGTACCTGGCTTTCAAGGGAGAGCCTGAAATTTTTCAGGCTACACTGAAAGTCCAGTGGCCGCCTGGGGTAAATTGCATCACGTGCGAGTGCCCTGAAGGCGGGGTCGAATCACTGTATGTTTTGTGTGCTCTGGGTTCGGCAGAAAAGCAGACACGTTTTGCATGAAGGAATGAACAGAACGCTGATAGCTGGCTGTTTCTAAGCTATCCCAACCTAGGTGTTTCTCCGACGAAGCCCTTCGCTGCCCATGATTGCGGCATCTAGCTGCTGCCAGCGGTGCATTGCTCACAACTCCCTGAAGACACAGGAGGCCCTTTTAGTCCGTTTCGGATCCTAGTACAGCCCCGCGACTCAAGAGAGGACCTGATATGCTTCCTAGGGTTCGAGAAACCCAGGGACTAAGGCTGCATGGGGTCTGTCGCATGCCTACCTGGTTCATGAGAAAACCTGAACATTAGCTTAAGGCCAGAGGCGCCGTGTGGTTCTCCCCTTCCCTGAGGACAACTGAAGTAGGAGCACTTACCGAGGAACGGCAACATCCAATCTCCTTCCAGGAAACTCACTTGTCATCACAAAGGCAACTGTGCAACAACACTGTTTCCCAGGGAGAACTGAGCCCGCAGCTCTCTAAATCCCAATGAGGAAAATAAAGTTTCCCTTCAAGCCTTAGTTTCAAAATGGACCGCAGAGCATTCACCCTGTTGTATCCGTCACTCCATGGCACGTCCAAGGTGCGCATAGAACGGAGATACTACATTCGTTTCAACTTGCCGCATCCTAGCATTTTAACAAAAGACGCCCTTCACAGCCCTTCTTTCAGCCTATAGTTGCCCTCAACTGAGCTTCGCTCACAAGGCCCAGAAAGGACGGGCAGTCCGTCGTTTACATCTTGGATCCTAGTGCAGACCCCCGTGTCCTAAGACACCAGAAACGCTTCCTAGATTTAAAGCACCGCTTTGACAAAGGCTGCCGTGAGCTTGCGGCCCGCCTATGTCTGTGATGAGAGACGTAGAACGTTGGCTTGAGGCGAGTCGTCCGGGGTTGTGGGCGTACTCACGAATGATTTTTGAGGGAGGAGGCCGTGGCAGGAATTGAAAGCCAAGTGCTCTTTCGTGGAAGATAACTAGTCCTCCCAAAGACGACTGTGCAGCAAAGAGAAGATGGGCAACAACAGTGTTTACCAGGTAACCCTGAGGCCGCAAACTCTCTACTTTGCAATGAGGAAAATCAACTTCCCAGGAAGACTCAATTCCCAGCAGGACAAAGCAGCATATTACCAAGTTGCATCGGACTCTCTCTTGTACATCCCGTGGACACAGTGGCTTGTGACACTAGTCACCATTGCCATGCTGGGAGTCCTTACTGTGGTGTAAGGATATCAAGGGGAGGGCTTAGTTAGGCCTAGGTGACGGTACTTCTCTAGACTATCTACCAGTTCTGGAAAACCCTGTAGGTTTTGAAGCCGGACTTAAAGTGTAGTTGCCGCTTGAGGTAGACAGACGTCGTGGAGCAGCTCCCAGGAGCAGTGGTAGGCTAATTGTATTTTCTACTGCAGCTCAGGGTTCCTCCAGAGCGCAGACACCCTTTGCATGAAGGAAGGCATGGAACGTTGATAACTGGGTTGCTTTCAAGCTATCGCAATCCAGGTGTCTAAACAACGAAGCCCTTCACTGCCCATCAGTTGGCATCTAGCTGTTCCCGACGGTAGATGGCTCAAGGCTCCCCGAAGACACAGGCAGTCCTTTCTCAGTACGTTTTGGAACCTAGCGCTGACAAGTGAGTCCAAAAGAGAGCTGATATGCTTCCTAGAGTTCAAGAACCACAGGGACTAAGGCTCTATGCAATCGGTTGTTTCGCTAAGTCTGTCATGAGAACACCTGGACGTTAGCTTGAGGCTAGAGGCCCCATGTGGTGGGCCCATTCCCTGAAGACTACTGAAGGATGACCACCTACCAAGGGATGGCAACCTCCAAGTTTCTTGCCTAGAAACTCACGTCATCACCAGGGCAATTGTGTTACGAAGAGAAGCTGTGCAGCAACAGTGTTTCTTGGGGAGAATTGAGCCCGCGGCTCTGTAAATCCCAATGAGGAAAATAAAGTTTCACTCGCAGCCTTACTTTCAAAAGGGACCACACAGAGCATTCACCCTGCTGTGTCTTTCTCTAGTTTGTACTCCCAAGGTGCGTTAGAAGGGAGATACTTGAGTTGTTTCACTTACCACATGCTAGATGTTTAGCAAAAGAAGGCCTTTACTGCCCTTCTTTTGGCATATGGTTGTCCTCAGCCGAACAGTTCTCTCAGCTCCTAGAAGCGATGGGCGGTCCCTTGTGTACATCTTGGATCCCAGTGCAGACCTGTTAGTCCTAAGACACCAGAAATGCTTCCTACACTTAAAGCACCGCTTTGACAAACGCTGCCTGGAACCTGTTGCCTGCCTATCTATCTGTGTGACGAACAAAACAGTAACTTAGCTTGGAGCCAGTCCTCCTATATTTTTGGCTTACTCACCGACGATTGCTGAGGGATGAGCACTTAGCAGGGACTGAAAGGCCACGTTTGCCTCACGGGGGGCGGGGATATGACTTGTCCTCACAAGGCAATTGTGCAATGAAGAAAAGATAGGCCACTACACTGTTCATCAGGTAACCTTGAGGCCGCGTGTCGTCATTCCAGTGTGCCAAATAAACTTCCCATCACGGTTCAGTTTCCAAGGCGAGGGCACAGCGTCTTATGCTGCAGTTTCTGACTCCCTACTGGACGTTCAGCTGACCACCTAGACCCTTTCGTGAGTCAACTTTGTGATACACTTTGTGATACGGGGTCGTGATGGTGGTGAAAGGATTAGCAAGTCATGGGTTAGTGAGGCCGGTGTGTACAATGTATCTCCAGAGTACCTGGCTTTCAAGGGAGAGCCTGAAATTTTTCAGGCTACACTGAAAGTCCAGTGGCCGCCTGGGGTAAATTGCATCACGTGCGAGTGCCCTGAAGGCGGGGTCGAATCACTGTATGTTTTGTGTGCTCTGGGTTCGGCAGAAAAGCAGACACGTTTTGCATGAAGGAATGAACAGAACGCTGATAGCTGGCTGTTTCTAAGCTATCCCAACCTAGGTGTTTCTCCGACGAAGCCCTTCGCTGCCCATGATTGCGGCATCTAGCTGCTGCCAGCGGTGCATTGCTCACAACTCCCTGAAGACACAGGAGGCCCTTTTAGTCCGTTTCGGATCCTAGTACAGCCCCGCGACTCAAGAGAGGACCTGATATGCTTCCTAGGGTTCGAGAAACCCAGGGACTAAGGCTGCATGGGGTCTGTCGCATGCCTACCTGGTTCATGAGAAAACCTGAACATTAGCTTAAGGCCAGAGGCGCCGTGTGGTTCTCCCCTTCCCTGAGGACAACTGAAGTAGGAGCACTTACCGAGGAACGGCAACATCCAATCTCCTTCCAGGAAACTCACTTGTCATCACAAAGGCAACTGTGCAACAACACTGTTTCCCAGGGAGAACTGAGCCCGCAGCTCTCTAAATCCCAATGAGGAAAATAAAGTTTCCCTTCAAGCCTTAGTTTCAAAATGGACCGCAGAGCATTCACCCTGTTGTATCCGTCACTCCATGGCACGTCCAAGGTGCGCATAGAACGGAGATACTACATTCGTTTCAACTTGCCGCATCCTAGCATTTTAACAAAAGACGCCCTTCACAGCCCTTCTTTCAGCCTATAGTTGCCCTCAACTGAGCTTCGCTCACAAGGCCCAGAAAGGACGGGCAGTCCGTCGTTTACATCTTGGATCCTAGTGCAGACCCCCGTGTCCTAAGACACCAGAAACGCTTCCTAGATTTAAAGCACCGCTTTGACAAAGGCTGCCGTGAGCTTGCGGCCCGCCTATGTCTGTGATGAGAGACGTAGAACGTTGGCTTGAGGCGAGTCGTCCGGGGTTGTGGGCGTACTCACGAATGATTTTTGAGGGAGGAGGCCGTGGCAGGAATTGAAAGCCAAGTGCTCTTTCGTGGAAGATAACTAGTCCTCCCAAAGACGACTGTGCAGCAAAGAGAAGATGGGCAACAACAGTGTTTACCAGGTAACCCTGAGGCCGCAAACTCTCTACTTTGCAATGAGGAAAATCAACTTCCCAGGAAGACTCAATTCCCAGCAGGACAAAGCAGCATATTACCAAGTCGCATCGGACTCTCTCTTGTACATCCCGTGGACACAGTGGCTCGTGACACTAGTCACCATTGCCATGCTGGGAGTCCTTACTGTGGTGTAAGGATATCAAGGGGAGGGCTTAGTTAGGCCTAGGTGACGGTACTTCTCTAGACTATCTACCAGTTCTGGAAAACCCTGTAGGTTTTGAAGCCGGACTTAAAGTGTAGTTGCCGCTTGAGGTAGACAGACGTCGTGGAGCAGCTCCCAGGAGCAGTGGTAGGCTAATTGTATTTTCTACTGCAGCTCAGGGTTCCTCCAGAGCGCAGACACCCTTTGCATGAAGGAAGGCATGGAACGTTGATAACTGGGTTGCTTTCAAGCTATCGCAATCCAGGTGTCTAAACAACGAAGCCCTTCACTGCCCATCAGTTGGCATCTAGCTGTTCCCGACGGTAGATGGCTCAAGGCTCCCCGAAGACACAGGCAGTCCTTTCTCAGTACGTTTTGGAACCTAGCGCTGACAAGTGAGTCCAAAAGAGAGCTGATATGCTTCCTAGAGTTCAAGAACCACAGGGACTAAGGCTCTATGCAATCGGTTGTTTCGCTAAGTCTGTCATGAGAACACCTGGACGTTAGCTTGAGGCTAGAGGCCCCATGTGGTGGGCCCATTCCCTGAAGACTACTGAAGGATGACCACCTACCAAGGGATGGCAACCTCCAAGTTTCTTGCCTAGAAACTCACGTCATCACCAGGGCAATTGTGTTACGAAGAGAAGCTGTGCAGCAACAGTGTTTCTTGGGGAGAATTGAGCCCGCGGCTCTGTAAATCCCAATGAGGAAAATAAAGTTTCACTCGCAGCCTTACTTTCAAAAGGGACCACACAGAGCATTCACCCTGCTGTGTCTTTCTCTAGTTTGTACTCCCAAGGTGCGTTAGAAGGGAGATACTTGAGTTGTTTCACTTACCACATGCTAGATGTTTAGCAAAAGAAGGCCTTTACTGCCCTTCTTTTGGCATATGGTTGTCCTCAGCCGAACAGTTCTCTCAGCTCCTAGAAGCGATGGGCGGTCCCTTGTGTACATCTTGGATCCCAGTGCAGACCTGTTAGTCCTAAGACACCAGAAATGCTTCCTACACTTAAAGCACCGCTTTGACAAACGCTGCCTGGAACCTGTTGCCTGCCTATCTATCTGTGTGACGAACAAAACAGTAACTTAGCTTGGAGCCAGTCCTCCTATATTTTTGGCTTACTCACCGACGATTGCTGAGGGATGAGCACTTAGCAGGGACTGAAAGGCCACGTTTGCCTCACGGGGGGCGGGGATATGACTTGTCCTCACAAGGCAATTGTGCAATGAAGAAAAGATAGGCCACTACACTGTTCATCAGGTAACCTTGAGGCCGCGTGTCGTCATTCCAGTGTGCCAAATAAACTTCCCATCACGGTTCAGTTTCCAAGGCGAGGGCACAGCGTCTTATGCTGCAGTTTCTGACTCCCTACTGGACGTTCAGCTGACCACCTAGACCCTTTCGTGAGTCAACTTTGTGATACACTTTGTGATACGGGGTCGTGATGGTGGTGAAAGGATTAGCAAGTCATGGGTTAGTGAGGCCGGTGTGTACAATGTATCTCCAGAGTACCTGGCTTTCAAGGGAGAGCCTGAAATTTTTCAGGCTACACTGAAAGTCCAGTGGCCGCCTGGGGTAAATTGCATCACGTGCGAGTGCCCTGAAGGCGGGGTCGAATCACTGTATGTTTTGTGTGCTCTGGGTTCGGCAGAAAAGCAGACACGTTTTGCATGAAGGAATGAACAGAACGCTGATAGCTGGCTGTTTCTAAGCTATCCCAACCTAGGTGTTTCTCCGACGAAGCCCTTCGCTGCCCATGATTGCGGCATCTAGCTGCTGCCAGCGGTGCATTGCTCACAACTCCCTGAAGACACAGGAGGCCCTTTTAGTCCGTTTCGGATCCTAGTACAGCCCCGCGACTCAAGAGAGGACCTGATATGCTTCCTAGGGTTCGAGAAACCCAGGGACTAAGGCTGCATGGGGTCTGTCGCATGCCTACCTGGTTCATGAGAAAACCTGAACATTAGCTTAAGGCCAGAGGCCCCGTGTGGTTCTCCCCTTCCCTGAGGACAACTGAAGTAGGAGCACTTACCGAGGAACGGCAACATCCAATCTCCTTCCAGGAAACTCACTTGTCATCACAAAGGCAACTGTGCAACAACACTGTTTCCCAGGGAGAACTGAGCCCGCAGCTCTCTAAATCCCAATGAGGAAAATAAAGTTTCCCTTCAAGCCTTAGTTTCAAAATGGACCGCAGAGCATTCACCCTGTTGTATCCGTCACTCCATGGCACGTCCAAGGTGCGCATAGAACGGAGATACTACATTCGTTTCAACTTGCCGCATCCTAGCATTTTAACAAAAGACGCCCTTCACAGCCCTTCTTTCAGCCTATAGTTGCCCTCAACTGAGCTTCGCTCACAAGGCCCAGAAAGGACGGGCAGTCCGTCGTTTACATCTTGGATCCTAGTGCAGACCCCCGTGTCCTAAGACACCAGAAACGCTTCCTAGATTTAAAGCACCGCTTTGACAAAGGCTGCCGTGAGCTTGCGGCCCGCCTATGTCTGTGATGAGAGACGTAGAACGTTGGCTTGAGGCGAGTCGTCCGGGGTTGTGGGCGTACTCACGAATGATTTTTGAGGGAGGAGGCCGTGGCAGGAATTGAAAGCCAAGTGCTCTTTCGTGGAAGATAACTAGTCCTCCCAAAGACGACTGTGCAGCAAAGAGAAGATGGGCAACAACAGTGTTTACCAGGTAACCCTGAGGCCGCAAACTCTCTACTTTGCAATGAGGAAAATCAACTTCCCAGGAAGACTCAATTCCCAGCAGGACAAAGCAGCATATTACCAAGTCACATCGGACTCTCTCTTGTACATCCCGTGGACACAGTGGCTCGTGACACTAGTCACCATTGCCATGCTGGGAGTCCTTACTGTGGTGTAAGGATATCAAGGGGAGGGCTTAGTTAGGCCTAGGTGACGGTACTTCTCTAGACTATCTACCAGTTCTGGAAAACCCTGTAGGTTTTGAAGCCGGACTTAAAGTGTAGTTGCCGCTTGAGGTAGACAGACGTCGTGGAGCAGCTCCCAGGAGCAGTGGTAGGCTAATTGTATTTTCTACTGCAGCTCAGGGTTCCTCCAGAGCGCAGACACCCTTTGCATGAAGGAAGGCATGGAACGTTGATAACTGGGTTGCTTTCAAGCTATCGCAATCCAGGTGTCTAAACAACGAAGCCCTTCACTGCCCATCAGTTGGCATCTAGCTGTTCCCGACGGTAGATGGCTCAAGGCTCCCCGAAGACACAGGCAGTCCTTTCTCAGTACGTTTTGGAACCTAGCGCTGACAAGTGAGTCCAAAAGAGAGCTGATATGCTTCCTAGAGTTCAAGAACCACAGGGACTAAGGCTCTATGCAATCGGTTGTTTCGCTAAGTCTGTCATGAGAACACCTGGACGTTAGCTTGAGGCTAGAGGCCCCATGTGGTGGGCCCATTCCCTGAAGACTACTGAAGGATGACCACCTACCAAGGGATGGCAACCTCCAAGTTTCTTGCCTAGAAACTCACGTCATCACCAGGGCAATTGTGTTACGAAGAGAAGCTGTGCAGCAACAGTGTTTCTTGGGGAGAATTGAGCCCGCGGCTCTGTAAATCCCAATGAGGAAAATAAAGTTTCACTCGCAGCCTTACTTTCAAAAGGGACCACACAGAGCATTCACCCTGCTGTGTCTTTCTCTAGTTTGTACTCCCAAGGTGCGTTAGAAGGGAGATACTTGAGTTGTTTCACTTACCACATGCTAGATGTTTAGCAAAAGAAGGCCTTTACTGCCCTTCTTTTGGCATATGGTTGTCCTCAGCCGAACAGTTCTCTCAGCTCCTAGAAGCGATGGGCGGTCCCTTGTGTACATCTTGGATCCCAGTGCAGACCTGTTAGTCCTAAGACACCAGAAATGCTTCCTACACTTAAAGCACCGCTTTGACAAACGCTGCCTGGAACCTGTTGCCTGCCTATCTATCTGTGTGACGAACAAAACAGTAACTTAGCTTGGAGCCAGTCCTCCTATATTTTTGGCTTACTCACCGACGATTGCTGAGGGATGAGCACTTAGCAGGGACTGAAAGGCCACGTTTGCCTCACGGGGGGCGGGGATATGACTTGTCCTCACAAGGCAATTGTGCAATGAAGAAAAGATAGGCCACTACACTGTTCATCAGGTAACCTTGAGGCCGCGTGTCGTCATTCCAGTGTGCCAAATAAACTTCCCATCACGGTTCAGTTTCCAAGGCGAGGGCACAGCGTCTTATGCTGCAGTTTCTGACTCCCTACTGGACGTTCAGCTGACCACCTAGACCCTTTCATGAGTCAACTTTGTGATACACTTTGTGATACGGGGTCGTGATGGTGGTGAAAGGATTAGCAAGTCATGGGTTAGTGAGGCCGGTGTGTACAATGTATCTCCAGAGTACCTGGCTTTCAAGGGAGAGCCTGAAAATTTTTCAGGCTACACTGAAAGTCCAGTGGCCGCCTGGGGTAAATTGCATCACGTGCGAGTGCCCTGAAGGCGGGGTCGAATCACTGTATGTTTTGTGTGCTCTGGGTTCGGCAGAAAAGCAGACACGTTTTGCATGAAGGAATGAACAGAACGCTGATAGCTGGCTGTTTCTAAGCTATCCCAACCTAGGTGTTTCTCCGACGAAGCCCTTCGCTGCCCATGATTGCGGCATCTAGCTGCTGCCAGCGGTGCATTGCTCACAACTCCCTGAAGACACAGGAGGCCCTTTTAGTCCGTTTCGGATCCTAGTACAGCCCCGCGACTCAAGAGAGGACCTGATATGCTTCCTAGGGTTCGAGAAACCCAGGGACTAAGGCTGCATGGGGTCTGTCGCATGCCTACCTGGTTCATGAGAAAACCTGAACATTAGCTTAAGGCCAGAGGCCCCGTGTGGTTCTCCCCTTCCCTGAGGACAACTGAAGTAGGAGCACTTACCGAGGAACGGCAACATCCAATCTCCTTCCAGGAAACTCACTTGTCATCACAAAGGCAACTGTGCAACAACACTGTTTCCCAGGGAGAACTGAGCCCGCAGCTCTCTAAATCCCAATGAGGAAAATAAAGTTTCCCTTCAAGCCTTAGTTTCAAAATGGACCGCAGAGCATTCACCCTGTTGTATCCGTCACTCCATGGCACGTCCAAGGTGCGCATAGAACGGAGATACTACATTCGTTTCAACTTGCCGCATCCTAGCATTTTAACAAAAGACGCCCTTCACAGCCCTTCTTTCAGCCTATAGTTGCCCTCAACTGAGCTTCGCTCACAAGGCCCAGAAAGGACGGGCAGTCCGTCGTTTACATCTTGGATCCTAGTGCAGACCCCCGTGTCCTAAGACACCAGAAACGCTTCCTAGATTTAAAGCACCGCTTTGACAAAGGCTGCCGTGAGCTTGCGGCCCGCCTATGTCTGTGATGAGAGACGTAGAACGTTGGCTTGAGGCGAGTCGTCCGGGGTTGTGGGCGTACTCACGAATGATTTTTGAGGGAGGAGGCCGTGGCAGGAATTGAAAGCCAAGTGCTCTTTCGTGGAAGATAACTAGTCCTCCCAAAGACGACTGTGCAGCAAAGAGAAGATGGGCAACAACAGTGTTTACCAGGTAACCCTGAGGCCGCAAACTCTCTACTTTGCAATGAGGAAAATCAACTTCCCAGGAAGACTCAATTCCCAGCAGGACAAAGCAGCATATTACCAAGTCGCATCGGACTCTCTCTTGTACATCCCGTGGACACAGTGGCTCGTGACACTAGTCACCATTGCCATGCTGGGAGTCCTTACTGTGGTGTAAGGATATCAAGGGGAGGGCTTAGTTAGGCCTAGGTGACGGTACTTCTCTAGACTATCTACCAGTTCTGGAAAACCCTGTAGGTTTTGAAGCCGGACTTAAAGTGTAGTTGCCGCTTGAGGTAGACAGACGTCGTGGAGCAGCTCCCAGGAGCAGTGGTAGGCTAATTGTATTTTCTACTGCAGCTCAGGGTTCCTCCAGAGCGCAGACACCCTTTGCATGAAGGAAGGCATGGAACGTTGATAACTGGGTTGCTTTCAAGCTATCGCAATCCAGGTGTCTAAACAACGAAGCCCTTCACTGCCCATCAGTTGGCATCTAGCTGTTCCCGACGGTAGATGGCTCAAGGCTCCCCGAAGACACAGGCAGTCCTTTCTCAGTACGTTTTGGAACCTAGCGCTGACAAGTGAGTCCAAAAGAGAGCTGATATGCTTCCTAGAGTTCAAGAACCACAGGGACTAAGGCTCTATGCAATCGGTTGTTTCGCTAAGTCTGTCATGAGAACACCTGGACGTTAGCTTGAGGCTAGAGGCCCCATGTGGTGGGCCCATTCCCTGAAGACTACTGAAGGATGACCACCTACCAAGGGATGGCAACCTCCAAGTTTCTTGCCTAGAAACTCACGTCATCACCAGGGCAATTGTGTTACGAAGAGAAGCTGTGCAGCAACAGTGTTTCTTGGGGAGAATTGAGCCCGCGGCTCTGTAAATCCCAATGAGGAAAATAAAGTTTCACTCGCAGCCTTACTTTCAAAAGGGACCACACAGAGCATTCACCCTGCTGTGTCTTTCTCTAGTTTGTACTCCCAAGGTGCGTTAGAAGGGAGATACTTGAGTTGTTTCACTTACCACATGCTAGATGTTTAGCAAAAGAAGGCCTTTACTGCCCTTCTTTTGGCATATGGTTGTCCTCAGCCGAACAGTTCTCTCAGCTCCTAGAAGCGATGGGCGGTCCCTTGTGTACATCTTGGATCCCAGTGCAGACCTGTTAGTCCTAAGACACCAGAAATGCTTCCTACACTTAAAGCACCGCTTTGACAAACGCTGCCTGGAACCTGTTGCCTGCCTATCTATCTGTGTGACGAACAAAACAGTAACTTAGCTTGGAGCCAGTCCTCCTATATTTTTGGCTTACTCACCGACGATTGCTGAGGGATGAGCACTTAGCAGGGACTGAAAGGCCACGTTTGCCTCACGGGGGGCGGGGATATGACTTGTCCTCACAAGGCAATTGTGCAATGAAGAAAAGATAGGCCACTACACTGTTCATCAGGTAACCTTGAGGCCACGTGTCGTCATTCCAGTGTGCCAAATAAACTTCCCATCACGGTTCAGTTTCCAAGGCGAGGGCACAGCGTCTTATGCTGCAGTTTCTGACTCCCTACTGGACGTTCAGCTGACCACCTAGACCCTTTCGTGAGTCAACTTTGTGATACACTTTGTGATACGGGGTCGTGATGGTGGTGAAAGGATTAGCAAGTCATGGGTTAGTGAGGCCGGTGTGTACAATGTATCTCCAGAGTACCTGGCTTTCAAGGGAGAGCCTGAAAATTTTTCAGGCTACACTGAAAGTCCAGTGGCCGCCTGGGGTAAATTGCATCACGTGCGAGTGCCCTGAAGGCGGGGTCGAATCACTGTATGTTTTGTGTGCTCTGGGTTCGGCAGAAAAGCAGACACGTTTTGCATGAAGGAATGAACAGAACGCTGATAGCTGGCTGTTTCTAAGCTATCCCAACCTAGGTGTTTCTCCGACGAAGCCCTTCGCTGCCCATGATTGCGGCATCTAGCTGCTGCCAGCGGTGCGTTGCTCACAACTCCCTGAAGACACAGGAGGCCCTTTTAGTCCGTTTCGGATCCTAGTACAGCCCCGCGACTCAAGAGAGGACCTGATATGCTTCCTAGGGTTCGAGAAACCCAGGGACTAAGGCTGCATGGGGTCTGTCGCATGCCTACCTGGTTCATGAGAAAACCTGAACATTAGCTTAAGGCCAGAGGCCCCGTGTGGTTCTCCCCTTCCCTGAGGACAACTGAAGTAGGAGCACTTACCGAGGAACGGCAACATCCAATCTCCTTCCAGGAAACTCACTTGTCATCACAAAGGCAACTGTGCAACAACACTGTTTCCCAGGGAGAACTGAGCCCGCAGCTCTCTAAATCCCAATGAGGAAAATAAAGTTTCCCTTCAAGCCTTAGTTTCAAAATGGACCGCAGAGCATTCACCCTGTTGTATCCGTCACTCCATGGCACGTCCAAGGTGCGCATAGAACGGAGATACTACATTCGTTTCAACTTGCCGCATCCTAGCATTTTAACAAAAGACGCCCTTCACAGCCCTTCTTTCAGCCTATAGTTGCCCTCAACTGAGCTTCGCTCACAAGGCCCAGAAAGGACGGGCAGTCCGTCGTTTACATCTTGGATCCTAGTGCAGACCCCCGTGTCCTAAGACACCAGAAACGCTTCCTAGATTTAAAGCACCGCTTTGACAAAGGCTGCCGTGAGCTTGGGGCCCGCCTATGTCTGTGATGAGAGACGTAGAACGTTGGCTTGAGGCGAGTCGTCCGGGGTTGTGGGCGTACTCACGAATGATTTTTGAGGGAGGAGGCCGTGGCAGGAATTGAAAGCCAAGTGCTCTTTCGTGGAAGATAACTAGTCCTCCCAAAGACGACTGTGCAGCAAAGAGAAGATGGGCAACAACAGTGTTTACCAGGTAACCCTGAGGCCGCAAACTCTCTACTTTGCAATGAGGAAAATCAACTTCCCAGGAAGACTCAATTCCCAGCAGGACAAAGCAGCATATTACCAAGTCGCATCGGACTCTCTCTTGTACATCCCGTGGACACAGTGGCTCGTGACACTAGTCACCATTGCCATGCTGGGAGTCCTTACTGTGGTGTAAGGATATCAAGGGGAGGGCTTAGTTAGGCCTAGGTGACGGTACTTCTCTAGACTATCTACCAGTTCTGGAAAACCCTGTAGGTTTTGAAGCCGGACTTAAAGTGTAGTTGCCGCTTGAGGTAGACAGACGTCGTGGAGCAGCTCCCAGGAGCAGTGGTAGGCTAATTGTATTTTCTACTGCAGCTCAGGGTTCCTCCAGAGCGCAGACACCCTTTGCATGAAGGAAGGCATGGAACGTTGATAACTGGGTTGCTTTCAAGCTATCGCAATCCAGGTGTCTAAACAACGAAGCCCTTCACTGCCCATCAGTTGGCATCTAGCTGTTCCCGACGGTAGATGGCTCAAGGCTCCCCGAAGACACAGGCAGTCCTTTCTCAGTACGTTTTGGAACCTAGCGCTGACAAGTGAGTCCAAAAGAGAGCTGATATGCTTCCTAGAGTTCAAGAACCACAGGGACTAAGGCTCTATGCAATCGGTTGTTTCGCTAAGTCTGTCATGAGAACACCTGGACGTTAGCTTGAGGCTAGAGGCCCCATGTGGTGGGCCCATTCCCTGAAGACTACTGAAGGATGACCACCTACCAAGGGATGGCAACCTCCAAGTTTCTTGCCTAGAAACTCACGTCATCACCAGGGCAATTGTGTTACGAAGAGAAGCTGTGCAGCAACAGTGTTTCTTGGGGAGAATTGAGCCCGCGGCTCTGTAAATCCCAATGAGGAAAATAAAGTTTCACTCGCAGCCTTACTTTCAAAAGGGACCACACAGAGCATTCACCCTGCTGTGTCTTTCTCTAGTTTGTACTCCCAAGGTGCGTTAGAAGGGAGATACTTGAGTTGTTTCACTTACCACATGCTAGATGTTTAGCAAAAGAAGGCCTTTACTGCCCTTCTTTTGGCATATGGTTGTCCTCAGCCGAACAGTTCTCTCAGCTCCTAGAAGCGATGGGCGGTCCCTTGTGTACATCTTGGATCCCAGTGCAGACCTGTTAGTCCTAAGACACCAGAAATGCTTCCTACACTTAAAGCACCGCTTTGACAAACGCTGCCTGGAACCTGTTGCCTGCCTATCTATCTGTGTGACGAACAAAACAGTAACTTAGCTTGGAGCCAGTCCTCCTATATTTTTGGCTTACTCACCGACGATTGCTGAGGGATGAGCACTTAGCAGGGACTGAAAGGCCACGTTTGCCTCACGGGGGGCGGGGATATGACTTGTCCTCACAAGGCAATTGTGCAATGAAGAAAAGATAGGCCACTACACTGTTCATCAGGTAACCTTGAGGCCGCGTGTCGTCATTCCAGTGTGCCAAATAAACTTCCCATCACGGTTCAGTTTCCAAGGCGAGGGCACAGCGTCTTATGCTGCAGTTTCTGACTCCCTACTGGACGTTCAGCTGACCACCTAGACCCTTTCGTGAGTCAACTTTGTGATACACTTTGTGATACGGGGTCGTGATGGTGGTGAAAGGATTAGCAAGTCATGGGTTAGTGAGGCCGGTGTGTACAATGTATCTCCAGAGTACCTGGCTTTCAAGGGAGAGCCTGAAATTTTTCAGGCTACACTGAAAGTCCAGTGGCCGCCTGGGGTAAATTGCATCACGTGCGAGTGCCCTGAAGGCGGGGTCGAATCACTGTATGTTTTGTGTGCTCTGGGTTCGGCAGAAAAGCAGACACGTTTTGCATGAAGGAATGAACAGAACGCTGATAGCTGGCTGTTTCTAAGCTATCCCAACCTAGGTGTTTCTCCGACGAAGCCCTTCGCTGCCCATGATTGCGGCATCTAGCTGCTGCCAGCGGTGCGTTGCTCACAACTCCCTGAAGACACAGGAGGCCCTTTTAGTCCGTTTCGGATCCTAGTACAGCCCCGCGACTCAAGAGAGGACCTGATATGCTTCCTAGGGTTCGAGAAACCCAGGGACTAAGGCTGCATGGGGTCTGTCGCATGCCTACCTGGTTCATGAGAAAACCTGAACATTAGCTTAAGGCCAGAGGCCCCGTGTGGTTCTCCCCTTCCCTGAGGACAACTGAAGTAGGAGCACTTACCGAGGAACGGCAACATCCAATCTCCTTCCAGGAAACTCACTTGTCATCACAAAGGCAACTGTGCAACAACACTGTTTCCCAGGGAGAACTGAGCCCGCAGCTCTCTAAATCCCAATGAGGAAAATAAAGTTTCCCTTCAAGCCTTAGTTTCAAAATGGACCGCAGAGCATTCACCCTGTTGTATCCGTCACTCCATGGCACGTCCAAGGTGCGCATAGAACGGAGATACTACATTCGTTTCAACTTGCCGCATCCTAGCATTTTAACAAAAGACGCCCTTCACAGCCCTTCTTTCAGCCTATAGTTGCCCTCAACTGAGCTTCGCTCACAAGGCCCAGAAAGGACGGGCAGTCCGTCGTTTACATCTTGGATCCTAGTGCAGACCCCCGTGTCCTAAGACACCAGAAACGCTTCCTAGATTTAAAGCACCGCTTTGACAAAGGCTGCCGTGAGCTTGCGGCCCGCCTATGTCTGTGATGAGAGACGTAGAACGTTGGCTTGAGGCGAGTCGTCCGGGGTTGTGGGCGTACTCACGAATGATTTTTGAGGGAGGAGGCCGTGGCAGGAATTGAAAGCCAAGTGCTCTTTCGTGGAAGATAACTAGTCCTCCCAAAGACGACTGTGCAGCAAAGAGAAGATGGGCAACAACAGTGTTTACCAGGTAACCCTGAGGCCGCAAACTCTCTACTTTGCAATGAGGAAAATCAACTTCCCAGGAAGACTCAATTCCCAGCAGGACAAAGCAGCATATTACCAAGTCGCATCGGACTCTCTCTTGTACATCCCGTGGACACAGTGGCTCGTGACACTAGTCACCATTGCCATGCTGGGAGTCCTTACTGTGGTGTAAGGATATCAAGGGGAGGGCTTAGTTAGGCCTAGGTGACGGTACTTCTCTAGACTATCTACCAGTTCTGGAAAACCCTGTAGGTTTTGAAGCCGGACTTAAAGTGTAGTTGCCGCTTGAGGTAGACAGACGTCGTGGAGCAGCTCCCAGGAGCAGTGGTAGGCTAATTGTATTTTCTACTGCAGCTCAGGGTTCCTCCAGAGCGCAGACACCCTTTGCATGAAGGAAGGCATGGAACGTTGATAACTGGGTTGCTTTCAAGCTATCGCAATCCAGGTGTCTAAACAACGAAGCCCTTCACTGCCCATCAGTTGGCATCTAGCTGTTCCCGACGGTAGATGGCTCAAGGCTCCCCGAAGACACAGGCAGTCCTTTCTCAGTACGTTTTGGAACCTAGCGCTGACAAGTGAGTCCAAAAGAGAGCTGATATGCTTCCTAGAGTTCAAGAACCACAGGGACTAAGGCTCTATGCAATCGGTTGTTTCGCTAAGTCTGTCATGAGAACACCTGGACGTTAGCTTGAGGCTAGAGGCCCCATGTGGTGGGCCCATTCCCTGAAGACTACTGAAGGATGACCACCTACCAAGGGATGGCAACCTCCAAGTTTCTTGCCTAGAAACTCACGTCATCACCAGGGCAATTGTGTTACGAAGAGAAGCTGTGCAGCAACCGTGTTTCTTGGGGAGAATTGAGCCCGCGGCTCTGTAAATCCCAATGAGGAAAATAAAGTTTCACTCGCAGCCTTACTTTCAAAAGGGACCACACAGAGCATTCACCCTGCTGTGTCTTTCTCTAGTTTGTACTCCCAAGGTGCGTTAGAAGGGAGATACTTGAGTTGTTTCACTTACCACATGCTAGATGTTTAGCAAAAGAAGGCCTTTACTGCCCTTCTTTTGGCATATGGTTGTCCTCAGCCGAACAGTTCTCTCAGCTCCTAGAAGCGATGGGCGGTCCCTTGTGTACATCTTGGATCCCAGTGCAGACCTGTTAGTCCTAAGACACCAGAAATGCTTCCTACACTTAAAGCACCGCTTTGACAAACGCTGCCTGGAACCTGTTGCCTGCCTATCTATCTGTGTGACGAACAAAACAGTAACTTAGCTTGGAGCCAGTCCTCCTATATTTTTGGCTTACTCACCGACGATTGCTGAGGGATGAGCACTTAGCAGGGACTGAAAGGCCACGTTTGCCTCACGGGGGGCGGGGATATGACTTGTCCTCACAAGGCAATTGTGCAATGAAGAAAAGATAGGCCACTACACTGTTCATCAGGTAACCTTGAGGCCGCGTGTCGTCATTCCAGTGTGCCAAATAAACTTCCCATCACGGTTCAGTTTCCAAGGCGAGGGCACAGCGTCTTATGCTGCAGTTTCTGACTCCCTACTGGACGTTCAGCTGACCACCTAGATCCTTTCGTGAGTCAACTTTGTGATACACTTTGTGATACGGGGTCGTGATGGTGGTGAAAGGATTAGCAAGTCATGGGTTAGTGAGGCCGGTGTGTACAATGTATCTCCAGAGTACCTGGCTTTCAAGGGAGAGCCTGAAAATTTTTCAGGCTACACTGAAAGTCCAGTGGCCGCCTGGGGTAAATTGCATCACGTGCGAGTGCCCTGAAGGCGGGGTCGAATCACTGTATGTTTTGTGTGCTCTGGGTTCGGCAGAAAAGCAGACACGTTTTGCATGAAGGAATGAACAGAACGCTGATAGCTGGCTGTTTCTAAGCTATCCCAACCTAGGTGTTTCTCTGACGAAGCCCTTCGCTGCCCATGATTGCGGCATCTAGCTGCTGCCAGCGGTGCATTGCTCACAACTCCCTGAAGACACAGGAGGCCCTTTTAGTCCGTTTCGGATCCTAGTACAGCCCCGCGACTCAAGAGAGGACCTGATATGCTTCCTAGGGTTCGAGAAACCCAGGGACTAAGGCTGCATGGGGTCTGTCGCATGCCTACCTGGTTCATGAGAAAACCTGAACATTAGCTTAAGGCCAGAGGCCCCGTGTGGTTCTCCCCTTCCCTGAGGACAACTGAAGTAGGAGCACTTACCGAGGAACGGCAACATCCAATCTCCTTCCAGGAAACTCACTTGTCATCACAAAGGCAACTGTGCAACAACACTGTTTCCCAGGGAGAACTGAGCCCGCAGCTCTCTAAATCCCAATGAGGAAAATAAAGTTTCCCTTCAAGCCTTAGTTTCAAAATGGACCGCAGAGCATTCACCCTGTTGTATCCGTCACTCCATGGCACGTCCAAGGTGCGCATAGAACGGAGATACTACATTCGTTTCAACTTGCCGCATCCTAGCATTTTAACAAAAGACGCCCTTCACAGCCCTTCTTTCAGCCTATAGTTGCCCTCAACTGAGCTTCGCTCACAAGGCCCAGAAAGGACGGGCAGTCCGTCGTTTACATCTTGGATCCTAGTGCAGACCCCCGTGTCCTAAGACACCAGAAACGCTTCCTAGATTTAAAGCACCGCTTTGACAAAGGCTGCCGTGAGCTTGCGGCCCGCCTATGTCTGTGATGAGAGACGTAGAACGTTGGCTTGAGGCGAGTCGTCCGGGGTTGTGGGCGTACTCACGAATGATTTTTGAGGGAGGAGGCCGTGGCAGGAATTGAAAGCCAAGTGCTCTTTCGTGGAAGATAACTAGTCCTCCCAAAGACGACTGTGCAGCAAAGAGAAGATGGGCAACAACAGTGTTTACCAGGTAACCCTGAGGCTGCAAACTCTCTACTTTGCAATGAGGAAAATCAACTTCCCAGGAAGACTCAATTCCCAGCAGGACAAAGCAGCATATTACCAAGTCGCATCGGACTCTCTCTTGTACATCCCGTGGACACAGTGGCTCGTGACACTAGTCACCATTGCCATGCTGGGAGTCCTTACTGTGGTGTAAGGATATCAAGGGGAGGGCTTAGTTAGGCCTAGGTGACGGTACTTCTCTAGACTATCTACCAGTTCTGGAAAACCCTGTAGGTTTTGAAGCCGGACTTAAAGTGTAGTTGCCGCTTGAGGTAGACAGACGTCGTGGAGCAGCTCCCAGGAGCAGTGGTAGGCTAATTGTATTTTCTACTGCAGCTCAGGGTTCCTCCAGAGCGCAGACACCCTTTGCATGAAGGAAGGCATGGAACGTTGATAACTGGGTTGCTTTCAAGCTATCGCAATCCAGGTGTCTAAACAACGAAGCCCTTCACTGCCCATCAGTTGGCATCTAGCTGTTCCCGACGGTAGATGGCTCAAGGCTCCCCGAAGACACAGGCAGTCCTTTCTCAGTACGTTTTGGAACCTAGCGCTGACAAGTGAGTCCAAAAGAGAGCTGATATGCTTCCTAGAGTTCAAGAACCACAGGGACTAAGGCTCTATGCAATCGGTTGTTTCGCTAAGTCTGTCATGAGAACACCTGGACGTTAGCTTGAGGCTAGAGGCCCCATGTGGTGGGCCCATTCCCTGAAGACTACTGAAGGATGACCACCTACCAAGGGATGGCAACCTCCAAGTTTCTTGCCTAGAAACTCACGTCATCACCAGGGCAATTGTGTTACGAAGAGAAGCTGTGCAGCAACCGTGTTTCTTGGGGAGAATTGAGCCCGCGGCTCTGTAAATCCCAATGAGGAAAATAAAGTTTCACTCGCAGCCTTACTTTCAAAAGGGACCACACAGAGCATTCACCCTGCTGTGTCTTTCTCTAGTTTGTACTCCCAAGGTGCGTTAGAAGGGAGATACTTGAGTTGTTTCACTTACCACATGCTAGATGTTTAGCAAAAGAAGGCCTTTACTGCCCTTCTTTTGGCATATGGTTGTCCTCAGCCGAACAGTTCTCTCAGCTCCTAGAAGCGATGGGCGGTCCCTTGTGTACATCTTGGATCCCAGTGCAGACCTGTTAGTCCTAAGACACCAGAAATGCTTCCTACACTTAAAGCACCGCTTTGACAAACGCTGCCTGGAACCTGTTGCCTGCCTATCTATCTGTGTGACGAACAAAACAGTAACTTAGCTTGGAGCCAGTCCTCCTATATTTTTGGCTTACTCACCGACGATTGCTGAGGGATGAGCACTTAGCAGGGACTGAAAGGCCACGTTTGCCTCACGGGGGGCGGGGATATGACTTGTCCTCACAAGGCAATTGTGCAATGAAGAAAAGATAGGCCACTACACTGTTCATCAGGTAACCTTGAGGCCGCGTGTCGTCATTCCAGTGTGCCAAATAAACTTCCCATCACGGTTCAGTTTCCAAGGCGAGGGCACAGCGTCTTATGCTGCAGTTTCTGACTCCCTACTGGACGTTCAGCTGACCACCTAGATCCTTTCGTGAGTCAACTTTGTGATACACTTTGTGATACGGGGTCGTGATGGTGGTGAAAGGATTAGCAAGTCATGGGTTAGTGAGGCCGGTGTGTACAATGTATCTCCAGAGTACCTGGCTTTCAAGGGAGAGCCTGAAAATTTTTCAGGCTACACTGAAAGTCCAGTGGCCGCCTGGGGTAAATTGCATCACGTGCGAGTGCCCTGAAGGCGGGGTCGAATCACTGTATGTTTTGTGTGCTCTGGGTTCGGCAGAAAAGCAGACACGTTTTGCATGAAGGAATGAACAGAACGCTGATAGCTGGCTGTTTCTAAGCTATCCCAACCTAGGTGTTTCTCCGACGAAGCCCTTCGCTGCCCATGATTGCGGCATCTAGCTGCTGCCAGCGGTGCATTGCTCACAACTCCCTGAAGACACAGGAGGCCCTTTTAGTCCGTTTCGGATCCTAGTACAGCCCCGCGACTCAAGAGAGGACCTGATATGCTTCCTAGAGTTCGAGAAACCCAGGGACTAAGGCTGCATGGGGTCTGTCGCATGCCTACCTGGTTCATGAGAAAACCTGAACATTAGCTTAAGGCCAGAGGCCCCGTGTGGTTCTCCCCTTCCCTGAGGACAACTGAAGTAGGAGCACTTACCGAGGAACGGCAACATCCAATCTCCTTCCAGGAAACTCACTTGTCATCACAAAGGCAACTGTGCAACAACACTGTTTCCCAGGGAGAACTGAGCCCGCAGCTCTCTAAATCCCAATGAGGAAAATAAAGTTTCCCTTCAAGCCTTAGTTTCAAAATGGACCGCAGAGCATTCACCCTGTTGTATCCGTCACTCCATGGCATGTCCAAGGTGCGCATAGAACGGAGATACTACATTCGTTTCAACTTGCCGCATCCTAGCATTTTAACAAAAGACGCCCTTCACAGCCCTTCTTTCAGCCTATAGTTGCCCTCAACTGAGCTTCGCTCACAAGGCCCAGAAAGGACGGGCAGTCCGTCGTTTACATCTTGGATCCTAGTGCAGACCCCCGTGTCCTAAGACACCAGAAACGCTTCCTAGATTTAAAGCACCGCTTTGACAAAGGCTGCCGTGAGCTTGCGGCCCGCCTATGTCTGTGATGAGAGACGTAGAACGTTGGCTTGAGGCGAGTCGTCCGGGGTTGTGGGCGTACTCACGAATGATTTTTGAGGGAGGAGGCCGTGGCAGGAATTGAAAGCCAAGTGCTCTTTCGTGGAAGATAACTAGTCCTCCCAAAGACGACTGTGCAGCAAAGAGAAGATGGGCAACAACAGTGTTTACCAGGTAACCCTGAGGCCGCAAACTCTCTACTTTGCAATGAGGAAAATCAACTTCCCAGGAAGACTCAATTCCCAGCAGGACAAAGCAGCATATTACCAAGTCGCATCGGACTCTCTCTTGTACATCCCGTGGACACAGTGGCTCGTGACACTAGTCACCATTGCCATGCTGGGAGTCCTTACTGTGGTGTAAGGATATCAAGGGGAGGGCTTAGTTAGGCCTAGGTGACGGTACTTCTCTAGACTATCTACCAGTTCTGGAAAACCCTGTAGGTTTTGAAGCCGGACTTAAAGTGTAGTTGCCGCTTGAGGTAGACAGACGTCGTGGAGCAGCTCCCAGGAGCAGTGGTAGGCTAATTGTATTTTCTACTGCAGCTCAGGGTTCCTCCAGAGCGCAGACAACCTTTGCATGAAGGAAGGCATGGAACGTTGATAACTGGGTTGCTTTCAAGCTATCGCAATCCAGGTGTCTAAACAACGAAGCCCTTCACTGCCCATCAGTTGGCATCTAGCTGTTCCCGACGGTAGATGGCTCAAGGCTCCCCGAAGACACAGGCAGTCCTTTCTCAGTACGTTTTGGAACCTAGCGCTGACAAGTGAGTCCAAAAGAGAGCTGATATGCTTCCTAGAGTTCAAGAACCACAGGGACTAAGGCTCTATGCAATCGGTTGTTTCGCTAAGTCTGTCATGAGAACACCTGGACGTTAGCTTGAGGCTAGAGGCCCCATGTGGTGGGCCCATTCCCTGAAGACTACTGAAGGATGACCACCTACCAAGGGATGGCAACCTCCAAGTTTCTTGCCTAGAAACTCACGTCATCACCAGGGCAATTGTGTTACGAAGAGAAGCTGTGCAGCAACCGTGTTTCTTGGGGAGAATTGAGCCCGCGGCTCTGTAAATCCCAATGAGGAAAATAAAGTTTCACTCGCAGCCTTACTTTCAAAAGGGACCACACAGAGCATTCACCCTGCTGTGTCTTTCTCTAGTTTGTACTCCCAAGGTGCGTTAGAAGGGAGATACTTGAGTTGTTTCACTTACCACATGCTAGATGTTTAGCAAAAGAAGGCCTTTACTGCCCTTCTTTTGGCATATGGTTGTCCTCAGCCGAACAGTTCTCTCAGCTCCTAGAAGCGATGGGCGGTCCCTTGTGTACATCTTGGATCCCAGTGCAGACCTGTTAGTCCTAAGACACCAGAAATGCTTCCTACACTTAAAGCACCGCTTTGACAAACGCTGCCTGGAACCTGTTGCCTGCCTATCTATCTGTGTGACGAACAAAACAGTAACTTAGCTTGGAGCCAGTCCTCCTATATTTTTGGCTTACTCACCGACGATTGCTGAGGGATGAGCACTTAGCAGGGACTGAAAGGCCACGTTTGCCTCACGGGGGGCGGGGATATGACTTGTCCTCACAAGGCAATTGTGCAATGAAGAAAAGATAGGCCACTACACTGTTCATCAGGTAACCTTGAGGCCGCGTGTCGTCATTCCAGTGTGCCAAATAAACTTCCCATCACGGTTCAGTTTCCAAGGCGAGGGCACAGCGTCTTATGCTGCAGTTTCTGACTCCCTACTGGACGTTCAGCTGACCACCTAGATCCTTTCATGAGTCAACTTTGTGATACACTTTGTGATACGGGGTCGTGATGGTGGTGAAAGGATTAGCAAGTCATGGGTTAGTGAGGCCGGTGTGTACAATGTATCTCCAGAGTACCTGGCTTTCAAGGGAGAGCCTGAAAATTTTTCAGGCTACACTGAAAGTCCAGTGGCCGCCTGGGGTAAATTGCATCACGTGCGAGTGCCCTGAAGGCGGGGTCGAATCACTGTATGTTTTGTGTGCTCTGGGTTCGGCAGAAAAGCAGACACGTTTTGCATGAAGGAATGAACAGAACGCTGATAGCTGGCTGTTTCTAAGCTATCCCAACCTAGGTGTTTCTCCGACGAAGCCCTTCGCTGCCCATGATTGCGGCATCTAGCTGCTGCCAGCGGTGCATTGCTCACAACTCCCTGAAGACACAGGAGGCCCTTTTAGTCCGTTTCGGATCCTAGTACAGCCCCGCGACTCAAGAGAGGACCTGATATGCTTCCTAGAGTTCGAGAAACCCAGGGACTAAGGCTGCATGGGGTCTGTCGCATGCCTACCTGGTTCATGAGAAAACCTGAACATTAGCTTAAGGCCAGAGGCCCCGTGTGGTTCTCCCCTTCCCTGAGGACAACTGAAGTAGGAGCACTTACCGAGGAACGGCAACATCCAATCTCCTTCCAGGAAACTCACTTGTCATCACAAAGGCAACTGTGCAACAACACTGTTTCCCAGGGAGAACTGAGCCCGCAGCTCTCTAAATCCCAATGAGGAAAATAAAGTTTCCCTTCAAGCCTTAGTTTCAAAATGGACCGCAGAGCATTCACCCTGTTGTATCCGTCACTCCATGGCACGTCCAAGGTGCGCATAGAACGGAGATACTACATTCGTTTCAACTTGCCGCATCCTAGCATTTTAACAAAAGACGCCCTTCACAGCCCTTCTTTCAGCCTATAGTTGCCCTCAACTGAGCTTCGCTCACAAGGCCCAGAAAGGACGGGCAGTCCGTCGTTTACATCTTGGATCCTAGTGCAGACCCCCGTGTCCTAAGACACCAGAAACGCTTCCTAGATTTAAAGCACCGCTTTGACAAAGGCTGCCGTGAGCTTGCGGCCCGCCTATGTCTGTGATGAGAGACGTAGAACGTTGGCTTGAGGCGAGTCGTCCGGGGTTGTGGGCGTACTCACGAATGATTTTTGAGGGAGGAGGCCGTGGCAGGAATTGAAAGCCAAGTGCTCTTTCGTGGAAGATAACTAGTCCTCCCAAAGACGACTGTGCAGCAAAGAGAAGATGGGCAACAACAGTGTTTACCAGGTAACCCTGAGGCCGCAAACTCTCTACTTTGCAATGAGGAAAATCAACTTCCCAGGAAGACTCAATTCCCAGCAGGACAAAGCAGCATATTACCAAGTCGCATCGGACTCTCTCTTGTACATCCCGTGGACACAGTGGCTCGTGACACTAGTCACCATTGCCATGCTGGGAGTCCTTACTGTGGTGTAAGGATATCAAGGGGAGGGCTTAGTTAGGCCTAGGTGACGGTACTTCTCTAGACTATCTACCAGTTCTGGAAAACCCTGTAGGTTTTGAAGCCGGACTTAAAGTGTAGTTGCCGCTTGAGGTAGACAGACGTCGTGGAGCAGCTCCCAGGAGCAGTGGTAGGCTAATTGTATTTTCTACTGCAGCTCAGGGTTCCTCCAGAGCGCAGACACCCTTTGCATGAAGGAAGGCATGGAACGTTGATAACTGGGTTGCTTTCAAGCTATCGCAATCCAGGTGTCTAAACAACGAAGCCCTTCACTGCCCATCAGTTGGCATCTAGCTGTTCCCGACGGTAGATGGCTCAAGGCTCCCCGAAGACACAGGCAGTCCTTTCTCAGTACGTTTTGGAACCTAGCGCTGACAAGTGAGTCCAAAAGAGAGCTGATATGCTTCCTAGAGTTCAAGAACCACAGGGACTAAGGCTCTATGCAATCGGTTGTTTCGCTAAGTCTGTCATGAGAACACCTGGACGTTAGCTTGAGGCTAGAGGCCCCATGTGGTGGGCCCATTCCCTGAAGACTACTGAAGGATGACCACCTACCAAGGGATGGCAACCTCCAAGTTTCTTGCCTAGAAACTCACGTCATCACCAGGGCAATTGTGTTACGAAGAGAAGCTGTGCAGCAACCGTGTTTCTTGGGGAGAATTGAGCCCGCGGCTCTGTAAATCCCAATGAGGAAAATAAAGTTTCACTCGCAGCCTTACTTTCAAAAGGGACCACACAGAGCATTCACCCTGCTGTGTCTTTCTCTAGTTTGTACTCCCAAGGTGCGTTAGAAGGGAGATACTTGAGTTGTTTCACTTACCACATGCTAGATGTTTAGCAAAAGAAGGCCTTTACTGCCCTTCTTTTGGCATATGGTTGTCCTCAGCCGAACAGTTCTCTCAGCTCCTAGAAGCGATGGGCGGTCCCTTGTGTACATCTTGGATCCCAGTGCAGACCTGTTAGTCCTAAGACACCAGAAATGCTTCCTACACTTAAAGCACCGCTTTGACAAACGCTGCCTGGAACCTGTTGCCTGCCTATCTATCTGTGTGACGAACAAAACAGTAACTTAGCTTGGAGCCAGTCCTCCTATATTTTTGGCTTACTCACCGACGATTGCTGAGGGATGAGCACTTAGCAGGGACTGAAAGGCCACGTTTGCCTCACGGGGGGCGGGGATATGACTTGTCCTCACAAGGCAATTGTGCAATGAAGAAAAGATAGGCCACTACACTGTTCATCAGGTAACCTTGAGGCCGCGTGTCGTCATTCCAGTGTGCCAAATAAACTTCCCATCACGGTTCAGTTTCCAAGGCGAGGGCACAGCGTCTTATGCTGCAGTTTCTGACTCCCTACTGGACGTTCAGCTGACCACCTAGATCCTTTCGTGAGTCAACTTTGTGATACACTTTGTGATACGGGGTCGTGATGGTGGTGAAAGGATTAGCAAGTCATGGGTTAGTGAGGCCGGTGTGTACAATGTATCTCCAGAGTACCTGGCTTTCAAGGGAGAGCCTGAAAATTTTTCAGGCTACACTGAAAGTCCAGTGGCCGCCTGGGGTAAATTGCATCACGTGCGAGTGCCCTGAAGGCGGGGTCGAATCACTGTATGTTTTGTGTGCTCTGGGTTCGGCAGAAAAGCAGACACGTTTTGCATGAAGGAATGAACAGAACGCTGATAGCTGGCTGTTTCTAAGCTATCCCAACCTAGGTGTTTCTCCGACGAAGCCCTTCGCTGCCCATGATTGCGGCATCTAGCTGCTGCCAGCGGTGCATTGCTCACAACTCCCTGAAGACACAGGAGGCCCTTTTAGTCCGTTTCGGATCCTAGTACAGCCCCGCGACTCAAGAGAGGACCTGATATGCTTCCTAGAGTTCGAGAAACCCAGGGACTAAGGCTGCATGGGGTCTGTCGCATGCCTACCTGGTTCATGAGAAAACCTGAACATTAGCTTAAGGCCAGAGGCCCCGTGTGGTTCTCCCCTTCCCTGAGGACAACTGAAGTAGGAGCACTTACCGAGGAACGGCAACATCCAATCTCCTTCCAGGAAACTCACTTGTCATCACAAAGGCAACTGTGCAACAACACTGTTTCCCAGGGAGAACTGAGCCCGCAGCTCTCTAAATCCCAATGAGGAAAATAAAGTTTCCCTTCAAGCCTTAGTTTCAAAATGGACCGCAGAGCATTCACCCTGTTGTATCCGTCACTCCATGGCACGTCCAAGGTGCGCATAGAACGGAGATACTACATTCGTTTCAACTTGCCGCATCCTAGCATTTTAACAAAAGACGCCCTTCACAGCCCTTCTTTCAGCCTATAGTTGCCCTCAACTGAGCTTCGCTCACAAGGCCCAGAAAGGACGGGCAGTCCGTCGTTTACATCTTGGATCCTAGTGCAGACCCCCGTGTCCTAAGACACCAGAAACGCTTCCTAGATTTAAAGCACCGCTTTGACAAAGGCTGCCGTGAGCTTGCGGCCCGCCTATGTCTGTGATGAGAGACGTAGAACGTTGGCTTGAGGCGAGTCGCCCGGGGTTGTGGGCGTACTCACGAATGATTTTTGAGGGAGGAGGCCGTGGCAGGAATTGAAAGCCAAGTGCTCTTTCGTGGAAGATAACTAGTCCTCCCAAAGACGACTGTGCAGCAAAGAGAAGATGGGCAACAACAGTGTTTACCAGGTAACCCTGAGGCCGCAAACTCTCTACTTTGCAATGAGGAAAATCAACTTCCCAGGAAGACTCAATTCCCAGCAGGACAAAGCAGCATATTACCAAGTCGCATCGGACTCTCTCTTGTACATCCCGTGGACACAGTGGCTCGTGACACTAGTCACCATTGCCATGCTGGGAGTCCTTACTGTGGTGTAAGGATATCAAGGGGAGGGCTTAGTTAGGCCTAGGTGACGGTACTTCTCTAGACTATCTACCAGTTCTGGAAAACCCTGTAGGTTTTGAAGCCGGACTTAAAGTGTAGTTGCCGCTTGAGGTAGACAGACGTTGTGGAGCAGCTCCCAGGAGCAGTGGTAGGCTAATTGTATTTTCTACTGCAGCTCAGGGTTCCTCCAGAGCGCAGACACCCTTTGCATGAAGGAAGGCATGGAACGTTGATAACTGGGTTGCTTTCAAGCTATCGCAATCCAGGTGTCTAAACAACGAAGCCCTTCACTGCCCATCAGTTGGCATCTAGCTGTTCCCGACGGTAGATGGCTCAAGGCTCCCCGAAGACACAGGCAGTCCTTTCTCAGTACGTTTTGGAACCTAGCGCTGACAAGTGAGTCCAAAAGAGAGCTGATATGCTTCCTAGAGTTCAAGAACCACAGGGACTAAGGCTCTATGCAATCGGTTGTTTCGCTAAGTCTGTCATGAGAACACCTGGACGTTAGCTTGAGGCTAGAGGCCCCATGTGGTGGGCCCATTCCCTGAAGACTACTGAAGGATGACCACCTACCAAGGGATGGCAACCTCCAAGTTTCTTGCCTAGAAACTCACGTCATCACCAGGGCAATTGTGTTACGAAGAGAAGCTGTGCAGCAACCGTGTTTCTTGGGGAGAATTGAGCCCGCGGCTCTGTAAATCCCAATGAGGAAAATAAAGTTTCACTCGCAGCCTTACTTTCAAAAGGGACCACACAGAGCATTCACCCTGCTGTGTCTTTCTCTAGTTTGTACTCCCAAGGTGCGTTAGAAGGGAGATACTTGAGTTGTTTCACTTACCACATGCTAGATGTTTAGCAAAAGAAGGCCTTTACTGCCCTTCTTTTGGCATATGGTTGTCCTCAGCCGAACAGTTCTCTCAGCTCCTAGAAGCGATGGGCGGTCCCTTGTGTACATCTTGGATCCCAGTGCAGACCTGTTAGTCCTAAGACACCAGAAATGCTTCCTACACTTAAAGCACCGCTTTGACAAACGCTGCCTGGAACCTGTTGCCTGCCTATCTATCTGTGTGACGAACAAAACAGTAACTTAGCTTGGAGCCAGTCCTCCTATATTTTTGGCTTACTCACCGACGATTGCTGAGGGATGAGCACTTAGCAGGGACTGAAAGGCCACGTTTGCCTCACGGGGGGCGGGGATATGACTTGTCCTCACAAGGCAATTGTGCAATGAAGAAAAGATAGGCCACTACACTGTTCATCAGGTAACCTTGAGGCCGCGTGTCGTCATTCCAGTGTGCCAAATAAACTTCCCATCACGGTTCAGTTTCCAAGGCGAGGGCACAGCGTCTTATGCTGCAGTTTCTGACTCCCTACTGGACGTTCAGCTGACCACCTAGATCCTTTCGTGAGTCAACTTTGTGATACACTTTGTGATACGGGGTCGTGATGGTGGTGAAAGGATTAGCAAGTCATGGGTTAGTGAGGCCGGTGTGTACAATGTATCTCCAGAGTACCTGGCTTTCAAGGGAGAGCCTGAAAATTTTTCAGGCTACACTGAAAGTCCAGTGGCCGCCTGGGGTAAATTGCATCACGTGCGAGTGCCCTGAAGGCGGGGTCGAATCACTGTATGTTTTGTGTGCTCTGGGTTCGGCAGAAAAGCAGACACGTTTTGCATGAAGGAATGAACAGAACGCTGATAGCTGGCTGTTTCTAAGCTATCCCAACCTAGGTGTTTCTCCAACGAAGCCCTTCGCTGCCCATGATTGCGGCATCTAGCTGCTGCCAGCGGTGCATTGCTCACAACTCCCTGAAGACACAGGAGGCCCTTTTAGTCCGTTTCGGATCCTAGTACAGCCCCGCGACTCAAGAGAGGACCTGATATGCTTCCTAGAGTTCGAGAAACCCAGGGACTAAGGCTGCATGGGGTCTGTCGCATGCCTACCTGGTTCATGAGAAAACCTGAACATTAGCTTAAGGCCAGAGGCCCCGTGTGGTTCTCCCCTTCCCTGAGGACAACTGAAGTAGGAGCACTTACCGAGGAACGGCAACATCCAATCTCCTTCCAGGAAACTCACTTGTCATCACAAAGGCAACTGTGCAACAACACTGTTTCCCAGGGAGAACTGAGCCCGCAGCTCTCTAAATCCCAATGAGGAAAATAAAGTTTCCCTTCAAGCCTTAGTTTCAAAATGGACCGCAGAGCATTCACCCTGTTGTATCCGTCACTCCATGGCACGTCCAAGGTGCGCATAGAACGGAGATACTACATTCGTTTCAACTTGCCGCATCCTAGCATTTTAACAAAAGACGCCCTTCACAGCCCTTCTTTCAGCCTATAGTTGCCCTCAACTGAGCTTCGCTCACAAGGCCCAGAAAGGACGGGCAGTCCGTCGTTTACATCTTGGATCCTAGTGCAGACCCCCGTGTCCTAAGACACCAGAAACGCTTCCTAGATTTAAAGCACCGCTTTGACAAAGGCTGCCGTGAGCTTGCGGCCCGCCTATGTCTGTGATGAGAGACGTAGAACGTTGGCTTGAGGCGAGTCGTCCGGGGTTGTGGGCGTACTCACGAATGATTTTTGAGGGAGGAGGCCGTGGCAGGAATTGAAAGCCAAGTGCTCTTTCGTGGAAGATAACTAGTCCTCCCAAAGACGACTGTGCAGCAAAGAGAAGATGGGCAACAACAGTGTTTACCAGGTAACCCTGAGGCCGCAAACTCTCTACTTTGCAATGAGGAAAATCAACTTCCCAGGAAGACTCAATTCCCAGCAGGACAAAGCAGCATATTACCAAGTCGCATCGGACTCTCTCTTGTACATCCCGTGGACACAGTGGCTCGTGACACTAGTCACCATTGCCATGCTGGGAGTCCTTACTGTGGTGTAAGGATATCAAGGGGAGGGCTTAGTTAGGCCTAGGTGACGGTACTTCTCTAGACTATCTACCAGTTCTGGAAAACCCTGTAGGTTTTGAAGCCGGACTTAAAGTGTAGTTGCCGCTTGAGGTAGACAGACGTCGTGGAGCAGCTCCCAGGAGCAGTGGTAGGCTAATTGTATTTTCTACTGCAGCTCAGGGTTCCTCCAGAGCGCAGACACCCTTTGCATGAAGGAAGGCATGGAACGTTGATAACTGGGTTGCTTTCAAGCTATCGCAATCCAGGTGTCTAAACAACGAAGCCCTTCACTGCCCATCAGTTGGCATCTAGCTGTTCCCGACGGTAGATGGCTCAAGGCTCCCCGAAGACACAGGCAGTCCTTTCTCAGTACGTTTTGGAACCTAGCGCTGACAAGTGAGTCCAAAAGAGAGCTGATATGCTTCCTAGAGTTCAAGAACCACAGGGACTAAGGCTCTATGCAATCGGTTGTTTCGCTAAGTCTGTCATGAGAACACCTGGACGTTAGCTTGAGGCTAGAGGCCCCATGTGGTGGGCCCATTCCCTGAAGACTACTGAAGGATGACCACCTACCAAGGGATGGCAACCTCCAAGTTTCTTGCCTAGAAACTCACGTCATCACCAGGGCAATTGTGTTACGAAGAGAAGCTGTGCAGCAACCGTGTTTCTTGGGGAGAATTGAGCCCGCGGCTCTGTAAATCCCAATGAGGAAAATAAAGTTTCACTCGCAGCCTTACTTTCAAAAGGGACCACACAGAGCATTCACCCTGCTGTGTCTTTCTCTAGTTTGTACTCCCAAGGTGCGTTAGAAGGGAGATACTTGAGTTGTTTCACTTACCACATGCTAGATGTTTAGCAAAAGAAGGCCTTTACTGCCCTTCTTTTGGCATATGGTTGTCCTCAGCCGAACAGTTCTCTCAGCTCCTAGAAGCGATGGGCGGTCCCTTGTGTACATCTTGGATCCCAGTGCAGACCTGTTAGTCCTAAGACACCAGAAATGCTTCCTACACTTAAAGCACCGCTTTGACAAACGCTGCCTGGAACCTGTTGCCTGCCTATCTATCTGTGTGACGAACAAAACAGTAACTTAGCTTGGAGCCAGTCCTCCTATATTTTTGGCTTACTCACCGACGATTGCTGAGGGATGAGCACTTAGCAGGGACTGAAAGGCCACGTTTGCCTCACGGGGGGCGGGGATATGACTTGTCCTCACAAGGCAATTGTGCAATGAAGAAAAGATAGGCCACTACACTGTTCATCAGGTAACCTTGAGGCCGCGTGTCGTCATTCCAGTGTGCCAAATAAACTTCCCATCACGGTTCAGTTTCCAAGGCGAGGGCACAGCGTCTTATGCTGCAGTTTCTGACTCCCTACTGGACGTTCAGCTGACCACCTAGATCCTTTCGTGAGTCAACTTTGTGATACACTTTGTGATACGGGGTCGTGATGGTGGTGAAAGGATTAGCAAGTCATGGGTTAGTGAGGCCGGTGTGTACAATGTATCTCCAGAGTACCTGGCTTTCAAGGGAGAGCCTGAAAATTTTTCAGGCTACACTGAAAGTCCAGTGGCCGCCTGGGGTAAATTGCATCACGTGCGAGTGCCCTGAAGGCGGGGTCGAATCACTGTATGTTTTGTGTGCTCTGGGTTCGGCAGAAAAGCAGACACGTTTTGCATGAAGGAATGAACAGAACGCTGATAGCTGGCTGTTTCTAAGCTATCCCAACCTAGGTGTTTCTCCGACGAAGCCCTTCGCTGCCCATGATTGCGGCATCTAGCTGCTGCCAGCGGTGCATTGCTCACAACTCCCTGAAGACACAGGAGGCCCTTTTAGTCCGTTTCGGATCCTAGTACAGCCCCGCAACTCAAGAGAGGACCTGATATGCTTCCTAGAGTTCGAGAAACCCAGGGACTAAGGCTGCATGGGGTCTGTCGCATGCCTACCTGGTTCATGAGAAAACCTGAACATTAGCTTAAGGCCAGAGGCCCCGTGTGGTTCTCCCCTTCCCTGAGGACAACTGAAGTAGGAGCACTTACCGAGGAACGGCAACATCCAATCTCCTTCCAGGAAACTCACTTGTCATCACAAAGGCAACTGTGCAACAACACTGTTTCCCAGGGAGAACTGAGCCCGCAGCTCTCTAAATCCCAATGAGGAAAATAAAGTTTCCCTTCAAGCCTTAGTTTCAAAATGGACCGCAGAGCATTCACCCTGTTGTATCCGTCACTCCATGGCACGTCCAAGGTGCGCATAGAACGGAGATACTACATTCGTTTCAACTTGCCGCATCCTAGCATTTTAACAAAAGACGCCCTTCACAGCCCTTCTTTCAGCCTATAGTTGCCCTCAACTGAGCTTCGCTCACAAGGCCCAGAAAGGACGGGCAGTCCGTCGTTTACATCTTGGATCCTAGTGCAGACCCCCGTGTCCTAAGACACCAGAAACGCTTCCTAGATTTAAAGCACCGCTTTGACAAAGGCTGCCGTGAGCTTGCGGCCCGCCTATGTCTGTGATGAGAGACGTAGAACGTTGGCTTGAGGCGAGTCGTCCGGGGTTGTGGGCGTACTCACGAATGATTTTTGAGGGAGGAGGCCGTGGCAGGAATTGAAAGCCAAGTGCTCTTTCGTGGAAGATAACTAGTCCTCCCAAAGACGACTGTGCAGCAAAGAGAAGATGGGCAACAACAGTGTTTACCAGGTAACCCTGAGGCCGCAAACTCTCTACTTTGCAATGAGGAAAATCAACTTCCCAGGAAGACTCAATTCCCAGCAGGACAAAGCAGCATATTACCAAGTCGCATCGGACTCTCTCTTGTACATCCCGTGGACACAGTGGCTCGTGACACTAGTCACCATTGCCATGCTGGGAGTCCTTACTGTGGTGTAAGGATATCAAGGGGAGGGCTTAGTTAGGCCTAGGTGACGGTACTTCTCTAGACTATCTACCAGTTCTGGAAAACCCTGTAGGTTTTGAAGCCGGACTTAAAGTGTAGTTGCCGCTTGAGGTAGACAGACGTCGTGGAGCAGCTCCCAGGAGCAGTGGTAGGCTAATTGTATTTTCTACTGCAGCTCAGGGTTCCTCCAGAGCGCAGACACCCTTTGCATGAAGGAAGGCATGGAACGTTGATAACTGGGTTGCTTTCAAGCTATCGCAATCCAGGTGTCTAAACAACGAAGCCCTTCACTGCCCATCAGTTGGCATCTAGCTGTTCCCGACGGTAGATGGCTCAAGGCTCCCCGAAGACACAGGCAGTCCTTTCTCAGTACGTTTTGGAACCTAGCGCTGACAAGTGAGTCCAAAAGAGAGCTGATATGCTTCCTAGAGTTCAAGAACCACAGGGACTAAGGCTCTATGCAATCGGTTGTTTCGCTAAGTCTGTCATGAGAACACCTGGACGTTAGCTTGAGGCTAGAGGCCCCATGTGGTGGGCCCATTCCCTGAAGACTACTGAAGGATGACCACCTACCAAGGGATGGCAACCTCCAAGTTTCTTGCCTAGAAACTCACGTCATCACCAGGGCAATTGTGTTACGAAGAGAAGCTGTGCAGCAACCGTGTTTCTTGGGGAGAATTGAGCCCGCGGCTCTGTAAATCCCAATGAGGAAAATAAAGTTTCACTCGCAGCCTTACTTTCAAAAGAGACCACACAGAGCATTCACCCTGCTGTGTCTTTCTCTAGTTTGTACTCCCAAGGTGCGTTAGAAGGGAGATACTTGAGTTGTTTCACTTACCACATGCTAGATGTTTAGCAAAAGAAGGCCTTTACTGCCCTTCTTTTGGCATATGGTTGTCCTCAGCCGAACAGTTCTCTCAGCTCCTAGAAGCGATGGGCGGTCCCTTGTGTACATCTTGGATCCCAGTGCAGACCTGTTAGTCCTAAGACACCAGAAATGCTTCCTACACTTAAAGCACCGCTTTGACAAACGCTGCCTGGAACCTGTTGCCTGCCTATCTATCTGTGTGACGAACAAAACAGTAACTTAGCTTGGAGCCAGTCCTCCTATATTTTTGGCTTACTCACCGACGATTGCTGAGGGATGAGCACTTAGCAGGGACTGAAAGGCCACGTTTGCCTCACGGGGGGCGGGGATATGACTTGTCCTCACAAGGCAATTGTGCAATGAAGAAAAGATAGGCCACTACACTGTTCATCAGGTAACCTTGAGGCCGCGTGTCGTCATTCCAGTGTGCCAAATAAACTTCCCATCACGGTTCAGTTTCCAAGGCGAGGGCACAGCGTCTTATGCTGCAGTTTCTGACTCCCTACTGGACGTTCAGCTGACCACCTAGACCCTTTCGTGAGTCAACTTTGTGATACACTTTGTGATACGGGGTCGTGATGGTGGTGAAAGGATTAGCAAGTCATGGGTTAGTGAGGCCGGTGTGTACAATGTATCTCCAGAGTACCTGGCTTTCAAGGGAGAGCCTGAAATTTTTCAGGCTACACTGAAAGTCCAGTGGCCGCCTGGGGTAAATTGCATCACGTGCGAGTGCCCTGAAGGCGGGGTCGAATCACTGTATGTTTTGTGTGCTCTGGGTTCGGCAGAAAAGCAGACACGTTTTGCATGAAGGAATGAACAGAACACTGATAGCTGGCTGTTTCTAAGCTATCCCAACCTAGGTGTTTCTCCGACGAAGCCCTTCGCTGCCCATGATTGCGGCATCTAGCTGCTGCCAGCGGTGCATTGCTCACAACTCCCTGAAGACACAGGAGGCCCTTTTAGTCCGTTTCGGATCCTAGCACAGCCCCGCGACTCAAGAGAGGACCTGATATGCTTCCTAGGGTTCGAGAAACCCAGGGACTAAGGCTGCATGGGGTCTGTCGCATGCCTACCTGGTTCATGAGAAAACCTGAACATTAGCTTAAGGCCAGAGGCCCCGTGTGGTTCTCCCCTTCCCTGAGGACAACTGAAGTAGGAGCACTTACCGAGGAACGGCAACATCCAATCTCCTTCCAGGAAACTCACTTGTCATCACAAAGGCAACTGTGCAACAACACTGTTTCCCAGGGAGAACTGAGCCCGCAGCTCTCTAAATCCCAATGAGGAAAATAAAGTTTCCCTTCAAGCCTTAGTTTCAAAATGGACCGCAGAGCATTCACCCTGTTGTATCCGTCACTCCATGGCACGTCCAAGGTGCGCATAGAACGGAGATACTACATTCGTTTCAACTTGCCGCATCCTAGCATTTTAACAAAAGACGCCCTTCACAGCCCTTCTTTCAGCCTATAGTTGCCCTCAACTGAGCTTCGCTCACAAGGCCCAGAAAGGACGGGCAGTCCGTCGTTTACATCTTGGATCCTAGTGCAGACCCCCGTGTCCTAAGACACCAGAAACGCTTCCTAGATTTAAAGCACCGCTTTGACAAAGGCTGCCGTGAGCTTGCGGCCCGCCTATGTCTGTGATGAGAGACGTAGAACGTTGGCTTGAGGCGAGTCGTCCGGGGTTGTGGGCGTACTCACGAATGATTTTTGAGGGAGGAGGCCGTGGCAGGAATTGAAAGCCAAGTGCTCTTTCGTGGAAGATAACTAGTCCTCCCAAAGACGACTGTGCAGCAAAGAGAAGATGGGCAACAACAGTGTTTACCAGGTAACCCTGAGGCCGCAAACTCTCTACTTTGCAATGAGGAAAATCAACTTCCCAGGAAGACTCAATTCCCAGCAGGACAAAGCAGCATATTACCAAGTCGCATCGGACTCTCTCTTGTACATCCCGTGGACACAGTGGCTCGTGACACTAGTCACCATTGCCATGCTGGGAGTCCTTACTGTGGTGTAAGGATATCAAGGGGAGGGCTTAGTTAGGCCTAGGTGACGGTACTTCTCTAGACTATCTACCAGTTCTGGAAAACCCTGTAGGTTTTGAAGCCGGACTTAAAGTGTAGTTGCCGCTTGAGGTAGACAGACGTCGTGGAGCAGCTCCCAGGAGCAGTGGTAGGCTAATTGTATTTTCTACTGCAGCTCAGGGTTCCTCCAGAGCGCAGACACCCTTTGCATGAAGGAAGGCATGGAACGTTGATAACTGGGTTGCTTTCAAGCTATCGCAATCCAGGTGTCTAAACAACGAAGCCCTTCACTGCCCATCAGTTGGCATCTAGCTGTTCCCGACGGTAGATGGCTCAAGGCTCCCCGAAGACACAGGCAGTCCTTTCTCAGTACGTTTTGGAACCTAGCGCTGACAAGTGAGTCCAAAAGAGAGCTGATATGCTTCCTAGAGTTCAAGAACCACAGGGACTAAGGCTCTATGCAATCGGTTGTTTCGCTAAGTCTGTCATGAGAACACCTGGACGTTAGCTTGAGGCTAGAGGCCCCATGTGGTGGGCCCATTCCCTGAAGACTACTGAAGGATGACCACCTACCAAGGGATGGCAACCTCCAAGTTTCTTGCCTAGAAACTCACGTCATCACCAGGGCAATTGTGTTACGAAGAGAAGCTGTGCAGCAACAGTGTTTCTTGGGGAGAATTGAGCCCGCGGCTCTGTAAATCCCAATGAGGAAAATAAAGTTTCACTCGCAGCCTTACTTTCAAAAGGGACCACACAGAGCATTCACCCTGCTGTGTCTTTCTCTAGTTTGTACTCCCAAGGTGCGTTAGAAGGGAGATACTTGAGTTGTTTCACTTACCACATGCTAGATGTTTAGCAAAAGAAGGCCTTTACTGCCCTTCTTTTGGCATATGGTTGTCCTCAGCCGAACAGTTCTCTCAGCTCCTAGAAGCGATGGGCGGTCCCTTGTGTACATCTTGGATCCCAGTGCAGACCTGTTAGTCCTAAGACACCAGAAATGCTTCCTACACTTAAAGCACCGCTTTGACAAACGCTGCCTGGAACCTGTTGCCTGCCTATCTATCTGTGTGACGAACAAAACAGTAACTTAGCTTGGAGCCAGTCCTCCTATATTTTTGGCTTACTCACCGACGATTGCTGAGGGATGAGCACTTAGCAGGGAATGAAAGGCCACGTTTGCCTCACGGGGGGCGGGGATATGACTTGTCCTCACAAGGCAATTGTGCAATGAAGAAAAGATAGGCCACTACACTGTTCATCAGGTAACCTTGAGGCCGCGTGTCGTCATTCCAGTGTGCCAAATAAACTTCCCATCACGGTTCAGTTTCCAAGGCGAGGGCACAGCGTCTTATGCTGCAGTTTCTGACTCCCTACTGGACGTTCAGCTGACCACCTAGACCCTTTCGTGAGTCAACTTTGTGATACACTTTGTGATACGGGGTCGTGATGGTGGTGAAAGGATTAGCAAGTCATGGGTTAGTGAGGCCGGTGTGTACAATGTATCTCCAGAGTACCTGGCTTTCAAGGGAGAGCCTGAAATTTTTCAGGCTACACTGAAAGTCCAGTGGCCGCCTGGGGTAAATTGCATCACGTGCGAGTGCCCTGAAGGCGGGGTCGAATCACTGTATGTTTTGTGTGCTCTGGGTTCGGCAGAAAAGCAGACACGTTTTGCATGAAGGAATGAACAGAACGCTGATAGCTGGCTGTTTCTAAGCTATCCCAACCTAGGTGTTTCTCCGACGAAGCCCTTCGCTGCCCATGATTGCGGCATCTAGCTGCTGCCAGCGGTGCATTGCTCACAACTCCCTGAAGACACAGGAGGCCCTTTTAGTCCGTTTCGGATCCTAGTACAGCCCCGCGACTCAAGAGAGGACCTGATATGCTTCCTAGGGTTCGAGAAACCCAGGGACTAAGGCTGCATGGGGTCTGTCGCATGCCTACCTGGTTCATGAGAAAACCTGAACATTAGCTTAAGGCCAGAGGCCCCGTGTGGTTCTCCCCTTCCCTGAGGACAACTGAAGTAGGAGCACTTACCGAGGAACGGCAACATCCAATCTCCTTCCAGGAAACTCACTTGTCATCACAAAGGCAACTGTGCAACAACACTGTTTCCCAGGGAGAACTGAGCCCGCAGCTCTCTAAATCCCAATGAGGAAAATAAAGTTTCCCTTCAAGCCTTAGTTTCAAAATGGACCGCAGAGCATTCACCCTGTTGTATCCGTCACTCCATGGCACGTCCAAGGTGCGCATAGAACGGAGATACTACATTCGTTTCAACTTGCCGCATCCTAGCATTTTAACAAAAGATGCCCTTCAGAGCCCTTCTTTCAGCCTATAGTTGCCCTCAACTGAGCTTCGCTCACAAGGCCCAGAAAGGACGGGCAGTCCGTCGTTTACATCTTGGATCCTAGTGCAGACCCCCGTGTCCTAAGACACCAGAAACGCTTCCTAGATTTAAAGCACCGCTTTGACAAAGGCTGCCGTGAGCTTGCGGCCCGCCTATGTCTGTGATGAGAGACGTAGAACGTTGGCTTGAGGCGAGTCGTCCGGGGTTGTGGGCGTACTCACGAATGATTTTTGAGGGAGGAGGCCGTGGCAGGAATTGAAAGCCAAGTGCTCTTTCGTGGAAGATAACTAGTCCTCCCAAAGACGACTGTGCAGCAAAGAGAAGATGGGCAACAACAGTGTTTACCAGGTAACCCTGAGGCCGCAAACTCTCTACTTTGCAATGAGGAAAATCAACTTCCCAGGAAGACTCAATTCCCAGCAGGACAAAGCAGCATATTACCAAGTCGCATCGGACTCTCTCTTGTACATCCCATGGACACAGTGGCTCGTGACACTAGTCACCATTGCCATGCTGGGAGTCCTTACTGTGGTGTAAGGATATCAAGGGGAGGGCTTAGTTAGGCCTAGGTGACGGTACTTCTCTAGACTATCTACCAGTTCTGGAAAACCCTGTAGGTTTTGAAGCCGGACTTAAAGTGTAGTTGCCGCTTGAGGTAGACAGACATCGTGGAGCAGCTCCCAGGAGCAGTGGTAGGCTAATTGTATTTTCTACTGCAGCTCAGGGTTCCTCCAGAGCGCAGACACCCTTTGCATGAAGGAAGGCATGGAACGTTGATAACTGGGTTGCTTTCAAGCTATCGCAATCCAGGTGTCTAAACAACGAAGCCCTTCACTGCCCATCAGTTGGCATCTAGCTGTTCCCGACGGTAGATGGCTCAAGGCTCCCCGAAGACACAGGCAGTCCTTTCTCAGTACGTTTTGGAACCTAGCGCTGACAAGTGAGTCCAAAAGAGAGCTGATATGCTTCCTAGAGTTCAAGAACCACAGGGACTAAGGCTCTATGCAATCGGTTGTTTCGCTAAGTCTGTCATGAGAACACCTGGACGTTAGCTTGAGGCTAGAGGCCCCATGTGGTGGGCCCATTCCCTGAAGACTACTGAAGGATGACCACCTACCAAGGGATGGCAACCTCCAAGTTTCTTGCCTAGAAACTCACGTCATCACCAGGGCAATTGTGTTACGAAGAGAAGCTGTGCAGCAACAGTGTTTCTTGGGGAGAATTGAGCCCGCGGCTCTGTAAATCCCAATGAGGAAAATAAAGTTTCACTCGCAGCCTTACTTTCAAAAGGGACCACACAGAGCATTCACCCTGCTGTGTCTTTCTCTAGTTTGTACTCCCAAGGTGCGTTAGAAGGGAGATACTTGAGTTGTTTCACTTACCACATGCTAGATGTTTAGCAAAAGAAGGCCTTTACTGCCCTTCTTTTGGCATATGGTTGTCCTCAGCCGAACAGTTCTCTCAGCTCCTAGAAGCGATGGGCGGTCCCTTGTGTACATCTTGGATCCCAGTGCAGACCTGTTAGTCCTAAGACACCAGAAATGCTTCCTACACTTAAAGCACCGCTTTGACAAACGCTGCCTGGAACCTGTTGCCTGCCTATCTATCTGTGTGACGAACAAAACAGTAACTTAGCTTGGAGCCAGTCCTCCTATATTTTTGGCTTACTCACCGACGATTGCTGAGGGATGAGCACTTAGCAGGGACTGAAAGGCCACGTTTGCCTCACGGGGGGCGGGGATATGACTTGTCCTCACAAGGCAATTGTGCAATGAAGAAAAGATAGGCCACTACACTGTTCATCAGGTAACCTTGAGGCCGCGTGTCGTCATTCCAGTGTGCCAAATAAACTTCCCATCACGGTTCAGTTTCCAAGGCGAGGGCACAGCGTCTTATGCTGCAGTTTCTGACTCCCTACTGGACGTTCAGCTGACCACCTAGACCCTTTCGTGAGTCAACTTTGTGATACACTTTGTGATACGGGGTCGTGATGGTGGTGAAAGGATTAGCAAGTCATGGGTTAGTGAGGCCGGTGTGTACAATGTATCTCCAGAGTACCTGGCTTTCAAGGGAGAGCCTGAAAATTTTTCAGGCTACACTGAAAGTCCAGTGGCCGCCTGGGGTAAATTGCATCACGTGCGAGTGCCCTGAAGGCGGGGTCGAATCACTGTATGTTTTGTGTGCTCTGGGTTCGGCAGAAAAGCAGACACGTTTTGCATGAAGGAATGAACAGAACGCTGATAGCTGGCTGTTTCTAAGCTATCCCAACCTAGGTGTTTCTCCGACGAAGCCCTTCGCTGCCCATGATTGCGGCATCTAGCTGCTGCCAGCGGTGCATTGCTCACAACTCCCTGAAGACACAGGAGGCCCTTTTAGTCCGTTTCGGATCCTAGCACAGCCCCGCGACTCAAGAGAGGACCTGATATGCTTCCTAGGGTTCGAGAAACCCAGGGACTAAGGCTGCATGGGGTCTGTCGCATGCCTACCTGGTTCATGAGAAAACCTGAACATTAGCTTAAGGCCAGAGGCGCCGTGTGGTTCTCCCCTTCCCTGAGGACAACTGAAGTAGGAGCACTTACCGAGGAACGGCAACATCCAATCTCCTTCCAGGAAACTCACTTGTCATCACAAAGGCAACTGTGCAACAACACTGTTTCCCAGGGAGAACTGAGCCCGCAGCTCTCTAAATCCCAATGAGGAAAATAAAGTTTCCCTTCAAGCCTTAGTTTCAAAATGGACCGCAGAGCATTCACCCTGTTGTATCCGTCACTCCATGGCACGTCCAAGGTGCGCATAGAACGGAGATACTACATTCGTTTCAACTTGCCGCATCCTAGCATTTTAACAAAAGACGCCCTTCACAGCCCTTCTTTCAGCCTATAGTTGCCCTCAACTGAGCTTCGCTCACAAGGCCCAGAAAGGACGGGCAGTCCGTCGTTTACATCTTGGATCCTAGTGCAGACCCCCGTGTCCTAAGACACCAGAAACGCTTCCTAGATTTAAAGCACCGCTTTGACAAAGGCTGCCGTGAGCTTGCGGCCCGCCTATGTCTGTGATGAGAGACGTAGAACGTTGGCTTGAGGCGAGTCGTCCGGGGTTGTGGGCGTACTCACGAATGATTTTTGAGGGAGGAGGCCGTGGCAGGAATTGAAAGCCAAGTGCTCTTTCGTGGAAGATAACTAGTCCTCCCAAAGACGACTGTGCAGCAAAGAGAAGATGGGCAACAACAGTGTTTACCAGGTAACCCTGAGGCCGCAAACTCTCTACTTTGCAATGAGGAAAATCAACTTCCCAGGAAGACTCAATTCCCAGCAGGACAAAGCAGCATATTACCAAGTCGCATCGGACTCTCTCTTGTACATCCCGTGGACACAGTGGCTCGTGACACTAGTCACCATTGCCATGCTGGGAGTCCTTACTGTGGTGTAAGGATATCAAGGGGAGGGCTTAGTTAGGCCTAGGTGACGGTACTTCTCTAGACTATCTACCAGTTCTGGAAAACCCTGTAGGTTTTGAAGCCGGACTTAAAGTGTAGTTGCCGCTTGAGGTAGACAGACGTCGTGGAGCAGCTCCCAGGAGCAGTGGTAGGCTAATTGTATTTTCTACTGCAGCTCAGGGTTCCTCCAGAGCGCAGACACCCTTTGCATGAAGGAAGGCATGGAACGTTGATAACTGGGTTGCTTTCAAGCTATCGCAATCCAGGTGTCTAAACAACGAAGCCCTTCACTGCCCATCAGTTGGCATCTAGCTGTTCCCGACGGTAGATGGCTCAAGGCTCCCCGAAGACACAGGCAGTCCTTTCTCAGTACGTTTTGGAACCTAGCGCTGACAAGTGAGTCCAAAAGAGAGCTGATATGCTTCCTAGAGTTCAAGAACCACAGGGACTAAGGCTCTATGCAATCGGTTGTTTCGCTAAGTCTGTCATGAGAACACCTGGACGTTAGCTTGAGGCTAGAGGCCCCATGTGGTGGGCCCATTCCCTGAAGACTACTGAAGGATGACCACCTACCAAGGGATGGCAACCTCCAAGTTTCTTGCCTAGAAACTCACGTCATCACCAGGGCAATTGTGTTACGAAGAGAAGCTGTGCAGCAACAGTGTTTCTTGGGGAGAATTGAGCCCGCGGCTCTGTAAATCCCAATGAGGAAAATAAAGTTTCACTCGCAGCCTTACTTTCAAAAGGGACCACACAGAGCATTCACCCTGCTGTGTCTTTCTCTAGTTTGTACTCCCAAGGTGCGTTAGAAGGGAGATACTTGAGTTGTTTCACTTACCACATGCTAGATGTTTAGCAAAAGAAGGCCTTTACTGCCCTTCTTTTGGCATATGGTTGTCCTCAGCCGAACAGTTCTCTCAGCTCCTAGAAGCGATGGGCGGTCCCTTGTGTACATCTTGGATCCCAGTGCAGACCTGTTAGTCCTAAGACACCAGAAATGCTTCCTACACTTAAAGCACCGCTTTGACAAACGCTGCCTGGAACCTGTTGCCTGCCTATCTATCTGTGTGACGAACAAAACAGTAACTTAGCTTGGAGCCAGTCCTCCTATATTTTTGGCTTACTCACCGACGATTGCTGAGGGATGAGCACTTAGCAGGGACTGAAAGGCCACGTTTGCCTCACGGGGGGCGGGGATATGACTTGTCCTCACAAGGCAATTGTGCAATGAAGAAAAGATAGGCCACTACACTGTTCATCAGGTAACCTTGAGGCCGCGTGTCGTCATTCCAGTGTGCCAAATAAACTTCCCATCACGGTTCAGTTTCCAAGGCGAGGGCACAGCGTCTTATGCTGCAGTTTCTGACTCCCTACTGGACGTTCAGCTGACCACCTAGACCCTTTCGTGAGTCAACTTTGTGATACACTTTGTGATACGGGGTCGTGATGGTGGTGAAAGGATTAGCAAGTCATGGGTTAGTGAGGCCGGTGTGTACAATGTATCTCCAGAGTACCTGGCTTTCAAGGGAGAGCCTGAAAATTTTTCAGGCTACACTGAAAGTCCAGTGGCCGCCTGGGGTAAATTGCATCACGTGCGAGTGCCCTGAAGGCGGGATCGAATCACTGTATGTTTTGTGTGCTCTGGGTTCGGCAGAAAAGCAGACACGTTTTGCATGAAGGAATGAACAGAACGCTGATAGCTGGCTGTTTCTAAGCTATCCCAACCTAGGTGTTTCTCCGACGAAGCCCTTCGCTGCCCATGATTGCGGCATCTAGCTGCTGCCAGCGGTGCATTGCTCACAACTCCCTGAAGACACAGGAGGCCCTTTTAGTCCGTTTCGGATCCTAGTACAGCCCCGCGACTCAAGAGAGGACCTGATATGCTTCCTAGGGTTCGAGAAACCCAGGGACTAAGGCTGCATGGGGTCTGTCGCATGCCTACCTGGTTCATGAGAAAACCTGAACATTAGCTTAAGGCCAGAGGCCCCGTGTGGTTCTCCCCTTCCCTGAGGACAACTGAAGTAGGAGCACTTACCGAGGAACGGCAACATCCAATCTCCTTCCAGGAAACTCACTTGTCATCACAAAGGCAACTGTGCAACAACACTGTTTCCCAGGGAGAACTGAGCCCGCAGCTCTCTAAATCCCAATGAGGAAAATAAAGTTTCCCTTCAAGCCTTAGTTTCAAAATGGACCGCAGAGCATTCACCCTGTTGTATCCGTCACTCCATGGCACGTCCAAGGTGCGCATAGAACGGAGATACTACATTCGTTTCAACTTGCCGCATCCTAGCATTTTAACAAAAGACGCCCTTCACAGCCCTTCTTTCAGCCTATAGTTGCCCTCAACTGAGCTTCGCTCACAAGGCCCAGAAAGGACGGGCAGTCCGTCGTTTACATCTTGGATCCTAGTGCAGACCCCCGTGTCCTAAGACACCAGAAACGCTTCCTAGATTTAAAGCACCGCTTTGACAAAGGCTGCCGTGAGCTTGCGGCCCGCCTATGTCTGTGATGAGAGACGTAGAACGTTGGCTTGAGGCGAGTCGTCCGGGGTTGTGGGCGTACTCACGAATGATTTTTGAGGGAGGAGGCCGTGGCAGGAATTGAAAGCCAAGTGCTCTTTCGTGGAAGATAACTAGTCCTCCCAAAGACGACTGTGCAGCAAAGAGAAGATGGGCAACAACAGTGTTTACCAGGTAACCCTGAGGCCGCAAACTCTCTACTTTGCAATGAGGAAAATCAACTTCCCAGGAAGACTCAATTCCCAGCAGGACAAAGCAGCATATTACCAAGTCGCATCGGACTCTCTCTTGTACATCCCGTGGACACAGTGGCTCGTGACACTAGTCACCATTGCCATGCTGGGAGTCCTTACTGTGGTGTAAGGATATCAAGGGGAGGGCTTAGTTAGGCCTAGGTGACGGTACTTCTCTAGACTATCTACCAGTTCTGGAAAACCCTGTAGGTTTTGAAGCCGGACTTAAAGTGTAGTTGCCGCTTGAGGTAGACAGACGTCGTGGAGCAGCTCCCAGGAGCAGTGGTAGGCTAATTGTATTTTCTACTGCAGCTCAGGGTTCCTCCAGAGCGCAGACACCCTTTGCATGAAGGAAGGCATGGAACGTTGATAACTGGGTTGCTTTCAAGCTATCGCAATCCAGGTGTCTAAACAACGAAGCCCTTCACTGCCCATCAGTTGGCATCTAGCTGTTCCCGACGGTAGATGGCTCAAGGCTCCCCGAAGACACAGGCAGTCCTTTCTCAGTACGTTTTGGAACCTAGCGCTGACAAGTGAGTCCAAAAGAGAGCTGATATGCTTCCTAGAGTTCAAGAACCACAGGGACTAAGGCTCTATGCAATCGGTTGTTTCGCTAAGTCTGTCATGAGAACACCTGGACGTTAGCTTGAGGCTAGAGGCCCCATGTGGTGGGCCCATTCCCTGAAGACTACTGAAGGATGACCACCTACCAAGGGATGGCAACCTCCAAGTTTCTTGCCTAGAAACTCACGTCATCACCAGGGCAATTGTGTTACGAAGAGAAGCTGTGCAGCAACCGTGTTTCTTGGGGAGAATTGAGCCCGCGGCTCTGTAAATCCCAATGAGGAAAATAAAGTTTCACTCGCAGCCTTACTTTCAAAAGGGACCACACAGAGCATTCACCCTGCTGTGTCTTTCTCTAGTTTGTACTCCCAAGGTGCGTTAGAAGGGAGATACTTGAGTTGTTTCACTTACCACATGCTAGATGTTTAGCAAAAGAAGGCCTTTACTGCCCTTCTTTTGGCATATGGTTGTCCTCAGCCGAACAGTTCTCTCAGCTCCTAGAAGCGATGGGCGGTCCCTTGTGTACATCTTGGATCCCAGTGCAGACCTGTTAGTCCTAAGACACCAGAAATGCTTCCTACACTTAAAGCACCGCTTTGACAAACGCTGCCTGGAACCTGTTGCCTGCCTATCTATCTGTGTGACGAACAAAACAGTAACTTAGCTTGGAGCCAGTCCTCCTATATTTTTGGCTTACTCACCGACGATTGCTGAGGGATGAGCACTTAGCAGGGACTGAAAGGCCACGTTTGCCTCACGGGGGGCGGGGATATGACTTGTCCTCACAAGGCAATTGTGCAATGAAGAAAAGATAGGCCACTACACTGTTCATCAGGTAACCTTGAGGCCGCGTGTCGTCATTCCAGTGTGCCAAATAAACTTCCCATCACGGTTCAGTTTCCAAGGCGAGGGCACAGCGTCTTATGCTGCAGTTTCTGACTCCCTACTGGACGTTCAGCTGACCACCTAGACCCTTTCGTGAGTCAACTTTGTGATACACTTTGTGATACGGGGTCGTGATGGTGGTGAAAGGATTAGCAAGTCATGGGTTAGTGAGGCCGGTGTGTACAATGTATCTCCAGAGTACCTGGCTTTCAAGGGAGAGCCTGAAATTTTTCAGGCTACACTGAAAGTCCAGTGGCCGCCTGGGGTAAATTGCATCACGTGCGAGTGCCCTGAAGGCGGGGTCGAATCACTGTATGTTTTGTGTGCTCTGGGTTCGGCAGAAAAGCAGACACGTTTTGCATGAAGGAATGAACAGAACGCTGATAGCTGGCTGTTTCTAAGCTATCCCAACCTAGGTGTTTCTCTGACGAAGCCCTTCGCTGCCCATGATTGCGGCATCTAGCTGCTGCCAGCGGTGCATTGCTCACAACTCCCTGAAGACACAGGAGGCCCTTTTAGTCCGTTTCGGATCCTAGTACAGCCCCGCGACTCAAGAGAGGACCTGATATGCTTCCTAGGGTTCGAGAAACCCAGGGACTAAGGCTGCATGGGGTCTGTCGCATGCCTACCTGGTTCATGAGAAAACCTGAACATTAGCTTAAGGCCAGAGGCCCCGTGTGGTTCTCCCCTTCCCTGAGGACAACTGAAGTAGGAGCACTTACCGAGGAACGGCAACATCCAATCTCCTTCCAGGAAACTCACTTGTCATCACAAAGGCAACTGTGCAACAACACTGTTTCCCAGGGAGAACTGAGCCCGCAGCTCTCTAAATCCCAATGAGGAAAATAAAGTTTCCCTTCAAGCCTTAGTTTCAAAATGGACCGCAGAGCATTCACCCTGTTGTATCCGTCACTCCATGGCACGTCCAAGGTGCGCATAGAACGGAGATACTACATTCGTTTCAACTTGCCGCATCCTAGCATTTTAACAAAAGATGCCCTTCACAGCCCTTCTTTCAGCCTATAGTTGCCCTCAACTGAGCTTCGCTCACAAGGCCCAGAAAGGACGGGCAGTCCGTCGTTTACATCTTGGATCCTAGTGCAGACCCCCGTGTCCTAAGACACCAGAAACGCTTCCTAGATTTAAAGCACCGCTTTGACAAAGGCTGCCGTGAGCTTGCGGCCCGCCTATGTCTGTGATGAGAGACGTAGAACGTTGGCTTGAGGCGAGTCGTCTGGGGTTGTGGGCGTACTCACGAATGATTTTTGAGGGAGGAGGCCGTGGCAGGAATTGAAAGCCAAGTGCTCTTTCGTGGAAGATAACTAGTCCTCCCAAAGACGACTGTGCAGCAAAGAGAAGATGGGCAACAACAGTGTTTACCAGGTAACCCTGAGGCCGCAAACTCTCTACTTTGCAATGAGGAAAATCAACTTCCCAGGAAGACTCAATTCCCAGCAGGACAAAGCAGCATATTACCAAGTCGCATCGGACTCTCTCTTGTACATCCCGTGGACACAGTGGCTCGTGACACTAGTCACCATTGCCATGCTGGGAGTCCTTACTGTGGTGTAAGGATATCAAGGGGAGGGCTTAGTTAGGCCTAGGTGACGGTACTTCTCTAGACTATCTACCAGTTCTGGAAAACCCTGTAGGTTTTGAAGCCGGACTTAAAGTGTAGTTGCCGCTTGAGGTAGACAGACGTCGTGGAGCAGCTCCCAGGAGCAGTGGTAGGCTAATTGTATTTTCTACTGCAGCTCAGGGTTCCTCCAGAGCGCAGACACCCTTTGCATGAAGGAAGGCATGGAACGTTGATAACTGGGTTGCTTTCAAGCTATCGCAATCCAGGTGTCTAAACAACGAAGCCCTTCACTGCCCATCAGTTGGCATCTAGCTGTTCCCGACGGTAGATTGCTCAAGGCTCCCCGAAGACACAGGCAGTCCTTTCTCAGTACGTTTTGGAACCTAGCGCTGACAAGTGAGTCCAAAAGAGAGCTGATATGCTTCCTAGAGTTCAAGAACCACAGGGACTAAGGCTCTATGCAATCGGTTGTTTCGCTAAGTCTGTCATGAGAACACCTGGACGTTAGCTTGAGGCTAGAGGCCCCATGTGGTGGGCCCATTCCCTGAAGACTACTGAAGGATGACCACCTACCAAGGGATGGCAACCTCCAAGTTTCTTGCCTAGAAACTCACGTCATCACCAGGGCAATTGTGTTACGAAGAGAAGCTGTGCAGCAACAGTGTTTCTTGGGGAGAATTGAGCCCGCGGCTCTGTAAATCCCAATGAGGAAAATAAAGTTTCACTCGCAGCCTTACTTTCAAAAGGGACCACACAGAGCATTCACCCTGCTGTGTCTTTCTCTAGTTTGTACTCCCAAGGTGCGTTAGAAGGGAGATACTTGAGTTGTTTCACTTACCACATGCTAGATGTTTAGCAAAAGAAGGCCTTTACTGCCCTTCTTTTGGCATATGGTTGTCCTCAGCCGAACAGTTCTCTCAGCTCCTAGAAGCGATGGGCGGTCCCTTGTGTACATCTTGGATCCCAGTGCAGACCTGTTAGTCCTAAGACACCAGAAATGCTTCCTACACTTAAAGCACCGCTTTGACAAACGCTGCCTGGAACCTGTTGCCTGCCTATCTATCTGTGTGACGAACAAAACAGTAACTTAGCTTGGAGCCAGTCCTCCTATATTTTTGGCTTACTCACCGACGATTGCTGAGGGATGAGCACTTAGCAGGGACTGAAAGGCCACGTTTGCCTCACGGGGGGCGGGGATATGACTTGTCCTCACAAGGCAATTGTGCAATGAAGAAAAGATAGGCCACTACACTGTTCATCAGGTAACCTTGAGGCCGCGTGTCGTCATTCCAGTGTGCCAAATAAACTTCCCATCACGGTTCAGTTTCCAAGGTGAGGGCACAGCGTCTTATGCTGCAGTTTCTGACTCCCTACTGGACGTTCAGCTGACCACCTAGACCCTTTCGTGAGTCAACTTTGTGATACACTTTGTGATACGGGGTCGTGATGGTGGTGAAAGGATTAGCAAGTCATGGGTTAGTGAGGCCGGTGTGTACAATGTATCTCCAGAGTACCTGGCTTTCAAGGGAGAGCCTGAAAATTTTTCAGGCTACACTGAAAGTCCAGTGGCCGCCTGGGGTAAATTGCATCACGTGCGAGTGCCCTGAAGGCGGGGTCGAATCACTGTATGTTTTGTGTGCTCTGGGTTCGGCAGAAAAGCAGACACGTTTTGCATGAAGGAATGAACAGAACGCTGATAGCTGGCTGTTTCTAAGCTATCCCAACCTAGGTGTTTCTCCGACGAAGCCCTTCGCTGCCCATGATTGCGGCATCTAGCTGCTGCCAGCGGTGCATTGCTCACAACTCCCTGAAGACACAGGAGGCCCTTTTAGTCCGTTTCGGATCCTAGTACAGCCCCGCGACTCAAGAGAGGACCTGATATGCTTCCTAGGGTTCGAGAAACCCAGGGACTAAGGCTGCATGGGGTCTGTCGCATGCCTACCTGGTTCATGAGAAAACCTGAACATTAGCTTAAGGCCAGAGGCCCCGTGTGGTTCTCCCCTTCCCTGAGGACAACTGAAGTAGGAGCACTTACCGAGGAACGGCAACATCCAATCTCCTTCCAGGAAACTCACTTGTCATCACAAAGGCAACTGTGCAACAACACTGTTTCCCAGGGAGAACTGAGCCCGCAGCTCTCTAAATCCCAATGAGGAAAATAAAGTTTCCCTTCAAGCCTTAGTTTCAAAATGGACCGCAGAGCATTCACCCTGTTGTATCCGTCACTCCATGGCACGTCCAAGGTGCGCATAGAACGGAGATACTACATTCGTTTCAACTTGCCGCATCCTAGCATTTTAACAAAAGACGCCCTTCACAGCCCTTCTTTCAGCCTATAGTTGCCCTCAACTGAGCTTCGCTCACAAGGCCCAGAAAGGACGGGCAGTCCGTCGTTTACATCTTGGATCCTAGTGCAGACCCCCGTGTCCTAAGACACCAGAAACGCTTCCTAGATTTAAAGCACCGCTTTGACAAAGGCTGCCGTGAGCTTGCGGCCCGCCTATGTCTGTGATGAGAGACGTAGAACGTTGGCTTGAGGCGAGTCGTCCGGGGTTGTGGGCGTACTCACGAATGATTTTTGAGGGAGGAGGCCGTGGCAGGAATTGAAAGCCAAGTGCTCTTTCGTGGAAGATAACTAGTCCTCCCAAAGACGACTGTGCAGCAAAGAGAAGATGGGCAACAACAGTGTTTACCAGGTAACCCTGAGGCCGCAAACTCTCTACTTTGCAATGAGGAAAATCAACTTCCCAGGAAGACTCAATTCCCAGCAGGACAAAGCAGCATATTACCAAGTCGCATCGGACTCTCTCTTGTACATCCCGTGGACACAGTGGCTCGTGACACTAGTCACCATTGCCATGCTGGGAGTCCTTACTGTGGTGTAAGGATATCAAGGGGAGGGCTTAGTTAGGCCTAGGTGACGGTACTTCTCTAGACTATCTACCAGTTCTGGAAAACCCTGTAGGTTTTGAAGCCGGACTTAAAGTGTAGTTGCCGCTTGAGGTAGACAGACGTCGTGGAGCAGCTCCCAGGAGCAGTGGTAGGCTAATTGTATTTTCTACTGCAGCTCAGGGTTCCTCCAGAGCGCAGACACCCTTTGCATGAAGGAAGGCATGGAACGTTGATAACTGGGTTGCTTTCAAGCTATCGCAATCCAGGTGTCTAAACAACGAAGCCCTTCACTGCCCATCAGTTGGCATCTAGCTGTTCCCGACGGTAGATGGCTCAAGGCTCCCCGAAGACACAGGCAGTCCTTTCTCAGTACGTTTTGGAACCTAGCGCTGACAAGTGAGTCCAAAAGAGAGCTGATATGCTTCCTAGAGTTCAAGAACCACAGGGACTAAGGCTCTATGCAATCGGTTGTTTCGCTAAGTCTGTCATGAGAACACCTGGACGTTAGCTTGAGGCTAGAGGCCCCATGTGGTGGGCCCATTCCCTGAAGACTACTGAAGGATGACCACCTACCAAGGGATGGCAACCTCCAAGTTTCTTGCCTAGAAACTCACGTCATCACCAGGGCAATTGTGTTACGAAGAGAAGCTGTGCAGCAACAGTGTTTCTTGGGGAGAATTGAGCCCGCGGCTCTGTAAATCCCAATGAGGAAAATAAAGTTTCACTCGCAGCCTTACTTTCAAAAGGGACCACACAGAGCATTCACCCTGCTGTGTCTTTCTCTAGTTTGTACTCCCAAGGTGCGTTAGAAGGGAGATACTTGAGTTGTTTCACTTACCACATGCTAGATGTTTAGCAAAAGAAGGCCTTTACTGCCCTTCTTTTGGCATATGGTTGTCCTCAGCCGAACAGTTCTCTCAGCTCCTAGAAGCGATGGGCGGTCCCTTGTGTACATCTTGGATCCCAGTGCAGACCTGTTAGTCCTAAGACACCAGAAATGCTTCCTACACTTAAAGCACCGCTTTGACAAACGCTGCCTGGAACCTGTTGCCTGCCTATCTATCTGTGTGACGAACAAAACAGTAACTTAGCTTGGAGCCAGTCCTCCTATATTTTTGGCTTACTCACCGACGATTGCTGAGGGATGAGCACTTAGCAGGGACTGAAAGGCCACGTTTGCCTCACGGGGGGCGGGGATATGACTTGTCCTCACAAGGCAATTGTGCAATGAAGAAAAGATAGGCCACTACACTGTTCATCAGGTAACCTTGAGGCCGCGTGTCGTCATTCCAGTGTGCCAAATAAACTTCCCATCACGGTTCAGTTTCCAAGGCGAGGGCACAGCGTCTTATGCTGCAGTTTCTGACTCCCTACTGGACGTTCAGCTGACCACCTAGACCCTTTCGTGAGTCAACTTTGTGATACACTTTGTGATACGGGGTCGTGATGGTGGTGAAAGGATTAGCAAGTCATGGGTTAGTGAGGCCGGTGTGTACAATGTATCTCCAGAGTACCTGGCTTTCAAGGGAGAGCCTGAAATTTTTCAGGCTACACTGAAAGTCCAGTGGCCGCCTGGGGTAAATTGCATCACGTGCGAGTGCCCTGAAGGCGGGGTCGAATCACTGTATGTTTTGTGTGCTCTGGGTTCGGCAGAAAAGCAGACACGTTTTGCATGAAGGAATGAACAGAACGCTGATAGCTGGCTGTTTCTAAGCTATCCCAACCTAGGTGTTTCTCTGACGAAGCCCTTCGCTGCCCATGATTGCAGCATCTAGCTGCTGCCAGCGGTGCATTGCTCACAACTCCCTGAAGACACAGGAGGCCCTTTTAGTCCGTTTCGGATCCTAGTACAGCCCCGCGACTCAAGAGAGGACCTGATATGCTTCCTAGGGTGCGAGAAACCCAGGGACTAAGGCTGCATGGGGTCTGTCGCATGCCTACCTCGTTCATGAGAAAACCTGAACATTAGCTTAAGGCCAGAGGCCCCGTGTGGTTCTCCCCTTCCCTGAGGACAACTGAAGTAGGAGCACTTACCGAGGAACGGCAACATCCAATCTCCTTCCAGGAAACTCACTTGTCATCACAAAGGCAACTGTGCAACAACACTGTTTCCCAGGGAGAACTGAGCCCGCAGCTCTCTAAATCCCAATGAGGAAAATAAAGTTTCCCTTCAAGCCTTAGTTTCAAAATGGACCGCAGAGCATTCACCCTGTTGTATCCGTCACTCCATGGCACGTCCAAGGTGCGCATAGAACGGAGATACTACATTCGTTTCAACTTGCCGCATCCTAGCATTTTAACAAAAGACGCCCTTCACAGCCCTTCTTTCAGCCTATAGTTGCCCTCAACTGAGCTTCGCTCACAAGGCCCAGAAAGGACAGGCAGTCCGTCGTTTACATCTTGGATCCTAGTGCAGACCCCCGTGTCCTAAGACACCAGAAACGCTTCCTAGATTTAAAGCACCGCTTTGACAAAGGCTGCCGTGAGCTTGCGGCCCGCCTATGTCTGTGATGAGAGACGTAGAACGTTGGCTTGAGGCGAGTCGTCCGGGGTTGTGGGCGTACTCACGAATGATTTTTGAGGGAGGAGGCCGTGGCAGGAATTGAAAGCCAAGTGCTCTTTCGTGGAAGATAACTAGTCCTCCCAAAGACGACTGTGCAGCAAAGAGAAGATGGGCAACAACAGTGTTTACCAGGTAACCCTGAGGCCGCAAACTCTCTACTTTGCAATGAGGAAAATCAACTTCCCAGGAAGACTCAATTCCCAGCAGGACAAAGCAGCATATTACCAAGTCGCATCGGACTCTCTCTTGTACATCCCGTGGACACAGTGGCTCGTGACACTAGTCACCATTGCCATGCTGGGAGTCCTTACTGTGGTGTAAGGATATCAAGGGGAGGGCTTAGTTAGGCCTAGGTGACGGTACTTCTCTAGACTATCTACCAGTTCTGGAAAACCCTGTAGGTTTTGAAGCCGGACTTAAAGTGTAGTTGCCGCTTGAGGTAGACAGACGTCGTGGAGCAGCTCCCAGGAGCAGTGGTAGGCTAATTGTATTTTCTACTGCAGCTCAGGGTTCCTCCAGAGCGCAGACACCCTTTGCATGAAGGAAGGCATGGAACGTTGATAACTGGGTTGCTTTCAAGCTATCGCAATCCAGGTGTCTAAACAACGAAGCCCTTCACTGCCCATCAGTTGGCATCTAGCTGTTCCCGACGGTAGATGGCTCAAGGCTCCCCGAAGACACAGGCAGTCCTTTCTCAGTACGTTTTGGAACCTAGCGCTGACAAGTGAGTCCAAAAGAGAGCTGATATGCTTCCTAGAGTTCAAGAACCACAGGGACTAAGGCTCTATGCAATCGGTTGTTTCGCTAAGTCTGTCATGAGAACACCTGGACGTTAGCTTGAGGCTAGAGGCCCCATGTGGTGGGCCCATTCCCTGAAGACTACTGAAGGATGACCACCTACCAAGGGATGGCAACCTCCAAGTTTCTTGCCTAGAAACTCACGTCATCACCAGGGCAATTGTGTTACGAAGAGAAGCTGTGCAGCAACAGTGTTTCTTGGGGAGAATTGAGCCCGCGGCTCTGTAAATCCCAATGAGGAAAATAAAGTTTCACTCGCAGCCTTACTTTCAAAAGGGACCACACAGAGCATTCACCCTGCTGTGTCTTTCTCTAGTTTGTACTCCCAAGGTGCGTTAGAAGGGAGATACTTGAGTTGTTTCACTTACCACATGCTAGATGTTTAGCAAAAGAAGGCCTTTACTGCCCTTCTTTTGGCATATGGTTGTCCTCAGCCGAACAGTTCTCTCAGCTCCTAGAAGCGATGGGCGGTCCCTTGTGTACATCTTGGATCCCAGTGCAGACCTGTTAGTCCTAAGACACCAGAAATGCTTCCTACACTTAAAGCACCGCTTTGACAAACGCTGCCTGGAACCTGTTGCCTGCCTATCTATCTGTGTGACGAACAAAACAGTAACTTAGCTTGGAGCCAGTCCTCCTATATTTTTGGCTTACTCACCGACGATTGCTGAGGGATGAGCACTTAGCAGGGACTGAAAGGCCACGTTTGCCTCACGGGGGGCGGGGATATGACTTGTCCTCACAAGGCAATTGTGCAATGAAGAAAAGATAGGCCACTACACTGTTCATCAGGTAACCTTGAGGCCGCGTGTCGTCATTCCAGTGTGCCAAATAAACTTCCCATCACGGTTCAGTTTCCAAGGCGAGGGCACAGCGTCTTATGCTGCAGTTTCTGACTCCCTACTGGACGTTCAGCTGACCACCTAGACCCTTTCGTGAGTCAACTTTGTGATACACTTTGTGATACGGGGTCGTGATGGTGGTGAAAGGATTAGCAAGTCATGGGTTAGTGAGGCCGGTGTGTACAATGTATCTCCAGAGTACCTGGCTTTCAAGGGAGAGCCTGAAAATTTTTCAGGCTACACTGAAAGTCCAGTGGCCGCCTGGGGTAAATTGCATCACGTGCGAGTGCCCTGAAGGCGGGGTCGAATCACTGTATGTTTTGTGTGCTCTGGGTTCGGCAGAAAAGCAGACACGTTTTGCATGAAGGAATGAACAGAACGCTGATAGCTGGCTGTTTCTAAGCTATCCCAACCTAGGTGTTTCTCTGACGAAGCCCTTCGCTGCCCATGATTGCGGCATCTAGCTGCTGCCAGCGGTGCATTGCTCACAACTCCCTGAAGACACAGGAGGCCCTTTTAGTCCGTTTCGGATCCTAGTACAGCCCCGCGACTCAAGAGAGGACCTGATATGCTTCCTAGGGTTCGAGAAACCCAGGGACTAAGGCTGCATGGGGTCTGTCGCATGCCTACCTGGTTCATGAGAAAACCTGAACATTAGCTTAAGGCCAGAGGCCCCGTGTGGTTCTCCCCTTCCCTGAGGACAACTGAAGTAGGAGCACTTACCGAGGAACGGCAACATCCAATCTCCTTCCAGGAAACTCACTTGTCATCACAAAGGCAACTGTGCAACAACACTGTTTCCCAGGGAGAACTGAGCCCGCAGCTCTCTAAATCCCAATGAGGAAAATAAAGTTTCCCTTCAAGCCTTAGTTTCAAAATGGACCGCAGAGCATTCACCCTGTTGTATCCGTCACTCCATGGCACGTCCAAGGTGCGCATAGAACGGAGATACTACATTCGTTTCAACTTGCCGCATCCTAGCATTTTAACAAAAGACGCCCTTCACAGCCCTTCTTTCAGCCTATAGTTGCCCTCAACTGAGCTTCGCTCACAAGGCCCAGAAAGGACGGGCAGTCCGTCGTTTACATCTTGGATCCTAGTGCAGACCCCCGTGTCCTAAGACACCAGAAACGCTTCCTAGATTTAAAGCACCGCTTTGACAAAGGCTGCCGTGAGCTTGCGGCCCGCCTATGTCTGTGATGAGAGACGTAGAACGTTGGCTTGAGGCGAGTCGTCCGGGGTTGTGGGCGTACTCACGAATGATTTTTGAGGGAGGAGGCCGTGGCAGGAATTGAAAGCCAAGTGCTCTTTCGTGGAAGATAACTAGTCCTCCCAAAGACGACTGTGCAGCAAAGAGAAGATGGGCAACAACAGTGTTTACCAGGTAACCCTGAGGCCGCAAACTCTCTACTTTGCAATGAGGAAAATCAACTTCCCAGGAAGACTCAATTCCCAGCAGGACAAAGCAGCATATTACCAAGTCGCATCGGACTCTCTCTTGTACATCCCGTGGACACAGTGGCTCGTGACACTAGTCACCATTGCCATGCTGGGAGTCCTTACTGTGGTGTAAGGATATCAAGGGGAGGGCTTAGTTAGGCCTAGGTGACGGTACTTCTCTAGACTATCTACCAGTTCTGGAAAACCCTGTAGGTTTTGAAGCCGGACTTAAAGTGTAGTTGCCGCTTGAGGTAGACAGACGTCGTGGAGCAGCTCCCAGGAGCAGTGGTAGGCTAATTGTATTTTCTACTGCAGCTCAGGGTTCCTCCAGAGCGCAGACACCCTTTGCATGAAGGAAGGCATGGAACGTTGATAACTGGGTTGCTTTCAAGCTATCGCAATCCAGGTGTCTAAACAACGAAGCCCTTCACTGCCCATCAGTTGGCATCTAGCTGTTCCCGACGGTAGATGGCTCAAGGCTCCCCGAAGACACAGGCAGTCCTTTCTCAGTACGTTTTGGAACCTAGCGCTGACAAGTGAGTCCAAAAGAGAGCTGATATGCTTCCTAGAGTTCAAGAACCACAGGGACTAAGGCTCTATGCAATCGGTTGTTTCGCTAAGTCTGTCATGAGAACACCTGGACGTTAGCTTGAGGCTAGAGGCCCCATGTGGTGGGCCCATTCCCTGAAGACTACTGAAGGATGACCACCTACCAAGGGATGGCAACCTCCAAGTTTCTTGCCTAGAAACTCACGTCATCACCAGGGCAATTGTGTTACGAAGAGAAGCTGTGCAGCAACAGTGTTTCTTGGGGAGAATTGAGCCCGCGGCTCTGTAAATCCCAATGAGGAAAATAAAGTTTCACTCGCAGCCTTACTTTCAAAAGGGACCACACAGAGCATTCACCCTGCTGTGTCTTTCTCTAGTTTGTACTCCCAAGGTGCGTTAGAAGGGAGATACTTGAGTTGTTTCACTTACCACATGCTAGATGTTTAGCAAAAGAAGGCCTTTACTGCCCTTCTTTTGGCATATGGTTGTCCTCAGCCGAACAGTTCTCTCAGCTCCTAGAAGCGATGGGCGGTCCCTTGTGTACATCTTGGATCCCAGTGCAGACCTGTTAGTCCTAAGACACCAGAAATGCTTCCTACACTTAAAGCACCGCTTTGACAAACGCTGCCTGGAACCTGTTGCCTGCCTATCTATCTGTGTGACGAACAAAACAGTAACTTAGCTTGGAGCCAGTCCTCCTATATTTTTGGCTTACTCACCGACGATTGCTGAGGGATGAGCACTTAGCAGGGACTGAAAGGCCACGTTTGCCTCACGGGGGGCGGGGATATGACTTGTCCTCACAAGGCAATTGTGCAATGAAGAAAAGATAGGCCACTACACTGTTCATCAGGTAACCTTGAGGCCGCGTGTCGTCATTCCAGTGTGCCAAATAAACTTCCCATCACGGTTCAGTTTCCAAGGCGAGGGCACAGCGTCTTATGCTGCAGTTTCTGACTCCCTACTGGACGTTCAGCTGACCACCTAGACCCTTTCGTGAGTCAACTTTGTGATACACTTTGTGATACGGGGTCGTGATGGTGGTGAAAGGATTAGCAAGTCATGGGTTAGTGAGGCCGGTGTGTACAATGTATCTCCAGAGTACCTGGCTTTCAAGGGAGAGCCTGAAATTTTTCAGGCTACACTGAAAGTCCAGTGGCCGCCTGGGGTAAATTGCATCACGTGCGAGTGCCCTGAAGGCGGGGTCGAATCACTGTATGTTTTGTGTGCTCTGGGTTCGGCAGAAAAGCAGACACGTTTTGCATGAAGGAATGAACAGAACGCTGATAGCTGGCTGTTTCTAAGCTATCCCAACCTAGGTGTTTCTCCGACGAAGCCCTTCGCTGCCCATGATTGCGGCATCTAGCTGCTGCCAGCGGTGCATTGCTCACAACTCCCTGAAGACACAGGAGGCCCTTTTAGTCCGTTTCGGATCCTAGTACAGCCCCGCGACTCAAGAGAGGACCTGATATGCTTCCTAGGGTTCGAGAAACCCAGGGACTAAGGCTGCATGGGGTCTGTCGCATGCCTACCTGGTTCATGAGAAAACCTGAACATTAGCTTAAGGCCAGAGGCCCCGTGTGGTTCTCCCCTTCCCTGAGGACAACTGAAGTAGGAGCACTTACCGAGGAACGGCAACATCCAATCTCCTTCCAGGAAACTCACTTGTCATCACAAAGGCAACTGTGCAACAACACTGTTTCCCAGGGAGAACTGAGCCCGCAGCTCTCTAAATCCCAGTGAGGAAAATAAAGTTTCTCTTCAAGCCTTAGTTTCAAAATGGACCGCAGAGCATTCACCCTGTTGTATCCGTCACTCCATGGCACGTCCAAGGTGCGCATAGAACGGAGATACTACATTCGTTTCAACTTGCCGCATCCTAGCATTTTAACAAAAGACGCCCTTCACAGCCCTTCTTTCAGCCTATAGTTGCCCTCAACTGAGCTTCGCTCACAAGGCCCAGAAAGGACGGGCAGTCCGTCGTTTACATCTTGGATCCTAGTGCAGACCCCCGTGTCCTAAGACACCAGAAACGCTTCCTAGATTTAAAGCACCGCTTTGACAAAGGCTGCCGTGAGCTTGCGGCCCGCCTATGTCTGTGATGAGAGACGTAGAACGTTGGCTTGAGGCGAGTCGTCCGGGGTTGTGGGCGTACTCACGAATGATTTTTGAGGGAGGAGGCCGTGGCAGGAATTGAAAGCCAAGTGCTCTTTCGTGGAAGATAACTAGTCCTCCCAAAGATGACTGTGCAGCAAAGAGAAGATGGGCAACAACAGTGTTTACCAGGTAACCCTGAGGCCGCAAACTCTCTACTTTGCAATGAGGAAAATCAACTTCCCAGGAAGACTCAATTCCCAGCAGGACAAAGCAGCATATTACCAAGTCGCATCGGACTCTCTCTTGTACATCCCGTGGACACAGTGGCTCGTGACACTAGTCACCATTGCCATGCTGGGAGTCCTTACTGTGGTGTAAGGATATCAAGGGGAGGGCTTAGTCAGGCCTAGGTGACGGTACTTCTCTAGACTATCTACCAGTTCTGGAAAACCCTGTAGGTTTTGAAGCCAGACTTAAAGTGTAGTTGCCGCTTGAGGTAGACAGACGTCGTGGAGCAGCTCCCAGGAGCAGTGGTAGGCTAATTGTATTTTCTACTGCAGCTCAGGGTTCCTCCAGAGCGCAGACACCCTTTGCATGAAGGAAGGCATGGAACGTTGATAACTGGGTTGTTTTCAAGCTATCGCAATCCAGGTGTCTAAACAACGAAGCCCTTCACTGCCCATCAGTTGGCATCTAGCTGTTCCCGACGGTAGATGGCTCAAGGCTCCCCGAAGACACAGGCAGTCCTTTCTCAGTACGTTTTGGAACCTAGCGCTGACAAGTGAGTCCAAAAGAGAGCTGATATGCTTCCTAGAGTTCAAGAACTACAGGGACTAAGGCTCTATGCAATCAGTTGTTTCGCTAAGTCTGTCATGAGAACACCTGGACGTTAGCTTGAGGCTAGAGGCCCCATGTGGTGGGCCCATTCCCTGAAGACTACTGAAGGATGACCACCTACCAAGGGATGGCAACCTCCAAGTTTCTTGCCTAGAAACTCACGTCATCACCAGGGCAATTGTGTTACGAAGAGAAGCTGTGCAGCAACAGTGTTTCTTGGGGAGAATTGAGCCCGCGGCTCTGTAAATCCCAATGAGGAAAATAAAGTTTCACTCGCAGCCTTACTTTCAAAAGGGACCACACAGAGCATTCACCCTGCTGTGTCTTTCTCTAGTTTGTACTCCCAAGGTGCGTTAGAAGGGAGATACTTGAGTTGTTTCACTTACCACATGCTAGATGTTTAGCAAAAGAAGGCCTTTACTGCCCTTCTTTTGGCATATGGTTGTCCTCAGCCGAACAGTTCTCTCAGCTCCTAGAAGCGATGGGCGGTCCCTTGTGTACATCTTGGATCCCAGTGCAGACCTGTTAGTCCTAAGACACCAGAAATGCTTCCTACACTTAAAGCACCGCTTTGACAAACGCTGCCTGGAACCTGTTGCCTGCCTATCTATCTGTGTGACGAACAAAACAGTAACTTAGCTTGGAGCCAGTCCTCCTATATTTTTGGCTTACTCACCGACGATTGCTGAGGGATGAGCACTTAGCAGGGACTGAAAGGCCACGTTTGCCTCACGGGGGGCGGGGATATGACTTGTCCTCACAAGGCAATTGTGCAATGAAGAAAAGATAGGCCACTACACTGTTCATCAGGTAACCTTGAGGCCGCGTGTCGTCATTCCAGTGTGCCAAATAAACTTCCCATCACGGTTCAGTTTCCAAGGCGAGGGCACAGCGTCTTATGCTGCAGTTTCTGACTCCCTACTGGACGTTCAGCTGACCACCTAGACCCTTTCGTGAGTCAACTTTGTGATACACTTTGTGATACGGGGTCGTGATGGTGGTGAAAGGATTAGCAAGTCATGGGTTAGTGAGGCCGGTGTGTACAATGTATCTCCAGAGTACCTGGCTTTCAAGGGAGAGCCTGAAATTTTTCAGGCTACACTGAAAGTCCAGTGGCCGCCTGGGGTAAATTGCATCACGTGCGAGTGCCCTGAAGGCGGGGTCGAATCACTGTATGTTTTGTGTGCTCTGGGTTCGGCAGAAAAGCAGACACGTTTTGCATGAAGGAATGAACAGAACGCTGATAGCTGGCTGTTTCTAAGCTATCCCAACCTAGGTGTTTCTCCGACGAAGCCCTTCGCTGCCCATGATTGCGGCATCTAGCTGCTGCCAGCGGTGCATTGCTCACAACTCCCTGAAGACACAGGAGGCCCTTTTAGTCCGTTTCGGATCCTAGTACAGCCCCGCGACTCAAGAGAGGACCTGATATGCTTCCTAGGGTTCGAGAAACCCAGGGACTAAGGCTGCATGGGGTCTGTCGCATGCCTACCTGGTTCATGAGAAAACCTGAACATTAGCTTAAGGCCAGAGGCCCCGTGTGGTTCTCCCCTTCCCTGAGGACAACTGAAGTAGGAGCACTTACCGAGGAACGGCAACATCCAATCTCCTTCCAGGAAACTCACTTGTCATCACAAAGGCAACTGTGCAACAACACTGTTTCCCAGGGAGAACTGAGCCCGCAGCTCTCTAAATCCCAATGAGGAAAATAAAGTTTCCCTTCAAGCCTTAGTTTCAAAATGGACCGCAGAGCATTCACCCTGTTGTATCCGTCACTCCATGGCACGTCCAAGGTGCGCATAGAACGGAGATACTACATTCGTTTCAACTTGCCGCATCCTAGCATTTTAACAAAAGACGCCCTTCACAGCCCTTCTTTCAGCCTATAGTTGCCCTCAACTGAGCTTCGCTCACAAGGCCCAGAAAGGACGGGCAGTCCGTCGTTTACATCTTGGATCCTAGTGCAGACCCCCGTGTCCTAAGACACCAGAAACGCTTCCTAGATTTAAAGCACCGCTTTGACAAAGGCTGCCGTGAGCTTGCGGCCCGCCTATGTCTGTGATGAGAGACGTAGAACGTTGGCTTGAGGCGAGTCGTCCGGGGTTGTGGGCGTACTCACGAATGATTTTTGAGGGAGGAGGCCGTGGCAGGAATTGAAAGCCAAGTGCTCTTTCGTGGAAGATAACTAGTCCTCCCAAAGACGACTGTGCAGCAAAGAGAAGATGGGCAACAACAGTGTTTACCAGGTAACCCTGAGGCCGCAAACTCTCTACTTTGCAATGAGGAAAATCAACTTCCCAGGAAGACTCAATTCCCAGCAGGACAAAGCAGCATATTACCAAGTCGCATCGGACTCTCTCTTGTACATCCCGTGGACACAGTGGCTCGTGACACTAGTCACCATTGCCATGCTGGGAGTCCTTACTGTGGTGTAAGGATATCAAGGGGAGGGCTTAGTTAGGCCTAGGTGACGGTACTTCTCTAGACTATCTACCAGTTCTGGAAAACCCTGTAGGTTTTGAAGCCGGACTTAAAGTGTAGTTGCCGCTTGAGGTAGACAGACGTCGTGGAGCAGCTCCCAGGAGCAGTGGTAGGCTAATTGTATTTTCTACTGCAGCTCAGGGTTCCTCCAGAGCGCAGACACCCTTTGCATGAAGGAAGGCATGGAACGTTGATAACTGGGTTGCTTTCAAGCTATCGCAATCCAGGTGTCTAAACAACGAAGCCCTTCACTGCCCATCAGTTGGCATCTAGCTGTTCCCGACGGTAGATGGCTCAAGGCTCCCCGAAGACACAGGCAGTCCTTTCTCAGTACGTTTTGGAACCTAGCGCTGACAAGTGAGTCCAAAAGAGAGCTGATATGCTTCCTAGAGTTCAAGAACCACAGGGACTAAGGCTCTATGCAATCGGTTGTTTCGCTAAGTCTGTCATGAGAACACCTGGACGTTAGCTTGAGGCTAGAGGCCCCATGTGGTGGGCCCATTCCCTGAAGACTACTGAAGGATGACCACCTACCAAGGGATGGCAACCTCCAAGTTTCTTGCCTAGAAACTCACGTCATCACCAGGGCAATTGTGTTACGAAGAGAAGCTGTGCAGCAACAGTGTTTCTTGGGGAGAATTGAGCCCGCGGCTCTGTAAATCCCAATGAGGAAAATAAAGTTTCACTCGCAGCCTTACTTTCAAAAGGGACCACACAGAGCATTCACCCTGCTGTGTCTTTCTCTAGTTTGTACTCCCAAGGTGCGTTAGAAGGGAGATACTTGAGTTGTTTCACTTACCACATGCTAGATGTTTAGCAAAAGAAGGCCTTTACTGCCCTTCTTTTGGCATATGGTTGTCCTCAGCCGAACAGTTCTCTCAGCTCCTAGAAGCGATGGGCGGTCCCTTGTGTACATCTTGGATCCCAGTGCAGACCTGTTAGTCCTAAGACACCAGAAATGCTTCCTACACTTAAAGCACCGCTTTGACAAACGCTGCCTGGAACCTGTTGCCTGCCTATCTATCTGTGTGACGAACAAAACAGTAACTTAGCTTGGAGCCAGTCCTCCTATATTTTTGGCTTACTCACCGACGATTGCTGAGGGATGAGCACTTAGCAGGGACTGAAAGGCCACGTTTGCCTCACGGGGGGCGGGGATATGACTTGTCCTCACAAGGCAATTGTGCAATGAAGAAAAGATAGGCCACTACACTGTTCATCAGGTAACCTTGAGGCCGCGTGTCGTCATTCCAGTGTGCCAAATAAACTTCCCATCACGGTTCAGTTTCCAAGGCGAGGGCACAGCGTCTTATGCTGCAGTTTCTGACTCCCTACTGGACGTTCAGCTGACCACCTAGACCCTTTCGTGAGTCAACTTTGTGATACACTTTGTGATACGGGGTCGTGATGGTGGTGAAAGGATTAGCAAGTCATGGGTTAGTGAGGCCGGTGTGTACAATGTATCTCCAGAGTACCTGGCTTTCAAGGGAGAGCCTGAAATTTTTCAGGCTACACTGAAAGTCCAGTGGCCGCCTGGGGTAAATTGCATCACGTGCGAGTGCCCTGAAGGCGGGGTCGAATCACTGTATGTTTTGTGTGCTCTGGGTTCGGCAGAAAAGCAGACACGTTTTGCATGAAGGAATGAACAGAACGCTGATAGCTGGCTGTTTCTAAGCTATCCCAACCTAGGTGTTTCTCCGACGAAGCCCTTCGCTGCCCATGATTGCGGCATCTAGCTGCTGCCAGCGGTGCATTGCTCACAACTCCCTGAAGACACAGGAGGCCCTTTTAGTCCGTTTCGGATCCTAGTACAGCCCCGCGACTCAAGAGAGGACCTGATATGCTTCCTAGGGTTCGAGAAACCCAGGGACTAAGGCTGCATGGGGTCTGTCGCATGCCTACCTGGTTCATGAGAAAACCTGAACATTAGCTTAAGGCCAGAGGCCCCGTGTGGTTCTCCCCTTCCCTGAGGACAACTGAAGTAGGAGCACTTACCGAGGAACGGCAACATCCAATCTCCTTCCAGGAAACTCACTTGTCATCACAAAGGCAACTGTGCAACAACACTGTTTCCCAGGGAGAACTGAGCCCGCAGCTCTCTAAATCCCAATGAGGAAAATAAAGTTTCCCTTCAAGCCTTAGTTTCAAAATGGACCGCAGAGCATTCACCCTGTTGTATCCGTCACTCCATGGCACGTCCAAGGTGCGCATAGAACGGAGATACTACATTCGTTTCAACTTGCCGCATCCTAGCATTTTAACAAAAGACGCCCTTCACAGCCCTTCTTTCAGCCTATAGTTGCCCTCAACTGAGCTTCGCTCACAAGGCCCAGAAAGGACGGGCAGTCCGTCGTTTACATCTTGGATCCTAGTGCAGACCCCCGTGTCCTAAGACACCAGAAACGCTTCCTAGATTTAAAGCACCGCTTTGACAAAGGCTGCCGTGAGCTTGCGGCCCGCCTATGTCTGTGATGAGAGACGTAGAACGTTGGCTTGAGGCGAGTCGTCCGGGGTTGTGGGCGTACTCACGAATGATTTTTGAGGGAGGAGGCCGTGGCAGGAATTGAAAGCCAAGTGCTCTTTCGTGGAAGATAACTAGTCCTCCCAAAGACGACTGTGCAGCAAAGAGAAGATGGGCAACAACAGTGTTTACCAGGTAACCCTGAGGCCGCAAACTCTCTACTTTGCAATGAGGAAAATCAACTTCCCAGGAAGACTCAATTCCCAGCAGGACAAAGCAGCATATTACCAAGTCGCATCGGACTCTCTCTTGTACATCCCGTGGACACAGTGGCTCGTGACACTAGTCACCATTGCCATGCTGGGAGTCCTTACTGTGGTGTAAGGATATCAAGGGGAGGGCTTAGTTAGGCCTAGGTGACGGTACTTCTCTAGACTATCTACCAGTTCTGGAAAACCCTGTAGGTTTTGAAGCCGGACTTAAAGTGTAGTTGCCGCTTGAGGTAGACAGACGTCGTGGAGCAGCTCCCAGGAGCAGTGGTAGGCTAATTGTATTTTCTACTGCAGCTCAGGGTTCCTCCAGAGCGCAGACACCCTTTGCATGAAGGAAGGCATGGAACGTTGATAACTGGGTTGCTTTCAAGCTATCGCAATCCAGGTGTCTAAACAACGAAGCCCTTCACTGCCCATCAGTTGGCATCTAGCTGTTCCCGACGGTAGATGGCTCAAGGCTCCCCGAAGACACAGGCAGTCCTTTCTCAGTACGTTTTGGAACCTAGCGCTGACAAGTGAGTCCAAAAGAGAGCTGATATGCTTCCTAGAGTTCAAGAACCACAGGGCCTAAGGCTCTATGCAATCGGTTGTTTCGCTAAGTCTGTCATGAGAACACCTGGACGTTAGCTTGAGGCTAGAGGCCCCATGTGGTGGGCCCATTCCCTGAAGACTACTGAAGGATGACCACCTACCAAGGGATGGCAACCTCCAAGTTTCTTGCCTAGAAACTCACGTCATCACCAGGGCAATTGTGTTACGAAGAGAAGCTGTGCAGCAACAGTGTTTCTTGGGGAGAATTGAGCCCGCGGCTCTGTAAATCCCAATGAGGAAAATAAAGTTTCACTCGCAGCCTTACTTTCAAAAGGGACCACACAGAGCATTCACCCTGCTGTGTCTTTCTCTAGTTTGTACTCCCAAGGTGCGTTAGAAGGGAGATACTTGAGTTGTTTCACTTACCACATGCTAGATGTTTAGCAAAAGAAGGCCTTTACTGCCCTTCTTTTGGCATATGGTTGTCCTCAGCCGAACAGTTCTCTCAGCTCCTAGAAGCGATGGGCGGTCCCTTGTGTACATCTTGGATCCCAGTGCAGACCTGTTAGTCCTAAGACACCAGAAATGCTTCCTACACTTAAAGCACCGCTTTGACAAACGCTGCCTGGAACCTGTTGCCTGCCTATCTATCTGTGTGACGAACAAAACAGTAACTTAGCTTGGAGCCAGTCCTCCTATATTTTTGGCTTACTCACCGACGATTGCTGAGGGATGAGCACTTAGCAGGGACTGAAAGGCCACGTTTGCCTCACGGGGGGCGGGGATATGACTTGTCCTCACAAGGCAATTGTGCAATGAAGAAAAGATAGGCCACTACACTGTTCATCAGGTAACCTTGAGGCCGCGTGTCGTCATTCCAGTGTGCCAAATAAACTTCCCATCACGGTTCAGTTTCCAAGGCGAGGGCACAGCGTCTTATGCTGCAGTTTCTGACTCCCTACTGGACGTTCAGCTGACCACCTAGACCCTTTCGTGAGTCAACTTTGTGATACACTTTGTGATACGGGGTCGTGATGGTGGTGAAAGGATTAGCAAGTCATGGGTTAGTGAGGCCGGTGTGTACAATGTATCTCCAGAGTACCTGGCTTTCAAGGGAGAGCCTGAAATTTTTCAGGCTACACTGAAAGTCCAGTGGCCGCCTGGGGTAAATTGCATCACGTGCGAGTGCCCTGAAGGCGGGGTCGAATCACTGTATGTTTTGTGTGCTCTGGGTTCGGCAGAAAAGCAGACACGTTTTGCATGAAGGAATGAACAGAACGCTGATAGCTGGCTGTTTCTAAGCTATCCCAACCTAGGTGTTTCTCCGACGAAGCCCTTCGCTGCCCATGATTGCGGCATCTAGCTGCTGCCAGCGGTGCATTGCTCACAACTCCCTGAAGACACAGGAGGCCCTTTTAGTCCGTTTCGGATCCTAGTACAGCCCCGCGACTCAAGAGAGGACCTGATATGCTTCCTAGGGTTCGAGAAACCCAGGGACTAAGGCTGCATGGGGTCTGTCGCATGCCTACCTGGTTCATGAGAAAACCTGAACATTAGCTTAAGGCCAGAGGCCCCGTGTGGTTCTCCCCTTCCCTGAGGACAACTGAAGTAGGAGCACTTACCTAGGAACGGCAACATCCAATCTCCTTCCAGGAAACTCACTTGTCATCACAAAGGCAACTGTGCAACAACACTGTTTCCCAGGGAGAACTGAGCCCGCAGCTCTCTAAATCCCAATGAGGAAAATAAAGTTTCCCTTCAAGCCTTAGTTTCAAAATGGACCGCAGAGCATTCACCCTGTTGTATCCGTCACTCCATGGCACGTCCAAGGTGCGCATAGAACGGAGATACTACATTCGTTTCAACTTGCCGCATCCTAGCATTTTAACAAAAGACGCCCTTCACAGCCCTTCTTTCAGCCTATAGTTGCCCTCAACTGAGCTTCGCTCAAAAGGCCCAGAAAGGACGGGCAGTCCGTCGTTTACATCTTGGATCCTAGTGCAGACCCCCGTGTCCTAAGACACCAGAAACGCTTCCTAGATTTAAAGCACCGCTTTGACAAAGGCTGCCGTGAGCTTGCGGCCCGCCTATGTCTGTGATGAGAGACGTAGAACGTTGGCTTGAGGCGAGTCGTCCGGGGTTGTGGGCGTACTCACGAATGATTTTTGAGGGAGGAGGCCGTGGCAGGAATTGAAAGCCAAGTGCTCTTTCGTGGAAGATAACTAGTCCTCCCAAAGACGACTGTGCAGCAAAGAGAAGATGGGCAACAACAGTGTTTACCAGGTAACCCTGAGGCCGCAAACTCTCTACTTTGCAATGAGGAAAATCAACTTCCCAGGAAGACTCAATTCCCAGCAGGACAAAGCAGCATATTACCAAGTCGCATCGGACTCTCTCTTGTACATCCCGTGGACACAGTGGCTCGTGACACTAGTCACCATTGCCATGCTGGGAGTCCTTACTGTGGTGTAAGGATATCAAGGGGAGGGCTTAGTTAGGCCTAGGTGACGGTACTTCTCTAGACTATCTACCAGTTCTGGAAAACCCTGTAGGTTTTGAAGCCGGACTTAAAGTGTAGTTGCCGCTTGAGGTAGACAGACGTCGTGGAGCAGCTCCCAGGAGCAGTGGTAGGCTAATTGTATTTTCTACTGCAGCTCAGGGTTCCTCCAGAGCGCAGACACCCTTTGCATGAAGGAAGGCATGGAACGTTGATAACTGGGTTGCTTTCAAGCTATCGCAATCCAGGTGTCTAAACAACGAAGCCCTTCACTGCCCATCAGTTGGCATCTAGCTGTTCCCGACGGTAGATGGCTCAAGGCTTCCCAAAGACACAGGCAGTCCTTTCTCAGTACGTTTTGGAACCTAGCGCTGACAAGTGAGTCCAAAAGAGAGCTGATATGCTTCCTAGAGTTCAAGAACCACAGGGACTAAGGCTCTATGCAATCGGTTGTTTCGCTAAGTCTGTCATGAGAACACCTGGACGTTAGCTTGAGGCTAGAGGCCCCATGTGGTGGGCCCATTCCCTGAAGACTACTGAAGGATGACCACCTACCAAGGGATGGCAACCTCCAAGTTTCTTGCCTAGAAACTCACGTCATCACCAGGGCAATTGTGTTACGAAGAGAAGCTGTGCAGCAACAGTGTTTCTTGGGGAGAATTGAGCCCGCGGCTCTGTAAATCCCAATGAGGAAAATAAAGTTTCACTCGCAGCCTTACTTTCAAAAGGGACCACACAGAGCATTCACCCTGCTGTGTCTTTCTCTAGTTTGTACTCCCAAGGTGCGTTAGAAGGGAGATACTTGAGTTGTTTCACTTACCACATGCTAGATGTTTAGCAAAAGAAGGCCTTTACTGCCCTTCTTTTGGCATATGGTTGTCCTCAGCCAAACAGTTCTCTCAGCTCCTAGAAGCGATGGGCGGTCCCTTGTGTACATCTTGGATCCCAGTGCAGACCTGTTAGTCCTAAGACACCAGAAATGCTTCCTACACTTAAAGCACCGCTTTGACAAACGCTGCCTGGAACCTGTTGCCTGCCTATCTATCTGTGTGACGAACAAAACAGTAACTTAGCTTGGAGCCAGTCCTCCTATATTTTTGGCTTACTCACCGACGATTGCTGAGGGATGAGCACTTAGCAGGGACTGAAAGGCCACGTTTGCCTCACGGGGGGCGGGGATATGACTTGTCCTCACAAGGCAATTGTGCAATGAAGAAAAGATAGGCCACTACACTGTTCATCAGGTAACCTTGAGGCCGCGTGTCGTCATTCCAGTGTGCCAAATAAACTTCCCATCACGGTTCAGTTTCCAAGGCGAGGGCACAGCGTCTTATGCTGCAGTTTCTGACTCCCTACTGGACGTTCAGCTGACCACCTAGACCCTTTCGTGAGTCAACTTTGTGATACACTTTGTGATACGGGGTCGTGATGGTGGTGAAAGGATTAGCAAGTCATGGGTTAGTGAGGCCGGTGTGTACAATGTATCTCCAGAGTACCTGGCTTTCAAGGGAGAGCCTGAAATTTTTCAGGCTACACTGAAAGTCCAGTGGCCGCCTGGGGTAAATTGCATCACGTGCGAGTGCCCTGAAGGCGGGGTCGAATCACTGTATGTTTTGTGTGCTCTGGGTTCGGCAGAAAAGCAGACACGTTTTGCATGAAGGAATGAACAGAACGCTGATAGCTGGCTGTTTCTAAGCTATCCCAACCTAGGTGTTTCTCTGACGAAGCCCTTCGCTGCCCATGATTGCGGCATCTAGCTGCTGCCAGCGGTGCATTGCTCACAACTCCCTGAAGACACAGGAGGCCCTTTTAGTCCGTTTCGGATCCTAGTACAGCCCCGCGACTCAAGAGAGGACCTGATATGCTTCCTAGGGTTCGAGAAACCCAGGGACTAAGGCTGCATGGGGTCTGTCGCATGCCTACCTGGTTCATGAGAAAACCTGAACATTAGCTTAAGGCCAGAGGCCCCGTGTGGTTCTCCCCTTCCCTGAGGACAACTGAAGTAGGAGCACTTACCGAGGAACGGCAACATCCAATCTCCTTCCAGGAAACTCACTTGTCATCACAAAGGCAACTGTGCAACAACACTGTTTCCCAGGGAGAACTGAGCCCGCAGCTCTCTAAATCCCAATGAGGAAAATAAAGTTTCCCTTCAAGCCTTAGTTTCAAAATGGACCGCAGAGCATTCACCCTGTTGTATCCGTCACTCCATGGCACGTCCAAGGTGCGCATAGAACGGAGATACTACATTCGTTTCAACTTGCCGCATCCTAGCATTTTAACAAAAGACGCCCTTCACAGCCCTTCTTTCAGCCTATAGTTGCCCTCAACTGAGCTTCGCTCACAAGGCCCAGAAAGGACGGGCAGTCCGTCGTTTACATCTTGGATCCTAGTGCAGACCCCCGTGTCCTAAGACACCAGAAACGCTTCCTAGATTTAAAGCACCGCTTTGACAAAGGCTGCCGTGAGCTTGCGGCCCGCCTATGTCTGTGATGAGAGACGTAGAACGTTGGCTTGAGGCGAGTCGTCCGGGGTTGTGGGCGTACTCACGAATGATTTTTGAGGGAGGAGGCCGTGGCAGGAATTGAAAGCCAAGTGCTCTTTCGTGGAAGATAACTAGTCCTCCCAAAGACGACTGTGCAGCAAAGAGAAGATGGGCAACAACAGTGTTTACCAGGTAACCCTGAGGCCGCAAACTCTCTACTTTGCAATGAGGAAAATCAACTTCCCAGGAAGACTCAATTCCCAGCAGGACAAAGCAGCATATTACCAAGTCGCATCGGACTCTCTCTTGTACATCCCGTGGACACAGTGGCTCGTGACACTAGTCACCATTGCCATGCTGGGAGTCCTTACTGTGGTGTAAGGATATCAAGGGGAGGGCTTAGTTAGGCCTAGGTGACGGTACTTCTCTAGACTATCTACCAGTTCTGGAAAACCCTGTAGGTTTTGAAGCCGGACTTAAAGTGTAGTTGCCGCTTGAGGTAGACAGACGTCGTGGAGCAGCTCCCAGGAGCAGTGGTAGGCTAATTGTATTTTCTACTGCAGCTCAGGGTTCCTCCAGAGCGCAGACACCCTTTGCATGAAGGAAGGCATGGAACGTTGATAACTGGGTTGCTTTCAAGCTATCGCAATCCAGGTGTCTAAACAACGAAGCCCTTCACTGCCCATCAGTTGGCATCTAGCTGTTCCCGACGGTAGATGGCTCAAGGCTCCCCGAAGACACAGGCAGTCCTTTCTCAGTACGTTTTGGAACCTAGCGCTGACAAGTGAGTCCAAAAGAGAGCTGATATGCTTCCTAGAGTTCAAGAACCACAGGGACTAAGGCTCTATGCAATCGGTTGTTTCGCTAAGTCTGTCATGAGAACACCTGGACGTTAGCTTGAGGCTAGAGGCCCCATGTGGTGGGCCCATTCCCTGAAGACTACTGAAGGATGACCACCTACCAAGGGATGGCAACCTCCAAGTTTCTTGCCTAGAAACTCACGTCATCACCAGGGCAATTGTGTTACGAAGAGAAGCTGTGCAGCAACAGTGTTTCTTGGGGAGAATTGAGCCCGCGGCTCTGTAAATCCCAATGAGGAAAATAAAGTTTCACTCGCAGCCTTACTTTCAAAAGGGACCACACAGAGCATTCACCCTGCTGTGTCTTTCTCTAGTTTGTACTCCCAAGGTGCGTTAGAAGGGAGATACTTGAGTTGTTTCACTTACCACATGCTAGATGTTTAGCAAAAGAAGGCCTTTACTGCCCTTCTTTTGGCATATGGTTGTCCTCAGCCGAACAGTTCTCTCAGCTCCTAGAAGCGATGGGCGGTCCCTTGTGTACATCTTGGATCCCAGTGCAGACCTGTTAGTCCTAAGACACCAGAAATGCTTCCTACACTTAAAGCACCGCTTTGACAAACGCTGCCTGGAACCTGTTGCCTGCCTATCTATCTGTGTGACGAACAAAACAGTAACTTAGCTTGGAGCCAGTCCTCCTATATGTTTGGCTTACTCACCGACGATTGCTGAGGGATGAGCACTTAGCAGGGACTGAAAGGCCACGTTTGCCTCACGGGGGGCGGGGATATGACTTGTCCTCACAAGGCAATTGTGCAATGAAGAAAAGATAGGCCACTACACTGTTCATCAGGTAACCTTGAGGCCGCGTGTCGTCATTCCAGTGTGCCAAATAAACTTCCCATCACGGTTCAGTTTCCAAGGCGAGGGCACAGCGTCTTATGCTGCAGTTTCTGACTCCCTACTGGACGTTCAGCTGACCACCTAGACCCTTTCGTGAGTCAACTTTGTGATACACTTTGTGATACGGGGTCGTGATGGTGGTGAAAGGATTAGCAAGTCATGGGTTAGTGAGGCCGGTGTGTACAATGTATCTCCAGAGTACCTGGCTTTCAAGGGAGAGCCTGAAATTTTTCAGGCTACACTGAAAGTCCAGTGGCCGCCTGGGGTAAATTGCATCACGTGCGAGTGCCCTGAAGGCGGGGTCGAATCACTGTATGTTTTGTGTGCTCTGGGTTCGGCAGAAAAGCAGACACGTTT